>NC_140950.1:79405404-80104570 GCF_014529385.1 Adiantum capillus-veneris
GATAATCTTTCGCTTGGTCTCATCCGGCATGGTGCATACAATTGGCTGTTCTTCCGAGCGAGGAGCTCCTTGCTTCCCCACTCTATGTGCTCCATAGACCATAACTCCGGACATGCCAAACTGGGTTTTGAAGAAATCTTCAATAACAATGGCAAGAGAAGGAGGTGTCTCTAACTTCTCTTTGGGAATTCCACGAATAACAATGTTCTTGGAACGTCGCTCCCGTTCCTTCAGCTCCTCCACATCCACATTCTCAACATTCTTTGTTTGAACCATAGCTTGCATGAGTGAGGAATTAGAAACCACATTGCTACCACATACATCAGCCCAAGACTTGTTTGTGCATACATTTTTCATGTCGCATACATCCCGGCTCATAGTGTCAAATTTCTCCTCTTTCAATACATGGTCATGCTCTACTTTGCTCATCCGCTCCTTCAAAGCATTCAAGTCCACAAGAGAGCGTTTACATTCCTTGAAATCCTCTTCAAGTTGCATCAAACGTGTTGTTTGCATCTCAAGTGTCCTCTTGAGATTCTCATTCTCAACCACAAGTACCCTTAGTGTGCCATTCTCCATTGCAAGTGCTCGTAAGTCTTCGCCTTGTTTGTTTACGGTCTCTTGCAATGATACCAAGTACGTCACGATCATGGTTTCCGATGTCGTTGGTTGAGTGGTTGTGTTGCTATCTCCACACTTAGGAGATTTTGGATCATTTTCCACAATGGTTGTGTACCTTGTTGAAGAAGAAGAACCCTTGCGAGTGCCGGAAGACATTGTATGTAAAATAGGAGATGAGAATCAATTTTGTTGAACCTACTCACTTCGGAAATGCTGCTACAGAAACGCCTTCCATAACTCTGAAAATTTCTGTCTTTACATCAATGCGTAGAGGACTCTGTGCTCTTCGATTGAGGCTATAGATCACCCAAATCAGAGTTCGGATGAAGAAGTTATGATCAAAAGAGTGGACTGCTGTCTACTAGGTCAAAAAACGGCTGCGTTTTTTGAGAGAGAGAGAGAGAGAGAGAGAAGGATAGAGGGAGGGGGGAGAGAGAGAGAGGGAAAGAGGGAAAGAGAGAATTAGAGATATCTGTCCGCAAAAAGAGATGGGTAGAGAGAGGAAGATAAAGAAATAGGGAGATAACGAGCAATGGTTGTAGGTGGAGCAACCATTTTGTGGTGTGCGTAGTGCGGGTATGCGCCTGATTTTGTAGAGTGCTATGAAAAAGACCTTCTTTAAGTGACGTTGAGTACAGACCCTCGAAAATTACTTTCTACTTTCTTCTCCTTAACTTCTCTATATTTCTCTCTATCTCTCTTCCTATATCTTTCTCCCCATTGAATAGGCATTAGGTTGGATAGTTTTTAACGATACCATACCTGAGAATGGAGGCAGACATGCGTGAAGAATTGAGGCAAAATAATCCCTCAAACAAGGAGCTCGTGTGAAGAGATGTTGCATAAGAAGCACAATAAAGAAGCTCTTCTTCATAGCACTCTACAGAAGCAGCGAGCACTCTTGCACTGCGCACAACACAAAACAATGGCTACATTTACAACCATAACTCTTTATCTCTACTAAAAAAAATGGCTACATTACATATATGTATATATATTTATGTGTACATATATATTTGTTTATGCATGTATGTAGGCGCTAAGTATGGGAGCATAGCACCCGAAGGTTAGACGCTTCCTCTTGGGTATAGTTCTTTTTTAATCGTGGCATTGCAGTCGTTGATCCACTCATGCATGGATTACCGCAATGTACCTTTGGTTTCACCACGGTTGAGAATGTGATGATATCTAAAGAGGTGCACTTGACCTTTGGCAGCTTCTACTTAGGTTTACTAGTATGTATATGTATCTACGCTGGAGAGGGGGAATAGGGAACACACCCAGCACACCAACCTCTGCCTCTCTATAGCCCATGGATTCCACAACACCCCTAACCTCTCAAGTAACACCTTCAAATTGGCTAATTTGCACTAACAACTCCACTTTAGCACACAGAACAACTATCTCATACCTTGCAGCACAAATGCACCCACCCTACTCAACTCACCCTTTCTGACTCACAAAACACCCCGATTCTGCCCTCTTGGTAACACACTTCAAGCTGCAGGCAAACCCTCTGCAAACACTGGCCAATACACAAATAGCGAGAGAAAAGGAGGGGGATGGGGAGAAGCAACACAAGAAATAGGGGCAAATATTTGGTATTATTGCATAGGGGAAAAGTACAATCAAGTATGCAGCTTCAATGGCAAGCTTTGCACTACACAGGCTTGCAACTTTCAATCACACCCTCAGGCAAAAAAGCCCTCAAATTTTCACATTTACATTCTTTTATAGGGGTGTCTCTAGGAGGTTTAAAAAAGAAGTAATGGGTGTGGTTCTCCTCTCGTGCACTTCACTTAGATCTCTTTTTGGATTTTTTTTTGCATTACTAGCACTTCTTATAATTCATTTTTGGTAGATTTTGCATGGTGTACACATCTTCCTAATGTCCGCCCAACCTGGCCGCCCTTGCACTTGCCTTTTGAATTCTTTGAGCTCCTCTCGCTTGCTTTGCTTGATCTCGACTCTCCAATTCCCTTGCTAGATCTTTGAATGGCCTCTGCCTCACCTTACCTTCATTGTGGGATCACCTTCTTCCATGAGGGGGGGAGGCAATAGTGAGGCGCTATTGCCCTCCCTCTCCTTTCTTAAAACTTTGGGGCCCCAAGGGCCGTGGGATCGACCTCTAGTCGCGGGCCTGCCATATCATCACGGACAAACACCAACCTTCCTCACACGCGGGTATGCTCCACCACGCCGCCTTGCTTTGGCAAAACCACCGGCTGCATCGCCATGCGCAGTGCCTAGCAGGGCCGCCGCCCTCGCGCCATAGCCAACGGGAGGGATCTCCCCTCTCTCTTCCCTTGTGTTCTTCTATGGGCTCACGGCCCACATCATATAGTGTGTCCCTCCAGCCTTCCATTGCGCATATGGGATAATCTCTCGCCACGTGGCAGCTGTGAGGAGTACCCCCTCTTTGAATGGCTTCCAAGGCCATATAAAAAATTTCCATCCTCCTTGTTTTTTTGGCCCACTTCATAACCCTGCCATTTTCTACTAAGAAGCCCAATGACCATAGTAAAACCTCCATCCGATCGCCTCGGTCATCAGCTTTAATTCTCCCCGTGCTTGCCGAATTTCAACTTCCCTGGGTCCGCGATCCAAGGCGACCAAAAATTTGAAAAATCGTCTGCACACACTTTATCCTCAACAGCCCTAGGTTTTTCGAAGTCGTAACTTGGTGCCTGGAGCTCGGAATCATGTGCGGTGACTCCTCATTAACTCCATTCAACATGCTCTACCTCCTTGACCCCTGTCGAGGCCTAGGAAATGCCAAATGGCACATTCTTCAATGCGGGCACGTGGGCTTAGACCCGACCCCCCGAATAAATTCAACTGGCCATAAAATGCTAAGCAGAGCTCCGAATCGCAAACTGAGAAGACCAGCATGCTCAGTACTCGAGCTCTACACATGTATGCACTGACACCCGCCTGAGCCACCTGTCCCCAGCTGCCCTGTCCGTCGGGAATCTGCAATCCATTGAAACTTTAACCTTCAATAACTTGGGCTCCGTAGCTCGGTTTGATGAGCCATTTGGACTTGCTCCTTAAGCACTTCAAGCTCTTCATTCGTGGACCCAAAAGTTGCACTTTGCATCTCCTTCACCTATTACCCAAATTAGCCCCTCATGGAGCCTTCCTTGAACTATAAGCCGCATCAATCATACAACTCCGCTGCTACCTGTCAGCCCATGATTTTACTAGTTGCTCCAGCCCTTTGCCATTCTTTTGCCCGCCTACATATATCTATCCATGCCACTTTCTGGAGTTGACTTTGGCTGCACCATATTCCCCACCCCCCAGTTGTGCTCAACCACAAAAGAGCTTTTATTCCACTATTAACTGCAAAACCTGTCACACACTATGAGAAAACTAAAACCATATTTACATAGTTTTATTGCATCCTACTGCCAAACCTTCAAGTGGGTTTCCCCACCCCCTGCATAAGAATCTAATGCACTGTTGGCACTAGCTCCCTTTCAAAATAGAGCTTGAGACGCAGACCATTTACCCTGTGTTTGAGGAACCGACCATCCATCCTTATTAGTGCATAAGTACCATTGGGAAAAACTTGATGAACCTTGTAAGGTCCCGTCCACTTTTTTTTTCAACTTCTTCTGAAAGGTGAAGTCAAGATAACTCTCATACTTCATCACTAGATCGCTTTTCTCAATCCGCTTTGTTGGCAGATGTTGATTGAACTTTGCTACTCTTCTCTCTTGTTGCTTCACATAAAAATCTACCGCTGCCTCATGATCCATCTTCAAAGTTTCAAGACTTGTAATCCTATCCTGCAAAACATCTTGATGAGTCTTATCGATTCGCCACAAATCTTTGAGAACCCCTAATTGCACATGCATAGGTAGGACCGCTTCCCTTCCATATACCAACTCATATGGAGTAAAGTTGGTTGCCACCTTATATGAAGTCCTGTAAGCCCACAAACATTTTTCAAGGTTAGATTCCCACCCTTCAACCTGCTGGTATATACACTTTGTAAGCATCTTGACTATCTACCCATTGGCACTCTCTACCAAACCATTGCACTGCGGATGGTATGGAGATGAAAATCGGTGTTGAATCCCCAATTTGTCCACCAAGGCACGCACCAACTTACTTCTGAACCCTTTTCCTCTATCCGATATAATCATCCAAGGCACTCCAAAACGGCCACATATGCAATCAAATACAAACTGAGCAATAGTATGTGCATTTACCTCCTTGACCACTTTAGCCTCGACCCATCGGGTAAGGTAGTCTATGGCCACTATCACATATTTCTTACTACTCGCTAACTTGGGCAATGGACCAATTGCATCCAAACCCACTTTTCAAAGGCATCATGTGCGATGATCGCCCCTTGCTGCTCGGATACCAATCGTCTTTCACCCATCACTTGGCATTGATGACACGTCTTGCACCAATAATGCACATCTCGCACAACAGAAGGCCACCAAAACCCACTTCTTAAGATAAGAAACAAGACTTGACTCTTACCGTGATGACCGCTTTCCTCGTGGCATTGCTGCAATACCATACCGATCTCTTCCTTGTAAAGGACACGACGTAGCACCCCATCTCTACCGTGCACCATAACATCTTCTCCAATCATAGTGAACCTTTTAGCCTTTTGAACAAATCTCCTCTTTTGTAGCTTGCAAAGCGCGTCGAAACAATGACCTGTACTCAAGAAATCATCAATATCCTTCAAAGTCTTTGTACCTGCATAAGTGGCGGGTCCCACATACAAACTCGACACATGAGTCTGAACACGACTGCTAGCCAACCGATCTCCTTCTTGGTTTTGTTCTCTTCTCACATGTTTGAATTGTACTGCTTCAAAAAACCTCAACAGCTTCTTTATGGAAAAAAACCAATTTTCGAGGGCATCCCTTTTTACCTGCCACCCATTGGCCCAAAAGTTGTTTGAAAACTAGTAGAGCATAAGCTTTAATGACTAACGTGGATATGCCAAATTTAATGCATTGCTTGAGTCCCAGGTATAAAGTAAGATATTCCGCTTCATTGTTAGTATGCAATTCCTACAAGTCGTAAGCTTTGGAAAAAGTAACTGTGCCGTGCCAATCTTGAATGACTACACATCCACTTGCTTTTTGTGTTAGCCGTCTATAAGCGCCATCAAAACACATCGTGAAGGCCCCTTCCAAGTTGGGTTCCTTCTTATCCTCCTCTCGTACCACCCTCGGATAAATTGGTAACTAAACCTCCTTGTTGACTAGGATATCCGCCAAATGAGACCGCCAAGTGTGATCCACTTTGAACTCAAACTCAAACTCTTGAAGCTCGAGCACCCACTGCATGATTCGTTTCCCTCGCTTCAAGTGTAGCACCACTTCAGGCAAAAGATTGTTAGCAGTCATACTGCTCCGATAGCCACCATTCCCACGTCATAGCAATATAAAAATCATCCTCATGATTAGGAGGGCATAGTGTAGGTAACTAACATAGAATACCTTTCACTTTATCAAATGCCTCTTGAGCTTCCTCATCCCATTGAAATCCATGCATGTGTTGAGCCCTTTTCTGAAGAGGGTAGACATATTGAAACAACATCCAAAAGAAGAGGGATAAATACTTTAATCTATGCACGAATGATGCCAATCCCGTTGCACTGGTTGGAGGCTCCATAAGAACCAATTCTTTCATCTTCTCTGGGTCTGCTTCAATTCCGTTCTATGATACTACATGACCCAGCAACTGAACCCTTGGTTGTGCTAGCTTGCACTTCTTTGGATTCAATTGACCTCCTTCTTCATCTAACCTTTGAAAACATAGCCTTAAGTTGGAAAAATGTTCTTCCCTGGAACTATAGCAACCAATATCATCCATAAACACTCTGATAAACTTATGCAAGTATGGCCCGAACACCTTGCTCATCCAATCTTGAAATGTCGCAGATGCATTTAACAGTCTAAAAAGCATCCTACGGTAGGCAAAGCAACCCCATGGAGAAATGAAGGTAGTCTTTAAATCTTCCTCCAAATCAATAACAATCTGAAAATATCCTGAAAACCCATCCATAGCAGAATAGCGTTCATGTCCGGCAACCTGGTCTAAAATCTCATCTTGAAATGGCAGGGGGTAATGATTTCGCTTGGTTACAGCATTCAAAGGCTTATAATCTACACATACTTTCCATTTTCCATTTTTCTTCGGGGTAATGACAACAGGAGAGACCCACTCAGACTCTTTTACTAGATATATAATACCTGCCTTGAGCAACTTGCTGATCTCCTGCCATAGAGCTTCCTTTTGAATATCTCCCAACCTCCTGAGCTTCTGTGCTTTTGGCCTGTATCCTACTTTAAGTAGAATCTGATGCTCCACTCCTTTAGATCCCCTCAAATCCTTATACTCTATTACAAATAAGTCAGGGTAGGATGCACATAGTTTCATATAGCCTTCCTTCCCTTGCCTTGCTAAATCTATACCTAGCATATCTTCCACTTCTTTAGCTTGCAGACTACAAATAGGAACTTGCATACCTCTCCTTGTAGTGGTAGAGTCTACTGTGACTCTGAATAAATCTGTATCCAGCTTCAATAAATCCTCATCACTTTCCTCCTCTTTGACACTGGTCAACCCTTCATCATAAGTAGAATCCATTTCATACTCATAACTCGTATTGAAATCTCGATTATCTCCATCGACTGAGGGATGAAAACGACTTTCCTTGGTCTTTAGGTCCAACACAATTTGTCCTCCATTTTCCCGATCCGGCAAGGTAAACACCCCAGTCTCCCAATCTTGCTTGGCTCCAATTGCCGACAACCATGGCCTCCCCAATATAATTGGATAAGCATTTTCTCCTGCTTTCCTAACAAAAAAAATCATTGAAGCATTCAATTCCCATAACCTTTACCTTTGCATCATGTGCCACTCCTAAACAACGAGCTTTGGCATGATTAGCCATCCTCATTCGCACATTGGACCTGTCAACAGCTTTAATGTCAGTATCCCTCATAGCAGATTCCATAATAACACAGACTTGGGCACCACCATCGATGTAGGCTTGAACATGTTTCTTCTTCTCAAGAAAAACATCCACCACCGGAA
This sequence comes from Adiantum capillus-veneris, assembly GCF_014529385.1. Lineage (NCBI taxonomy): Eukaryota > Viridiplantae > Streptophyta > Polypodiopsida > Polypodiales > Pteridaceae > Adiantum > Adiantum capillus-veneris. The sequence continues at coordinate 79,413,106 of NC_140950.1, forward strand.
GCACATCAGTCGGGCTCCCTACCTTTCAGGCTAGATTTTGTACCGCATGCACATCTACTCCCACTCAAGGAAGCCTCGTACTGACGTTGGTTGACCACTGCCTTCTTAACTTAGGGTTTAATGCAAGCAGCTCCCAAAAGTGATGTTAGCCTTTTGATTTTTAACATCTCTTACCAAATCATACTCCGGATTACCGCATCCCAACTGAAAATCCTTTTGGGTAATTCTTCGTCTCCGCATTCTTTTGCTTGGATCTGGCTGCTCCCTACCTTCATTTACCTTTTCTTTCCCCTTCTTTGCTCTAGTTTCACGCTCCGTCTCAATATCCCTTTCACCTCGTGCTCGTTTGTTGGCCATAATGTCAACCTCCTGTCTGTCAACACCAATAATGTTAACCCTTTGTATTTCATCATTACCTGATGGAGATGCATGTGCTTGGTTTTCCACCTCTTGCTTCCCTCTTTGGCCATTAAACTATGCTTGACCCCTGCCTCGATCAAACAGAGGATACATGCCACCCCTTTCCCTTGGTGGGTGAGGACAATCTAGAGCATAGTGGCCTTCCTCTTCGCAATTGTAGCACCTGTTAGGCAATAGCCTAGCTCTGCCTCTTCCTGTCCTTGCTTGACCTCTGTCCATAACACTTAAACTCAACTCTTGTATTTTCTCAGACAAATCTTGAACTGTACGTACCCATTGTTGAGGAATGGTTGCTACCCCTCAATTGGGCTGATTCTCCGTTTGGACTTCTTCTCTCGGATTCACGATTGGATTAGGAACCATCGCCTCATACCCCAACGCACCTTGTTCAATCTTCTTCTTTATTTTCTGGCTCTTAGACCGCGCAATAGCAACATGCCCATTGTAATTCTCCGGGCCCTCAAAATCCACCTTTTCACAAACTTTGGGATGCAAACAAGCCATAAAATTTTCCAATTTAAAATACTCACCACCATTGACCAATTTCATGGCCATCGCAAAGTCCCTCCAGCAATCTTTGAAGCGGGCGAGGAAGATGCTAAATTCCTCGTTCATGTCCTGCTTCAAATTTTTTAATCTTGCATCCAAGTCGGCAGGAGATACCTCTTTTCAAAAATCTTGTAGAAAACAGGCCCGCAATGCCGGCCACATAAGTCTTGGCTCTCCCTGCAAAGCATAGAACCATGTCTTTGCTTTTCCCCGCATCAACAACGGGATTGTTTGCATTTTGCTATCTTCATTCGGCATATGCAGTGACAGCATATACAACCCGAAATCGGCCATCCACTCTTCCGGATCTCCTTCTTCGGCAAAAAACGGTCCATAACTATGTGTTGCCATTTCTCCTTCATGGAAATACCTCTCTTTGATCAACACCGATGAGCAATCAACGGCTCCTCCGTGGGGGCACCAAAAGATGGAGAGGGCGAATACGGAACACACCCAGCACACCAAATGTCTGCCTCTCTATAGACCAAGGATTCTACATCACCCCTAACCTCTCAAATAACACCTTCAAATTGGCTAATTTGCACTAACAACTCCACTATAGCACACAGAACAACTATCTCATACCTTGCAAAAGCACCTTGCAGCACAAATGCACCCACCTGCTCAACTCACCCTTTTCGACTCACAAAACACCCTGATTCTGCCCTCTTGGTAACACCCTTCAAGCTGCAGGCAAACCCTCTGCAAGCACTGGCCAATAAACAAAGAGCGAGAGAAAAGGAGGGGGGTGGGGAGAAGCAACCCAATAAATAGGGGCAAATATTTGGTATTATTGCATAGGGGAATAGTACAATCAAGTATGCAGATTCAATGTCAAGCTTTGCACTACACAGGCTTGCATCTTTCAATCACACCCTCAGGCAAAAAAGCCCTCAAACTTTCACATTTACATTCTTTTATAGGGGTGTCTCTAGGAGGTTTAAAAAAGAAGTAATGGGTGTGCTTCTCCTCTCGTGCACTCCACTTAGAGCTCTTTTTGGAATTTTTTTTGCATTGCTAGCACTTGTTATAGTTCATTTTTGGTAGCTTTTGCATGGTGTACACATCTTCCTAATGTCCGCCCAACCCGGCCGCCCTTACACTTCCCTTTTGAATTCTTTGAACTCCTCTCTCTTGCTTTGCTTGATCTCGACTCTCCACTTTCCCTTGCTAGATCTTTAAATGGCCTTTGCCTCGCCTTACCTTCACTGTGAGATCACCTTCTTCCATGAGGGGGGAAGGCAATAGCGAGGTTGCTATTGCCCTCCCTCTCCTTTCTTAAAACTTTGGGGCCCTAAGGGCCGCGAGATCGACCTCTAGTCGCGGGCCTGCCACATTATCAAGGCTAAACGGCCACCTTCCTCACACACGGGTGCACGCCACTGCACCACCTCGCTTTGCCAAAACCACCGGCTGCACCGCCATACACAGCGCCCACCAAGGCCGCCCCCCTCGCGCCATAGCCAATGGGAGGGAGCTCCCCTCTCTCTTCCCTTGTGTTCTTCTATGGGCTCATGGCCCACATCATATAGTGTGTTCCCCCAGCCTTCCATTGTGCATATGGGATAATCTTCGGCCACGTGGCAGCTGTGGGGAGTACCCCCCTCTTTGAATGGCTTCCAAGGCCATATAAAAATTTCCCATCCTCCTTGTTTTTTTGGTCCACTTCACAACCGTGGCATTTTCTATTGAGAAGCCCAATGACCAAAGTAAAACCTCCACCTGATCGCCTTGGTTTGCTTTAATTCTCCTCGTGCTCATCAAATTTCAACTTCCTTGGGTCGGCGATCCAAGGCGACCAAAAATTTGAAAAATCGTCTGCACACACTTTATCCTCAACAGCCCTAGGTTTTTCGAAGTCGTAACTTGGTGCCTGGAGCTTGGAATCATGTGCCGTGACTCCTCATTAACTCCATTCGACATGCTCTACCTGCTTGACCCCTGTCGAGGCCTAGGAAATGCCAGATGGCACATTCTTCAATACGGGCAAGTGGGCTCAGACTTGGTCCCCGAAAAGAATTCAATTGGCCATAAAATGCTAGCCAGAGCTCTGATTTGCAATCTAAGAAGACCGGCATGCTCTGTAACATGAGCTCTACACATGTACGGACTGACACCAGCCCGGAACGCCTGTCCCCAACTGCCCTGTCCATCGGAGATCTGCAATCCATTGAACCTTCAACCTTCAATAACCTGGGCTCCGTAGCTCGGTTTGATAAGTCGTCTGGACATGCTCCTTTAGCACTTAAGCTCTTCATTCCTGGACCCAAAAATTGCACTTTGCATCTCGTTCACCTACTACCCAAATTAGCCCCTCATGGAGCCTTCATTGGCCTATAATCCGCATCAGTCATACAACTCCGCTGCTACATGTCAGCCCATGGTTTTACTAGCTACTCGAGCCCTTTTCCATGCTTCTGCTCACTTGCATATATCTGCCCATGCCACTTTCTAGAGTTGACACACTTTGGCTGCACCAACATGTTTGTGTGCTAATATACTTGTGTATGTATTTATAGATGAGCGAGTAGCAGGGAAAGCTAAATCTCATATTTCTTTGTAATGTAGATGTCAGACGAGAGACCACCTGGTAGGGAGAAGCCATCTAGCTCTTCTTTTGGTTGGTTCACGTCCAAGTGGGCTCCCACCCGGGGTGGACATAGCCTCCAGTGGACCCGACTCTTGAGGTGGGGAGAACAAGCAAATAAATAAAGATTGTTTTTGGCTAGTTAACCCTAAACCATGAGTGTCGTAGGTTTATTTATGTTATTTGCAGGCATGGCCATCCTACACCTACTCTACTCAGGGTCCTCCATTGGTCATAGATCGAGACTTATAGCGGGCTATCTGTTTATGAGAGTAGTACCTACGTTCGACAGAGGATTTGTTTGGTCGCTACACTCCGCAGTAGCTTGCGACCTACGGTCTTTCTCCATAGACCACACCATGGGGGAGTCAGGGAGGTACTCCTTACCTTCACAGCCTCGCATTGACGGTACCTCACTCTACGGCCTCTTCTTATCGTCCTAGTCCCCTTCTATCGCAGGGTCCTACTCCCCTTCCATCGTTGGGTCCCACTCCCATTGCATCACAGGCTCCCACTCCCATCGCATCATAGGATCCTATGCCACTCCTGCTTCACTTGAACACCATCGACAAACTTCCTTTAGTAGTGCGTGTCGACGCTCTCTCAAGGTAGTGGGCACCGTGAGAGACGTAGCGGTGGTGGATCTTGTGGCATCGCCTGTTTTGCGAGTGGAAGGGAAACAGAGTCCCCACTTTTAGAGCTTATCGCCCCTAATGCAGAGGACAAGGATATTGACACACCCATGCTAGACAGGCATGGGCGCTACTACAGGGTTAAATATGGTGGTGAGGTGGACTTCGGCACAGGGCAGGGCAGGGCATTTTGATGCCATCTACAAATTCTTATACATTCAATGTATAAGAACTGTTTTGTAAAGTTTAGAGACCCACTACTCAATCATGCACACTACATTGAGGACGTGCTACTGGCTAGATTTCCAAATGCTCCCGATCAACGTTTTTCACAATAGTAGTTGGAGGACTACATAGTTTGTTTTTTGAAAAACAAGCAGTTCAGTGTGCGGCCCGCAGCATCCAACCACATTCGAGATCTAGACAGGAGCTACCGAGGTGGGAACATGACAGACACAGATTGGGAGAGGGTATTGCAAGAAAAGAGCGATCAGGCGGTGGTGGGCTCATCCTACAAACAACAACGTGAAGCTCGCGTCAGGCAAACAACCACACATTATGGCTCAGGAGGCAAGGCAACGTGGAAGGACAAATATGTAATATTGATTAAATTATAACATTGATTAGTGATTTTAAAGATTGCAGTTAAAGACTTTTTATTGTTATTGCTAACTTAGAAATATATCATTCTTACTCGACCAACCAGAGAGATGGTCAAGTATCAGGAGTGCGATACAAAATTGATACTTGACGATGGTTGCTCTAGAACAACCACATCTCTCCCGAGCAATTTGACACAGTGGTTGGATCACTACAAGTGGTAGGTTTAAATAATTTATTTTGTATCAGTTGTTTAATTGAGCTGTTGATAATTGTTTAATTTGGTTTGGGTTTGTGTAGAGTCAAGGTGATCAAACGTACGTGTCTCTGGACGAGGACGAGATCGAGGAGGATTAGATAGAAAAATATTTGTCCAAAATTTTGTAAATTTCCAATGTGGCACAATGTATATACAACAATTTACATTTTATTTGTAACCTTTTTTAATAGTTGATCTTTTGCATATTAAATTGTCAAGGTAAAGTAAATTCAATTTCAATTCTTTGGTGTTTTTGTATACTCTTCCAAAAAAAAATCGGTGTTTCACTGTTTTATGCAGGTCAACAATAAAGGTGCTCATTTGGGCCACCCAAAATAATGAGCACCTTTATTTTTGAATGGTTGTTTAGCGACAATAACCACGATAATAGAGGCGACAACTTTCACGGTATTAGCTGCGAGTATATTTCCGCTACTATTACCACGCTTATTGCTTTCAAACCACTATTGCGTCCATAGTCGCGGTTATTGCGACCCCCGCAATTTTTTCTCTCTCCATTTTCCTATGTTTTTTTGCGGCAATGATGGCGGTTATAGACTACTCCTCTTATAGTGTCATGTCCTTTCAACATGCTAACTGATGAATTTATTATTCTAGAAACAAAAAATCCATTGTCAATTTTGAGGTAAAAAGCAATTCTAAGCAACAAACTACACAAGCAATGCTCTATCAATCAATAAAGTGATAAAAAATTGTGCACATTATCCATTAGACTCATGCTACACTATCAATTAACAATAAGCAATGATAGTATTATCGCTCTTCTTGTATAAATTCATGTCAATCAAATTATCTTTTCAAACACAAAATAACTTCATCACTTCAAAAAAAAACATTTCAATCACATTGGTCACATTGAACTACATCAGTTTATCTAAAGTGCAATCTTTTGAATTTCATACATTACAATAATCGGTAATTTTAATCACTTATTTAAAACAATAAAAATAATTATTATCATCACGTTGCAATATATCGATTTCTCTAAAGTGCAAGCTTACGATTTTCACACATTACGATAATGGATAATATTAATCAAATCTTGCAATTGATTCTCATTGTGACATGAGGATTGATTGCAAACTTTGATGATTGTCATATCTATCTTAAGTGCAAACATGAAGTTCTCACACTCCACAACAGATCTTTGAGCACTTATCTATATGCAGTTGTTGCACGTGTATGATCACACAGTATGATAGACCTACCAATCCAAATATAGATAATTAAATATCAATGTATTTGTATTTTCACAAATGAAAATAAAGTGGCACAAGAAATCTAGAAAACCTCTTAAGATTTTTTTTTCCAAACATATCAAATTTTATCCAATGTACTCGTAAAAATATAATCTGTCAGTTTTGTACACTTTCTCAATCGTAACCACACGCATGAAAAGGACCTACGCAATACAACTGTCAATGTTTCACTAAAAATCATACTCTAGTCTAAGAAAAACACGATCTACAACTCCATTACTTAAGATGATACTATTTGATGGCTATGCAAGACACATTTGGTGATTTATGTCATACCCCAAACACTGCACATGATGTAACTTACCAAAGATTAGCCCTTAAATAAAGTTCACCTTGGGATTTTTCCATTCATCTCACTTATTTCTATACAAATATCTCATATGTACACAATTGAGAAATTTATATGCATATAGTACCAAGGGATAGCAAGGGTATGTTGAAATCACCAATTGCAAGTATTGTCAAAAAAGTAGCAAGGATACACTGTAGGGACTTATGACAGTACCAAGGATAGGCTCAGAGTACCAATCAAAAGAACTTACCATTCAAGGTACTTTGCAAAAAAGGAAAATATGTACTTTTACAATGTACAAACACATGCATGGTACTTTGTAAAAAAGGCAAATGTACTTTCACAATGTACAGAAACATGCATGGTACTTTGGAAAAAGGCATATGTACTTTCACATGCATGGTACTTTGGAAACAAGAAATATGTACTTTGAAAGATAAATGTGTATGGTTTATCAATAAAACTATGACAAGTACTTTAAAATCTACCAAGTAATACAACATTATGTACAAAGAACCTGTGTGGAACTCATGGAACTTGCAAAAAAGGAATAGGTCCTTTGACAGTGTACAAACACATGCATGGTGCTTTGCAAAAAGGCATATATGAACTTTCACAATGTACAGACAAATGGATGGTACTTTGAAAAAAGGCATATGTATTTTCACAATGTACAAACAGATGCATGGTACTTTGAAAAAGAGGCATATTTACTTTGGGCCCAAGAAATATGTACTTTGAAAGATAAATGCAAATGATTTCTTAAATAAACCTATGACAGGTACTGTAATTCTACCAAGTAATACAACAATATGTACAAGTGCCTATGTGGTAATCATTGTTGCACCTTCAATTTGAACTACCATACAAAAAGCTTCCGTATTAATTAGCTCCAAAAAGTACCTTAAATCATAGTCACATATATGAACTTTGTGATTTCCACCAGTATCCCTCAACTTTGTGAAGTAGTGGACAGAAAACTTCCATTGGTGCTTATAAAAAGTACCATGATTTATTCAATTATTGTCAAATGGTAAACTTTCAGAGCATGACCTATTTGCTACCGCACCTAAGCTCTACAAAGCACCAATAATGTCTCATTGGGTACTACAAAAAGTACCATGGTGTATATTATCACATTCACGTAGTGAAATTTGACAGTTCTACTTCATTTCTACCATCCCTAAGCTTGAATGAAACATCTATAAGGATCCATTGGTACTTATATCAAGTAACATGTCATATTTAACCCTTGTGAAATGGTGGAGTTTAAGTAGTTCTATCTACTTTCAGTGCCTTGTTAAGTACCAATAAGACTCCATTGGCACTTGCAGAAAGTACCATGTGAAACACAATCCAAGTCTGGTGAATATTGAGAGTTGATCTTGTCAACACGGTACTTACACTATCCTTTAAAATTGCTACGGTGCTTAGACATAATGTAAAACCTAAATACAAGGTTTTCATGCATAGACCATGGATAATGGCCCAGGAATACAGGTTTTTCCCTTTCATTTCACTCCACACACTAGAGTAAACATTGCAATTAGTAGAAAATTCCATTTTCAACAACGTATGGTATTCATGTTTGGTGCCCAAAGAGTAGGAGAAATTCTCGCGTCACCAAACCCTGTCATTCTACCTCTTATTGATTATCATAGGTCATTTGATGTGAATATTTTTATTTTGTTGTAGAATAGATTGCAATTTAGAAAATATTCTTGTGTAAATCTTTTAAAGAAAGGAAAAACAAAAACGCGTCACTTTGAAATCAATTAATTGGAGAGCCAACGCCAAATGTCTGGATATCCTCTTTTCTTTGGAGAGCCTGGAGAGGATGCAAAATTATTTCTAGCGAATTTCAAGATGTCTTGCTGTATCAAGAGGATAGTAACTGATCAAGAACGTGTAGAAATGTTTGAGGTGGTCCTTAGGAAAGATGCTAGCACTTGGTTTGACTCTTTGCCTGAGGAAGTTAAAGGGAATTACACGGAAGTTTTGAATCGTTTCAAGAAATACTTCTTTGATCCCCAAAACACTCAGAAATTATGGCAAGACATTGTTTCTCATAAGCAAAAAGACTTAGATGACTACTACTTGTACAAGCAAGAGTTTCTACGTCTTTGGGCTCTATGGATACGAAATGTTGCTAACCCTGGTGATGGTGCAGAATTTTTAAAGAAGGAGAGGTTCATAGCCCGACTCTTTCCTGACCTTAAGGTAAAAGTTGAGGTGGGTGCACCTGCCACCTTTGATGCAGCTGAAACTAGGGCTGCTGAGAAATATAGGAAACTCAAGTGCTTAAGGGGAGAGGTTCCAATAGAAGGTCTTAGACCCAAAGGTAAGTCATAAGCATCAACATCTAAGGAGCTTCCTGAGGTAACTGCGGAAGTGATTGAGAAGTTAAATGAATCTTTAAGAAGCTTGTCAATTCACCTTACACAAGCTGTAGGTCCAAAGGGACAAGCAAAGAAGTCTGAAGAGCGAGACCCACGACCTAGGAGAGTCTTACAATGTTGGAATTGTGGTGAGTCTGGACATGGGATGTATAATTGTCCTTGGCCCCGTGGGGAGCCAGGGAGACCTAACTTGAATTACCTAGTGATGAATGCAGGTGAAGGAACTAGTCAGCAACCACGGCTTATACAAAGGCCAAATGGAGCAAGACCACCTCCACAAGGAGTGGAAGGAGTTCCACCTTTGCCAGACCCAAACGTGCATGTGGTAGAGGTGACAAATTCAAGAGAGGTTGACATGGAAGCAAATGGCATTAAGCGTGGCCGAGGGAAAGGTAAGGAGAAAGAAGGAGTTACATCACAAAGTGACCATGGACGAGAAAAGAAGGCAAAGGAGACCAAGGAGGCTAAGAGGACTCGACGTCCTATCAACCTCCAAGACTTCCCTCTTGGACATGGAGTGGCTCCATACAACCTATTGGAAGACATGAGAGGTAAGGGTCCTGATATCTCATGGCCTCAATTTCTTGCATTATGTCCACAAGTTAGGAGGGATTTAACAAGGGCAATTAGAACTAGGAGAAAGGTAAAAGAGAGTGTGCCTGTTGTAAAAATTGCACAAGCTGAAATGAATGAGGACATTACACCTATGCTAGATTGTTACATAAAAGGGAGATTGGTTAGGAAAGGTCTAGTGGATAGGGGTGCACAAATTTTCATCATGACAGAGGGACTCATGCAAAGACTAGGCATGCACATCCAGGAGACACTTGAAATCAAAGTCAAGATGGCAAACAATAGCAAAGCTAGGTGTGTAGTCATTTGTAAAAATGTCTTTGTAGAGGCCTTTGGAATTAAGAAAGCGGTGGATTTTTATGTTATGTCGACCAAGGGAAGTGGTTATCCATTTATCCTAGGAAGATCATGGCTAATGAAAATGCGAGCTTTGCAGGATTGGGAGAGTGGGAAATTAATTTGCAGGAATGACAATCATAAGAAGGTTGTCTTTGACATGAAGGAGCAACGCCAAGAGGAGCTCCATGAAGAATCATCTCAAAGTGAGACGGAAGAAGGTTGGACCGATAGCACTTCAGAAGAAGAAAGTAACGGCAGCATTACTGAAGAGGATTCTTCCATCGAAGTCATGGGGGTAAGGTTTAAGCCAAGCAACCAAGAGATCTCTTGTCAAGGCTTGGAGGAGGTAGGTCCTCAAGAGAACGAAGGTGTTCAAGATGAAGGGATGCTGGAAGGTATGCTATCAACAACACTTACAAAGGATGAAAGAGAGGAGTTCAAATGTGTGCTAAGGAAGTTTCCTAGGCTTTTTGCTAAAGACTACACCGACGTGCGTGGGGTAGATGTTGTTCAACACAAGATTGAGTTAAAGCCTGAGGCCACACCTAAAGCTCAGAAGCTACGAAGGCTAGGAGTTATAAAGGAACAGGCTCTACTCAAGGAGGTAAGAAAGCTTCTAGCAGCAGGTTTCATTTATCCACTAGAGAATTCAGAGTGGGTATCTCCTGTTGTTGTCACTCCTAAGAAAAATGGCAAGTGGAGGGTGTGTGTGGATTACCGTCCCCTCAATGAGGCAACAAAAAGAGATCACTTTCCCCTCCCATTCCAGGATGAGATACTAAATGAGGTAGCTGGTCATGAGAAGTACACTGTGTGCGATGGTTACTCAGGTTACTTTCAAATAGGGATTGCACTGGAGGATCAATTGAAAACAACCTTTATCACTCCTTGGGGTTGTTATGCTTTTAGAGTCATGCCATTTGGTCTGACAAATGCTCCTGCAACATTCCAACGTTTCATGAATATGGTGTTTCAAGCATTCTTTGGAAAGTCAATTAGGGTGTTCATTGATGATTTCTGTATTTATAGCTCAAAATCATTGCATCTACAAAGGGTAGAAGAAGGTTTAAAGAAGCTCTACGACATGGGAGGTCAACTCAACCCCGACAAGTGCCACATAGGTGAGGATGAAGTGATCTTGCTCGGTCACAAGGTTTCCTATAAAGGCATTGAGGTGGATCCTTCAAAGGCAAAGGCTCTTATTGATCTCCCATCACCGAAGAGTCTTAAGGAGGTCATCTCTTTCATTCAGAAGGTGAAGTATATGTCACGCTTCATTCACTTAGCCTCGGAGTTGCTTCATCCTTTGCCAAAGTTGACACAACAAGTAGAATTTGCATGGTCTGATGAGCTTGAAGAGTACTTTTGTAACATTAAAGCCATTTTGTCAGAGCTACTAACACTCATGCCTCCTTGTTGGGAGTACACATTCTTTGTTAGCTCTAGTGCTGGGAAAGAAACAATTGGTGCAGTTTTGCTACAACAAGATCCCTATAGTACCAGGATGCGGCCCATCTACTTTGCTAGTAGGGTCATGAATGCTTTAGAGAGAGGCTACACGGAGGCAGAACTCATGATGCTTTCTCTCATGTTTGCGATAAGGAAGTTTAGATCCTACTTGCTCCCAAAACCTTTTGTAATCCTCACCGCAGAGAATTTGTTCCCTTGGGTGTCATCTCAAATGAATCTTAGTACTAGGATCTCAACGTGGATTATGGAGTTGCAAGAGTTTCAATACTCTTTCAAGGTAGAAGATAGTGTGCGTGCACAATTGGCAGGGATTCTCACTTATAGGGTGCATGAAAAGGAGATCAAGGTGCCTGAAGTAAAGACCCTACCATTGCCACCACCAAAAAGTATTCCTAATGCTTTTGCCTTGTTCTTTGATGGAGCTTTTCGTAGAGCCATAGGAAAAGCAGGGGGAGGGCTAGTGTTGCTCAACCCAAGTGGAGAGGTGGTCATGAAAGAGAAGTTCAATCTACCAAGTTCAGCTAGCAACAATGAAGCAGAATATGACACACTACTTCATGGTTTAAAAATATGAATTGGCCATGGTATACAACGTCTCATGGTAAAAGGGGATGCACTTCAGCTAGCAACAATGAAGCAGATTTTAGGCATTTGGGCATGCAAAAATGAAAGACTAAGGGCCAAATTTCATACCATCCGTAGGCTATTTAATCAATTTGAGGAGGTGCAATTATATCATATTACTAGGAAACAAAATGAAGATGCTGATTTACTTGCACAACAAGCCGTTGCATGTGTAAAGAAAGAAGTACAGGTCATCATGGTGGCGGCTGCTGTGAAGCAACCGAGGTACATGGAATTGGAGTCATTGGCTCCCATCATTGGCTACATTTTGGAGGGTGAGTTTCCACCAGACTTCACAAAAGCTCAGAAGAGGAGACTCATGAAGAAGGAAAGCATGTATCTCTTCCTAGAAGGCTCCCTCTATCAAAGAGGGAAGGATAAAGTGTGCAGAAGAGTACCAACTATCGCGGAAACTCCAGCCATTCTAAAAGGTTTGCATGAAGAGGCATGTGGTGGTCATTTTTCCCAAGAATTAACTGTGAAGAACATTTTGCTTGCGGGGTATGTTTGGCCAAGTCTGCATGTGGATGTCCAACATTGGTGTAAAAGTTGTCACAATTGTCAAGTAAATGGGAATAGAAGATTGATTTATGGTCCAAGGCAAATTGTGCTTGCAAATGGACCCTTTGAAAAGTGGGGCATTGATGCTATGGGTCCTCTGCCTAGGACAAAAAATGGTAAACTCTACATTCTAGTGGTTGTAGACTATATGACTAGGTGGGTGGAAGCACAAAGTGTGGCAAAGGTAAATGAGAGGACAATGAGAAAATTTGTCTACACTCACATTTGTTGTAGATTTGGCACACCTTTGGAGATTGTTTCTGATAATGGTCCAGGGTTTAGAAAGGGATTGCTCACAGAAGTCTGTGAAGAACTTCGCATTCTACATCGTCACAGTACACCCTACTATCCCCAATCAAATGATTTGGTAGAAAAAGCTAATGGTGTCATTGCAGGCATCATTAGAAAGATGGTGAAAAACAAGACAAAGTTGTGGGATGACTTCTTGGATGGTGCCTTGTGGGCGTATCGAACCACATATAGGGAAGCCACGGAGTTCACACCATTTCACTTGGTCTATGGTCAAGAGGCTTTACAGCCAATTGAACTAAACATTCCAACAATGCGACTTCATGGCAAATCAGCACAAGATGATCAAGAAGCATGGATAGATCGACTTCTTACCTTAGCTGAGCTTGAGTGGAAAAGAGAAGCAGCATACGAGTGCTATAAAAGGAAAGCCACACAGACAAAGGAGAAGCTTGACAAGAAACTGAAGGACAAAGGCATCAATGAAGGAGATCTTGTGCTAAGGTATGACAATCGACTCGATAATCATTTTGATGCCAAATTTGAAACAAGATGGCAGGGGCCATACATAGTCAAGAAGGCTTTCAATTCAAGTTACTATCAACTTATGGACTTGAATGGGAAAGAGCACTCCAGGAAGGTAAACGCCTATCTCTTGAAGCCTTACTTGAGTCGCCTTCTACCAAAGGATCTACCAGAGCAAAAGGCAACTATCCCATGTAAGTATTGTTCCATGAAGCATGAGTGTAACACAAACCAAAATTCCAAGGGGCCAAACAATGAAGATCTTGTCAAGGACTCTGAAGCACTCTCTTTGGAAAAGATTCTTTATGATGGTACATGAATATACCATCATCCTGGGGGAGGGCTAATGATAGCCATTTTTTCGGCTCTCTGTAATTTCCATAGTGAGTTATCTCACCCTATCAAATCACTCAAACACTGTGGTTACCCTCAGCCTTTCACTGTATATAGGTGCGTGTGAGTTAGGGGACTTTTCCCATATCTCCTTACTGAAATAAAAAACCCTCAATTAGCTAGTCATTGGGCTAGTTGAGCCAAAAATATAAGAAATATAAGTATATTATGGCCCATGCGTATGTAAATATTTCTTTGTATATAGGGCCTAAATAAAAGATTTTTTCATAATTATTTTGGTATTTATTTAAATATTTCTATCTAGGTGTGTGTTATTTATGCTCTGTACATTGCCTCACCATTACCACAATTTTTCTTACCATTTTTCATACTCTTTATTCCATATAGAAATATTTTCATGTAAGCTTCTCTTATATTTGGTGTAACTCCACCCCAACAAAAATCCAAAAAAACTAGTTTTATTTATGTGTATATTTTTTCACTATTGTGATTTTTCCCTTCCTACATCTATTTTGTTTTTTTTCTAAAAAATTAGAACACCAAAAATATTTATCTTTTTATGGTAGCCTCATAATGAGAGAGATTTCTTTTGACCCCTTTATATTTTCTCCACCTCTCTGCACCCTACTCACCTTCTCCTCAACCTTGAAGAATAAGAGAAACCATGGTGAACTCATACCTCCCACACACAATTCCATTCCAAAATTGACCACCTAGTCTCATTTTTCCTCCTCCAAATTACCCATATCTATCAAAAAAACCACAAAATTCATCCTCTTCTCTTAAAAGACAGCATCATGGTTGTTGATTACTCAGCTTCAATTACCTTGTCTCTCAAGGAAGGTCAAGAGTGGAGAAAAATGTACCGTCAAAGCTAGTGGACCGTCAACAAGCGTCAAAAGTGGCCCTACTCAAGACACTTGGAGCATCAACCTTGTAATAAATCCACCTTTTCTTACCTCTTAAGAGTTTTTCTTCCTTATTTGTATCCTACATGGATACTCCCATTGTAAATATCCAATTCCATTTGTAAATTAATACTAACTCTACTAACACTAACCCACTATGAAAAGTCCTATCACCTCCATTTCTCTCCTCTCTCTTTCCCCACCAACTTCTTGATAATTCCAAGCAGAAGAAATTAGATAAATTGCTGAATATCTAACCCAACCATGGTTAGAGGAGTAACCCTAGCCTTCAAATTGCTATAAAAGGAGGGTGTAGCTAGCACAAAGAGGGGGGGAGAAGAAATAGCACTATGCTATAGCTTGAGAAGCCAAGCTCAACCTCTTGAGAAGGAGCTCTTGAGTGGAATCTCATTGGCATTAGGCATATGTATGTGTTGTATTAGGGGTGATTAGCAAGGGAAATCTATGCCATTGTAAGAGAGAGTGATCATTAAATTGAGAGTAGGAAATCTATCGTTTCTCCTACTAGAGTAAGCCCAACATTTGCTGAATCAAGGAGGGTGAATTTGGACTAAGCATGGATACCTTGTCGCCCTTCCAACGTGAAGTCATGGACAATAATGATGTGTAAGTGTCTTGTTGTTTTATGTAAGTTCTTGATAGCTTGTCTCCGGGTACTGTTATCAATTTAGCCATAAATCCCACATGCTGTAAGAGGGCGACCGGGTGGAGAGGACTCCCCTGGCCTTAAGACAGAGATTGGGGTGGCTTTTTTCTTGTGATGTGTTGTGGTGTAATTTACTCAGGCTATGTTGAACAAATACTAATCTCACTTTGATTGGTCGTGACAGATTTGTAAGAAGGCATTAGTGCAACAAGCACCCCCTTCCCCCTTCTCTCTCTTTCTTACATATATATATTTATGTTTGCTTGATCATTAACGATACACTTCAAAGCAGCCCGAGCACCATCTCTCCCTCTCTCTCTCTTTTTCTCTCTCGTGTTTTAGTGTGTGAGAGTGTTCCATTGGTGTTAGGGTTAGTGTAAATTCCTTGCTTGTTTGTGGGTTGCTCTAACGATTCTCCTCTTTTGCGTCCTAGTTCGCTCTTAAACTAGGTGGTGCCCCTTGTGTAGTTGGGATTTGGATGTGGGTTTGTTGTTTTGGTTTGTGTTGTGTTGTGCCCCAGCCCCATTGAGCAGCACGGGAGCCTTGAAGGGTGTCTAGAGGTTGCTCTTCTTGTTGCCCGCCCCGGACCGCTTCAATAGTACCAAAGAAAAATGGATCTCTAGGCTTCATTCAAGACCTAAAACTTGTTAGCAAAGTCACAATCATGAAAATGGGTATGGATTAATTGTAGAAAATTTTGCAAAGGCATTTTCAAGAAGGGAACATATATTCTATGGGGGATTTGTAATCAGGGTATGACTAGTTCGAACTAGAAATGGAAAGCATGACTTGACTACCATGAGTACACCTTTGGGTTTTGTAAGGATGTGCAGCTTATCACAGGGAGCAACCAACTAGATTGTGCACACAATAAATGGTATGAAAAAAGTTGACATGATCTCATACTTCAATCTACAATTCCCCTTCTTGATTAAGTGAAAATAAAAGGATGAAACATGGCAAAAGAAAATGAGGCTCTAAATTTGAGCGGGTGTTGCACATATGTGGAAAACCACCTCAGTGACTGTGATAAAATTCTAGCAAGGATGTAATAAATGAATCTTTACCTTGTGTGGGCATAAGTCAGTGTTTGGGGTCAAAGAAATATTAGTTGTGGGGTATCTTTGTATTCCTCATGGCTGCAGATCTTGTCCAGTTAAAATGGCTATAATACATGTTGACCAGAGAGAAAGATTGCGGAGAGAGAGAAAGAGAGAGAGAGAGAGAACACAACACTTTGCAAACCCCAAAATGTGTGTACAGCACACACATTAAGTATATATACATAGTGAGGATATAGACCTATATGTAGTGTAGGTAAGGACTCGATATATAGTCCAACATCCCTTGTTAAATAGGGGTCCCTAATTATGGATGAAAAAACCCTTGGGGTTTCAACGGAAAAACCCACAACACTATATATATATTGTCATTTCAATAAATTCTTGGAAGTACAAAATATCATTTCAAGGAGCTACTTCACCCCATCGTTTACAATGGTTTCCAAATAGGTCTTGATATAAATGATCTAGAGAGGTACTTAATTTACCAAAAGTTGGTACTATTATAGATATGTTGATTATTGTTGTGAATGCCCAAACTGATGAAGCTCATTGCTTCAATTCACGTGCTAGGAAAAAACATGAGACTTAAGTAGAAAAATGTAGACCACTAAATAGCTGACATTGGAGAATTGTCACAAGCACATGTCTTTTTAGACTCGGGGTCCCTAACTATGGATGAAAAAATCATTGGGGTTTCAAGGGAAGAACCCACAACACTATATATATATTGTCATATTAGTAAACTCTTGGAAGTACAAAATATCATTTCAAGGAGCTACTTCACTCCACCGTTTAAAATGGTTGCCAAATTGGCCTTCATATAAATGATCTAGAGAGGTAACTACCAAAAGTTGGCACTATTATAGATATATTGATTATTGTTGTAAATGCCCAAGATGATGTAGCTCATTGCTTCAATTCACCTGCTAAGAAAAAAAGCATGAGACTTAAGTAGAAAAGTGTAGAGAAAAAAATAGTTGACATTGGAGAATTGTCACAAGTACATGTCTTTGTAGACTTGGGGTCCCTAACTTTGGGTGAATAAACCCTCGGGGTTTCAAGGGAAAAACCTAGAGCACTATACATATATATTTTCATATTAATAAGTTCTTGGAAGTACAAAATATCATTTCAAGGAGATACTTCACTCCATTGTTTACAATGGTTGCCAAATAGGCGTTAATATAAATGATCTAGAGACGTACTTCAACTACCAAAAGTTGGTACTATTTTAGGTATATTGATTGTTGTTGTGAATGCTCAAGATGATGTAGCTCATCCTTTCAATTCACTTGCTAAGAAAAAAAAACAAGAGACTTAAGTAGAAAAGTGTAGACCACAAAATAGCTCACATGGGAGAATTCTCACAAGCACATGTCTTTTTAGACTCCGGGTCCCTAACTACGGATGAAAAAAGCCTTGGGGTTTCAAGGGAAAAACCCAAAGAACTATATATTTATTGTTATATTAATAAATTATTGGAAGTGTTGAAGCTATATATGGCTCACTCTACTCAACTTGGTCTCACCTATATATTTGTATCTTGTCCTCAATATGAATCAGTCTTTGGGAGCGTATATGGTGTGTCTCTTGTCTCATATCTCTCTCTTTCTCTCTACATCTCAACATGGTATCAGAGCGGTAACGATCACGCGCCGATTCAATTCATGGTGAAAAAACAGTATGTGTACGCGATTTGCATGTAAGATTCAAAATTGCTACAAAATTTATTTTTGAGCGTTGATTCTTCTTAACTGTGGTTGTTTTGTGTTAAGAAGAATATGATTAGTGTTTTGTGTGGCATTTATTGCTAATCAATCTAATCGTTGATTATGTTTTCTTGTTGATGACACCCTGAACTTCATCTCAATTTTTCGGGGTGTTCTGCTCAAAATTTGGAGAAACAGGAAAAGCGAGATGGAGTGTAGCGCAATGACACTTTTCATTTGAAACTTGTTCATCTCCTCGAGCTCTTCGATTTGAGTTCTAGTTTTGCGTCAATCGGAGTTCGCAACAGAAAGTTATGTTGTTTTTACTGCAATTGAGCTTGATGCAGCTTTCTTCGTCCTACTTCTTCGTGAAGCATCCAGGATCATTTTTCTTATTTTGGCGTTAACTTTTTCGAGAAGATTTAGCTTTTTGCTATTCGTATTGTGGCCTTCAATCTTGCGTCTCGCACCACTCTATTTTGAGGACTCTTTTATTATTAACGTCTCCTTTACCTTGCCTTTTTTGGGTGATGTCTCTCACATCTTTGGACGTTCCTTGAGCATCCTTCTTACGTTTATCGTTGAGACAGAACGCAGTCCTCATAATTCTCTCATCCTCAATTGCGGCCTTCACCATATATGGTGTGCAAATTCTGCAATCTTATCTTATACGTCTTCTCGCAACAAGATATGGCTATGAATATTCTTGTCAACGGCTTTCCTTCTGGCCAGCGTTCTGTTCCTCCTTTCCAAGTTCAAGGTTTTCCAGGCTGGAAAGCAAAGATGTTGTTAATTCTTGAAGGCAATGAACTCTCCGATGTTGTTCTTGGAAATCGTGTTTGTCCGCCTCCGCCTTTTGATACGGATAATGATAACATGCTTATCACTGAAGGACATATATTTGAAGATTGGAATGTTGCCTATATGGATTGGCAACGACGTGATAAAGCAGCTCATCGGTATATTCTTTCTGCTCTTACTGATTCCCTTTTGCTTGATATGTATGAACTGCCTACTTCCCACGACGTATGGAAGTACCTTATTGCAAACTTTGAGAACTCTGTCACAAAAATACTTTATTTGAGAGGGTTGCTTAACAAGTTACAATATGAAGTTGGTACTACCATGACGGGACATATTGAATCTTTCAAATCTATTATTAATCAACTTGCTACTATCGGTGATCCTGTTCCACAAAAGCAACTGATTACACTTCTCCTTGATACGGTGAAGGAATCTTCTTATGATAACATTGTTACTATTCTCTCTAATAAAGATGTTCTTGATTTCGACCAAGCCTACATGTGTTGAGATGTAGAGAGAAAGAGAGAGACGAGACAAGAGACACACCATATACGCTCCCAAAGACTGATTCATATTGAGGACAAGATACAAATATATAGGTGAGACCAAGTTGAGTAGAGTGAGCCATATATAGCTCCAACACCCCCACTCAAACAAAGGTCTCTAGCTTTGGATGAAAAAACCCTTGGGGAGTTCAAGGGAAAAACCCAAGCCCCTATACAATGTGAAAATATGAACCAGCGATGATGATGTGAAAGTGAATTGTGCATCTATGTACAAATATTCAAGTGACTTAGAGATCACAATGTGCAAATGTGGAGTGTGCATAGTGCATGGTACCTAAAAGATTACAATGTCATATGTACAAAGCTATTACAATAGCAAAGAAGCTAATCTAGAAAGAGTGAGGTCGAAGCAACTCCAAGCTCCGAGCGCAAGAGGATGAAACATGACTCGTTGAGGCCTTTAGTCAAAATGTCTGCAATCATCTGGTCACTTGGACAGTGTTCAACCATAATGGTTCCTTTGCGTACTTCATACCTGACATAATGATAATGGACAGCAATGTGCTTTGACTTATTATGTTGAACATAGTCTTTTGCAAGACTAATAGCACTTTGGTTGTCACACCGCAAGGGTGTGCTAGAAAGAGGAGAGTGACCAATATCAACTAGCATTTGTCGAAGCCAAATCAACTCACGAGCTGCAAGTGATGCCGCAACATATTCTGACTCAGTCGTAGAAACTGCAACACAACGTTGTTTCTTGCTAGTCCAAGAAACAAGACAACCATTTATAAAGAAGCAATTTCCACTAGTAGATCGCATAGATAAATGTGAGCTTGCCCAGTCTGCATCTGTGTAACCCAAAAGAGAAAGAGATTGCATAGAATCCGATGTGAGTTGTCGTCGATAGACTAAACCAAAATCTGTAGTGCCTTTCAAGTATTTCAACACACGCTTTGCAGCAGACCAATGCTTAAGAGAAGGACATGCAAGATGTTGTCCAAGATAATTAGCAGCAAACAAAATATCAGGACGAGTGTTCATGCCAACAAACTGAAGACATCCAATCAAGTTAGCATAAGGTTGATTTGTGACAAGTTGACCGCCATTGTCAGAAGTGTTCTTCGTAGAGCTTGCAAGACAAGGTGTGTTAGCAATAAACGTCACACAAAACACTAATCATATTCTTCTTAACACAAAACAACCACAATTAACAAGAATCAATGCTCAAAAATAAAATTTGTAGTAATTTTTGAATCTTACATGCAAATCGCATACACATACTGTTTTGTCACCATGAATTGAATTGGCGCATGATCGTTACTGCTCTGATACCATGTTGAGATGTAGAGAGAAAGAGAGAGACGAGACAAGAGACACACCATATACGCTCCCAAAGACTGATTGATATTGAGGACAAGATACAAATATATAGGTGAGACCAAGTTGAGTAGAGTGAGCCATATATAGCTCCAACAACATGTCTTTAATTGAATACTCTCAACGTCAAGAACATCGTAATGCTGGTCATGATACAACTATGATTTCACAAGTGGAGACTGAGTCACAACAGATGGAACGTGCTTTTTATACTCGAAGGCGTCCATTTCAATGAGGAAACCGTAGAGGTGGCTGCCGCGGTAATATTTTCTCTCGTCTCAAATTTCCTAATAAGCAATGTTCTTACTGCAACAGAAATGGCCATACTGAAGATGATTGTTGGGCACGTCAATATGATGAAGAACACAATATTACCACAAAACAACCACGTTTATCTAGAGACTCTTCTTCTTCTTGTTGTGAATATTGTGGACGATCTGATCATCCCACTCATATGTGCTATAAGCGTCGATTCGACACAGATCGGAATCGAGCATATGCTACTGAACATCAAAACAACATTGTACCAAAAACAAGCTGCATCCTATGTTCAGTTGCTCCAGACAGAATACTTCATGTATGTGATGGATCACTTTTTATTGTCGATTCTGGTGCTACAGGAAATATGACATATTAGTCTAAGTGGCTCCATAACTATCATCCACTACCAGTTCAACATGTTTTTTATCTTGCTGATGATACCACTTGTCATGTAAAGGGTATTCGAGACTTATATCTTGGTACCTTATCTTCTTCCACTCGAATTTTGTGAGGAGTATTACATGTACCAGATCTTCAACGTAATCTTCTTTCAGTTGCTAGACTTGTTGATCTTGGTCTGTTTGTTGGATTTGATCATACCAAATGCCGAATTGAGAAAGATGGACAGACTATAGCCACTGCTCCTCGAAACGGTAATTTATTTGAACTCTCTCTCAACGATGCTGTAGCAAATGTTGTCACTGCTCCAGGTGATCATGATTGCAAAGTATGGCATCACCGTTTTGTTCATGCTGATTTCTCAAAACTCCTTGACCTTCAATGTCGTGATCTTGTTCATGGCATGGATCTTAAAGCCCATCCCCATATGGGAATTTGTGAATTTTTTGCTCTTGGGAAACACAATCGCAAACCCTTTCCTCTTTCAAATACAACTCATTCTCATGACATATTGGATCTTGTTCATACTAATATATGTAGACCTCTACCTTCTTTGAGATCACAATATCGCTACTTCATTACTTTCATTGATGATTTCTCAAGGTATACGACTGTATTTCTACTTAGACAAAAATCTAAAGCCTTATCTGTTTTCAAACAATTCCACAAGGCTGCGGAGCTTCAAATTGGTCGTCACCTTAAGAAGCTTTGTAGTGACAATGGAGGCGAATATGTTTCTTGAGAGTTTGTGAGTTACTGTGCTGACAGTGGAATTCATCATGAACACACTATTCCATATTCGCCTCAACAGAACGGTGTTGCTGAACAAAAGAATCGCACTATTCTCAATGTTGTAAGATGTATGCTGATTCATTCTGGCTTATCTCGTGTTTTTTGGACTGAAGCTACTTTGACAGCAGTATTTATTCAGAATAATCTTCCTACTGCTGCACCCTCTTGTAAGATACCCATCACAGCATGGACAGGTGACATTCCTTCTGTATCTCATTTTCGAACCTTTGGATATATTGCTTATATTCATGTTCCCAAAGAAACACAAACAAAACTTGATGCTCCTGGTCTTAAAGTTATTTTTATTGGATATTCTAACACTTCCAAAGGCTACAAATTCTATGACCCTTCCTCCAAGAGAGTAATTGTGAATCGTGATGCTACTTTTAACGAACAGCTTATGGGAGGCTCATGGTCCATGGATGATTCTGATGATACTAAATCATTGCTTCAGGCTTTTCCATTTCTTTCAGAAGATGAAACTCTTCCTATAGAGCAACTTTCCTCTTCACAAACATCCATTCCGAATGTTGCCAATGATGATATTGATATTTTTGTTGATCTGCCTATTGATTTTGAACATGGCTCATGTCATGTTTATGATGACGATATTGCTGATAATGTTTTTTCTACTTTCGAAGATCCCATTACTTATGATGAAGCTATCTCTTCACCACAAAAGGATCAATGGCAAGAGGCTATGGAAGCAGAGTACGATTCTCTTATCTCTAAAGGTACATGGATACTAATTGAATTACCTCCCGGTCGTACAACTATTAAATGTAAGTGGGTGTATAAGACAAAAGTAAAAGCAGATGGATCTTTTGACAAGTTCAAAGCGTGTTTAGTTGCAAAAGGTTACTCCCAAGTAGCTGGTGTTGATTATCAAGAGACTTTTTCACCAGTCGTTCGCATTACAAGTGTTCGAGTTCTATTGGCATTTGCTGTTCAATTTGATTTAGAAGCTCATCAAATGGATGTGCGAACTGCTTTTCTTAATGGTGACTTGGAAGAGGAAATTTATATGGAACAACCAGAAGGGTTTGTTATTCCAGGTAAAGAAGACCTTGTTGCTCAACTCCATAAGGAACTATATGGTCTCAAACAAGCTTCATGAGCCTGGTATACAAATTTGATCTTTTTCTCACCTCTAAAGGATTCATCTCTTGCTTGTCAGACCCCAACTTATACATAAAACGCCAAGGTAGCAGTTTTGTGATTCTTGCTTTTTATGTGGATGATACCATCCTTGTTTCCAATGATTTGGGATTTCTTTAGCAAGTGAAAAAGTTATTGTTTTTTGCATTTGATATGGTGGATCTTGGAGAGATTCACTCGTGTCTTGGCATTCAAATCCAATGGAACCGTACAAAAGGTATTTAATTCCTTCGACAGTCAAAGTTTATTGCAGATACTATTCAAAAATTTGGTATGGAATCTGCACATTCAACCAACACACCTTGTCTTGCGAGCTCTACGAAGAACACTTCTCGCAATGGCGGTCAACTTGTCACAAACCAACCTTATGCTAACTTGATTGGATGTCTTTAGTTTGTTGGCATGAACACTCGTCTTGATATTTTGTTTGCTGCTAATTATCTTGGACAACATCTTGCATGTCCTTCTCTTAAGCATTGGTTTGCTGCAAAGCGTGTATTGAAATACTTGAAAGGCACTACAGATTTTGGTTTAGTCTATCGATGACAACTCACATCGGATTCTATGCAATCTCTTTCTCTTTTGGGTTACACAGATGCAGACTGGGCAAACTCACATTTATCTATGCGACATCTACTAGTGGAAATTGCTTCTTTATAAATGGTTGTCATGTTTCTTGGACCAGCAAGAAACAACGTTGTGTTGCAGTTTCTACGACTGAGTCGGAATATGTTGCGGCATCACTTGCAGCTCGTGAATTGATTTGGCTTTGACAAATGCTGGTTGATATTGGTCACTCTCCTCTTTCTAGCACACCCTTGCGGTGTGACAACCAAAGTGCTATTAGTCTTGCAAAAGACTATGTTCAACATAATAAGTCAAAGCACATTGTTGTCCATTATCATTATGTCAGGTATGAAGTACACAAAGGAACCATTATGGTTGAACACTGTCCAAGTGACCAAATGATTGCAGACATTTTGAACAAAGGTCTCAACGAGTCATGTTTCATCCTCTTGCGCTCGGAGCTTGGAGTTGCTTCGACCTCACTCTTTCTGGATTAGCTTCTTTGCTATTGCAATAGCTTTGTACATATGACATTGTAATCTTTTAGGTACCATGCACTATGCACACTCCACATTTGCACATTGTGATCTCTAAGTCACTTGAATATTTGTACATAGATGCACAATTCACTTTCACATCATCATCGCTAGTTCATTTTCACATTGTATAGGGGCTTGGGTTTTTCCCTTGAACTCCCCAAGGATTTTTTCATCCAAAGCTAGAGACCTTTGTTTGAGTGGGGGTGTTGGAGCTATATATGGCTCACTCTACTCAACTTGGTCTCACCTATATATTTGTATCTTGTCCTCAATATGAATCAGTCTTTGGGAGCATGTATGGTGTGTCTCTTGTCTCGTCTCTCTCTCTCTTTCTCTCTACATCTCAACAGGAAGTACAAAATATCATTTCAAGGAGCTACTTCACTCCATCGTTTACAATGGTTGCCACATAGGCCTTGATATAAATGATCTAGAGAGGTACTTCAATTACCAAAAGTTGGTACTATTATAGATATATTGACTATTGTTGTGAATACCCAAACTGATGTAGCTCATCGCTTGTAGCTCATCGCTTCAATTCACCTGCTAAGGACAAAAACATGAGGTTTAAGTAGAGAAGTGTAGATCACAAAAATGTTTGCTCTTTTAAACACCATAGAGATGCACAACAAGTATTGGTATACATAAATGTAAATACAAGTCAACTTTCAAGTACATATGAGAGTTGACATGAATAAAAGAATTCTTAAGTATCAAGCTTGTACAAAAATTGACATCTATAATGGCACACCAAGCACTCTAGATAATATTCATAAACTTTAGCATCAAGTAGTAGAGTAGTGAGCTATGAGAACTTTCATCAACATGTATAAAATTTGTCATCAAATGTGTACATATTTGATGTTGGTGTAGCTAAAGTGTGTCGACCATGGAGGATGACACAGGCAAGTATTTATGGGCTAGAACATGCATGACACAAACCTAAAGAAGGTACAAGGATCTTGGAAAAGTAGGTAGCAATTGATGTGTATGATTGATTGGTTTTCGAGAAAAAAAGTTCTCCCATTAGGAAATTTCGGAGGTCATTTGGAGGGCCTTCTAAGAAAATGTATTTTTTGCACTCTCTCTCTAGAAAAAATGGCAAATAAAAGAGCTGGGTCTTTCATAGTAAAAGTTCAAAAAGTGTACTTTAAGTAGATTCCTTACTCTTCTGAACATTCGTTCGTAGTGATTGAGGGATAATCCTCTTTTCAGTTGCATTGAATGAACCTCGTCAATATGGAGGGAATGAGGCTAACATGGAGGGACGAAGGCGCAGCCGCTATTCACTTTCCATTAAACGTGCAAATTTGGCTAATGGCGCACTCCTCAAATGGCACAAATGTTACCCAAAAATGAGCCAAATATCACCTTCACATTGATTTGGACAATGAGTACCAACCATTGATTAAGCGCAGTAAAACAAACACACATATACCTCCTGCTTCCATAGACACGCTCAGAGCTCAAGGAGCTAAACACATAGATATCTGGACAAGAGGCTCTCTCTACCCTAAGAATCCAATGACTAATGCGTCTCCACCGTTTGTCAATCCTACAAGCTTATTGACCTTTGCTGGTGATGGAGAAAAGGGCCTTCTGGGTTATTGTAAATCTCTTACAAGAGAAGCTGAAACTTACAAGAGCATTCTCCAAGCTCAACAATGTGAGATTGTTCGCCTTTCACATTTACATTCTACAGATCAGGTTACCATTTTGCAACATAAAACAGAGGTACAAGAACAGAAAGGAAAGGTGCGAAGTTGTCAAATGAAGGACACCATCTTGGGTGGTCGTATCCGAAAGAAGAAATTGCGCAATCTTGAAACATTGCAGGTTGCATCAGGAGGTCTCAAGAAAAGAATCCGAGCATTAAGGTGATGCTTCTTGGTTGGCTACATTGTCTTAGTTAAGTAATCTTTTTGTTTTTTCTTGTTATGCATTGTTTTCATGTGCCTAAATAGTGTTAGTGAAGCAAATTTTCTGTTATTTACTTATGCATTGTCTTCATGTAGAGATTCAATCTATCCTGACAAGGAAAACATTGACCCCAAAGCCAATATAGGAAAGAGATTGAAGCCACTTATGAGTAGAAGCCTGGCAGCAGATATAGTACATGACAAGAAGTTTAAGGTCCTACAACGAAATGTAGTGGACCGCTTTATTTCAGAGAACTCAGTGCCTGCAAAAGAGATACAAGGCACACTTGATTCACTTGGTGTAAGCAAAAGAGGATATTCGGCTATCCAAAAGTCTGTCTCATCCATGTTTGTTAGGAAGGGTATAAAATCCAAACTTCTACCATCAGCCTCAAGTGTTTGGAAAGAGAGGCTTCAGCTTAACGAGGCACAGGGAGACTATCTTGGACAGCCCTTTCATATTAAAGCAACTTACAGTGGCCATGGAGCAAACATGGCATATGATGAGTTCAACAATATTTTTATGGACATGCGGATATTACAGAAGAGAATGGTGGAGTTTTACAACATCACATTTGAAGAGTCACGTGGGGTATTACATTTTGTGTTAAAACTGGATGAGTGTGAGCTTGTTAAAGAGAAAAAGCTAGAGCGTGTTACTATTACTTTAATGAATAGAACCCTCTCAAAGTGTCTCAGTGATGTTCCTTTATATTTTAGTGTTCAATCAGAATCTAACATATGGTGGGTTGGTGCGTTTGAGGTAAGCGAGATTCTCAGGTAAGCTCAAATGTTCACATCTACTTAAGTCTCATTTATTTTGTGTTGCAGGTAAAGAAAGAAGATCATGAGATTCTATATTGGGTGTTCCATCGAACTAATATTCCGGAGGTGATTGATCGACAGACTAACTTGGAAGAGGTACTACGTCTAGATGGAAGGGGAGACTTTCAAGTTCAGTGGCATCTTGCAGGTGACCTCAAAACATTAAAGTGCATGTATAATTGTGGAATGGGTGCAATGGCAAAGTCCCCGTGTTTGTTCTGCATGGAGCCTGCAAAGGTCATAGACCCAAAGTGGTGGAGAAAAGCTCCAACACGTCACATTGAGGATCCTGCTTTTCGATCGGTTTTGAAAATACCACTTGTGAATGTCCACATTTGTACAATGCATGTCCTTTGTAGAATTGTGGAGAAATTGGTCTACTTATACATCGGGTTTGCTTGGAAGATTAAGAACTCCGCAGAACGACAAGTAGCCCTGCAATGCTTAGAAATGGTACTGTCGGATATGGGGCTTCATGGTGGCAATGTGAAAATCCAGCGGGATGAAAAGAGATCAACTGCTGAGAAGGATGTCCCATGCAAACCATCCATCGGTGGGGTGAAGGCACGGAGGTTTTTATCTAAGCCCCAAGGTACAAGAGATCCAAAGCTAACAAAACATGGAAAAATATATAACACATCTTATGTTAGCAAGGTAGAGTATCAGAGCTGGAAAAAGCTACATATTGCAGTCAAAGACCACGAACCAACTACTCGTAACGCGAAGGCTGAGGTTTGGTGATCAATAGACATCCTATTTTTGATGTGCGACAAAGATGACTGGTCACAAGGTGATATGAACAAGTTCAAGGAAAATCTCAACCTTCTGAAAAAATCATTCAAGACAGCATGGACAAACACCCAGATTACTCACTACATGGTATTATCATGTATTTCTTTCTCTCTTATGTGCAAATATGTGACTGTAAAACATTCTAACTAATCTGTTTTCATATCCAGCACATCATCTTCAATCATTTACCATAGTTTATAAAAAAGTATGGGAACCCGGCAATATGGAATACCCAAGGGATGGAAAAGTCTCATTACATGGCGAGAAATGCTTATTTCAGGCACACACGACATGGTGACTCTCGAATCAAGGCTAACAGTTTGAGAGAACTATTTGAATGGTTCTATCGTAGAATCATTCATCGAATGCAGGCAAAAGAAGTCTTAGAAAATTCAGCAACAGCACAAGCCATCAGACATTTACAACAACAAAAAGTTAAAAGATCAATGGCATACAACAACTCCGGAGCTCGTGAAAGTCAACGAAGGTGGAGAGAGACAATGGTGTATGTGAATCACAAGTGGAGAAAGATACTCTGAGTGGATAACATTGTACAAAATTTATGTAATACATGATCTTATACAATTGCTACTTGAAGTGTATCAAGATTTTGAAGGTTCAATTTTGCTTTTTGGCACGTCACCCTTGTAACGAATCATGAGATGTTTGCCATACTCTAAAAGTTCATCTGGGTTTTGTCTACCAAGAGCTAGTGCTATTGCTGTGTAGGTGTAGTAATACGCTGCCCGACCACCTGTATAGCCCGGGCAGTAACCAAAACAATCTCTAGCAAACACTTTGTCCACAAGAATGACTTTATCTGCACTTTTGGGCAGCACCGGTCCACCCAAGAAGCGTGATAGTGTCTTGAATGTGTAAGTTGCTATTGAACCCTCTTGTGACATGGAATTGTGAAAAACTACTGTCGGCGACTCGCAAAGCTTTGAAAGGTACTTCGCTAGGGCCGCATCCCTTCCTCGATACTCTCTTGTCCGGCGCCGAAGGAAGTCATCCTTGTCAGCAATCCAAGACTGCACATACCATGTCAGAAGTGACACAAAGAGAGAGAGAGAGAGAGAGAGAGAGAGAGAGAGAGAGAGAGAGAGAGAGAGAGAGAGAGAGAGAGAGAGAGAGAGAGAGAGAGAGAGAGTTACCATGAAGCTCTCATCCTGTAGAAAGAGGTTTTCTTGCTACAGGTCTACAGATGTAGTTGACCCCTGACCTGAATGGTTAAACCAATCCTCCACTTCTTTGTTACTTGTTGATGGTCTTAGGCTTTGTCTTACTGCTTGGAAGGTGGCTTCATCAGGTAGTGTCTCCTTGTATTTTTCAGCTTTCTCAAAGCATCTTCGAAGGCATTCCATTGGATTGCTGGATGTTTCCATTGCCTCATTATCACTACTATCCTCTGAAACAAATCCACTCCTCTCCTCTTGGACTCTGGAAATAATAGCCAGGGAGAAATCCTCCCTTAAATAAAAGACACTTTGCACATCATGTAAGAAGATATAGGTCCTGTCTCCAATCCTGAAGTCAGGCACAGCAGGCAACATCATCTAAGCATGCTTCTCAGTGAAGTTACTGACATCCAATGGAAGTTTGATTTCTATGGTTTTCACAGAGAGCATCTTACTTCTTTGTACTTCAATTGCCTCAACCTCAAGGTCGACTGTGTCTTCAACCTCCTCGACTTCTTGCATATGAGTTGTCTCCTCGCATTCTTCATCTGGTGCTGTATCCTGCTCCTCTAACACCTCATCAGGATTCTGCATGAGGAATCCAAACAGGCTGTTCAGGTAAATCATAAAGCCAAAGGCTTCCTGAATGAGTTTGCATTCTTTTTGATGCAAAGGGCAGGCTGAATGTCGGCAAGAAGGTGGTAATTCCCTATACTTCTTCAGTCCCTGTCCCTTTCTACCACAGTCATTTAAATGCACAAGAGTCATAGTAGGCAGAACAACCCTCCCTACCTGCACCATCACTTCAAACTTATCTCTGTAGGACTGCAAGAAATTATTGTGCTGAGCTAACAGGTCTTCAATGTCAAACTTTGGAATAAACATAGAATGAACTAGATCAAACTTGTCCCTAGCACCACAAAATGCTGCAAAATCAAACAGCCTCTCATCAGTTGCAGCTGGGTCTTCCAGAGAAGACACATCCTCTTTGTCTTTACATTTAGTTGCACAGGGACTTCCTTCTAGCACATCTGCATCATCTGAGAAGTCTATATTCCTCTTTCTTGTATTTTTCTTCAGAAGTACTGTACAGGGCACCACAGCCTTGTAGGGTGAGGGATCCTCTTGCCCTGGTGACCTCTCTGATTGATCTTCACCAATTGACTTTTCTTCAGATATGTCCTAACAAAAGTCAACAGTTCTTTTGGCAGATACATTAAGCAACTGAGCCTGCAAGGGTTGAAATCCTGGCACAAGCTCTGGATCAGGTTTCAGCCTCTTCTGCCTACTGGACCTTAATCCTATTCATCAGGAAACATGACAAGTCTCTCTCTCTCTCTCTCTCTCTCTCTCTCTCTCTCTCTAGATAGATATAAATATATATATATATATATATCTGTCTCTCACCAAAGCACAAACAAAAACACACATAGTCTCTCTCTATCTCTCTCTCTCTCTCTCGCTCTCTCTCTCTCTCTCTCTCTCTCTCTCTCTCTCTCTCTCTCTCTC
The DNA here is from genome assembly GCF_014529385.1 of Adiantum capillus-veneris. Taxonomy (NCBI): domain Eukaryota; kingdom Viridiplantae; phylum Streptophyta; class Polypodiopsida; order Polypodiales; family Pteridaceae; genus Adiantum; species Adiantum capillus-veneris. The sequence goes on from NC_140950.1 coordinate 79,443,796, forward strand.
TCTTTGTATGTGTCTATTTGTACTAAAGGCGCGCAAGGACGAAAAAGTGCTTTTTGCAACTCTCTACGCGCGCCTTAAGTGCAATTGAGGGAAAGACGCGTAAAGATGTAAATGTGCCTTTTGAGAGAGTCATAACTATACTATAGGCGCGCGGAGAGAGCTGGAGCCAGTGTTTGGTTGGCTCTGCGCGCCGTTAGTAACGTGGACACAGAGGGGAGGGAGAGAGAGAATGTGTATATATCTGTGTGTGTGTCTGTGTGTATGTGTGTGTGTGTCTCTGTCTATGGAAGTATGTGTTGAGGTGTGTGTGTTGAACAACAGTCTGGGTTTTTCTTTTTTTAGTCACACACACACACACACACACACAATTTGTACCAACTGTTGGAAATACAGAGAGAAAGAGTGAGGGATCACCTTTTGTTGGTGGGGTTTGCAGGAACTCCAAGGGAGGTGTCTCCTCCATTGCTTTTTGTGTGTCAAACTGACTCTATCTCTCTCCCTCCCTCTCTCTCTCTCTGAGAGTAAGGAGTCTCTCTCTCTATCTCTCTCTCAATCTGTGTCTCTCCCTCTCTCTATCTCTCTCACAATCTGTTCTCTCTTTCTCTCTCTCTCTGTCTCTCTATCACTCTCTCTCTCTCTCTCTTTCTATGGCTCTCTCTCTCTCTCTCTCTCTCTCTCTCTCTCTCTCTCTCGCTATTGTTCTCTCTCTTTCTCTCTCTCAAAATCACACTTATAACGGATACACACGGCGGCGCCCCACGTGTCACTATAAATTAGAGTATATTTGCATGTTCTCACACGTGCGGTCATTATTGAGACCGTATACTTTTGTACGCCATATAAAGAGGTCAAGAGAGAGAAAAACCACACCTCGTGAAAGAGAGTGAGTGAAAGAGAGAGAGAGAGAGAGAGAGAGAGAGAGAGAGAGAGAGAGTGCAAGAGCCGTCGTCTGCGTCTCCGACAACAAGCCGACCCATCGACATAACGAAGGTCTGCCTCTCCCTCTGCCTTTGCCTCTATCTCTCTATCTCTGTTTCTGTCACAGTACCAAGCACAGTCTTAACAAACAACCCACACAAACAGTCACACACACACACACACGCACACACTCACACACACACACACTCACAAACACACAGACAGACATATAAAACATACACACACACACACACAAATCACAAATCACAAACACACACACACACACACACACAAATACAGGCACGCACACACACACACACAGGCACACGCATACCCTCTCTCTCTTTCTCTCTCTCTCTCTATACCAAAGGCACGCGTAGAGAGGCATAACCGGTGTGCATGTGTTTATGCGCGCCATTAGTACTGTGCATTGACTAGTGTATGTCTGAGTGTTATAGAGAGAGAGAGAGAGTGTGTGTATTTCTTTTACCTTGTACTAACGGTGCGCGGAGGTGTTTGTTGAGGTAAAAACGTGCTCTACGCGCGCCTTTAGTAATGGGCTCTCTGACTCTCTCTCTCTCTCTCTCTCTCTCTCTCTCTATTTAAATATGCTAATCTATAGAAAGGAGAGAGAGAGAGAGAGAGAGAGAGCGAGAGAGAGAGAGAGAGAGAGAGAGAGAGAGAGAGAGAGAGAGAGAGAAAGAGAGAGAGACTCTTCTTTTTGTGTACAGTGAAATGGCTAGAACGAAAGCCACTGCAAGGAAGGCAGGCAAGGGACCAGGATTAGCATCTAAAGCAAGTAGCAGATCTGCAACCCCAAAGAAAAGACCTGGAAAACCAAATAAAATTCTGAAAGGGCCAAGGATGAAGAAGTTGCAAACCTGCATGGGACTTTTCAGAGAAATCAGAAAGGCACAGAAATGTGTAGATTTATGCATACCAAAGCTGCCCTTCCAGAGGATGGTGAGGTCCATATGTGATGAAGCTACCTGGGGCACCAAAAGGTGGAAGGTGGTGGCTTTAATGGCTCTATAGGAAGCAGCAGAGGACTTCCTACTGGAGTACTTCAGTGACATGACCATTGTTGCAGCCCATGCCCACAGGGTTACTATAATGGACAAAGATAGTGAGACACTGAAAAGAATAAGGTGGAGGTATGACAAACTACTGGTCCCCAATGTCTGCAAGGATAAGAAAATGAGGGAAATTTTGTTATACCCCCCGGAGCTAGTGCCACAACTCATAGTTGTAGATGTCACAGATGATGTGAATACAAGGTCAAGGGCAGAGACTATTGCTCGCCAAACAGAGGACATGAGGGAAGCAGAGCTTAAGGAGAAAGCAAAAGTAGCAGTGGAGTCCCAGAGGCAAACAGAATGCAATGTGACCCTGTCCATAGAGGCAAGCAATCAAGAAACTCTACTTTCAATGAAGGATGGTTTGCTTGTAGAGATACCATTTGTAGATGGAGCCAGAAAGCTAGCTCTGGAAAAAGTGGACATTAATTTATTGCAGAATCCAGATGCTCAGATTTCAGACACAATTATCTATGCTTGTCTTAAGTAAGTGTTACTATCTTGCTAGCTTTGAAAACTCAGATAATAGGTTTGCTAACTCAGGTAGAGTCTCTGCAGCCTGATCAAAAGTCAACTCCCACTTCACACCCACACAGAGGTGTTTCTTCTTGATCCACAAATGTCAGTGATTATTAGACAAAAGAACAGTCCATCTGGGACCTTTGAGAGTTACTGTCATCATCTTTCTATATGAGAACAACCATCACTGGAGTCTCATATGCCTTGATGTTGACCAACCAGCAGTGTGGGTGTTCAATTCAATAAAAGGAACCCACCCTGAAATTAGGTTGTAAGTGTTTTGTATCAGAAAGTGTTTCTTATAGATATCCATATAAATTTGAAGCCTCATGCTAACATCTTGACATTGCTTTGTGCAGTTGTATAAAGAGGTTGTTGCTTGCCTATGGCAAGCTATGTGGAAGGTATGAACTATACAAGGCCCCAATCAAAGATGTACCTGTCCCAAATCAAACCGATGGAAATTCTTGCGGCTGGAGATGTCTTCTCCATGCAGAATATGTCCTGCAAAGCTACTTTGCATTAAAACCTTTCATGACTAAGGTACCCATTTGGCAATGCATTCAGTTAGTTTTGGTTTAGTCTATAAAAGAATTCTCACCATGTGGTCTTTCAATTTTGCAGAGTGCTTTAAAAAACTACACATATGATTATTTGCAAAGATACCGGGTAAGTTTAATACAACAACTGCTTACTATGTCTAGCCCCAGAGAGCTTGAAGATAGCGTCTTGGATGACTGCACTATTGATCTAACAAAACATGACGTGCCACCACGACAAACCCCTACATCCGATACAGTGGAATCACAATGGGCCGAGGGGGTCATATCAGCACAAGATGAAAGAGCCGAGGATGAGGAAAGGTCAAATGAGCATATGGAAGGTGCTAGTGTACAACCAGAGGAGACAATGAAAGAGCCAAGTCAGCCAGTGGAGGAGCCAAAAGATCCTATGGCTGAAACCCAAGATGAGGAAAGCAGGCCTATAGATGAGCAAAAGGATATGGATGAGGAAAGCAGGCCTAGGGATGAGCAAAATGATATGGATCAGGCAAGGATGTATGAGGCAAGCCGATCAACCGAGGGAGAGGAAAAGACCTTGGAGGAAACCTTGAATGAGGCAGAAAGAGCCATGGGGGAGACCCCTAATGAAGATGTGAATGATGACTATGAAGATAAAGCAGAGGAGAGCAACAACGACATGAACACTACAGAGACCCAGTATGGACCCTTGCTACCTGTAGATACGGTTGTTCCGGTAATGTCTATTCAAGTATGGCAAAATATGTTCAGCTTCTAACTACTTATATGTACTTGTCAACTTTTACAGAGGTTGATTATCTTGGACGTCAATGGATTGTTGCTGATGCGGGTGCCTCTCGGTGACAGAGGACCCTTTGAGGATTTGCAAACGTTTCGGATGGGAACTTGTCGAGTCGTGGTTCGTCCAAGAACCAGGGAATTTATTCAGTTTCTTCTTCCGCGCTTCAGAGTTGCCATATGGTCTTCAATGCAAAGGCAAAACTTGTCGCCACTAGTTGCAATAGTTTGCAGTGTATGCCACGCTCACACGTCAGATTTTGCCTTTTTGTATGATCAAAGAAAATGCGTTACGGTTGAGGGCCACTACCACCCTTAAAAACCACACTTACCTCTTTTGTACAAACCGTTTACCCAAATCGGTGTACCCTTTGATGCAACTAATACACTACTAATTGATGATACTCTTGAAAAGGGAGAACTAAATCCGCCGGGAACAACTGTCTCACCACCTTCTTTCGAGGGGCATTCCTTCGATTTTTACCTTGAAGACATTTTGATTCCATACTTACAGAAATTGTATCTCAGTCCATTGTTCACGGACGAGTTTGTACTTTCTAATGAATTAAGATGACTCTTCTATCATGTCTTTGTCTTGTCTAACATTGAGAGAGAGAGAGAGAGAGATTTGACATGGTAAAGAAATGTATTTCAAGCACACTTTTTCACAGGGCACAATTGAAAAATGAGCTCAATAAACTTCATGTCTTGAAAGTCATTTGTATACACTTGGGTTCACAAGAATATCTGTTACATTGACACTACTTCAACCCGACCATCCAACTCTTTGCACAAAATATCTTTTTCCCTTCGCCGCATCACCTTACGGCCAGCTAGGAAAAAGGAAAAATCTGATAGGTCCTTGTCCATTGACTCTTCAATTATGTCATGCCGCAAATGCTGAAGACTGCATATCTCCCTTATTGTAACCACCAATTACAGTAGGCCATGCTCTTTATCAATCACTTCCACATCCACAGCAGGATTATCTTCCAAACCTGCAGAAACCTGGTCCATAGGAATGTACTTACCTTTGAGCATTTGTGATCGCATATACCAAAACGAGAGTAACAGTGATTGGCTTGCAATCATGTACTTGACAACTAGAGTATCAAGCGCGACCTCGCACCGTAAACCAATCTCTTCCTTTGCATACCATCCTTTGTCAAGAAGTTTGTCACAAGATGACTGCTGAAATGACTTGCACATGAACATAGTTTTCGTAACTCGGATGTTGTAGCTATGAAACAGCTCTATGAAGAGTGCAACAGGACAGAAGTTTGCAATTCTAACCAGTTTGGTGGGCGCTACGTAGAGACCTGTGTATATCCTTGTAGAGCTTACTTCGCATTTCCTCCACCATTGTTTCCTCGGGAACTGGCCAGTCCACAGTGTTCCAATCGGTTGGTAGAGGCACTTTCACCAACATGCCATTCTTATTCCCTGAGCTGAGTTGGTAAAAGTGGTCATAAAAAAAGATTCCCTCATCAGCCAGTCTTTTGCTGCTCCTCCCTGAATACTGTAGAGAACCAATGTGGGCATGAACAACATGGAAGAGGCCTATTATGCACTCCACAGGCTCCCATTGCTCATAAGAAGAGGGATAAACATCTGCAATATATATAAGAAGAGTTAAACTAAGAGTATCAATAAGTACAAATGACAAATCTAATGTAATTGAGCTGTGAAGAATGGAGACATTGCTCATAACAAGCGGGAGAAACATTGCAAAATATATAAGAAAAGTTATAATGAGAGTATCAGTAAGTTCACATGTCAAGAGTACTTACAATTGCAACGTGGTTGATGTATATCTGATACATTTCCACCGTTTGCTATCACTTCTGGATGGGTAAACACATGCTGAACAAGAACTTCCTTTACAGATCTTTTGCCGATTTCAACTTTGAAATCCAACACTCTGGCCTTCCATGCTGAGCGGTAAACGTTGATACCACTAGACCTCTTGGGTCTTCTTGGTTGCATGAGGACCCATGAACCTTTGTTTATCCTTTGTCCAACCCATTGGTTCTCTGCACTTATTGAAGCTGGTATTGTAATTGAGGATATGCTACTACTTGGCCTTCTAGGCAAAGTGCAGTTGTTGGTTGTTGGTGTGAGAGACAGTAAACACTTGGAGCCTCTTGGGCGAGAAGACGTGGACGCCATAGCTCTCAGAGAAAAGCTTTAGTGGAGGGAGATTCACTTTGAAAGCATTCTAATGGAGGGAAAGTGTTTTAGAATTCCAATATCTTGTGCGGGCTTAATGGTCACCCTCCAGTACGTTAATGACCATAAGAGAATATCAGAAGTGGGACCACATGCAAGCACCTAAAAGATCGGTAAAAGGAAGGAAATTACGATGCTACAATCCTAGATTCGTGAAAGTTTTACGCTATTTTCCTATTTTTTGAGTCTTTCCACGTACTTTCCTACATAACGTAGCCTTCGTGCTCATTGGACGCGCTCTATTATTCTCTCTCTTCATATGGCCCTCCAAATGACCTCTGAAATTTCCTAATGAAAAAGGGTTTAATGGGATGAAAAGTCGAGGATTTCCAAGGTGCACGTTTTTTGCTTGGAAATGTAATGTTCAAAGTGTTGAGTGGGTTGGTCTAGACAACTCAATAAATGGAGCTACAGGGTGTGAGATATTGAGGTTTGAAGATGGAGGTATTTGCAGATCTGAGATGGATACATCAAGTGGTGATAGATTTTCAGAGCTAGATTGAAGTGATGGATGTGAAGAACTTAAATTATGGAGTGCGTTGGTCCTTCAAGATTCACAAATGGAGTCATGGATATTAAGTTAGAGAGGTTTGAATTTTTGCTAGGGGCCAATTTTGAGTCAGTTTGACTACTTGGGAAAATAGGCCATTAGAGTTTTCTTGAAGCTGGAGGGGATTTTTAGAGTTAGCGGGTGATGTATGAAGCTAGCAAGAAGTGGCAACTCGCTAAACAAAGGTCGAATCATGGAGATATTGCGAGTCCAAATTTGGTCCATTGGACGGTGGTGAAGTGCTAGAGAATTTTTACCAATTTTTATTGGCTCAGTTGACTGACCAAGGGAAGTCAAAGTATGATGGAGATGGAAGAGATCAAAGTTGGGGATGGTGGTTTCCAAGGGGTTTTGTTGGCTTGATGTTCGGAGCATCATGCAAGAAATTGAAATGGTCTAAATAGGGATAGAAAACCAAGTCTTTTTTGAAGTTTGTGGTGTGTTTTTGAGGCTTTGATGGGCCAAGGGTTCAGTGGTTGCCATGTGTCATCGTACGGTAGTCTCACATGCAATCCTTGGGGGTGGACAAGCATGGTATTTAGCCTAGTTCGTGCACTCACTTGAGGCATCAAAAGGAGAAGAGGAGCTCTTGGAACTTAGAAGCTATGCCGGCTCTTTGAGTCATGCAATGTTGATTGACGACCATTTGACAAAATTTGGCACGTCGGTGGAGTTTTGTAGTATTAGTGGCTATTGTCCTATAATTTGATGATGTGGTATGTCTAGCAAGGCGGGGTTCCTGAAGGCCCAATGGGTGCCCATTGTTTTGTTGAGTGCAAGTGGGGACTCCTCCCTTGTCACCGCACCGTGGCATCTTAAGGGGGGGGGGGGGGGGGGGGGGGGGGGAGGGGGCCCCCATGTGATTTCAGATGAAGACTGTCTTAGGATAAGGCTAAACTTAGTTGTTCATAGGCAGCTGGGTAAGGAAAGTGACGGATTTGGCAAGGCCATGCAATATTTGCTAGATTAAATTTTCCACATGTGTGATGTATGGAAAAGTGCCTAAATGGGCTCTAGATGGGCTACACATTTTTTCTTTTTTGAGATCTTTTTCACACTCCTAAAAGAGGAGATCTCTTGGATTTTGTAAAGGATTTTTGGTTGATAGAAGGGCTTTTTGGCCTTTTGCTCCCTCGGAGAGACGGACGTTATGGTGTGCCGGCTTGAAGTATGTTTGTATATGGTTGTTTTGCAAATAGAAGCCATCATTGCCATGTAATTGTGTTAGTTCCCCCTTTCCCTTTCTCTGCCTTGCTTGTGTATGTGTGTTTTTAGCGTGTGTCAGAAGGTGTGCCCCATCGAGGTCGATTATGTAAAGAGATATTAAGAGAAGTTGTGTGTGTGTAGAAGGCAGTGAATCGGGTAGTATTTGATGATTGGTCGTGTTTGTGGTGTTGTAACAAGTGGCTATGTATATTATCTTTTGTAAACATTTGTTTTCTTGTGATATTGTGTGAGTTCGAAGGGTGAACTCTAGTGGTTAAGGACGTTGTGTATATCCTCGGCTATAGAGAGGCATGTTGTGTGTGTTCCCTTTTCTCCATTTCCATTGTGTGGTGCCCCCATCAAGGAGTACAATGATTTCTCCATGGTGATGTGTATAGATGATATAGTTTTCTAGACCAAAAGGGCTCCCAAAAGGGCCTAATGGGATGACAAGTGAAGGATGTCTGTGGTACAAGTTCATAACTTAGGAATGTAATGTTCAAATGGCTGAGTGATCTGGTCCATATAATTCATCAAATAGAGCTACATGGTGTAAGGTTTTGAGGTTTGAAGCTGGAGGTCTTTCTTGAAGATCGCAGACGGGCTGGGTAGGTGGTGACACATGGTCAGAGATGTTTTGAAGTGATGGATGTGTAGAGATTAAATTATGAATTGCATTGATCCTTCTAGATATACCCTGGGTAACAAAATTATACTAGGGACAATGGTGGCCAGCCACTGCAACATGACTTTGTGATCAGTGCTGCCTCTACACCAATGAGACATGCTGCCTAAATTAGTGAATAGGAATTAATGTTGCCTAAATCGTTGTATATGCATTTAGTTTTGTGCTTCTTAAATCGGTGAATCTACACTTGTATTGCTTAAAATAGTGAGTATGTAGTTTGTTGGTGTGCTACTTAAATCAGTGAATCTACACTCCTTTCCAAATCAACGGATGTATATGTATCATTGGTGTTGCCTAAATTGGTGAATTTACACCAAGATGAGTATTTATACATTGCCTAAATTGACAAATCTATGTTGCACGTAACCAACAGACTAGATGAGACATAAAAAAAAGAGAACCTTTTACTACCTAGTCAACATCGCATTGGAGTAAGGTTGAGTAGCAAAGTACTTACAAATTGTATTTCATTAACTCAAGGTACCTCAGCTTATTTGAGTACCTAGCTGAATAGCTCAATGTGAAATGGTCGCAATAGCAATTTCATTTGATACAAGTATAGCCACAATGTTAGGCATTGTTGATTCGATAAACTACAAGACAATGCAGGTAAGTAAAAAATCCTTGTCTTCTCTAATTTTTTTTTGTAATTAACCTAATAACTAAGCCATGTACATTGAATTTAAGAGTTGTGTATTCTCTTTAGAATGGAACTAGTAGACACGTCTAGGAGTCTGGCTATGATAGAATTTGATAGACTAATATTGGTGTATAATACTTTGTGTTTTCTAAAAGTTTTTTCAAACCAAAAAGATTAAAATGAGGAGAGAACTTACCTGATTGCTCTCTGAAAATCATTAAATTCCGGAAAAATTAGAGGAGAAATATCGAAGGTCGTCATCAAAATTATTTAATTAGTTTTACTCAAATATACTGTGGTAAAACTTGAGCAAACATAACAAATGTGATGATCTTAACCATTTCACTTGAAGTATTTGAAAGCTAAATGATTTATAACAATGGGTAGTTATCATCAAAATTATTTAATTAGTTTTACTCAAATATACTAAATATACTGTGGTAAAACTTGGGCAAACATAACAAATGTAATGATCTTAACCATTTCACTTGAAGTAATTGAAAGCTAAATGTTTTATAACACTGGGTAGTCATTTAAGCACAAAAAAATAACAAGTAGATCTCCAAAACTTTTTACATGCCTTCAATTCTAAGCTTGTATAGATGTGTTAATAACATTTAAGAGAATGAATTTATCAATGACTTAGTGCAAAAGCCACATGGGATAGTGTGGAAATTACAAAAAGTGGTCAGGAAAGCAAGTCTATGATAAGATAGCATTCTCCACTTGTTATAATTATAAGCAAGAACCGGCTTCCAATTGATTGCTACGCTTGCAGTAGATTATAGGGTTTAATTAATAATACCACCCTATTAGCTACTACAAACTACAATTGTTACACACAATGCGTTTTAAACCCCCCCCCCCCCCCCCCCCCCCCCCCCCCCCCCCCCCCCCACACACACACACACACACACATCTTTTTATTAGAATATATATATAGAGAGAGAAATATGAAAAAGCATTCATACACTATCATGAACAAAAGGTCAAAACTATGGCTCGGTTTTGGAACAATTATGAACATGATCATTGGATATAAACTCTTCAATAATTTCAATGTCATTAACAATGAAATACAATGGTTTCAGAACTCTATTCATTGATAACATGGGGTGTAATAGTCAACAAGGTTATGCTTACTGGGTGAAGATGGGGAAAAGGGAAAGAAACATCCCAGTATTTCAAAAAGAGCTCTCGCTAGGCAACCTAATGTAAACGTGATCTTTTAGATGGGACCAATAATAGATAATTCTATTTGGATGATTGGATCTCGTTTGGAAAAAATTGCTTTTGTGTGTGATAAGCTTTAGCATCTTGGTATTTGGATTGGGTGAGTCCTCAATAACTATATGAATAAAAATAGTCATGAAGACCTTGGAAACTAGAAATATCCAGTGTTATAAGATCATACGGACCTTTACATTCATGAAACCCGTGTGCAATCGTAGTGGACCTCGTACAATGTGATAGTTTGGTAATATAAATAGGAACACTGGTAGGAAATTGGAATGGTATCCTTCATTTGACAAAAGTATTGTATGGAAAGAGCAGAGAGAGAGAAAGAGAGAGAGAGAGAGTTCTTGTGTTGATCATTGCCTTCAGCTCATGGCGTCTATCTCAATCAAACCAGAGAGTAGCAAGAGGCGATGAAGAAGGAAAATAGGTCCAAAGGACGATGAAGAGGCGATGAAAATAGGTCCAAAGGACGACCACCTTGGCCTAGGTATTGAAGACTATGATATTGGCGATGACATACGAAATCAAAAGGAAAATAAATCTTTTGGTCAGCTGGTGTCTTTGAACGCTAAATTGAGGATGCACTAGACCAACTGTGTGAGTATGAAGTTTCCTTCAAAAAAGGAAAAGCATCAAAGCATGGTGTCATCCTTGAGGGTTGGTCACGCAGTGAATATGGTGTCAATAGTTGAAGCTATGTTGGGAAAGAAGATAGAAGTGCAAGCATATGCGGATGGTGGTTCCCAGGTGTGTGTCATGATCGAGGCTATCATGAAGGAAGCAAGAGTCAAGTTGCCAGTGAATGCTTCAATCCATATAAGGATGGCCAACCACCAAAAGGCAAGGTATCTTGGGACAACTGATGTGAAGATAAAAATCTTGGGGATTGAGTGCCTGTTTGATTGCTATGTGATGCAAGCAGGTGAGAATGCTTATTCGATCATTTTAGGGAGGCCATGGCTTATAAACCTTGATGGTAAGTAGGATTGGGGCACGGGCTTGATCACCATCCCCAACCAAGAGAAATTAAGGACCATTCTCTACAACTTGAAGACACACGAGAGCTGTACATAGCCCCTATTGGAGATGCAAGATATGAATTCGACAGAAACTATGTCATACAATAGTGATGCTTTGTCTACATCATTAGAAGAAAGTATAGAGGAAGTCTTGATGCAACTATGTCATGATCTATTTGGGATAAGTGTTGAAAAGGAAGTATCGATGCATGATGTGAAGGTGAAGGAGGAGAAAAATAATACAAAATCAATTGTAGAGCCAGCCAAAGTGAACGCAAGGAGCATGCTAGGAGATGACTTGATAGAGAAAGAAAAATAGGAATATGAAGACATGCTCATGGAGTTTCCAAAGCTATTCACCACTGAATATACAGAGTTTCAAGGAGCTACAGGGGTCGAGCATAGATTCAATCTAAAAGAAAGTGCCAAGCCAAAGGTTCAAAAGCTTAGGAGGCTGGGGGTCAATCATGAGAGGGAACTTCATGAAGAGGCGACGAAGCTTTTGGAAACAGATTTCATCTTTCGAGTGGAGGAGTTTGAATGTTTCTCTCCAGTTGTTATTTTTCTCAAGAAGAATGGAGGTTTTACGATATGTGTTGATTTCAAACCTTTGAATTCTCCCACAAGAAGGAATCATTATCCATTACCCTTCCTAGATGAAATCCTCAATCATGTTGTAGGTCATGAACACTACTCAATCATGGATGGATTTTTTGGCTACTTTCGGATCTTGATAGTGATTGAAGACGACCTTCATTACTCGTTGGGGTTGTTTTGCTTACAAAAGAATTCCTTTTGGGCTGGTTAATGCATATGCTACCTTCCAAGGATGGATGAATAGAGTGTTTGGTCCCTACTTGGGTAAGTTCATTCACATTTTCATGGATGAAATTGGATGTTGTAGATCCAGGGTCACACATTTGGAGAAATTGAGGTTGAGTTTTGAAAGGCTTCAACAAGAGGGTGGGCAGCTCAACCCAAAGAAATGTAAGTTTACTCATGTCAGAGTCCATTTTCTAGGACATGTGGCTTCTTGAAATAAAATAAAAGCCAATACAAAGAAAGTTAAGAATTTATTGCTTATGGATCCTCCGAGCAACATAAAGGATTTGGTGTCATTTGTGCATAAACTCAAATACATGTCATGTCTTTTCTGGATGCTATGTCAATCTATGTATCCTCTCCAAAAATTGAGTCAAAGAGTTCAAGGGTTTGAGTGGAATGAAGACATGCAACAGGCTTTTGAGGGTATCAAGGGAGTATTGTGTGCTTTACCAACAGTGAGTCCTCCCAACTCGCAATTGATTTTCTATGTATCTATTAGTGTGGGGTCAATAGCTTTTCGATCGATTCTCTTACAAAAGCAGGAAAGGAACTTCAAGCCATTCTATTTTGATTGCAATATGAAGAATGTAAGTGAGTTCTCCTACACTGAAATGGAACAATGGGTATTTGCCTTGGTTCTTGCTTGTCCGCAGGTTCAAAACATATTTGTTGCCCCAAAAGTTCTATGTGCTTACCACATCAAATGTTTTTCCAGATGTAGAATAACGTTTAAAGCCTAGCAAGTGCATCTTAAAGTGGACTTTGGAGCTTCAAGAGTATGAGTTTGAGTTTAAAGTGGATCATTCTATTAAATCTCACTTTTGGACATAGTGGTACATAAGGGAGGGAAGCTTTCATCTTACCCAAGGGTTGACAAGGATGATCATGAAGGGGAAGTAGATATTACAGATGCATATACAATGATGTTTGATGGTACATACAAGAATGCTCTTCAAAAGGCAAGTGGTGGTATAGGAATTAGGAACCCAAAAGGTAATGTAATCAATTCTACTACTTACAATCTTGATGAAGTTGAAAGTAACAATGAGGCCAAGTATCTTACACTTTTTCTTGGGTTGAAGCAGTGTGTTGAGTTTGGATTGAAGAGGGTCGTTGCAAAAGGGGATGTGCTGCTATTCATGAATTAGCTGCTTGGTTTGTGGAATGTTAAGAAAGAAAATTTGAAGAAGTGATTCTATGGAATCAAGAAGCTTTTGCATGAGTTTGAAAAGATATAGTTTAAGCATGTTCTTCTGTGAGCAGATAAAGAAGCTGATGAGTTGGCTAGGGATAAGTTAGATTCCTTGGTAGCTCCTTCAAAGGTCAAGGAAGCCTTGTACGCATGAAGGGAATCATTGCAAGATTTAAAATTACTTTCTTGGTAAAGGGCAATGTCTAGAGGGCATATCAAAGGTTCAACGTAAGAGAATAGTTGCAAAAGAAAGAAACTACACATTGGTAGCTGAGGATCTCATGCTTTATGGCAAGGATAACATTTTGAGAAAAGTGCCCTACAAAGAAGGAATAGGCTTGATTTTGGAGCACTACCAAAAAGAAACATGCCATCAAGGCAAGGATCATGTTGGCTTTCCTATTTTGAGAGCAGGTTATTGTTGGCCCTCTATGATGAAAGATGCTTATTTTTTGTGCAAGTCATGCCATGGATGCCAAGTGTTTGCAAATCGAAAGCTTTCCGATGAGCCCCAAAAATCTATAATGTCTTTTGATACATTTGCGAAATGGGGAGTGGATGTTGTAGGTCCAGTGACAAGGACCAACAATGGCAAAAGTTATATCCTTGTGGCTGTGGACTATTTGAAAAAATGGGTGGGGGCAAGAGTGATAAATGATGTAACAGTGAGGGAAGAGTGGCCTCTTTTTGGTATGAACATGTGTCTTGCAGGTTTGGAGCTCCTATGGTTATCACTTTTGATCGTGAAACAGGGTTTAGGGAAAAACTTGTGTCTCCTCATGGAGAAATTGAAAATTCATCATACGTATTCTTCTCCTCACTACGTCCCGGAATGCAATGGGCTGGTTGAAAACTGCAATGGTCAAATTGTGAAGATGCTATCAAAGCATGCCAAAGAGCATCCGAAAGAATGGGACTTGGACTTGGAAAAGTGTTTGTGGGCTTATAGAACTGCGTATAAAGTGTCAACATAGTCTATGCTATATGAGCTTGTTTAATGAAAGGAAGCTCTTATGTTCATACAGGTGCAGTTGGATGACTGGAAGTTTTTGTGCAAAATGCAAGGTGCACATAATGACAAGCTCCAAGAAACAATTCTTTCTCTAGAGTTGTTGCATGAATGAATAGAGAGAAAGCCAATGACTATTATCTTCAACAAGCAGAGACAATGATGGAGAAAATGAATAAGAGGTTGCGAGAGAAAGAGATCAAAGAGGGAGATTTGGTGATGAAGTATGATTTTTTCTTGGATTTTACTTATCAAAAGAAGTTGAGGGACAAACGGTTGGGTCCATACAAAGTGAAGCATGTATTTCCTAATGACACATATGAGTTGGAAAAATTGTCAAGCGAACGTTTGCGCTATACAATAAACGGTTATAGATTGAAGAAACATTTTGCGAGGGATATGGTTCCAGATGCAAATAGTCTCTTGGTTGAGCATAAATGCTCTACCTAGAGGGTGGGCATTGATGATAGACCGCTTTCGGCGTGTACAAAGTAGTGTGTATATGCATGGTCATATGTATAAAAAGATGTAAATACATGCATTTGGGAGCTTTGCAAAGTGGTTTCAAGTTCTAAAAAAGATGCAGCGTTGGAAAGGGGGAAAGGGGAAAACCACCAGCATAGTTGGTGAATGCCTCTCTATAGCCCAATGATCTGTCAGCACCCATATCCCCTATTTGACACACACCTAAACTCACAATCTAGCAACGACTATTGTCCAAGTCCGAACCAGACCAACCCTAACTGTATACATCCGATAGCAAAGCATGCAACCAATTATCTTGACCTTTGACCCCTCAAAGCACCATATATTCACATATAAGCTATCACGACAGGCAACCTCGACCCCCTCAAACACCTCACAACTATTGGTAGACTCAAGCTTGCTCACAAAGTTTCATCCTCAAGAAGATACCACAAGCATATATGGGACACCCACCCACTTGACACACACCGGGATTTCACACATATCAGACACCCATAGGCTGTGTTATCCTTCGCACATATAATCATACTCACATGCATATACAACCATAAACGAATAGGTTTGAGAACCAAGGAAATGGAAAATGTTCACTCAAACAAGTAGATAGATTCCACGACGATGCCGATGCAATTAAGTCCATTTAAAGAGTATACAATAATGACTTTTTTTATAAAAAAAAGCCCTCTGCTCATGCCCCTGCTTAACCCTCTATCCCTTTCATTTACTGTGGCAGCCTTTACTGCAGCTCGCAGCTCCTATGGGCTCTCGATGCTACTTTGTAACCTCCCTCCATGCGACAGCCTCTTTGGATCTCCCTTTATTGCAATCGCGGCCTTAGGAGCGACTCTTTCAGCACCCTGTAATAGCGGCCTTAGACTTGTAGGTCACCAACCCTCTTCTCTGCAACTGGCCGCCCCACCACCTCCTGCTTTAGATGTATCAATTCGAGATGCAGCCGTTTCTAAGGGTTCCCCCCACCGCTTCTGTGTGCCAACCCCCAAAAGCCTCCAGCACCCCTGGCTCTCTGTAGCGGGCCCACTCTCTCTTGCAGCCCTCGTACTCCTACTGCTCGCGGCCCTCTTTTATCAGCCCTCCAAAACCTTGCTCTGGCCGCCCCACCACCTCCTGCTTTAGATGTATCAATTCGAGATGCAGCCGTTTCTAAGGGTTCCCCCCACCGCTTCTGTGTGCCAACCCCCAAAAGCCTCCAGCACCCCTGGCTCTCTGTAGCGGGCCCACTCTCTCTTGCAGCCCTCGTACTCCTACTGCTCGCGGCCCTCTTTTATCAGCCCTCCAAAACCTTGCTACTAGCCACCCGCATGCTTCTTTGCACTCGGCCTTCCTCTGTCCTGCCACCCTCGGCCCACTGTCGTATGGTGCTCAGGCCCACAACCGTGCCTCCTGTAGCGGCTATCTCCAACTGGCAGTGCTCCTTCTGTCAAACTCCTCTTGCCTGCGGCCCTGGCAGCCTCTCACAAGCCGACTCCCCCCCAAAAGCCGCGCCCCCCAGGCAGCCACTTGGCGGCCCTGCCTTTTGTCAAACTTCTCGTCTATACAGCGCTCTCCACCTGCCTGTGCCTCCTCCTAGATCTCGCAGCCCCGCCACCACTGGCTGCAGCTCTCGGTCCTCTCTCCTCTCCCCAAGGGCAGCTCGCCCGGCTTGGCTCTCATCCTCTATGGCCCTTGGCGACCTCTCTAATTCCCTGCATGGACCCCCGTATGACGGGCTGCCCCTGCTGGCAAACCCTCCACCTGTCGATATTCCATGCCCGCTCTGCTCGTTTATTGCAGACGATTTTGCCGTTTTTTTTATAAAAAAAATTGCACTTAAGCGGCCATGCAACCTACAATCATCGAAGCCAAAAAACTCTGCATTGGCACCCCGCACCAACTGCCATTGAGCAAAAAAGTTTCCACAACCTCTCTTCTTTGAGAAGTAGCTATGCAGCACTTACATAACCAGTCACCTATACCAAGCTTTGTTGCACATAGGACTTCTTATAAAGAATCATTCTTCATGTCAAAGATCACTCTGTTGCATTTGGCCACAATTGAACATAATCCACTCTTAAACTAATGTTACTCAAGATTCTCATCGAGAATAGGAAGATCGTCCCAATTGTTGACAAACTTGAGGTGTCATGGCTTCCAATTGAAAATTTGCTAGACTTTGTCCTTCAAGCATATAAAACCCCCGATCTAGCTGAGCCTTGAAAATCATCTTTGACGTGCCAAATGCCACACCTTGCATACACATCGCGGCAATCCTTGCCATATCTAGTATCAAACAGTTGGCCAATCACTGTACGACCCAAGATACCATGTACCTGCTTCAGTCTTTCTCCATGGTCGACAATGTTTGGTTGTGCTACAATTGGAAGTCGTGGCTCCCTGCAAAATACCCAAAATAACACAATAAACAACATAAAATAGACTAATCGGCATACCTGGCACAATCGCGTGGTCGCATGATCGCAAGATACACGATCAACGAGAGAGATTGAGAGAGCACGTGCAGGCGCACCTCCTAGAGCGGAGTGCTACGCCGGCACAATGAGAGAGAAGAGGGAAAAGGAGCGAAGAACAACGCAAACACTGGGTGCAATCTCCCCCCGTGCAAGAGTAAGCATGTCCCTCCTGCACGTATTTAATTTATAGAGAGGTTCATGCTCAAAATTGAGTTACAACCAATTCACACTTGGGCATAAAATAGTCATGGCTCATAAGGAGCTCAATGTAACAATTAATAGCTATTTGCATCTCAACTTATAACTAAACCATAAATGCTAAGGATTTCCACATAAAATCCAATGCTGGCAGTTTTATTCCGAATAACTGCTATCGCTATATTGTCCAGCACGTGCCAATCACTGATCTGCTCACACAACACCCAACAAGTGATCATATTCCACAATTCAAATAAACATTGCAATGATTCATTAGACTATCAAATATTTCACAAATATATCATCAAAATATCAACTCCATTACATCGTACTTAATTTATAGATTCTTGAATGGTCAAAGTGAGTACAAACTGGCCGGCCGGACATAATTGGCCAAAGCTCACAAAGAGCACTTGAATATACATAAAATGTAACATCCTTCTGCATAATCCATTTATCTGCTAATGCTCTTGCCACCTGTCAGCTGCAATAGATAATAAAATATCAATTCTATAACATACCTCTCTGTTGGAAAGCAACTGTCCTCAGTTGCGAAGATAAAAATCTGCAAACAATACTTGTCAAACACAATGATTAGAAATATTTATCAAATAGTAACAAAATTCATAAAATTAGACAATATTGCTTATGCCTGTTGTCATCCACATACTACCTATTCTAGTGTCCCATACCACTAGAATAAGCAGTATATGTCATACCCTGATGAATCACGATATCATTGGTCACGCTCATCATCAATCTCATAATGTCAAGTCTCATCACATAAACACTACTAAATAATCACCAGATACCAAATCCCAATTCAATTCTAATTCCCCAATATAATCCAAATGCAAAATATCTTTCATTTTCTATACCCGGGTAACAAAATCATACCAGTTACAGTGGTGGCCAGTCACTGCAGCATGATTTTGTGATAGGTGTTGCTTAAATTGGCGAATCTACACCCGGCGTGCTGCCTAAATCGCTCGGTGAATCTACACTAATGTTGCCTAAATCGACGAATCTGCATTTGATATAAGTTCAAAAAGCGTGAATCTGTATTTTGTTCTTGTGCTGCCTAAATCGGCAAATCTGCACTACATGAGCATTGACACACTGCCTAAATCAGTGGATCTGTGTGCTTGTGACCAATGGACTAGACAAGGCATAAAGGATAAAATAAAAATAGTCACTATGTTGACATCGCATTGCAATACATCAAGGCACTTACAATTTTTTTGTGCATTATTCCAAAACACCGTGGCTCACATGAGTAGTTGTAGGGCTTATTGACAAATCATCAAAAGTACTTGTAGTACAACTAGAAGCCATGATCGAAGCATTTGATGGAGTATTCAGTGAGCAGATAATGTAGAGAAATGAACTTTAAAAATAAAAGTGATGCATCTGAGATTCCATTTTATAAGAATTAGTGATGACATGAGAGATGTTGGGTTGCCTAATCTATAAAAGATCGTCAGTAACGCAATTATGAAAAGGGGAGTGAGGTTAATGTACATACCTTGAGGGTACAATGCATCAAAATTATATGAGCCAGTGTGTTTGTGGAGAGAGGTATGACCGTAACTTGCATCTGAGTCGTGTCAAATAGATTTGTAGAAGCTAAGGAGAACTGCGACTATCAAACTTGCACCATAGTATAATTAACAATTCCAAAATATGTTAATTTTGTGTTAGTAATTTGAAATAAAATACAAGACTATGTTGTCTTTTGAGAATTTGATTCAAGATTAGTGTGCGATCACATATTAAGAACATACAGTGTTAGCACTAATTTGATTCAACAATCGCAAAATAAATTAAATGAAGCTGGAACACAGATTAAAAGTTAGCCATAGCCCTACGAAAATGGAAATGTGAGAAAATGTTGCAGTCCTAACGAAATAGCACAGATAGACAAAAACCATGAACAAGGCAGAAAAAAAAAATGTAGGTAAGGAGATCTATTGGATTTTATAGTGCAATGTGGGAGATAAAATTACATTGAGGACTGACAAACCTCTACGATGATTAACCGTGACTGATTGGACAAACAACCCAAAAGTAATTTGACCTTGAACTGCCTTTGCCTAGAAGCCTTTATTTATGAAAAATTATTTGTTAGGTAGAGCTAGAATTGGGGATGAGAATATAGATTTTTGAGGCGTCAAGGAAATCCCTTATAAAACCATCTACTTAAGCCTCTGGGTATTAACTGGGAGGAGGTAGGATGGGAGTTGGTATCTTATACAAGTTACTCAAACCTGACAAGACAATGCGTAGACAGTCGGTGAGCACAGATCGCAGTAGTTGTAATCACATATTTCGACATAAATAATAAATCATTACATAATGAAAATCATTGAAATCATAGGATAAAGGAATCAACGTTCTCCTCGGTAGGTATAGCAATCATGGATGATGAGGGTTCCTTAAAGAATGCTTCATCATTGCCATAAATGGAGAAAGAGGTATCCACGAACCTGATCCATGCATCATCAAAGCCCATGCCCCCCCGACGTGCATCAACACTACAGGAAAGGCAAGCTCTTCAATCTGTTTGTGTGTGTGTGTGTGTGTGGTTGGACACTAGCATGCGTCACCTAAAGTCAATGTGGGCAGCTCATGGCTGCAGGGATTTTGACATCAACTATATGACGAGGTCATGAACATATACAACAAGATGAAAGCTGACCTTGATATCTTGATTCTTGAGCAAGAGGATCCCAATGTGTTGGAAGGCTTATCAAACCCCTTTCGAGGCTCAATCTCCCAGCAAGCAATCAAGCCGCCATTACAGGTACATTGTCTCATGACCAGCTTCCGATCTTCTTCGTAGAAAGAGAGGTGGTGTATCGCTAAGCCACGAGTGCATGGCTCCTACCTGGCATTGAAGCAACGTCTGCGAGAGTAGTGTTGTAGGTGGTTAAGGTTGACGAGCACTTAATTTCCAGAGTATGGCTATCCCACCTCACCGTGGCCACAGAGAAAAAGGCACGCCACTTGCGGCTTGGTAAAGTCATGTCTCCTTGTCAAATTTTTGCGAGCTATTTGCCTTACATACCAAGGGCTCTGAATTTTCTGCCATCGTGGAGGAAGACTCTCCTGCTTTAAATTTGAGTTGCAGCTCTCCCATCATCGACTTTAAACAGCAAGAAGAGGTGAGCATCCCTGAAAGCTTCACCAAGTGCTCGTCGACAAAGCTTGTGGGATAACGTGTCCGAGAGAACTGCCCTGCCCGCATTATGGCTTCCTATAATGCTTTGAGTGTAGGATATGGAAAAACTGGCAAGACAGTACTGGCGAGTTTTGGTAGTTGGTGAAGGAACCCACCTTACTCGAGTTTCGGCCAACAGATCATCTATGATATTGTGGGGGTCTCACAAATGCACCTGCCACATTTGCTAGGATGATGAACAAAATATTTCTTGATTATCAAGACTTAGTTATTGTGTTCTTTGATGACATTTTGATTTTTAGTCGTGATGAGCACGAACACAAAAATCACCTGCATATTGTCTTTGAGTTATTGCGTGACCACCAGTTGTTTGCAAATCCCGTCAAAAGTACTTTTTTTCAAACACACATTGACTATTTAGGCCACATAGTCTCATAAAAAGGAATATCTGTTGACCCTCAAAAGATTGACACTATTAAAACATGGCCTATCCCCAAATCCGTGCATGATATAAAATGTTTCTTAGGTTTAGCAGGCTTTTATCAAAAATTCGTCAAAAACTTCGCGTCACCGATGACCACTTTACTTCGTCAAAAAGTACCATTCAATTGGGATCCCACACAACAAAAACCATTTGACACTCTCAAATATCTCCTTACACACGCCCCCATCCTGCAATTACCCGACTTCACACAACCCTTCTTTGTAGTTGTTACAGATGTGAGTGGCTCAGGCATAGGCGCAGTCTTAATGCAAAATGATCACCCACTTGCCTACGAAAGTCGAAAACTCAAACCATCGGAAACCAAATACAGTACATATGATAAAGAATTGCTAGCAGTGGTCCACGCTCTAGAAATGTGAAAACACTATCTTATGGGCTCCGAAGTTCTAATCAAGACTGACCAACAGGCCATTAAACATCTTCTGACTCAATCCACCATTTCTGACCGTCATATCCAATGGGCCGGTTTCATTCAAAATTTCCATCCTATGATACAATACCAACTAGGAAAAGGGAATGTAGTAGCAGACGCATTAAGTAGAAAACCTGAAGGAAATGTACTCTCTGTTACTCGTTCATGTGTCTTCGATAAAATCAAGCATGGTTATTTGAATCACATTTCTTTGAGTGATGTGCAATCTTTTCATTCTATGCCTAACACATATGCTCACAATCCACATTTTTCACGTGCTTGGTTTGAATTAACTCACAATAATGGTCTTCCCTATGAACACTACACATTGGCAAATGAATATCTTTATTTTCAGCAAAAGCTATGCATTACAACACCCTTCAAGGAACTAGCAATGATTGAAATGCATGCACCACCATATACGGGTCACCGAGGAATTCAATCCACACTCGCTGCTTGTCAAGATCAATTTTTTTGGCCTGGAATGAAGCACGATATCACAATTTTTTTTTCCGAATGCTTGATATGTCAAAGAGTTAAACGTCATCATGGTAAGTCTTATGGTCTTTTAATGCCTCTCACCATCCCTGCTGGCCCTTGGGAACAAATCTCCATGGATTTTATCACAGGACTTCCCACCACATCCTCACACAATGATATGATATGGACCATAGTTGACCGTTTTAGCAAACAAGCATACTTTGTACCCTGCAAAAAGACATTGTCTGCACCACAGGATGCAAATTTTTTCTCAAAACCATCTTTCCATACCATGGCTTCCCCAAATTCATTCTCTCTAACCGTGATGGGACGCTTCTGCAATCATTTTTGGGTCGCTCTAGCCAAAAACTTAGGCTCTAAAATGGATTTCACATCTGCATTTCACCCTGAAAGTAATGGTCAAACAGAAGCCACAAAGAGTACTATTATGGATCTTCTTCGATCTTACACCACTGAAAATACTACAAACTGGGACCAACACCTCCCTATGCTTCAATTTGCTTACAATAACACACCCCACTCATCCACAAACCGTGCACCTTTTGAAATTGTCTATGGGCAAAAACTCCCTGTCCCTGTCTCCACTATTAGCACTGATGTCCCTGCGACGGCTGACACTTTAGCCAGAGATCACACACACATTTTACAAGAAGCCACAGCTTGCATTAAACGAGCACAAGAATGATACACTACACAAGCCAATAAGAAACGAAGACCTGCACCTTTTAAAGAAAACGACCTTGTTTGGCTTAGAATAGAAAAACGACGCTTAAAAAGTGTAGAAAAACATCCTAAAGTGAAATTGGCCACTAGATTTTATGGCCCATTCCAAATTCTTCATAAAGTAAACGATAATGCGTTCCACTTGGGCATTCCCTCACATTGGAAAATACAAAACTCCTTCCATGTCAGTTTGCTGAGACCACACAAGGGACCTATTACCGACACCCCTACCACAGCTGACCCCCCCTTCATTGAGGATGATGAATAAATTCTGACTCCCGAAATAATTTTAGATCATGACATGACCACTACCCGTAGTGGAAACCAGTACAGAAGATATTTGGTAAAATACAAAAACCATTCCTTGGAAGAGTGTCAATGGATCTCTGAGCAATCGCTAAGTCCACACTACCGTCACTTGATACTTGCATACCACACACCTAGAGACACAGATTCGCCGATTTAGGCAGTGCCTCTCTACTAGTGTAGATTCGCCGATTTAGGCAACACGAATTTTAAAAGTGCAGATCCGCCGATTTAGGCAGCACTAGTGTAGATTCGCCAATCTAAGCAACACGAACTCAAAATGCAGATCCGCCGATTTAGGCATCATTAGTGCAGATCCACCGATTTAGGCAGGACGACCATTGGTGTAGATCCGCCGATCTAGGCAACACCAAATTACTAGACCACTCTACCAGTGGCTGCCGACCACTGTCGCTAGTTTGGTTTTGGTAACAATTGAAGACAATTGTCTTTCAACCCCGGGGTATGTAATGGAATTGATATTTTGATTATATATTTGTGAAATATTTGATAGTCTGATGAAGCATTGCAATGTTGATTTGAATTGTGGAATATGATCACTTTTTGGGTGTTGTGTGAGCAGATCAATGATTGGCACGTGCTGGACAATAAAGCGATAGCAGTTATTCGGAATAAAACTGCCACCATTGGATTTTATGTGGCAATCCTTAGTATTTATGGTTTAGTTATAAGTTGAGATGTAGATAGCTATTAATTGTTACATTGAGCTCCTTATGAGCCATGACTATTTTATGCCCAAGTGTGAATTGGATGTAACTCAATTTTGAGCATGAACTTCTTTATAAATTAAATACGTGCATGAGGGACATGCTTACTCTTGCACGGGGGGAGATTGCACCCAGTATTTGCGTTGTTCTTCTCTCCTTTTCCCTCTTCTCTCTCGCGGTGCCCGCGTAGCACTCTGCTCTAGGAGGTGCGCCTGCACGTGCTCTCTCAATCTCTCTCGCTCTTAGTCTCTCTATTCGTGTATCTTGCGATCATGCGGCCACGCGATTGTGCCAGGTATGTCGATTAGTCTGTTTTATGTTGTTTATTGTGTTATTTCGGGTATTTTGTAGGTAGCCACAACTTCGGATTGTAGCAGGTTGCACCATCATTGCCCACCCCTTCCTTGAGAATTTATGCTCAACCATAGTATTATTTAGTTAAAATAGGAGTGAAACAAGAGAAGGATATAAGATAGCTATATAGATAAGATGGAGATAGAGCGAAAACCATCTGCTACTGTATCACCCTCCAGGGTCAAATGGAAAGGTCGAAGCTTCCTCAAGCATGGTGTAGAGTCCACTTGGATCAAAAACAAAACAATGTCCGTGGCCATCCACCTGTAACGTATGTATATTCAAGTCTTCCTTTGCACTTGTAGGCCAATAGAAAGGCCACCCTTCCAATTCTTCATAACATAGAGCTTTTTCACCCTGCAACCACAAGCCTTCGTGCCAACCATAAACAAGCTTTCGACCACTTGAAGAATTGGTACCATAAGTAGTGAGGTGGTCCGGGGCGGGCAACAAGAAGAGCGGCCTCTCAACACCCTTCGAGGCTCCCGTGCTGCTCAATTGGGGCTTGGGCAAGCACAATCAGAGACAACAACAACCCACATCCCGAAACCAAAAAAGAAAAGGGGCACCACCTAGTTGTAGATGCGAACTAGGACGCACGTGATATCTCCTTGTACTCAAACGCACAAAGAGAGGGGAATGCAAGATAGCCACACACACCAAACACAAACATTCACTACGTCAGAGCGACGCAAAGAGCACAAATCAACTTGAGCAACTCAGTCTTAGCCTTAAAGACTAGATGCACACAAAGCTTGATGAGAAATAGAAAGACAACACAAAAATTGACCTTGTTGCCAATACACAAATTGTCTTAGGGTCACGGGAGCCCTCTCACCGAGCACCCTCTTACAATTTACCTTTTAGGCAAACAATTCAACAAGCCCTCAAACCACTAAGCATGAAATGGCACAACAAACTTCAAGGACAATATAACTTCAACCACCTGATGAGCCAACTTATCAAGTCAATTTGGAGAGAAGAGTCGTAGTTGCAGCATACAATTGCACCCAAAACTATAAATCTTATTTATGCACAAGAGTAGGCTACAAGTGTGGTGAAGAGTATGGCATACACTCCACTCCTCTAGATGGCATAACTAACTTCAAGCTTCTTCATGCACCTATGTGTAATGATGGAATAGAGCACTCACGATGCACACACTCTACACAACTAGGCTTGAAGAGTGGTGTGTTATGTGTTGAGAATGGTGTGGTGTAGTGTGATCATGTGATGATTTACAAGGGAGAGAAGGGCTCTATTTATAGGTTTTAGAAGCCCCGATTAGGATAAGGCCTAATCAAGTTTATTTGAAGGAATAAAAGATTATGCATATTTTTATTGTTTTTAATGAGGGTGGGTCTCTCTTGTCCTTTGAGCCACATGGATGTGGGCTCAAGGGAAGATAATTATTGAGGATGAAAGGAGAGAGGATTGAGTGAATAATTTGGGAGTGCCTACTCTAGTAGAGGGTGCATTTTACAATAAGGTTAGTGGTTAGTAGCTAGTAATTATCACTAAAATATATTTACAAAATCATTCACCAAATGGTGAGATATATGATGAGAAAAGTTAGAGAAGGGATGAGCTTGTAAAGAGAGGTTGAAGCTTTGGAGAAGTTGACATTCACCTCTTTACAGCACAGGAAGAAGAAGCAGTTAGCATGGCGAAGCAGCGTGTGTCGATGTTAAACCTTGGAAAATTCATGATAAAAGCCTTCATTTGCAGAGGTTATCCTTGGATTTTTGCTGATTTTTTGAAGTTCTTTACAAAGCTGAAGAGAGTATGGCAATATGGACATATATGTAGAGAGAAAGGGGGACATATGGGGTGCAGAAATGGAGGATGAAGGCTATGGAGGTGTGAGAGATGTGGCAATGGTGAAGAGGGTGAATTAGGACATGGGAGTTGCAGGTTTGTGTGTGGGAAGGAGAGGGAGGAGTGTGTATGAAAGAGGAAAATGATCAAGTGGAAGAGGGAGTGTGGCTGCATAGCATGGGCAGACTGGGGTCCACCAATAAAATCATAGCTCACAGCTCGTAGCTCAAAAAAATATGAAACAATTTGAGGTAGAATTTCAGCTCACTAGCTACAACTTTTGTTTGTATCACCTTTTAAAATTTTCGGAGCATGTGATCTTTAAAAATGCAGCAAAACCGACTGTTTTTTCCACTGCACAAAGTCCTTGTGAGGTCCTTCTTTGGATGATTCTTTTGAATACCTCCAAGAGTGAGCTCCCCATGGTGCATGCATGCATGCCACATACCCTTGACCTTATTTGGTAGGTATATCATTGAAGATATTGTTGAGATCATGATATAAGTGAATAGTACAACTAAGAAAATCAATATTGAGGGGTCTAGAAAAATATGTATATGCAAATATAAATAATATAGATGGAAAAAATATAAAGGGGTCAAAATAAATCTCTCTCATTATAAGTCTACCATAAAAAGATGAATATTTTTGGTGGTCTTATTTATGAGAGTAATAGAGAATAGATGTAGGAAGGAAAAAATCACAATAGTGAAAAAATATACACATAAATAGAACTAGTTTTCTTGGATTTTTCTTGGGATGGAGTTACACCAAAAATAAGAGAAGCTTGCATGAAATTATTTTTATATGGAATAAAGAGTATGCAAAATGGTAAGAAAAAATATGTTAATGGTGAGTCAATGTACATAGCATAAATAACACACCATAGGTAGAAATATTTAAATAAATACCAAAATAATTATGAAAAATTCTTTTATTTAGGCCCTATATACAATGAAATATTTACACACAAATGGGCCATAATATACTTATATATATATATATATATATATATATATATATATATATATATATATATATAGGCTTAACTAGCCCAGTGACTAGCTAATTAAGGGTTTTTAAGAAGATATGGAAAAAGTCCCCTAACTCACACACACCTATATACAGTGAAATGGTAGGGATATCCACAGTGTTTGGATGATTTTGGTAGGGTGGTTTAACTCACTATGGCAATTACGGAGAGCCGAAAAATGGCTATCAGTAGCTCTCTGCCCAGGATGATGGTATATTCATGTACCATCATAGAGCATCTTATCCAAAGAGAGTGCTTCAGAGTCCTTGACAAGATCTTTATTGTTTGGCCCCTCAAAATTTTGGCTGGAGTTACACTCATGCTTCATGTAACACTACTTACATGAGACACCTGCCCTTTGACAGATCTTTGGTAGATCCTTTGGTAGAAGGCGACTCAAATAAGGATTCAAGCGATACCCGTTTACCTTCCTGGAGTGCTCTTTCCCATTCAAGTCCATAATTTGATAGTAACTTGAATTGAAAGCCTTCTTAACTATGTATGGCCCCTGCCATCTAGTTTCAAATTTGGCATCAAAATGATTATCGAGTCGATTGTCATACCTTAGCACAAGATCTTCTTCATTGATGCCTTTGTCCTTCAGTTTCTTGTCAAGCTTTTCCTTCGTTTGTGTGGCTTTCCTCTTGTAGCACTCGTATGCTGCTTCTCTTTTCCACTCAAGCTCAGCTAAGGTAAGAAGTCGATCCATACATGCTTCTTGATCATCTTGTGCTGCTTTGCCATGAAGTCACATTGTTGGAATGTTGAGCTCAATTGGTTGTAAAGCCTCTTGACCATAGACCAAGTGAAATGGTGTAAACTCCCTGGCTTCCTTATATGTGGTTCGATACGCCCACAAGGCACCATCCAGGAAGTCATCCCACAACTTTGTCTTGTTTTTCACCATCTTTCTAATGATGCCTGCAATGACACCATTAGCTTTTTCTACCAAACCATTTGATTGGGGATAGTAGGGTGTACTATGACGATGTAGAATGTGAAGTTCTTCACAGACTTCTATGAGCAAGCCCTTTCTAAACCCTGGACCATTATCAGAAACAATCTCCAAAGGTGTGCCAAATCTACAACAAATGTGAGTGTAGACAAATTTGCTCACTGTCCTCTCATTTACTCTTGCCACACTTTGAGCTTCTACCCATCTCGTCATGTCGTCTATGGCCACCAAGATATACGATTTCCTATTTTTAGTCCTAGGCAATGGACCCATAGCATCAATGCCCCATTTTTCAAATGGACCATTTGCAAGGACTAACTGACGTGGACCATGTAACAAGAGCTTGTTTCCATTAATCTGATAATTGTGACAGCTTTTACACCAATGTTGAACATCAATGTGCAAGCTTGGCCAAACATATCCGGCAGGCAAAATCTTTTTTGCAGTGAGTTCCTGTGCTTCCACATGAAAACCTTTTAGAACGGCTGGGATTTCCTCAATAGTTGGTACTCTTCTGCACACTTGATCCTTCCCTCTTTGGTAGAGGGATCCTTCTAGGAAGAGATACGTGCTTGCCTTCTTCATGAGTCTCCTCTTCTGAGCCTTCGTGAAGTCTTGTGGAAACTCACCCTCCAGAATGTAGCTAATAATGGAAGTCAATGACTCCAATCCCTGGTATCTCGGTTGCTTGACAGCTGCTACCACCATGATGACCTGCACTTCTTTCTCAACACATGTGACTACTTGCTGTACACGTAAATCGACATCTTCATTCTGTTTCCTAGGAATATGATATAGTTGCACTTCTTCAAATTGATTAAACAATCTACGAATGGCATAAACGTTTTTCCTTAGGCTTTCATTCTTGCATGCCCAAATGCCTAAAATTTGCTTCACGATGAGAAGTGCATCCCCTTTTACCACGAGACGTTGTATACCTTGGCCAATGCATATCTTTAAACCATGAAGTAGTCTGTCGTATTCTGCTTCATTGTTGCTAGTTGAACCTGGTAGATTGACCTTCTCTTTCATGACCACCTCTCCACTTGGGTTGAGCAATACTAGCCCTCCCCCTGCTTTTCCTATGCCTCGTCAAAAAGCTCCATCAAAGAACAAGGTAAAAGCATTAGGAATACTTTTAGGTGGTGGCAATGGTAGGGTCTTTACTTCAGGCACCTTGATCTCCTTCTTATGTACCCTATAAGTAAGGATCCCTACCAATTGTGTACGCACACTATCCTCTACCTTGAAAGAGTATTGGAACTCTTGCAATTCCATAATCCACTTTGAGATCCTAGTGCTAAGATTCATTTGAGATGACACCCAAGGAAATAAATTTTCTACAGTGAGAATTACAAAAGGTTTTGGTAGCAAGTAGAATCTAAAATTTCTCATCGCAAACATGAGATACATCATCATGAGTTTTGCCTCCGTGTAGCCTCTCTCCAAAGCATTCATGACCCTACTAGCAAAGTAGATGGGTCGCATCCTGGTACTATGGGGATCTTGTTGTAATAAAACTGCACCAATTGTTTCCTTCCCAACACTAGAGCTAACAAAGAATGTGTACTCCCAACAAGGAGGCATGAGTGTTGGTAGTTCTGACAAAATGACTTTAATGTTACAAAAGTACTCTTCAAGCTCATAAGACCATGCAAATTCTACTTGTTGTGTCAACTTTTGCAAAGGATGAAGCAACTCCGAAGCTAAGTGAATAAAGCGTGACATATACTTCACCTTTTGAATGAATGAGATGACCTCCTTAAGATTCTTGGGTGATGGGAGCTCAATAAGAGCCTTTGCCTTTGAAGGATCCACCTCAATGCCTTTATAGGAAACCTTGTGACCAAGCAAGATCACTTCATCCTCACCTACGTGACACTTGTCGGGGTTGATTTGACCTCCCATGTCATAGAGCTTCTTTAAACCTTCTTCTACCCTTTGTAGATGCAATGATTTTGAGCTATAAATGCAGAAATCATCAATGAACACCCTAATTGACTTTCCAAAGAATGCTTGAAACACCATGTTCATGAAACATTGGAATTTTGCAGGAGCATTTGTCAGACCAAATGGCATGACTCTAAAAGCATAACAACCCCAAGGAGTGATGAAGGTTGTTTTTAAGTGATATTCCAATGCGATACCTATTTGAAAGTAACCTGAGTAGCCATCACACATAGTGTACTTCTCATGACCAGCTACCTCATTTAGTATCTCATCCTGAAATGGGAGGGGAAAGTGATTTCTTTTTGTTGCCTCATTGAGTGGACGGTAATCCACACACACCCTCCACTTGCAGTTTTTCTTAGGAGTGACAACAACGGGAGAGACCCACTCTGAATTCTCCACTGGATAAATGAAACCTAATGCTAGAAGCTTTCTTACCTCCATGAGTAGAGCCTGCTCCTTTATAACTCCTAGCCTTCGTAGCTTTTGAGCTTTAAGTGTGGCCTCAGGCTTCAACTCAATTTGTTGTTGAACATCATCTACTCCACGCATATCGGTGTAGTCTTTAGCAAAAAGCCTACGAAATTTCCTTAGCACACATTTGAACACACCTAGCTTTGCTATTGTTTTACATCTTGACTTTAATTTCAGGTGTCTCATGGATGTGCATGCCTAGTTTTTGCATGAGTCCTTTTGTCATGATGCAAATTTGTGCACCCCCATCCACTAGACCTTTCCTAACCAATCTTCCTTTGATGTAACAATCTAGCACAGCTGTAATATCCTCATTCATTTCAGCATGTGCAATTTCTACAACAGGAACACTCTCTTTTATCTTTTTCCTAGTGCTAACTGCCTTAGTTAAATCCCTCCTAACTTGTGGACATAATGCAAGGAAATGAGGCCATGAGATATCAGGACCCTTACCTCTCATGTCTTCCAATAGGTTGTATGGAGCCATACCATGTCCGAGAGGGAAGTCTTGGAGATTGATACAACGTCGAGTCCTCTTAGCTTCCTTGGTCTCCTTTTCCTTCTTGCCTCGTCCATGGTCACTCTGTGATGTGACTTCTTCTTTCTCTTTACCTTTTCCTCGGCCACGCTTAATGCCATTTGCTTCCATGTCAACCTCGTTTGAGTTTGTCACCTCTACCACATGCACATTTGGGTCTGGCAAAGGTGGAACTCCTTCTACCCCTTGTGGAGGTGGTCTTGGTCCATTTGGTCTTTGTAGAAGCCTTGGTTGTTGACCAGTTCCTTCACCTGCATTCATCACTGGCTAATTCAAGTTAAGTCTTCCGTGTAATTCCCCTTAACTTCCTCAAGCAAAGAGTCAAACCAAGTGCTAGCATCTTTCCTAAGGACTACCTCAAACATTTCGACACGTTCCTGATCAGTTACTATCCTCTTGATATGGAAAGACATTTTGAAATTTGCAAAGAATAATTATGCATCCTCCCCAGCCTCTCCAAAGAACAAGCGGTAGCCACTCATTTGCCTACTTGTATCCATGTTTATTTTACTATTTTTTTTGTTTTGCAAAATCAAATTTCAATGTAGAATGAAAATGAAAACGTCAAAGCTTAGATCGTAGCAAATTAATGGCAAAATGAACGGATTGACTGAGGCATTGATAGCCGCTACTTGCCTAGGTTCAAACATACGACGGAAAACACGTTGAAATTGTAACTTCGTACTAACAATTATGTGTACCTTTTGCCTTGCAATGGGAATGAATAGATCATAAAAATTCTTGTGATTCATGCAAGCTACTTGATAATGCTAAAGGTTGAGCCTACACAAAACATACACAAGCCATCCTCAGTGGGGGCACCCATTTGAGGCGGTCCGGGGCGGGCAACAAGAAGAGCGGCCTCTAAACACCCTTCGAGGCTCCCGTGCTGCTCAATTAGGGTTGGGGCAAGCACAATCAGAGACGACAACAACCCACATCCCGAAACCAAACAAGAAAAGGGGCACCACCTAGTTGTAGATGCGAACTAGGACGTATGTGATACCTCCTTGTACTCAAACGCACAAAGAGAGGGGAATGCAAGATAGCCACACACACCAAACACAAACATTCACCACGCCAGAGAGACATAAAGAGCACAAATCAACTTGAGCAACTCAGTCTTAGCCTTAAAGACTAGATGCACACAAAGCTTGATGAGAAATAGAGAGACAACACAAAACTTGACCTTGTTGCCAATACACAAATTGTCTTAGGGTCACGGGAGCCCTCTCACCGAGCACCCTCTTACAATTTACCTTTTAGGCAAACAATTCAACAAGCCCTCAAACCACCAAGCATGAAATGGCACAACAAACTTTAAGGACAATATACCTTCAACCACCTGCTTATCAAGTCAATTTGGAGAGAAGAGTCGTAGTTGCGGCATATCATTGCACACA
Organism: Adiantum capillus-veneris; assembly: GCF_014529385.1. NCBI lineage: Eukaryota > Viridiplantae > Streptophyta > Polypodiopsida > Polypodiales > Pteridaceae > Adiantum > Adiantum capillus-veneris. Next base: position 79,476,258 of record NC_140950.1, read on the forward strand.
AAACTATATATCTTATTTATGCACAAGAGTAGGCTACAAGTGTGGTGAAGAGTATGGCATACACTCCACTCCTCTAGATGGCATAACTAACTTCAAGCTTCTTCATGCACCTATGTGTAATGATGGAGTGGAGCACTCACGATGCACACACTCTACACAACTAGGCTTGAAGAGTGGTGTGTTATGTGTTGAGAATGGTGTGGTGTAGTGTGATCATGTGATGATTTACAAGGGAGAGAAGGGCTCTATTTATAGGTTTTAGAAGCCCCGATTAGGATTAGGCCTAATCAAGTTTATTTGAAGGAATAAAAGATTATGCATATTTTTATTTTTTTTAATGAGGGTGGGTCTCTCTTGTCCTTTGAGTCACATGGATGTGGGCTCAAGGGAAGATAATTATTGAGGATGAAAGGAGAGAGGATTGAGTGAATAATTTGGGAGTGCCTACTCTAGTAGAGGGTGCATTTTACAATAAGGTTAGTGGTTAGTAGTTAGTAATTATCACTAAAAAATATTTACAAAATCATTCACCAAATGGTGAGGTATATGATGAGAAAAGTTAGAGAAGGGATGAGCTTGTAGAGAGAGGTTGAAGCTTTGGAGAAGTTGACATTCACTTCTTTACAGCACAAGAAGAAGAAGCAGTCAGCATGGCGAAGCAGCGCGTGTCGATGTTAAACCTTGGAAAATTCATGATAAAAGCCTTCTTTTGCAGAGGTTATCCTTGGATTTTTGCTGATTTTTTTAAGTTCTTTACAAAGCTGAAGAGAGTATGGTAATATGGACATGTATGTAGAGAGAAAGGGGGACACATAGGGTGTAGAAATGGAGGATGAAGGCTATGGAGGTGTGAGAGATGTGGCAATGGTGAAGAGGGTGAATTAGGACATGGGAGTTGCAGGTTTGGGAGTGGGAAGGAGAGGGAGGAGTGTGTATGAAAGAGGAAAATGATAAAGTGGAAGAGGGAGTGTGGCTGCATAGCATGGGCAAACTAGGGTCCACCAATAAAATCATAGCTCAAAGCTCGTAGCTCAAAAAAAAATGAAACAATTTGAGGTAGAATTTCAGCTCACTAGCTACAACTTTTGTTTGTATCACCTTTTAAAATTCGGGGAGCATGTGATCTTTAAAAATTCAGCAAAACCGACTGTTTTTTCCACTGCACAAAGTCCTTGTGAGGTCCTTCTTTGGATGATTCTATTTTGAATACCTCCAAGAGTGAGCTCTCCATGGTGCATGCATGCATGACACATAGCCTTGACCTTATTTGGTAGGTCTATCATTGAAGATATTGTTGAGATCAAGATATAAGTGAATAGTACAACTAAGAAAATCAAATATTGAGGGGTTTAGAAAAATATGTATATGTCAAATATAAATAATATAGGTGGAAAAAATATAAAGGGGTCAAAATAAATCTCTCTCATTATAAGTCTACCATAAAAAGATGAATATTTTTTGTGGTCTTATTTATGAGAGTAATAGAGAATAGATATGGAATAAAGAGTATGCAAAATGGTAAGAAAAAATATGGTAATGGTGAGTCAATGTACATAGCATAAATAACACACCATAGGTAGAAATATTTAAATAAATACCAAATAATTATGAAAAATCCTTTTATTTAGGCCCTATATACAATGAAATATTTACACACAAATGGACCATAATACACACACACACACACACATACACACACACACACACACATATATATATATATATATATATATATATATATATATATATTGGCTCAACTAGCCTAGTGACTAGCTAATTAAGGGTTTTTAAGAAGATATGGAAAAAGTCCCCTAACTCACACCAACCTATATACAGTGAAATGGTAGGGATAGCCACAGTGTTTGGATGATTTTGGTAGGGTGGGCTAACTCACTATGGAAATTATGGAGAGCCGAAAAACGGATATCAGTAGCTATCATGTCACCTATTAGAGAACACTCCGCGGTATAGTCTTCTTCAAAAAAGCCTCGCCACTGACATCAAAATACCTGTAAAGAAACGTCCAATAACACATGTATCCATAGCATCACATAAAATAGAAAGACCCTACCATTTGCCTCCTCTTGCTGCATAGCCAGGCAAACCTGTATCCAAACCCTCTATAAACAGCTCTAAGACCACCTTTTCATATTCAAGAACATGACCTACTAGAGCTTCAACCTATTCTTCAAACACCTCAACACCTGCAAGGTTGGCGAAACCTTCCTCGTTGCATGGAGCCTTACTCTCATAGGATGCACCTACACCAATTTCCATAGAGTCATCTGCCGGAGCTAACTCTCCACGGCTACACACAAACTCTGAAACCTCAAAGCATACCTCCACATGCTCACCAAGGCAAGGTTGCCCCACCCCCTGCATAGACAAATCACTTCGACATACCTCAGCTTTTGCTTCCAGCTTCTGCAAGTCATCCTTAAAAACCCGATCTTCAATCAGGTCTGATACACAATCAAGCCATACCTCTTGTAGCAAGGAATCACCATTATAAGAAACAAGAGATGGCTGCTCGACTGGCCTATTCACACAAGACATTTCCACAATTGCACTATGCTTCTCCTCGACCTTTAAATGGCTGGCAGGCAACTCGCATACATTGTTCTCCACTTCATCTACATGAAAAACATGATAAGTTTCGTACCTAGAAGACATGGACTCCGTCTCCCACATGCTATTTGTGTCCAAACTGCTGTTGGAGCTATGGGAACTGTCGGACTCCTCTTTGGAACTTGCCAACTTTTGGATCACTGCTACTATCCTTGTTTGCTGGTTCTGGAACTGACACCTCTTTTTTAAGCTCTTTTACCACCTCGCTCTTTGGAGGAAGCAAACTGGGTGGCACCCTGAATATGCCTCTCTGCACCTTTTGAGCCTTGGTTGGCACTTCTTTTACCTCTTCTACCCTGGCATCATATTCACGTGCTTTGATCACATTCATATCAATAAAAAAAAGAGCTTTGACCTCTTGATGTTCATCACTCTGTCTGGGCTTAGGTCCACCGGCTACCGTGATTGACGACTGTAGCAATCCTACCTCCTTCTTCTTGTTCTTCATCTTTCGACTCCTTGCTCTGGCGACTTCGAGAGCTTCATCAAAGGTCCTTGGATCTTCATACTCCACTCCCTCACGAACATAGGGATGCAAGCATAATAGAAACCTTTCCCGCTTAAAGTATCCCGCATTAATTTCTTGGGTAGTAGTCACAAAATCCCCCCTATAAGATTCAAATCTATCAACAAAAGCATTGAAATTTTCACTTACTTCATGTTGCAAGCCTTTGAGCGTTGCATTTGTTTCCGAAGCCGACACCACCTTTCGATACCTTTGTAAGAATTGTTTCTGAAATCCAAGCCAACTTTGCTTGTGTGCATCTTCTAAGCCATTGAACCACCCTTTTTCTTTACCTCGCAGCACCAAAGGTAGAGTCTGGAGCTTTGCTTCATCACCTGGAATGTGCAATACTGCCAGCATAAAAAACTCAAAATCGGCAATCCACTCATCAGCATCTTCGTCTCCTTTGAACACTGGACCAAACTCCTACTTCATCTTGACTCACGAACACCTTGTTAGGAAGCAATTAGTGGATCCTCAGTGGGGGCACCACAAGATGGGAAGGGAAAAATGAAAAAACCAGCAGCACACTTGGTGAATGCCTCTCTATAGCCCATGCCAGTGATCTGTCAGCACCCCTCTCCCCTATTTAACACACACCTAGACTCACAATCTGGCAACAACTATTGTCCAAGCCCGAACCCGAACAACCCTAACTGTATACATCCAATTGCAAAGCATACAACCAATTATCTTGACCATTGACTCCTCAAAGCACCATATATTCACATATAAGCTATCACGAAAGGCAACCTCGACCCCTTCAAACACCTCACAACTATTGGTAGATTCAAGCTTGCTCACAAAGTTTCATCCTCAAGGAAGATACCACAAGCATATAGGGGACACCCAACCACTTGACACACATAGGGATCTCACACATATCAGACACCCATAGCCTGTGTTATCCTTCGCCCATATGATACTGGCATGCATATACAACCATAAACGAATAGGTACGAGAACCAAGGAGATGGAAAATGTTCACAAAAACAAGTAGATAGATTCCATGACGACGCCGATGCGATTAAGTCGATTTAAAGAGTATACAATAATAACCCTTTGCTCATGCCCCTGCTTGAACCCTCTCTCCATTTAATTTGCTGTGGCACCCTTTACTGTGGCTCGCAGCTCCTATGGCCTCTCGATGCTACCTTGTAACCTCCCTCCATGGGACAGCCTCTTTGGATCTCCCTTTATTGCAATCTCGGGCTTAGGAGCGACTGTTTCAGCACCCTGTAATAGCGGCCTTAGACTTGTAGGTCACCAACCCTCTTCTCTACAACTAGCCGCCCCACCACCTCCTGCTTTAGATGTATCAATGCGAGATGTAGCCGTTTCAAAGGGGTCCCCCACAGCTGCCAAGGATGATCCTGATGACTGTGTGCCAGCCCCCAAAAGCCTCCAGCGCCCCTGGCTCTCTGTAGCGGGCCCACTCTCTCTTGCAGCCCTCGTACTCCTACTGCTCGCGGCCCTCTTTTATCAGCCCTTCAAAACCTTGCTAATGGCCACCCCGCATGCTTCTTTGCACTCGGCCTTCCTCTGTCCCGACACCCTCGGCCCACTGCCGTATGGTGCTCAGGCCCACAACCTTGCCTCCTGTAGCGGCTCTCTCCAACTGGCAGCGCTCCTTCTGTCAAACTCCTCCTGCCTGCAACCATGGCGGGGAGGGATTGCCAGAAGGGGCATCCCGTCATACAGAGGGGGTCCATGCAATGGATTAGAGAGATCGCCAAGGGCCATAGAGGAAGAGAGCCAAGCCGGGCGAGCTGCCCTTGGGGAGAGGAGAGAGGACCGAGAGCTGTAGCCAGTGGTGGCGGGGCTGCGAGATCCAGGAGGAGGCGCAGACAGGTGGACAGCGCTTGTAAGAGAATTGACATAGACATAGAATTGACATAGAAATTCTTGTAAGAGATGTGTAAGGGATGGACTAGATTAGAGAGTATACAACAAAATAACCATAGCATAAGAGACTAGAGAGGATAATCTGCAAGAGAAAGGTCTTAATCTAACTCCAAACTCCATGGCACCTCTCTTGTGGAGTTGGTATTTAATATACTATTTTGACTTTTAGGTGCCATAAATTGAGGCCCCTCTTTTACAAGCACTTCACTTTTGTAAATGAGTGAAGCTCATTAGTTCTTGCATGACCCATAAGGGGAGTTCCCACTACAACTATTTACAGAGCCATAGTGGCTTATTGAAATGATATTCTAAAATACTGTGCAAATCTAAAATGGCCAAGAGTAATTGTCGTCGCCTCTTCATCAACTCCCCGCATTCCACTCTACAAAATTATCATCAACTCAATAAGAAAATAAATAGACAACATATAATTAACCATTACGCCAGCTATCCTAATTGCAACTAACCACTACAACAGGAGGGTGCCCAGTTTTGTAACATAAACATGTCGGGGGATTTGTGTTCGAAAGGTGAGCTGGGAAGGCGCGGGGCCTCTGGCTGTGAGAGGTATGTGGAAGATAGTTGCAGCAGACACAATGAATGTAGACAAAGCTTAAAACTGATAGCTTGAAGAAGATCCGGAATCTTGATTATCATTAACAGTATTGTTGCTTTAATTAGATGTTAATTGAGGAGTTTAAGCTCCATACATCCGTTTAACCTGCCTTAATTCATATTATAATAGAGAAAATAACACTCCAACTAGCTCGATGATGATAGTGTTGAGATCGATGATGATGATGTTGTTATGATTTCCCCTTTACCTTAATTGGCCTGCCAAGCTTGCCTTGATAATATTCCTCTCCTTCGTTCGTGTCGTGCTGCTTCAAGAGAGAGAGAGATAGTAGGATTAGAGTGGGCTATGGTAGCTTTGGTTAGATTGCCTATGGAAGCTTAGATTAGAGTGGCTATGAAAGCTTGGATTAGAGTGGGCTATGGAAACTTGGCTTAGGATTAGAGTGCTCAAAGCTTATGGCTTCCTCCCCGCTAATACAACAGAGTATGAAAACTTGAATATCTCCTAATCGGTGCAGAATTAGCTTCTGTGCGTGAGACGCAAAAATGCTCAAAACGCCCTTTTCGTTCTCATTGACGGGGCCCATTTTGTCTAGAAACAGGTTTTACAAAAATTGTCCAGAATAGGACTTTTTCGGCCTTCCTCATGCAGAGATGTGAAGTCTCTCACACACTTTCCTTTTTATCACTGACCACATGTCTTCCTCTACCAAGTTGTCTTATATGTCCTAAGAGCCCTTTCACATGTAAAACCTTTTCTTCAAGCATAAAATCTCTACGCTTCGGCCTTCATAACCACATAAAGTATACACTTTCTGGATCTCCTTTTTTGTTTTCGAGCCTTGGTCACTGCTCAATAGATGTGTGAGCTTCAAATAGACTTTTTCTGCTTCTCTTACTCTTTTTTCCATCGTGGAAGCGGAGCGGCAGGACATCCACCCCCTCTGAACCGGCACAGCCTCCGGTTTGTGCCAACCTGTCTTCAATCTATATCTGCTATAATCACCTTAAGCGGCTTGCCTTCAAGATCACATAACTGGTAAGTACATGTAAAACAAAATAAGGCTTAAACCATATCATCAATGGTCTAGCTCAATTATTTGGTGGCTTTCCATCGCAAATCTTTGAACCATGTATGTCGTGTCTCCAAAGCATTCAATTATCAAAAACATGTTTAGTGAACCCCGCCAGACTCAAGTGCTCCAGTTAATGATGCATGCGACTTGACCATCAAGCTCACTTTAGGGAACCCTGTCAAGCTCAAGTATGCCTTACTCTGTCTACACACGGAATAGCCATCAAGTCCATTACTTCAAGTTGTGGTAGTAGAACCAACTCAAAAGATGTGAAGATACTTTATCAAATGTCCAAAGATGTCAACTATAAGCTAGCCATATAAGATTACTGACCACGAAATCCAATACTCTTTTCTTGATAGCATAAATCCAAAAACAAAACCTAGTGCGAGGTAACCTGCTACTACAGGAAAATAAATGATATCTCTGAATCTGTAAGTTGCTCTTCAATAGGTCCCAGGATCAAATGGGATAATAAGAAATTGCCCCAATAGTGGAGCAGCATAATATCCACATAAGCACACACATCTTGTATCAATCAACTGTAAGAATTTCTGCTCCAAATATGCTATTCTAGGATCTAGCGGAAAGAAACCACAATATATACTCAAAATTACCCATCCATAATGAACCTGCCTTTGAAGATCTGTCGAATCTCCTGGATCAAATACCATTAAGATCACATAGCATTTTTGGCCTCCGCAATATACTAGAGCTTCTCCTGAAGCATAGTGCAGCAGACACATCTCACAAACTTTTGATAACTTAAGGTCATTACCAACAAGAATTAAAGAATTATGAATCCCTTTTACAGGTAGCCAGGACATCACTGACATAAGAATTACTAGGAATAGTATGCAAATCCAGCCACATTTGGCACATTGCCCAAGAAAACAAAAAATCCTGTGTACTTTATACTGTATCAGGGATGATTTAGTAGTGTTACCCCCTCTAGCTTCATAGCCATCACGAAAAACCTTAGGACTTCCTGGACTTGTATCATCAGAGATATTTTTACCTGGTTTTTGAGGTTGATAATGAATAATAGCTTTATCCTGAAGATCTTCATCCATAACATCCTTGGGATACTCACCCTTGGAAGTCTCAACATTCAACAAAGCTTTAGGAGTTGGATCCTCTTGTAGCCCGTATATAAGCATAGATGTAAAATCCATGTCACTATCTTGTTCATAATCAGCATAATCTTAGCAATCTTCATACTCATCCATATAATTCTGTGCTTCCTCATCTGCATCCATGTTACTTAGCAATACATAATAGCACTACAAAGGCTCATCTGGCACCCCCTCTAAAGAGGTACACACATCAAAAAGCTCTTCTACACTATCATAAACATCTCCTTCAGATCTAGACAATAAATGATCATTATGGCATATTCTTCCATGATAATAGCATCTGCAAACATATGGTTAGTAGAAATCATAGGTTCATTGACATCCTCAGGCTCATTCTGTGCTGGGTCCACAATCTTGGTCACTTCATCAGCTATTGTGTATATAATAGCTTTGTTTATGCACTCATCTGCAACAAACATGTTGTCTTGCTCGGCTATAGTGCAAATAGTTTCAGTAATATCCTGTAGAAGCTCATCTGCTTGACAAACTATTTCAGAATAACCCATATCAAGGTCAGCAGCTTATAAACCACTTGCTGTATAGTCTATGTCTTCACCGAAACCATTATTGGAGGTAGCATCCATGCGAGCAATCTTTGAAAAAAATTCATATAATTTTGTTTCAACATTAAATTCATCATTTACCTTTTCTTTGTTGCTCAAAATAAGTTCCTCTGAAACGGAATCTACTACTTTGAGCTCAAAATTTTCTTTGGCTTTGCTTCTTGCAGAAATATGCTCCCAGAATTCATCATAGTTGAGAAACTGCATCTGATCCCCTTCACCTTAATAGAAAACAATCTCGCTTCGTTCTGTAATCTCCTTCATTGCCAACTCAATAATCCTTGAGCTTTCATGAACAAACCCATCAGCAAAATAGTCCCACTGTGTGGGATATGTTTTTGCAAGTTCTCGAACCTTACCTTTAAATTTGGACGTTACCACTTCTTCAAAACTCGAAATCATCCAGTCTTTTGAAATTCCTCGGCTCTTCATCTCCGCTTTATAGCATGAAAGGAGTCCATCTGGATCATGTCCTTGAAAAATTCCATACTGTTCATGTACAACATCAAGTGCCATCTCCACTGCGTCATCAATCTGCTCTTTCATCTTCATAGCTTTTACTTCTTGCAAACATCTCTGAACTAAGCCCAACATTTTTGGCAGATCTGTTGTTACTAGATTTCTACCAAATCTATTGAGGTTGTAATCTTCAATAAACTGCTTCAACTCCACTGGAATCTCCATCTTGTCCTCCTACCCCGGCTCGTTTCACATCAGTTTCACCAAGAATGTCGGGGGATTTGTGTTCGGAAGGTGAGCTAGGACGGCGCGGGGCCTTTGGCTGTGAGAGGTGTGTGGAAGACAGTTGCAGCAGACACAATGAATGTAGACAAAGCTTAAAACTGACAGCTTGAACAAGATCCTGAAGCTTGATTATTATTAACAGTACCGTTGCTTTAATTAAATGTTAATTGAGGAGTTTAAGGTCCATACATCCGTTTAACCTGCCTTAATTCAGATTATAATAGAGAAAATAACACTTCAACTATCTCGATGATGATAGTGTTGAGATCGATGATGATGATGTTGTTATGCTTTCTCCTTTACCTTAATTGGCCTGCCAAGCTGGGCTTGATAATATTCCTCTCCTTCGTTCTTCTCGTGCTGCTTCAAGAGAGAGAGAGATGGTGGGATTAGAGTGGGCTATGGTGGCTTTGAGTAGATTGGCTATGGAAGCTTGGATTAGAGTGGGCTAGGGAAGCTTGGATTAGAGTGGCTATAGAAGCTTGTCTTAGAGTGGGCTATGGAAGCTTGGAAAAAGAGTTGCACCGATTAGGAGATATTGAAGTTTTCATGCTCAAAGCTTATGGCTTCCTCTCTTGATATAGCAGAGCACGAAAACCTCAATATCTCCTAATCGGTGCAGAATTAGCCTCTGTGCGTGATACGCAAAAATGCTCAAAACACCCTTTTTCCTTCCACCAATGCGGCACGTTTTGTCCAGAAACCTGTTTTACAAGAATTTCCTAGAATAGGACTTTTTCGGCCTCCCTCATGCAAAGATGTGAAGTCTCTCACACACTTTCCTTTTTCCCACTAACCACATGTCTTCCTCTACCCAAGTTGCCTTATATGTCCTAAGAGCCCTTTCACATGTAAAACCTTTTCTTCAAGCATGAAATCTCTACGCTTAGGCTTTCATAACCACATAAAGCATATACTTTCTAGATCTTCTTGCTTGTTCTCGAGCCCTGGTCACTGCTCAATAAATGTGTGAGCTTCAAATAGACTTTTTCGGCTTCTCTTTACTCTTTTTTCCATTGTGGAAGCGGAGCGGCACGACATCCACCCCCTCTATAAGACACTATGGCTCTGTAAATAGTTGTAGTGAGAAATCCCCTTATGGGTCATGTAAGAACTAATGAGACTCACTCATTTACAAACGTGAAGTGGTTGTAAAAGAGGGGCCTCAATTTGGGGAACCTAAAACTCAAAATAATATATTAAATACCAACTCCATAAGAGAGGTGCCGAGGAGTTTGGGGCTAGATTTAATCCTTTCTCTTGCAGATTCTCCTCTCTACTCTCTTATGCTATGGTTAATTTGTTGTGTACTCTTTAATCTAGTCTCCATCCCTTACACATCTCTTACACTCTCTTATAAGCATGTCTATGTCAATTCTATGTTTACTGTGTGTGTGTGTGTGTCATAGTCTAGGCGTGAGTGTGTGTGCTTGGAAATTGGAAGAAGAGGTGGACAGGTTGATGGTGATGCTTGGGAGCTTCTGTTGATTAATTTAAGCGGTCGATCACCCCCTCTTCTCCCAACATAAATTAAAGCTAGCAAGTCGTGAAAAAATAGGCAAACATCGATACAATTATCAAGTCAAAGATCTCTAAAAAGAGAGGGGTTTGTAAATAGGTGCATATGATGTGATAGCCTAGACCATCAAAGAAGGGACTCTAAAAGCTTCAAAGATGCCTTAGGCAAAAATCTTGTATTCTTAAAAGATGGAACTATACATCTTTGCTAAACAAGAGAGTCCTTGACAACCAACTTTGGCAAATGAGGTATGAAAAAGCTAGTTGAGGACATGGAACCTAGTGAAGCAGCATTTGGCTTGAAGCAGTCATAGTCAAAGGATGAAATTTATTGAAGATGTGAATGAGAATGGTGAAGATATATGGTCATCCAGGATGGAGTTAGCTATAAAGAAAAATCTAGCTCAATAAATATGGCACAAATCTTGAGTTTGTATCCATATTGAGATGGGGTAGAATGAACCTATAGATGCCTTGTCAGTGCATGCCTATATTGCAACATGTTGAACCAATAAGGCAATTTTTGAAGAGAAATATAGGAGAAAAAATGGGGGTGAAGGTCTCTCAAAAACGGCTACTAGAGGTGTAGGAAGAAAGGCTTTGGTTCCTTCTCAACAAGAGCCCATGTCAAGGAAACCTCCACACATGAAGTATCAATGAAGGATGCTACACCAAACGGAAAGCATTAAAAAGAAAAGAGAAGAAAGAAAATGCCCATCATACAAGATACAATTAAATATTGAAGCTACTACATATTTAAAGAAGTTTTTAGAGGAAAGAATCATAAAGAGCAAGGTGGAGTTCAGATTGGGATAAGTCCTTGGCGTTGCAAATAGAGAGTTCCACAAGGAGATCATTGACATAATAATAAGAAAAAAATAAGCTTTAACGGAGTCTATCCAATCAGAGGTAGTTGTAGGTTGATGCCAGTCTTCACAAAATAGAACATGCATGTTAAGTTTGTAGATGAAGATGAAGAGAAAGCCATTCATAAGAGACACTATTTTGGAACCATTGGGTAAGGCCTACAATAGAAACTTTGGTTAAGGTGGGAAATCTTCATGAGCATTATGTGGACCTGATAGACCATGGTTTGGAGATTAACCTCATGTCCAAGAGTCTCTATATGAAGAAAAAGTGCCCGATTGATACTTACCACGGCTGGATGATTGGGGTTTCAAAAAACTCATTGATGGATCTCTATGGTTCTTGTCTAGATGTTAATGTAACCGTAGGGGATGTGAAAGATGATCAAAATTTCTTTGTTCAAGAGATGTCAAGCTATCCTCTAATCCTCTGGTAATCATACATCATCACAATGTAAATGGACACAAAAGTAGTGGATGGTATCTCTACTTATGCCAGGGTAAAAAACAAATATGGAAAACAAGTTGTTCAATTCTTGATAGTTTGTGTTGAATCATGATCGTTTAAGGGACCATTGTCAACCAAAACGAAGCAAGCACTTGCAAGATCAAAGGGAGAACCAAGGTTTTGCCCTATTACCATTGTAAACCAGGAGTGATGTGGTACAGGAAGAGAAATGTTGCCGCTTGATCCAAAAAGGGACAAGGCTTTTTCTACTGGTGCCTTAGTAGCAAAAGATGGATCAATATCTTTTGTAACGCGTTGAGATTCAAAGAAAGGACAAAAAAAACATGTAGATACTGTATATAGGAAATACAAAAACCATGATTTTCTACTAAAGTAGCTTCTATGGACATGTACAGAATCATTGAAGCTTTCAAAGATGAGGAGTGCTTTAATTCACAAAAAGATCTAGAAGTGTAGGTGGAGACAAAGTACAAGACTCCAGCGAAGAAGGTCAAACCAGTGGGTAGTGCCTTTGCCTATAGATTCCAAGGAAAAGATGGAGCAATCTTCTTTGCAACCTAGTCTTCAAAATCCAAAAACAATTTAGCACTACAAAAGATTCATTGAAGATGTTAAATGGTGAAAGTAATTAATCCTTGATAGACGTTGAGATAATTTCTTTGAATAGATGCTCTCTAGACATAGAGTGTTTGAATCCTTCTATAGTCAAAGAAATGGTAATATCCATTGTACCTCATGTTCCTTGGAATCCACAAGCAATTATAGTGCCAAAAGTTCTCTTGTGAAAAATGATTGACTTACTCAATGAAAAGTTGAAGATGGGGATCTTAGAGCCTTTGTGTGCTCTCTACTTAGAAAGATGCTTCATAATATGAAAGAAAGTTGTCAACAAATTCACAATCTAGAATATCGGTACGGATTAATTGTAGAAAAGTTTGCAGAGGAATTTTCAAGAAGGGAAAATATATTCTATGGGGGAGTTGTAATCAGGGTATCATTGGTTCCAACTAGAAATGGAAAGCAGGGACTTGGCTACCATGAGTACACCTTTGGGTTTTGTAAGGATGTGCACCTTACCACAGGGAGAAACCAACTAGATTTCACACATGACAAATGGTATGAAAAAAGTTGTACATGATTTCATACTTTAACCTACAATTCCCCTTCTTGATTTAAAGGATGAAACATGGCCAAACAAATGTGGCTCTAAATTTGAGGGAGTGTTGCACATATGTGGAAAACCACATCAATGATTGTGATAGAATTCTAGCAAGGATGTAATAAATGAACCTTTACCTTATGTGGGCATAAGTCAGTGTTTGGGGTTGTAGATATATGGATTGTGGGGCATATTTGTGTTCCTCATGGCTGCGGACCTTGTCCATTTAAAGTGGTTGTAATACATGTTGACCAAAGAGAGAGAGAGAGAGAGAGAGAGAGAGAGAGAGAGAGAGAGAGAGAGAGAGACAGAGAGAGAACACAACACTTTGCAAACTCCAAAATGTGTGTAGAGCACATACACTAAGCATATATATATATATATATATATATATAGTGAGGACATAGACCTATATGTAGTGTAGGTATGGACTCTATATATAGTCCAACATCCCCGGTCAAATAGGGATCCCTAACTATGGATCAAAAAACCCTCGGAGTTTCTAGGGAAAAACCCAGAGCACTATATATATTTTCATATTAATAAATACTTGGAAATACAAAATATCATTTCAAGAAGCTACTTCACTCCATCTTTTACAATGGTTGCCAAATAGGTCTTGATATAAATGATCTAGAGAGGTACTTCAATTACCAAAAGATGGCACTATTATAGATACATTGATTATTGTTGTGAATGCCCAAACTGATGAAGCTCATCACTTCAATTCACCTACTAAGAAAACAAAAATGAGACTTAAGTAGAAAAGTGTAAACCACAAAATAATTGACATTGGAGATTTGTCACAAGCACATGTCTTTTTAGACTCGGGGTCACTAACTATGGATGAAAAACCCCTTGAGGTTTCAAGGAAAAAATCCACAACACTATATATATATATTGTCATATTAATAAATTCTTGGAAGTACAAAATATCATTTCAAGGAGATCCTTCACTCCATCATTTACAATGGTTGCCAAATAGGCCTTGATATAAATGATCTAGAGAGGTACTTCAATTACCAAAAGTTAGTATTATAATAGAGATATTGATTATTGTTGTCAATGCCCAAGATTATGTATCTCGTTGCTTCAATTCACCTGCTAAGAAAAGAAACATGAGACTTAAGTAGAAAAGTGTAGACCATAAAATAGTTGACATTAGAGAGTTGTCACAAGTACACGTCTTTTTAGAATAGGGGTCTCTAACTAAGATGAAAAGACCCTTGGGGTTTCAATGGAAAAACCCAGAGTACTATATATATTGTCATATTAATAGATTCTTGGAAGTACAGAATATCATTTCTATAGTCAAAAAAAGGGTAATATCCATTGTACCACATGATCCTTGGAATCTACAAACAATTATAGTGCCAAAAGTGCTCTTGCCAAAGATGATTGACTTACGCAATGAAAAGTTATAGATGGGGATGTTAGAGCCTTTGTGTGCTCTCTACTCAAACAGATGCTTCGCAGCACGAAAGAAAAATGGAGCTTTACGCTTCATTCAAGACCTAAAACTTGTCAGCAAAGTCACAATCATGAATATGGGTACGGATTAATTGTAGAAAAGTTTTCAGAGGCATTTTCAAGAAGGGAACATATATTCTATGAGGGAATTTGTAATCAAGGTATGATTAGTTTCAACTAAAAATGGAAAGCATGACTTGACTACCATGAGTACACCTTTGGGTTTTGTAAGGATGTGCAGGTTATCATAGGGAACAACCAACTAGATTGCGCACATGATAAATGGTATGAAAAAAGCTGTACATGATCTCATACTTCAAACTACAATTCCCCTTCTTGATTAAGTGCAAGTAAAAGAATGAAACATGGCAAAAAAAATGAGGCTCTACATTTGAGAGGGTGTTGCACAAATGTGGCAAACCACATCAATGATTGTGATAAAATTCTAGCAAGGATGTAATAAATGAATCTTTACCTTATCTGGCATAAGTCAGTGTTTGGGGACGAAGAAATATTAGTTGTGGAGCATCTTTGTATTCCTCATGGTTGTGGACCTTGTCCAATTAGAGTGGCTATAATACATGTTGACCACACACACACACACACACACACACACACGCACACATAACACAACACTTTGTAAACCCCAAAATGTGTGTAGAGCACACACATTAAGCATATATATATAGTGAGGACATAGACCTATATGTAGTGTAGGTAAGGACTCTATATATAGTCCAACATCCCTGGTAAAATAGGAGTCCCTAATTATGGATGAAAATACCCTTGGGGTTTCAAGGGAGAAACCCACAACACTATATATATATTGTCATATCAATAAATTCTTCGAAGTATAAAATATCATTTCAAGGAGCTACTTCACTCCATCGTTTATAGTGGCTACCAAATAGGTCTTAATATAAATGATCTAGAGAGGTACTTCATTTACCAAAAGTTGGTACTATTATAGATATGTTGATTATTGTTGTGAATGCCCAGACTGATGAAGCTCATTGCTTCAATTCACCTGCTAAAATAAAAACATGAGACTTAAGTAGAAAAGTGTAGACCACTAAATAGCTGACATTGGAGAATTGTCACAAGCACATGTCTTTTTAGACTCGGGGTCCCTAACTATGGATGAAAAAACCATTGGGGTTTCAAGGGAAAAACCCACAACACTATAAATATATTGTCATATTAATAAATTCTTGGAAGTACAAAATATCATTTCAAGGAGCTACTTCACTCCATCGTTTAAAATGGTTGCCAAATAGGCCTTGATATAAATGATATAGAGAGGTACTTCAATTACCAAAAGTTGGCACTATTATAGATATATTTATTATTGTTGTAAATGCCCAAGATAATGTAGCTCATTGCTTCAATTCACCTACTAAGAAAAAAAACATGAGACTTAAGTAGAAAAGTGTAGACCACAAAATAGTTGACATTTGAGAATTGTCACAAGTACATTTGTAGACTTGGGGTCCCTAACTATGGGTGAAAAAACCCTTGGGGTTTCAAGGGAAAAACACACAACACTATCACTATATATATATATATATATATATATATATATATATATATATATATATATATATATATATATATATATATATATATATATATAATATAAAGTCATATTAAAAAATTATTGTAAGTACAAAATATCATTTGAAGGAGCTACTACACTCCATCATTTACAATGGTTGCCAAATAGGCGTTGGTATAAATGATCTAGACAGGTACTTAAATTACCAAAAGTTGGTACTATTTTAGCTATATTGATTATTGTTGTGAAATGCCGAAGATGATGTAGCTCATTGTTTCAATTCAACTGCTAAGAAAAAAATCAAGAGACTTAAGTAGAAAAGGGTAGACCACAAAATAGCTCACAGTGGAGAATTGTCACAAGTACATGTATTTTTAGACTTGGAGTCCCTAACTATGGGTGAAAAAACCCTTGGGGTTTCAACTGAAAATCCCAGAGCACTATATATTTGTTGTCATATTAACAAATTCTTGGAAGTACAAAATGTCATTTCAAGGAGCTACTTCACTCCATCGTTTACAATGGTTGCCACATAGGCCTTGATATAAATGATCCAGAGAGGTACTTCAATTACCAAAATTTGGTAATATTATAGATATATTGATTATTGTTGTGAATGCCCAAAGTGATGTAGCTCATTGCGTCAATTCACTTGCTAAGAAAAAAAACATGAGAATTAGGTAGAAAAGTGTAGACCACAAAAAAGTTGATATTGGAGAATTGTCACAAGTACATGTCTTTTCAGGCGGTTCACAACACAACTCTTTTCAACACCATAGAGATGCATAGCAAGTATTGGTATGCATAAATGTAAACACAAGAAAACTTTCAAGTACATATGAGCTTGAAAATGAATAAAAGAATTCTATAGTATCAAGCTTGTACAAAAATTGATGTCTATAATGGCACACCAAGCACTCTAGATAATATTCATAAACTCTAGCATCAAGTAGTAGAGTAGTGATCTATGAGAACTTTCATCAACATGTATAGAATTTGTCATCAAACGTGTACAATATTTGATGTTGCTGCAGCTAAAGTCTCTCGACCATGGAAGATGACACATGCAAGTATGTATGGGCTATTAGGTGCATCACACAAAGCTAAAGAAGGTACAAGGATCTTGGATAGGCAGGTAGCAATTGATGTGTATGATTGATTGGTTTTCCAGACCAAAAGTGCTCCAAAAAGGGTTTAATGAGATGAAAAGTCGAGGATTTTTTAGGTGCACGCTCTTTTCAAATGGTGATAGATGATTAGAGCTAGATTCAAGTGATGGATGTGAAGAACTTGAATTATGGAGTGCGTTGGTCCTTCGAGATTGACAATTGGAGTCACGAATACCAAGTTAGAGAGGTTTGAATTTTTGATAGGGGCCAATTTTGAGTCAGTTTGACTACTTGGGAAAATAGGCCATTAGAGTTTTTTTGAAGCTGGAGGGGATTTTCAAAGGTAGCGGGTGATGTATGAAGCTAGAGGGAAGTGACAATTGGTTAAACATAGTCTGGATCATGGAGATAATGCGAGTCAAAATTTGGTGCAGTGGACAGTGGTGAAGTGCCAGAGAATTTTTGCCAATTTTTATTGGCTCAGTTAAGTGACCCAGGGAAGTCAAAGTATCATGGAGATGGAAGAGATCAAAGCTGGGGATGATGGTTTCCAAGGGGTTTTGCTAGCTTGATATTCGAAGCATTAAGTAAGAAATTGAAATGGTCTGAATAGGGGTAGAAAACCAAGTCTTTTTTGAAGTTGGTTGTGTGTTTTTGAGTCTTTGGTGGGTCAAGGGTTGAGTGGATGCCACGTTTCATTGAAGGGTAGTCTCACATGCAATACTTGGGTGTGAGCAAGCATGGTATTTAGCCTAGGTTGTGCACTCACTTGAGGGATAAAAAAGAGAAGAGGAGCTCTTGGAACTTAGAAGCTATGGCAGCTCTTTGACCCCTACGGTGTTGCTTGGCGGCCATTTGGAAAAATTTGGCACGTCGGTGGAGTCTTGTAGCAGTAGTGGCTATGTCCTATAGTTTGATGATGTGGCATGTCTAGCAAGGCGAGGTTCCTGCAGGCCCAATGGGTGCCCACTGTTTTGTTGAGTGCAAGGGGGTATTCCTCCCTTGTCACCGCACCATGACACCTTGAGGGGGGGGGGGGGGGGGGGGGGGGGGGGGGGGGGGCTCCCATGTGATTTTAGATGAAGGCTTCGTGAGGATAAGGCTAAAATTAGTGGTTCATAGGCAGCTAGCTAGGTGAGGAAAGTGACGGAGTTCGCAAGGCCATGCAATGTTTACTAGGTTAAAGTTTCCACAAGTGTGATGTATGGAAAAATTCCTAATTGGCTCTATATGGGCTACACAAGAAGGGAAACAAAGTTTTTTTCTTTTTTGACAGCTTTTTCACACTCCTAAAAGAGGCGATTCTCTAGATTCTGTAAAGGATGTTTGGCCAATAGAAGGGCTTGTTGGCCTTTTGCTCTGCGGAGAGGTGGACGTTACGGTGTGCCGTCTTGAAGCATGTTTGTATATGGTTGTTTTTCAAATGGAAGCCATCATTTCCATGTAACTGTGTTAGTTCTCTCGTCCCCTTTCTCTTCCTTTCTTGTGTATGTGTGTTTTTTTTGCATGTGTCAGAAGGTGTGCCCCATGGAGGTCGATTATGCAAAGAGATATTAAGAGAACTTGTGTGTGTGTAGAAGGCAGTGAATCGGGAAGTATCGGATGATTGGTCGTGTTTGTGGTGTCGCAAAAAGTGCTTGTGTATACTATAATTTGTAAACATTTGTTTTCTTGTGAGATTGTGTGAGTTTGAAGGGTGAACTCTAGTGGTTAAGGGTGTTGTGTTTATCCTCGGCTATAGAGAGGCATGTTGTCTATGTTCCCTTTTCTCCATTTCCATCGTGTGGTGCCCCATTGAGGAGCACACTCATTTCTCCATGATGTGTTTGTGATTAAAGATGTCGTAGAAATTGTGTATAATTTTCAATGGTGATGGAGATGCAGACGAGTGGTCGGTAGATTTTGAGCTATTTATGTTGTTGTTGCGGATGCAAAGTAATGAGGAAAAGCTAAAGATGATGCCTCTACCGAATCACAAATGTGAAAAGGTTTGGTTCAATGATTTGTAGAGTGTGGATTGACGCTCATAGCAAAGCTACAGAGACAATTCTTGAAATGGCTTCAATAGCTGATTACTCCAACAAAGGGTGTTGCAAATATGAGGGTGGTATGCAAAGATGTAAGTAAAGAGTTTTCAATTTTTGGACAATTTGAGCCAGTCAAAGGTTACTACTAGGGCTAAAGGAAATCAATATTTAAAGCTGCCAAAGCTTTTTGAGTGCTTGCATCCAAAGACCAGGAAAAAGGTCAAGTCTGATTCATACAGCTATGCAGATATGGTGTATTGGCCAAGATGAAGAGGATCAATGTCAAGTGAAATCTTGAGTTGGGCTTGGTTAAGCCTACAAACTATGTGCTCGTTACGGTGGTAGCAGTGTGTTCCATGGTTCAACTGAAGGTGGTTCCTGTTGTTCAAAGTGCACATCCTATTGAGATAAGTCGAATGGTTGATTATGCTCTTTGGAGGTTTCATCTTTATGATGTGCCTATACCGGTGATAAATGAGCTTGTAAACAAAGATAAGCCTCTTGCTGAAAAGAACTAGTGTGCTGGAAATATCATTAGAAAGAGAATGGGGTCGAGGATGGCCTCTTTATTAGACGGTTTAAAGGAGTCAAGCCTTTCGTATTAAGAAAGTAATCAAAGGATAGCTTTTGAATTCAAATAGTCAAAATGGCTAGTTTATTTGAATTCAAATCCCTCTCCCCCACAAAAGAATATTAGTGAGATTTAGAATCTACTGGTCAAAACCATACAATGTATCATATCTATGGAAAGAGCTCAGTGTTTAGATTATAGATCTATAATCTTCACTCGAGTTGAAGACCATATGTAGCGCTTCTTTGGAGGAGCAACAGTGCTACTATGCATGTGTAAGCAGAGGTTGATGTGGAAGAGTATGGGTGTCTACCACTGTGTTTTTTTGAGGAGGGCCTTACTTTATATGGATAGGAGGGAGGGTGTTTGGTGTTTGGTGGTGTGTGGTATGAAGTGTGCAGTATGTTGAAGGATGTTTGGAGTATTGAAGGTAGGCCATGGGTAGCTTATGAGCATGAGCGGCTGTGTACTCGGGTGGAGCACTATGGTAAGCCGTTATAGGTGGATGGATGGAGCTAATGCCAAGTGTTTGATCCAGGTGGAGACTATGTTGTGATGCAAGGGGTGGTGAAACCCACTTGAAGGTTTGGTAGTAGGATACATAATAAAACTGTACGTATGATTTTTGGTTTGCTGATAGTGTTTACCGAGTGGGTTTTACTATATGTAGATGAATAAAGTAGGTTTATGGTTGAACATAAATGTTTAGCAAGGGGGTTGGGCAATGATGGTGCAACTAAAGTGTGTTGACCATGGAAGATCACATAAGCAGGTATGTAGGGGCTAGCAGGTGCATGATAGAGAGATAAAGCATGCACAAGGAACATCAACAAGTAGGTGGAAATTGATGTGTATAGATGATACAGTTCATAACTTAAGAATGTAGTGTTCAAATGGCTGGCTGATCTGGTTTAGATAATTCATCAAATAGAGCTACATGGTGTAAGATTTTGAGGTTTGAAGCTAGAGGTCTTTGTTGCAAATTGGAGACGGGCTGGGTAGGTAATGACACATGGTCAGAGATAGTTTGAAGTGATGGATGTGTAGAGATTGAATTATGAATTGCGTTGGTCCTTCTAGATATACCCTGGGTAACAAAATCATACTAGGGACAATTAATGGTGGCCAACCACTGCAAAATGATTTTGTGATCGATGCTACCGCTACACCAATGAGACATGCTGCCTAAATTAGTGAATAGGCACTAATTTTGCCGAAACCGTTGTATATGCATTTAGTTTTGTGCTTCTTTATGCGGTGAATCTACACTTGATATTGTTTAAAATAGTGAGTCTAGAGTTTGTTGGTGTGCTACCTAAATCAGTGAATCTACACTCGTGTTATCTAAATCAGCGGATCTATACGTATCATTGGTGTTGCCTAAATTGGTGAATCTACACCAAGATTTTTATTTATACACTACCTAAATTGACAAATCTATGCTGCACGTAACCAACAAGCTAGATGAGACATAAAAAAAGAGAACCTTTTACTACCTATTTAACACCGCAGTGGAGTAAGGTTGAGTAGCAAAGTACTTACAAATTGTGTTTCATTAACTCAAGGCACCTCAACTTATTTGAGTACCTAGCTGAATAGCTCAATGTTAAATGATCTCAATAGCAATTTCATTTGATAGAAGTATATCCACAATGTTAGAAATTGTTGATTTGATAAACCACAAAACAATGTAGGTAAGTAAAAATTCCTTGTCTTCTCTAAAAATGTTTTTGGTAATTAACCTAATAACTCAGCCATGTACATTGAATTTAAGTAGCCACGTATTCTCTTTAGAAGGGGACTAGTAGACATGTCCAGGAGTCTGGCTATCTTAGAATTTGATAGTCTAATATTGGTGTATGATATTTTGAGTTTTATAGAAGTTTTTTCAAAACCAAAAAAATTAAAACAAGGAGAGAACTTACCTGATTGCTCTCTGTAAATCATTAGATTCTGGAAAAAATAGAGGAGAAATATCAAAGGTCATCCTCAAAATTATTTAATTAGTGTTACTCAAATAGACTGTGGTAAAACTTGAGCAAACATAACAAATGTGATGATCTTAACCATTTCACTTGAGGTAATTGAAAGATAAATGATTTATAACAATGAGTAGTCATTTAAGCACAAAAAAATAACAAGTAGATCTCCAAAAAAAATTACATGCCTTAAAGTCTAAGCTTGTATAGATGTGTTAATAACATTTAAGAGCATGAATTTATGAATGACTCAATGCAAAAGCCACATGAAATAGCTTACCATTAGGTGGAAATTACAAAAGTGGTCACAAAAGCAAGTCTATGATAATATAGCATTCTTCACTTGTCATAATTATAAGCAAGAACCGGCTTCAAATTGATTGCTACGTTTGTAGTACATTTTAGGGTTTAATTGGTAATACCACCCTATTAACTACTACAAACTACAATTGTTACACACAATGTGTTTCCCCCCCCCCCCCCCCCCCCCTTTTTATAAGAATATATATACAGAGAGAGAAATATGAAAAAGCATTCATACACTATCATGAACAAAAGGTCAAAACTATGGCTTGGTTCTGGAACAATTATGAACATGATCATTGGTATATAAACACTTCAATAATTTCAATGTCAGTAACAATGAAATACAATGGTTTCAGAACTCTATTTATGGATAACATGGGGTGTAATAGTCAACAAGGTTATGCTTACTGGGTGAAGATGGGGAAAAAGGGAAAGGAACATCCCAATATTTCAAAAAGAGCTCTCACTAGGCAACCTAATGTAAACGTGATCTTTTAGATGGGACCAATAATGGATAATGTTATTTGGATGCTTGGATCTCGTTTGAAAAAAAATTCTTTGGTGTGTGATAAGCTTTAGCATCTTGCTATTTGGATTAGGTGAGTCCTCAATAACCTTATGAAAAAAAACATTCATGAACACCTTGGGAACTAGAAATTTCTAATTTTATAGGAGCATATAGACGTTTACATTCATCAAACCCGTGTGCAATCATAGAGGACCTCGTACAACATGATAGGTTGGTGATATAAATAGGAACACCGGTAGGAAATTGGAAGGATATGCTTCATTTGACAAAAGTATTGTATGGAAAGAGGAGAGAGAGAGAGAGAGAGAGAGAGAGAGAGAGTTCTTGTGTTGATCATTGCCCTCAGCTCGTGGCGTCTATCTCAATAGTAAGAATCATCTTGGCCACGATCTTTGGGTATTTTCATACCTTTTCTCGTGTTGATTACATGGGTAACACAACTCTATTGTCATCTCCTATTCAAATACTACTTGCATGGCTAGTATTATGTAGACTACTGCTATATGTCTACCATCAACAAGGGGGAGGGTTGTGATGAGATACTTGAGAAACTTAACACCATTCCCGATGATTGTATAAGGATTGTAGGCATGTCGAGAGATGTACATAAGCAATGTTCAACCTCTGCTCTAAACCAAGTAAAGCTAGCACATAAGCAAGCACCAAGCAATAACACAATCACAACAAGTAGAAAATATTCAAGAGTAGAATAAAAAATAAGTAAAGAGGAAATATGATGCTCTATATGCATCTCACAAAAAATGTATGCACAATCTAGCAACTACAAGTATCTTGTAGAACCTCTGATTACCTTTAAGTTTAAGCCACTATGAATATACACAAATCTTACTGCTACAAGCGTAAGAGTGAGAGTAGATGTATAAACATCAACCTGTGTCCAAAACTAACAAATGTTGTGAAAGCGAGAGCCAAAATGTCATCCATATCAAAATGGGAATCACACTCAACCACTACAAAATACCAAAAATTTGTACTTGAACTTGTATCGACTACATGAAACCATGAAACGCAACCATGACAGCCAAAGTCTGAAGAAATCCAAACGTTGAAGGCAACAAAAATGGATCAATCATAACAGCATCCACCCTGGCTTGCAAAAAATCAAACAGAAGGGTGGGTTATTATTTGGTGCACAATAAAATGAATGTGAGAGAGAGAGAGAGAGAGAGTGAGAGATAGTTAATTATTGGGATCCGTAATTGAAATAAGCACAGTGCCGCCAAAATCACAAGTGACTTTTGAATCTTTATTGTTGCATAGAGGCGATCCCAATTTTCAAGTTAGGCTATGCAATGAGTTTTTTTTTTGGGGGGAGGGGGGGTGGTGTGTGTGCACACTGGACTATCTCCACCCTCCGCGGCCGCAACAAATCCCCTAGTATTCTTTGTGAGGTGTGGGGTTTGTCGCACCACAAGAACTCACCCTATCCATACAAGATTGCTATGGGTGTAAAAACATGTGATAGCCCATGTGCTGGCATGTGATGCCTCAAGAGTCATGTAAAGTGCCAACCAGAATGGTCAAGGGAATTGAGCATAGAATTAATGTATCTTTATAATCATTTGATTACAGTCCCAAAATTGGTATCAAAGCCCTAGAATGACTAGAATCTCCTAATCACATTAGGTCTTAAGAATAAATCTCTAAGTTGGATTACATTGGCACCCTCTCTTAGCCATTGTAATCATTAATGGAAACCCCTTTCCTTTGCACATTATGCTCAATAATCATATGTGCTAATTATCTTCCTTTGAAAGCTAATGATGGGACACATACTATTGAACTTCCGCTACCCACATTGATGGAATTGGAACGAATGAAAGTGATTAAAACCACTTGCATCATTAAGTAAGCCAAAGTTTTGCATCTCTTTTTCACACAACTTAAGAACTTTTGCACAAGCGTAATATCTTTTCCTATCATTCATCTGCTTTTGCAACTTGTGTGTGCATATAATCCTTGGAAATATATCTTAATAGAGTCCCTAGAGGCTACAATGGCTTTTCATTTGATGTCCCAATTGATTAACCAAAGTACGCTTTTTATTTATCTCTCATCAGGTACCGTAACTGTTGCATTTAAAAGAGAATAGCACACTCATCATTGGCATACCTTTAAGTGTGTGTGTGTGTCTCAAGTTTTGTACGGATGTCGACCTCAAATGTCTATCTTTTTGGAAGGCCTTGAAGGCACGTTCGCTTGCATTTTCAAGTTAGCACATTTTTAAAAAGCTGGGCATCCAGTAAAATTTCTACAACTTATATCAAAATTTGTCAGAGGTAGTACATTTGGATTCCTTGTTTCAAGAGCTTCCTTCCAATATATCATATGTCATACATCTTGGAGATATACCTCATGTTATTGTACTAGTTATCATATGTCAAAACTATTCTAGTTAGCATTGTCCGAAACATGAAAAAGTGTGACACGCTAACATGCTTTCACCCGTAAATTTAAAATTTCACCTCACTCTTTATGCAATTTTATATGTGGGATCAAATGCTACAATGTGCACAATATCATATGCGTGCAAATAACTGCCACGGTCCTACTTATGCACATGGCTTATCGACAAGGCGAGGCTGTGGACGTGGCAATATTCTCACATTTATTTTGTCTTGATTTTTGGGTGTTGGGTTTTTGTTGCATCCTTTGATAGCCGATATTTGTGATGCTAAAGACTGGTTCATTGATTTCTTGTACGTGGAATAGCTGATTGCATTTATCCAAGCTCCGGTATTGACCATTGCATTTGTGCTATAATTGTTCAACTGTATTTTGATGCGAAGGTCCATTCCATCTAACCATTCATCATTTATTGACACTGCATCCTTTTACAATTCCCATAGTCATTCATCTAGTTGCAAAGTGTTGATGGGAATAGGAGTTTGTTGATTTTTGAAAGCAGCTTTCCTCTTGAGTGCTAAAAGTTGAGCTTCCTCTTGGGATTCAGCAATAACCTGCTGTCATTTCATCTTTCTTTGATTTGTTGCATGCATCTTTTCTAGCAAATCATTGGGTAGTGAAAAATTGTACCTCTTTAAGCAACATCGACTAATGCCGTTAGCCATTAGTTCACCATCTAGAGTGACAACTTAATTGCTCCACTTGGAGATACATCTTCAATGATATATAGTCCGTTTCCCTTTTTTATGAACTTGGAAATGTGTTGCTTAAGGGAATAGATTGAAACTAGGTCCCCTTTTTTGAAGATTTTCGTGACTAGATGTGAATGAAAAAATTGTTTTTGTTTCCATTTTTGTGCATAGATGTGAGCTATAGATATTAGGCTTTGCTCATCAAGGTTTTCTAAATCTTCATGCCTCTATGACAGTTCATGTCCTGTCCACTCAAGATCTTTAGACATCCTTAGTGTTAGCAATGAAACTCTATTGGCAGTATGGCATCAAGTCCATAACCAAAGTTGAAGAATGTAACATTTAAAGTTGTCTTGAATGAAACTCTATAAGCCCATAGAGTGGCATGTGCATGAAGATGCCACTGTGGGTTTGCCTAGAAAGCTCAATGCGAACAATTATGGCCAAAAATAGGAGGTTTTATCCTTGGCCATAAAAGTGTATCCAAAGTGTTTACCAAGTGAGAAGATGAGATTCAACACGTAATTTGATCTCAAAGTGCTTTTTTTAACAGATTTAGGGATTTGCCTCATCTCATTTAGGCCTTTTATGGATAAAATGGGTATCTTTGGGCTAAAACATGCCATAAAATGGTAAAACATTTGTAAAAAATAGATGAAAACTCCACATTGGTTTTATCCTTGTTGAGGTTGAGGGTGAGTTTACACATCCAGAAAAGAGCTCTTTTAGACATCTAAGGAAGAAGGTAATCAAATTACAAGTGATGGTGCTACTATAGCCACATGTTGTTTTCACCATCTATTTGAGGATATGAGGCCCTCAATCAGGATTTTCCCTCTTCAAAAAATTAGTTGGTCTTGTCTAATGAAATTTCAAAGGTCCCATGAAAGGTTTTAAAAGAATTGAAGCGTTTATTTAGGGGTTTTAGCAAGATGGAAGAGCATTGTACCTATGCATTTGGAAGTGAGACTACACCAAATTGTCACACAAACATGCAATTTTTTCCTTGTGTTCAATTCCTTTCATGGTTGATCAAACTATGTGTAAAGCAACACCATCTCTCTGTTATCTTGTATATGAGGTTGTGAAGGAGCAAATAAGGGTTTTAATTCATCAACATTGTGTGTAAGCTTCAATATGGAAGCTCTTTAATCTCTGCAAAAATAAAAAAATGGTGGCCACGAAGGTGGAATCTCGTGTATTTGTTTCAAATGTTTGAAGGTACAACGATGTAATTGGGGGTGAGGCTACATAATTTTTTAAAAGAGGTTTGGGTTTTAAATGGGATTTGTGATATTATGAGAGTCGAGGTTTCATCGCTAAAAGTTTAGTATTTCTAATTTATCTTTTTAAGTAAAATTGGATGTGAATTGGTGATCCTTTCAACATGAACTCACTTCAAAAAGCATGGAAATTTTGAGCGTAACTATTTTGTCACAAACACTATTAGACTTTAAACCATGTTTAGAAGGAGGTTTGGTGATTTTCCATAAACACTTTCATTTATTCTCATAGTTAAAGGTTTCATAGCTTCCCAACTAAACTGCACAATTTTTGAGCGTAACTATTTTGTCACAAACACTCTTAGACTTTAAATCATGTTTAGAAGGAGGTTTGGTGATTTTCCATAAACACTTTTTTTTATTCTCATAGTTAAAGGTTTCATAGCTTCCCAACTAAACTGCACAATTTTTGACATTTTTGGTGAGCCCGAAGTGAAACTCCTCGGGTGGAAGTTTGTAAATTAATCTACACACTTTCTTAGCCATGTATGAAAATCTAGAGACACACTGAATGCACTTATGTTGGTGGATACGCCGCGACGGACGTTAGCACGACTAGAACTCACCTAGAAAGATTTGTCAGCTAAGGACGAAGCTCGACCCGCAGGCACATGGAAGCAAGCATAGGGTGTCAATCTACACTCGATCGACTATTGACTACTTCCTATAGAGGTCTCTACCCAATGTCTAAGCTACAACCTTCAAGAGTACACAAGAGGAGATTTTCTACAATGCTTTCAAGAGCCAAATACCCATCAAACGTTCTCGAAACACTACGAAACTTGAGGGAAATCCATTAACACCAATAGGTTGCTCTCCCTAAGGTCCGTGACCCAAAACCCCAACCATAAACACCCGATGCGGAATTGCATAGGATGTCTAGTCGAAATTTTCAGATCGATGTTTTCTGAAACTAACATGCCTAATGTGTAGCTTATCTCGATTCGGACCCGTGGATATGCTACAACAATAAGAAAACAGACACCAGAAACTCACCGAAACCCTAGATAAGGATCGTGGTCTATCTCGCAGAAAGGGGCGTACGTGCGCAGTGATGAGCTTGGCGCGTATCTCTCTTCGGTGGCAAGCAGCTGCACTTCTTGGTTCTTCAAATGGATCACCAGGGCGTGCATAGAGAAGCTCTGAACTCTCACTCTCTCTTACACAGAGTACGCTCAACTCACATAGATAAACTTATGAAAGGACAAAAGGTTTTTTGCATTAAGGTCAAAAGTGGTATAAATACCTTATAATCTCAAACCCTAATGTTCCAATTTAGCCATTTACTACATCTAAATGTGAAAAATGGGACAATTTGGAAGCTTATGCAAGCCCCACTATTACAAAGGTGAAATAACGATTTCTTCTCAATTAAGGAATGATCACAAAGGAAATTAGTATCCCACCTAGAAATCATCCTCCGTTGAGTGTGTCCAGTCGCTAACACTCCCCCCTCCTAGATCATGTTGTCCCCCCCATGACAATAGAATTGTTTCTTCATTGGAGGCTTTCGTGCATCTTTAGAACAGACTCATATTGTGCATGCTGGGCCAGTAATGTAGGGCCGAATATATTTGTATCGATGGTGAAGAAACTGGTGTAGAAGGCTTCTTCAAAGGCCTGGAGATGGTATGAGGGTAAAACATTATTCGCTGGTAGAGAGCATGTATCACCTCATGGGAAGGTTGAGCTCAGTTCATACGCACATCTATATGTATCTTGGAAGAAAAATATGCTATCTGTTGCCTGTCCAGGTTTAAAGATCTCAAAAACGGCCATAAGGGTTTTACATATCTTCCTGAGCATAATGCAAGAGAGGTCAGGCGAGCCAATGAACAATTTAATGGCACCCGTTGGGGTTTTCACATGTATTGCTTACTCATTTTCTCACCTGCCTTCAAGCGTGGAAGCTTTGGGTAGTTGAGCCACGTGGGGTGGCTTTTCTTCAGCAGTTCTTGTTCTTTCCAGGTCCACATCCTTGGTAGAGGGAAAAAGCTAAGGTTGTCTCTGATTATTTTAGGTGCCTCTACCAAATGTACTAAATATTGTGGGTATTTAGTTAGCCATGCCTTCCTCCATTTTGGTTGAGAGTCCACAATAAGCTTACCACCTTCTGGTTTGGTGATATCTTCTTCGTATAGTGGCACTATCCGCTCCTCTTTAATCCTCTCGTTTAGTGTAGCAGCTTCATACTTGAGAAGAGGATATGGGAGAGAGTTTGTTGTAGCCATTCATGTCGAATGACATTTGCATCTAATCTTTGAATGGTCATAGACTTCAATATCCGCTACTCCCACTGCATTGCTTCTTTGGCGGTGTCTTTTATGGCCACTTCTATTGCCTTCTATAGATTATCCTCTTCTTCTTGTGTCAGATCCCGGGGCTCTTGGGATGGTCCCACAAGGATGTCCTCTTGCATTGTTGTGTCCACTAGATTTGACACATTGTCTATATCAATTCCTTCCATGGCTGCTGGCCATGTGCTCAATTGTGGCTCTTCATTGTGTTGTTGGCCTTTTAGCTCATCAATTTTCTTTTGATATGATTTCTTTTCCTGTTCAGCTTGATTCCCCATGGTCACTAAAAGGTCGTTCAATTCAGCATTGGCTTTCTCAGCCTCTTCTAGCTTCTTCTTGGTGTCTTCATTTTCAGTTTGCATCTTCTTGAGATCCTAGTCCATATTCTTTTTCAAGGCTGCTAGCTCATCTTTCATGGACTTGTTCAAATCCTCCAAACGGCTTTACATCACTAGGGAGCCATCGGCCAGCATCAACCTTTGTCTCTTCTCTAGTGTCAACTCCTTTTGGAGTTCCTTCATCTGTTCTTCATACATATCCTTCTCTGAAGTAGTGCTAGTTGAGGCCGCGGCTCTGACTTTGCCCGGAGATTCCCTTAGCCTCTGGATTGTCTAATCTTTCACTTTTATTTGATCTTTCAGCTCTATAACTTCATCTTGGTTGGCCTCATATTCCAGCTCAGCTTTTTCCTTAGAATTCCTCAAAGTCTCCACTTCTTTGGACTCATCGGCAAGCTGGAGTGTCAAGTTGTCTCTTTCTTTCTCCGCATCCGTCAGTGATTTGCTGATTTTCTTATACTCCTCATCTGCTCTTTGAAGCTTTTGGTATGCTGCCTGACTCTCACTTTCTAGCTCTTGGCATCTTTTTAGTGCCACGTCCAGATGAGCTTGCAGCTTGGCTTGCTTCAATGTGTTCTCTTGGTCCTGCTTTTGCAGCGAGTCCACCTCGGCTTTGATTTGAACTTCATTTACTTTGAGATTATCACACTCAATCTCAGTGTCCATAGACCTTGCTCTGAGCCCAGTGAGTCTTTGCATCACCTCATCCCAATCATTGGCTTGTGTCTGTAAATCCATTGTATCTATGTCTATTTCCTTCAACTCCACCAATCGAGGGATTAGCATATATTCTTTGGGCCTAGTGCTAGACAACTGAAAAGCTGCATGAGCTACCTCTTCTTGAGAGTATCCCGCCGCTAGTAGATCAAGGAATATTCTATAGTTTTTTGCTTCTGGATCTGGCTTCTCCAGCTCTGGTTTAGACTCTTTCTCTTTGTCCTGTTCTTTCTTAGATACTTGCAACTTCTCAGATTTAATTAACTCCTCAGTTTGTAGAGGTTGAGGAGGTGGTGATGGTGGAGGGCTAGATTCTTGGCTTGATGGTGGGGTTGGTTGCTTCTTCTTGAAGTCCCGATCAGCCTTTTTTTTCCTCTCTTTTTCTGCATTTTCCTACTCTTTCAGCAGTTGTTGTCTCACATCATCAACTTCTTCTTCGATAAAAGGTATGTTTGGGATATTCTCAGTTGTGGCACATGATATCTCAAAATTCTTTATATAATCTTCAAAACGATCCATTTTAGTACTTCGAGAAGATCCAGACATAGCCTCAAGTGAGAGCTTCCATAATTCGCTCAGATCCCCTTTTAGCATCCTCTCAACTCTGAAACTCTTCATTAGTATTTCCAGCCTTGCTGCTTTCCGTGACTTTGTTTTGTTTACTAGCACCTGTACAGTTTCTTTCTTCCCCTTCTTGGGTTGTGGCGGCTCTTCTTGCACTGTCTCTAAATGGCGCTTCAACCTTGTGGATACCCTTGGAGACTTAGAAGGCTCTTCTTCTTTGTCTTCCTTCAGCTTGAGCCAATCATTTTGGGCGGGAGGTAGAGGCCAATTTCCCTTGGCATCCGATGCTCCATAGATGAATTTGGTTATCACCTCACTAGGCACAATATAAGTGGGATTTTTGGTCCCCATTGTCACAAGGTTGTAGTGAATGTAAGCGGAATAGTATATCTCCCTCGAGCGGTTCTTCTGCATCGCCCAAGTGAAAGTGGTGGCAATAGCTCTAGATGTATAGTTATTTTTCTTCTCTGAGTAGACCTTAATGTCATCCCGTCTCTTAGTCACACTGTCTCCTGCATTAGAGAGGTCAAGTGCTGCTGCCACCAACTCCTCGGTGATGACAATCATCTTATTAGACTTGCCTTGTAGATCTGTAACTCTGGCTATGCTGTTCTCTTTGATTGTGGTGACAAATTCCCACACTCTTTAACACTAGGTTGGTAATGGGACACTTTTATGTCCTGTTAAGTGACCATTTTCCTTGAATTTTGTCCAGAGTTTCAAAATGGATTTTGAGGTGCTATTTGCCTAGAAAGTTGTCTCATGAGCTGAAAAAAACTCGACATTTTTTTGGAATATCAATTCCATCTTTAACCTTGTCCTTGCACAACATTTCACAACCTAAACTGTGTGAAAAAACGAGTCCTGTTTTTGGCTTTTTTCAACTTTTTGCAACTATATTACTCTAGAATTCATATTTGTGAGGCCTATAATGCTAGAGAACTATCTTTAGTAGTCCTTAACATGTATTGATGCTTCTAGGGAGAAATAAATGTTAAAGTTGTAAGTTATGACCAAATTACAAAAATTGTCAAATCCTGTTTTTTAGCCAATTTTAGCTCTTATATGATTTTTTTGGTGGCTTTCATGATATCCAATGCAGTTTTGATTTTCTATGTTGCATATTGTAACATAAAGCTAATATTCCTTGAGTTTTGGGGCACCTAATACCCTATTTTACATAGTAGACAACGATGGTTGATTTTTTTAATTATAGAAGAAAACGAAACATTCTAGTATATCAAGTATAGCTTTTTCAATATTGTTAGTTTCTTATGACAACTACATGCATTTTGTAGGTAGTAACCATATCTAGTCATAAGGATCAAATTTGGCTAGATATTGAATAGTTTCTATGGGATTCTACAACTCATAATGTTGAACCCAGTTTTTTCATGTTTGCTGTATTTAGCACTTCATCTTTGTCCCCAAGATTCCCCTTGGTAAGAGATTTATTATTCTTTTCACATGCTCCATGGCTCCTTATGAACCTAAAGGACAATAGGGAACTAAGAAAACATGCATATATTATTTGTATTGAGGGTGGCTATAGAAACTTTGATGATAGGTTTGCAGAATGATAAAAATTCATCTTTTTTGTACCTATTTCTTTTGGCAAAACAAAAAATATTGAGTGAGAAGCAATCATATGTTCTGATCACCAACCCATTGAAGTTAACTAGGGAATTTATCTCAAGTCCTACAAAAACCCTAATCTTATTTTTATGCAACAAAACGTAAGAAATGACTGTTTTTGATGAAAATGTAATAGTCCATCAACTTTGGAGGCTTGGTGTGACCAAAAGATGAGAAATTTTACAAGTTTCTTATTTTTCCCATGTGTAGTAGGCCTTGAACTATAACCTCAAGAAAGGATTTTACAAAATGAGTGGATCTACTATGGTTTTGGAGGTTTTTTTCAAAACCCTGAAAGGACACTTTTATGTCCTGTTAGGTTACCAACCTAGTGTTAAACACCAATCCCTGTTGGCAAGTCTTCAAAGTAATGATGGAGATCCAGTTCTCCAAGTAGTCCCCCATCTTGCTCCTGAAAAATTCATTGAGCTCTTGAGGGATCATGGGTAGCTCCACTGCATTTCCTTCCGGATCTTTAAACACTCCTTGGTAGATTCTCAGATCTTTGGCTTCTAGTAGGTCATCTTGAATCCAAGTGCTTGTGGGCTTCAAGGTTCCCTCTGGGATAACAAAAGGCTCCCCATCTTTTAAGTAGTCCTTGATAGCCATCCTCTCCTTCTTTGCAGACAACTTTGTGGCTGCCATGGATCCTGTTGCACTCGGTAGTCCAAAGTTAGCGTTTCTTTTCACAGATTTGCTGGTAAATTGAGTTTTGACTACCCAAATGACTTAAAAATTGAAATAAGAACTCAAAAGGGACTAGGGAAGCCATGCATGTGCCCACATTAGGTTTTTGGCTGAAAAATAAGCATGTAGACATCCTACGTGTAGTATATCTACTTCCTATGATTTCGATGAAACTTGACATGCTTGTGGTCCTTGACCTGTGCAACATGGCTATGTACTTGGAATTTAGTCAGGACATAAAAAATGCAATTTTGAGCAGATTTAGGCTTTTGGCTCACAAAATGGGTAGGATGTCCTATATGGATGGGCGAATGATATCCAATTGGATTAAAATTTGATATATAGGCTTCTTATACCATGTAAAAGACTCCCATGATGTCAACTCCTGCACAGAAGGTCAATATGACCCTGGAGACATCCTACGCGTAGTATGTCTCTTATCTCATAATGATTTGATTTTGGTTCTGTGGGTAGCCCTTAGCATGTAGAACTTGGCCCTGCTCTTAGATTTTGATTTGGATAAGCATTGGTGTTGTTAGGAGCATGTTTAGTATTTTTAGGCTCAAAAAAGTGCATCTTTGAGGTTTTGGGGACCAAATGTGATGGGTCTGGCTTGAAATTTGATATATGAGCTTGAGAAGATGTTATAAAGATATGTGGAACTCAAAAACACCAGCTGGAGGTCAAATAGGACATTTAAACATCCTACGTGTAGGATGTCTATGTCACTATTTTTTCATATCTAACTCCACAGTTAGCTTGGCAATGTGATAATGAGCATATTGTGCAAGTTTCACTAGTTTTGGTAGGTCTATGACCCTTTATTGCCTCTATGCTCTGACTTTTCTTTTTTTTGATGCATATGAGGTCAACTCTTGTCCAAATGTCATGAAACTTGATGGCTAGCATGTATAAGCTATGTAGAAACTGTGTATGAGGTAAGATATTAAGTTTGTCTTGCAAAAGAGACCCTAAGACATTCTACGTGTAGGATGTCTCCTGAGGAATTCTTTTGGAAGAAGTGCTACTAGTATATGCCCTTAGCCCCCCTGAGTCCCCTTTAAGCCTTAGTTCAATAAAAAAGTCAAAAAGATACATAGAAACTCTCTGTTTGGCTTTCAGAGCCTCTGAGTCATTTTCTCACTCTTGGAGTGCTTTTCGGCGATGAAATTTCTTGATGTTAGTCTCCATAGCTTCATGGTTCCTTGGGGAACCTTGCCATATGGTTTTTGTTGGCTTTGGCTTCATCGGAGCTCCATTTGGCGATTTGTCGCTCTAGAAGCACCCGTGGTTGCGTTTGCATGCCGTCGATGACTTGTGGTGGTCTACCACAATAGGACTTGGTTGTTGATGGTCTAGGCAAGCTGCTCGTGATGTTTGGTGGAGAAAGGACACCCAGTTTGGCCGTGAGCCAGTTTGACGCTTTGTGTGTCCGATGCCGTTTCTGAAGCTTAGTCCCACTTTGGGATGCCTTATGGCCATGTGGGCTACATAGACTTGTAGAGAATGTCGAGATGCTCCTACCCATGAGTTTTGGTAGCATTTGGGTGACTTTCCGCCGATTTACCACTTTGTGGCCTCTTGTAGGGCTTGTGGTGCCACCTTTTTTCCCAATGGTTTTTTTGCCACCTTTGTGAATTCAAGAGTGGTCTCCTATTCTAGGGTAAATCCCCTATGAAGCGTTATTGCTATTGGGTTAGCCGTTAGGTGGCTACCTCTACCTGTAGGTCTCTACTGCCCGTTCCCTGTGTGAACCCTACACTAGTTTTCGTGATAAAACATCAAACATACGTGAAAAGCTCAAGGTGCTGAGCCTACCTCTCATATCTGGAGCCTATCAGGTGTTCGTGCAAGTTGTAGAAGCAGTTGGAAGTCCGGTTTGTTCTAGGTGGCTAGAACTCTCTCTCAAGAAGGAAATAGTAGAAATGAGCTCTACGTGAAGTGAAAAAATCTTATAATCGGGGTCCCTGGACCACTTTCTATGAAATTTGACATGTGCTTCTAACGTCTTGCGAGATACGGTTTAGGATCAAAAAGTTCCTGATTTGGACTCTGTTTGCCCAGTTTCCTAGAAATTTGACGTTTCGGTCAAAATCTGGCCAAAACACGCCTCCTGCTACATTCACATAATTGCACCCCCATTGTACCATAGGTTGTCCTATAGTCACTGATTATCCCCATATTTTTGTGTTTTTCATTACGACCATATTTCACCAGCTTTTTGTGTTTTTGAATTTTTTTTGCCGATAATTAGTAAAATTAAAAAGAAAATAGCAAAATAAGCCCAAAAAGTCCCCAAAAATCACAATAACTCAAAAACATCACCGCAAAACACTATGTAGACTCACATGCAATTTTATGACCGGATTTCTCCGTTTTACCAATATTTTGCCCGAAAAATGGTTATTGTTACATATAGACGCACACCTAGAGGCCTAATTTGACGTTTGGCCCCATATACTTGTAGATTCGTGCTGTATAAGGGCATATGTACTTAAGTTAGTCTAGAAAAATTCTCAATCAAACGAAAACCCTTCAAAATAGTCGAAAAACATGCCCTTTTTTTCTCTTTTCACCTTCATTGGGTCGGCATTGAGAATGCCTCCCCCGTCCTAGTCGGAGTCCTCCCGGAAGACAAGGTATCGCCTCGGGGTATGTGCAGTGCATGGGTTAAAAATTGTGCTAATACCCGGCCTTGTAATGTGGCCCTATTTGATGCATACGTAGTTAATGCATGGAAAAATTAATGTTGTGCGAGAAGAGGGAATAAGCAAGATGCTTATGGGCATTCGACGTCGAGGTTTCCTATTTTTTCTTGGTTGGGTTGGGAGTTTTTCTTTGCAAGTAAAAGTTGTAACTCTACAGCTCTTTGTTTGATCGTCTTCTTTGCAAAAGTTTCTTGGGTTGCCGCTACTGTCGATATGGCCATGGTTGTCTCCGTGGAGAGAATTGTTGTGGCTGATGTGACCACAATCTTTTTCTATTTTTCTTGCCATTTGTAGCTTTGTTTTGGATGCGTTTGTAGGTTTATTGCCTCTTTTTTGGTCTTGGTGGCTTTCCTGTTGATTGGCATCCGCACAGATCGATTTTCCGATGTCGTTTGTCTGGCTGCTAGTTTTGCTTGTACTGAAGGGAGTTCCTGTAGCATCGCCTTTGGGATCCAAACGCGTTTCTCATGTAGTTGGCAATTGAGCATGTTCTTCGGTATCCATATTTGTTTTATGACATTGTTTGGTGTTTGATTAACCTGGTTTTTCAGAGGCTGTCTGCTAGTGCACTGCGGTTTGTAGGCTTTTCACGTAGATCTTTCCGTACCCATACTTGTTGTTTTCTTATTGCTGCCTTTGATCTATTCTTTGTCGCCTATGGTATATCATTTTTTGATCGAAGACAGTTGGTTGTTTCTTGTGTATCCTTTGTAGGTATCTTTTGCTGGTTAGGTGACACCCATCTATTTTTCTCTTGATCAATTGATTGTGGCACCAATATTGGGTTCTTTCGGGTTGTCCTAGCAAAGGCTACCAATTGGTGTTCTTGTGCTTGTTGAATTCTGACTGTATTCGAATTCCAATCTATATGCACATTATATTCTTTCTGCCATGGTTGTCCCAATAACATTTGGTGTAGTGTGCTCGCATCCCCAACCACATAAAACTTGTGGGGATAAACATTCTAATGTACTTATATATGCAATATCGTCCAGCCCAATGTGCTTAATGAATTTGAGGTACTGCTTTCAAACACTTGTTGAGTAGGATGTAGTTGATCTTCGAGCTGAAGTTGATTATATAATTTGCAAGAGATCAGATTTGCTTGAGCTCCAGAATCAAGCAATGCCGTAGATTCAACTTGATTGCTACCCACTTTGACTGCAATTATTGGTTCCACTGTGTCTTCACCAAAATTATTTAATCAAATAGAATTTATTTGCAACAGTAATCCACTTTGTTGTTGTTGTCGTAGAAGCCTTCTTTTTGCAATGCGTTCTTTTGCTTCTGTTTCTGCTTCTTCTCGT
Organism: Adiantum capillus-veneris; assembly: GCF_014529385.1. NCBI lineage: Eukaryota > Viridiplantae > Streptophyta > Polypodiopsida > Polypodiales > Pteridaceae > Adiantum > Adiantum capillus-veneris. Next base: position 79,513,604 of record NC_140950.1, read on the forward strand.
ACCCTCTATTTCTCCTTCATCCGTTGTTTTTCTTGATGGATTTGTTGAAGCATATCCTATGTTAGTGGTAAATGATACTTTTGAAACCGACACCCACTAATCCAATTTGGCATTTCTTCTCCTGCCAATGTAGCAAGTTTGACAGCTCCACTTTGTGATAAGTCACTAATCACAAAGGGTCCCATCCCTCGCTTTCTAAGTTTTTTGGCAGGTTGTTTCTCTTTTATAAACAAGTACATAATCACCTGTTTTGAACTCTTTTGTACGCACATGCTTGTCAAAAAACTCTTTTTTTCTTTTCTTTTTAGCATAGATCGAAGCTACATCTCTCAGTCGAAGTTCATCTAGATTTTCAAGATCATCTATTCTTGAAGAGAGCTCATGGCCTGTCCATTCTAAGCGTTTCGCTACTCGTAGAGTTGGAACTAAAAACTCTATGGGTAATATAGCATTTAGTCCAAATACCATGTTGTATGGTGTGGTTCCAATTGATGTTTTGTAAGCTACCTTGTATGTCCACAGTGTTGAGTGTAATTGTTGATCCCAGTCTGTCCTTGATTCTAATACAATTTTACTCAAAACAGTGCATAGTTTTTTATTTGTGGCCTCAGCTTGTCCATTTGCCTGTGGATGATATAGAACAGATTTTCTATGTATGACCATGAATTCCTCTAACAGGTATTCAATGACTTCATTAAGAAAATATGTTCCTTGATCACTGACAATATCTATTGGTAATCTGTATCGTACAAAGACATTCTCATACAAAAATTGTGCAGTGGTTCATGCATCTGCTTTTTGTGTTGCTTTGGCTTCAGCCCATTTTGTGAGATAGTCGATAGCCACAATGATATATTGGGTATGGGTGCGATATGCACGGGATGAAATAGGCCCCACAAAATCAATTCCCCATTTTGCAAATGCGCGTGCTCCCATCATTGGCCGTAGTGGCATCTCATCTCTCTTTATCGTCACCTTAGTACGCTGACATGCATCACAATGCTTTACAAACTCCTCAGCATCCATGTGCAATGTAGGCCACCATATTCATGTGGTTAAGACAATTTTTGTTGTCTTATCGCCTAAAAAATGGACTCCACGTATTCCTCCATGTGCATGTTCTAGAATCAACAGGTATTCACTTTCACTTGCATAGATTCTAAGTTGATTGTCCTTTCCTCTCTTGTAGAATTGATTTCCAATTAAATTAAAGTCTCGAGCCTCCAACTCTATAGCCCTTTTTTCACGCTTTTGTTATGTTTTCAGGAAATTTCCTTGTTGCTAAGAAATCAATGATATGTTGACTCCATGTAGGTGCAATGGTTACTTGAAACAATGCCGCATGATCCACCGGTTGTTTGGCACTACATATAGTACAATTGTTAACATAAGCATGTGTGTCAGCATACATAGTTGGCCAATAAACTCCTAAGTGGTTCAATCTTTGGTGTGTTTTCATTGTTGAACAATGAAATGCACAATCTTGGATGTGTGCTTCTTCAAGATAACACTCGAATTCCTCTGGATTTATACATAATCATAGAATTTGGTCCGAGCCTAAATGGTACAGCCGTCCTGCAATCAACTGAATTTTTTTTGTTTGTTTAAATGTTTGTTGTTTGGATCTTTCTTCCTTGTTATCAAATCCACCTCCAAAGAAAAGAATGGTAACAATTTCCTGAGACCATTGGGGTATCATTTCAATATTGAAAAGATAAGCATCAGGTATGTCATCATGTACTCCTTTTGAAGCTTCCCCGTTTTGTAGCCTTGAAAGATCATCCGCACGTAGATGAGTTTTACCCTTTTTTACTACCACTGTGAAGTCAAACTCTAGCAATATAATAAACCACCGTACAATTCTTCCAATATTGCATGGTTTATTTAGTAAATATAAAAGAGCTTGATGACCTGTGAAGAACACAATTTTGTTTGCAAGCAAGTAATGCCGAAATTTCTTTACAGCATAAATAATTCCTAATCCCTCTCTTCAGTGGTGGTGTAGTTCTTTTCTGCACTATTTAAGTGTCGGCTCTCATAACAAACTGGGAAATCCATTGTTCCTTCTCCAGGTTGAGCCAGAATACTCCCAATTGCGTATGGAGAGGCATCGATGTGAACATGCAATATCTTTTCTCAATCTGGTTCTTTAAGTACATGTGCTGATACAAGGTTTTCCTTAAGCTTTTGGAATGAAGTTTCAGACTCCTCAGTCCAGTCGAAATTGACTAGTAAGCGATATAGTGGTAGTGCAATGACCGCATACATATATATGAATCTTCGATAATATCCGCAGTGTCCCATGAAGGATTGTACTTGTTTGGCATTAGTAGGCCTGGGCAAGTCTGCTATGACTCTAATTTTGTCTAGGTTAGTGGTTATGATATTTTTTGAGACAATATGTCCTAAGATGTGGCCTTGCCTTACCATAAAAATATACTTTTTTGGGTTGAGCAGATTCGATATGTTCTGCACTTCTCAAATACCTTTTGTAAATGGTCAATATATTCATCTCGTATAAGATAGTGGTGTAAGACCAGCGGGTAGACAGACATGCGAATAACCTCCCAACCATCCTTTATATAGGCCCCTGGCCCTCTTCCATATATAGACCCCTTTACTGCATGTGTGTCCGGCACATTGCTTGGGCCGTGCCCTTCTAGTCCTACCCTTGGCATGACATTACTCCCCCCTTGGAGAAGCGCTTTTGTCCTTCAAAACACAAATGGTTTCCACCGTGGCATCCCTCATGGATCCAATGGTTCGTTGAATCAAAATCCGGTCCATTGGGAGGTTCAATGAAATCAAGAGTAACATCTTGATTTTCTACATTGTTGTCCCTGTGCAACCGTCTTGGTTAACCGACTCATAATCAAAAGAGCGTGAAGGCTCCATTTAGAACTCACTTGAGAATGCTAAAGGAGTTATCACAACTAAGACGTGTTTAAATGCATACCCAGGTTTCAGACTTTCTGAAGGTACTGGAATGTGCAATATAACCTCGGCTCATCTTTCCATGAAAGTACTATGCTGACATACTCATCAGCAGCTACCAAGTCCTTGACTTGCGGTGGTGTCTTGCCAATAGTCAACCTCATCCAAACTCATGATTAAGGTTGATAACTTGAGAATAATAGGCAGAGACTAGAACTAGCCGTAACATGACTTTCATCATATGAAGCAAACTCCAAACCAGAAAGGTAACTGATCTAGTTATTTCACTTCTTGCTAACGTATGCACTGAGCATATCCTTTAGTGTGCTTTACTAACGTATGCACTTTGCATATCCTTTAGTACTAAATAGAATGCTTGTAAGCTGCCCATCCTACGCGGGATGAATAGCATCAGTAAGAGTGAGGTGCTTTCCCCCAACCACTTACAGACAGTCGCCCACGACTGACGACAAACTATGACTCAATTATTGAGTATCCAGCCATATACTCGATATGGAAGGGAGACAACCAACTAGGTTGAAAGCAGATTGGAGTTTCAAGCAGCCAATCACGAACACCCATACTCAGCCATCACCTTGTATGGAAGGGTGTAAACTCATACTAAATCTGCAAGAGAGATTGCACTGGCAGTGCAAAAAATTGCAGAAACAATAATGTCTATGAGTTTGTATGCCGCTTCGAATAAATTTGTGGTAAACACTAGGATCCATAACACCTAGTATGCATGCATTTAACATAAACATATCCGAACCGCAATTCCATGATGACACTTTCCACGATACGTACGTGAAAGTTTTGCAACAAATTTGGACCATAATAGAATGTGACAACCCGATCACACCTAGGTACCAACCATGAGACATTCTCATGTACATAGCATACTTAGCTATATGTAGAAACGACCCTCCGTTAAGGTGGTTTCACAGCACTTGGAATCGTAACAAGTTTGTACTTAGTACCCGACAATTTCTGGCTACTGAAATTGCTTCTAATACTGTGTGCTTAAAATGGTCGAACCAATGGATGCGACCAGCACTGAGGGACTTCATCGTGACACATTGGTAAAATTTGGCGCCAGTGTCAGTCCAAGAGACTCATATTCTCTACATGTGGAATATGTCTCAAACAAGGATATCAAGAAAAGCGACATCCATCAAGTACGAGCTGGTACTTGTGTATGGAGGTAACTGCAAACACTCTGCGACAAGAGTGAGAGGGACCCTCTTTATCACCCTTGAGTTCCTAGACCATGTTGTATCCCATGTGACAATAGCTGCCAAATCAAACCCTACAACTAGGTTCGTAACAACATAAGGTATAGTGGACCCTAGGGTCCAAAATACTCTGTTCCAACATGCCCTTGGCATGGCTTTGAAGCATTCAAGTGTATTTATACGACTTTCACTGGAAACCGTGGGTGTTGCCTGCGCAATCCAACCCCTTTGGTTAACATCTACGTAGTCAAACCCCTTGGTAAGACCCTCTGTAGAAACTGCTCAACTAGCAGGCAACGATAACTGTTGAGAGAGAAGGAGAGAACACAGAAGTAGAACCCCAAAGTGTGTAGAATACACACATGAGATGATGTATATATAGAGGGGACCTGGGTGCCATATATAGAGAAGCCATATATTGAGTAGCTTCACATATAAGCTCAACACCCCCGCTCAAATAAGGGTCCCTAACTGTGGATGAAAAAACCCTTGGGGGATCAAGGGAAAAACCCACAGCTCTATATACACCCACCGTTATATTATAAAAATCATTGAATATACAAATGTTTACGATGAGCTACAACACTCCTTTTACAATGAATGTTTTATGAGGAGTTACATTACTCCTATCAAATACAATAATGAATACAAAGGTTCAATAAAGAGGTGTAAAAGCTATCGATTAGCTTGTAATCAAAAGTGTCTCCGTGAATCTACTGTGTAGCTTGTCATCAATATCGCATCACCAAACATGTCTTCATGTTGTCATCAATATGGCATCACCAAACATATCTTCATAAATCTTTTATTGTCACCAAGTTTGTCTTCATAAAATCAATTCTTTGATCAATCCTACATAGATCATAGACTCCAAAAAAAAAACATGTCATGAAAATTATTAGCATCGTTAATGAAATAATTATGTTCACAATGCCATAAGAGATGGTTCGCGACGCCACTCTTTTGACGACATATATACGCACGACAACATATGGTACATAAAGTATAAACGTAAAAGTACAAAATGTGTGATTACGTGATACAAATGATATGTGTATATACTACATAAAACAACATTTATCAATGTAGTGATCAATGAATACCATCAAAGTATTAACAAAATATCATCATTATGTCAATAAAAATGAATAAATGATCATGGTATCAACGAAAAGCATCATGATATCACCGAGAATAATCATTGTATCAACGAAACAACATCATGGCATCACCGAGAATAACCATGGTATCAACGAAATATCATCATTGCATCACCGAGAATAACCATGGTATCAACGAAACAACATCATGGTATCACCGAGAATAACCATGGTATCAACAAAACATCATCATGGTATCAATAAAAATCACCATGGAATCAACGAAATAACCATGGTATCAACAAAACATCATCATGGTATCAATAAAAATCACCATGGAATCAACGAAATATCATCATGGAATCACCGAGAATAACCATGGTATCAACGAAATATAATCATGGCACCACCGAGAATAACCATGGTATCAATGACATATCATCATGGTATCAACGAAAATCACCATGACCAAAGTATTAACAAAACATCATCATGGTACCATCAAAATCACTATGGTATCAATGAGAAATTATCAATAAAATGACGTAAACTATATCTCTAAAAGAATAATTATACGAGAATCAATGAACGAGTATATCATATAACAAAAGATCATGTACCAACAGTAGCTCGATAGAGTTTGGACGATCATCAACGGCTCGACTGAATCGGAACGATGTGTAACTGGCTTCTGCAGCAAAGTTACGTCAGTAACAAATATATGATTGATGAAGAAAAATATAATTGAGAAGTTTTCAATTATGAGAAAAATCAAAAGCAAAAAGTAAAATTTTGATTTTCAAACATATTCGCAGCCCGAGACGATAACCCAAAATTGGTGCAAAATTTAGAGAAACTTTCTTCTGCAAAGTTATAGACCACATCGATTCCAATCCCTATCGTGGGTAGTTTCTTCTGCAAAGTTATAGAACACATCGATTCCGGTCTCTCACGCGGGTAGTTTCTGCAAAATCGTTTTCAATAAGCAGAAAAATAAAAAACAAAAAAACGAAAATTGCTTTTTAGGTATGTACGCAGTCTGCGAATGATAACTCAAAATCGGTGCAGAATTTGAAAACACTTTCTTCTGCAAAGTTGTAGACCTCATCGATTTCGGTCTTTCTTACAAGTAGTTTCTGCAAAATCGTTTTCAATAAGCACAAAAATCAAAAACAAAAAGCGAAAATTGCTTTTCAGGTATGTACGCAGTCCGCGAACGATAACTCAAAATCGGGGCAGAATTTGAAAACACTTCCTTCTGCAAAGTTGTAGACCGCATCGATTCCGGTCTCTCGCGCAAGTGGTTTCTGCAAAATCGTGTCCAATTAGCAGAAAAATCAAAAACAAAACGCGGAAGCTGTTTTTCAGGTATGTACGCAGTCCGTGAATGATAACTCAAAATCGGTGCAGAATTTGAAAAAACTTCCTTCTGCAAAGTTGTAGACCACATCGATTCCGGTCTCTTGCCCGGGCGGTTTCTACAAAATCGTTTCCAATTAGCAGAAAAATCAAAAACAAAACACGGAAGCTGTTTTTCAGGTATGTACGCAGTCCGTGAACGATAACTTAAAATCGGTGCAGAATTTGAAAACACTTCCTTCTGCAAAGTTGTAGACCACACCGATTCCGGTCTCTATGGCGGGTGGTTTCTGCAAAATCGTTTCCAATTAGCAGAAAAATCAAAAACAAAACGCGGAAGCTGTTTTTCAGGTATGTACGCAGTCCGTGAACGATAACTTAAAATCGGTGCAGAATTTGAAAAAACTTCCTTCTGCAAAGTTGTAGACCACACCGATTCCGGTCTCTTGCGGGTAGTTTCTGCAAAATCGTTTCCAATTAGCAGAAAAATCAAAAACAAAACGCAAAAGCTGTTTTTCAGGTATGTACGCAGTCCATGAACGATAACTCAAAATCGGTGCAGAATTTGAAGAAACTTCCTTCTGCAAAGTTGTAGACCACATCGATTCCGATCCCTCAAGTAGGTAGTTTCTGCAAAATCGATTTTGATCAGGAGAAAAATCGAAAACAAAAACCTACTGCTCTGATACCATGTTGAGAGAGAAGGAGAGAACACAGAAGTAGAACCCCAAAGTGTGTAGAATACACACATGAGATGATGTATATATAGAGGGGACCTGGGTGCCATATATTGAGTAGCTTCACATATAAGCTCAACAATAACCAACATAGTTAACCGTGTACATAATGATTGGAATCAACTCGAAAAGTTGAATTCGTTCGCTACCGTGTGGTAGATTGCGGAATTCTTTCCTTGAAAGTTTAACTGGGAGAGATCAAACTGTGATCCTCAATACCTATGGGGTGATTTAGCAGTCACCCTCCGAGCCGTACTCCAGACAATATGTCCATAGACACTCCGTAGTGCTATAGAGAGAGAAAGAAATCCACACAAGTGAACTGCCTAGCTCTTGTGGACAGCCATGGTATCTCAATTGATTGCTGCATCTATACTGCCTTGTAGAGATCAGCTGCTGTGAGTTGAAGATTTATCAAAAACTCAACTTGAGTGTCGCACTGAAAACATGTAGTGCATAAATGACACTGTAAACATCTTGAATGAGAAGACCCTTGCTTGTCCATTAACGTCGATGTATACTTCCCTGAGTAGATCGGTTCACTCTTGAAAACAATCACCCAAATAATGCCAATAGTTGGGTCTTACCCTTGGCCTTACCCTTGGCCTGACAATAGCTCTTAGCCTCTGTGGCTCATAGGCTTGGTGCAAATTAGTGTTCAATGGACGAACCGATGAAGACTAATTTGAGTAGCATCTTAGCCACGTGCTAGATGAGAGTTGGAGCACCTTGGCTCAGGCTGACTTACGAGCAAAACACCTACCAAAAGCTTCTTAGAAGATTTTCATTATTCCCTTAAAGAGAGAGAACGAGAGAAAAGAAGAGCATGCTGGGCTGCGGAACTTTCCTTGAACGACTATGACGTGTATAGTTGATTGCCATGCTTGTGTGTATCTTATGCCTAATGTGCAACGTATCTTATAAGCATGCAACAAGTTTCTGCTATGACTCTCTCTTTGAGAGAGGTAATAGAAAAACACAACCACATCTTGATCAACCTGCCTTACAGAGTCGTGATTATATGAAAATGACTTAGCATTGGCACTTTGCCTGTGAAATAAGTCCTAGATTTAGGTTCCTTTTAGTGTTGTTGGGTGTTGATAGCAACCAACCATCAGGTTCAACAATCCATCACTTAGTCTGTCCTTGACAGAGTTGCGAGTGTGATAGCGGAAGCATAATGCATAAAGTGGTGGAATTCATGCCACCTGCTTAGCATGCCTTGCATGCAAAAACGTAAGCCCTTGGCTACTATAACGGTCTCAAGCGTGAGAACCAAAACCATAAGTGCCTTGCACAGAATAAACTGGTACGGATTCTATGAGCTGACATTCCCTATTTTTCCAGTTTCCCAAACTTGTGTGCCAAAGCCCTTGATTCCAAATCAATGGCAGTATCTTGGCACAAGGGAGAAGCCGTGCCAAAGCACTTTGCTTTGCACAATGACAGCAATTGCCAAGTAAAGTGTAAACATGGAAAAAAAATTAAGAAAAACTTAAACTTGGCTAACCTAGTAGTTGTTGCTGCAACCAGTTGTCATGAAATTCCAAAGGAAAAGCTCGCGTAAAGGTGGCTCATAGCCAAATATTCCGTGCGAGAGAGAATTGTCGCATATGTATATTCGCCCGCTTGTATCATATACATCCGTCGTATACGGAATGAAAGAATCTGCAAACATTTTTCTAAATCCGTCCCAAGTTTGGATGCTCATAGCATATGCCAAACGTGGGGAGTCTCAATGCAAAATGCATAAATTGAAGCCTTGCTTCATAGAACTACATCTGGCCTCATTGCCTACAAATGCGATGGACGGCAGATGCCATAGCAAAGAGAATCAACCTTGTCGATCATGTACAGAAATTGACCGTGTCAAAATTTCATAGGGAAACGGCCTTGCCAAATTTTTCTACTGATTGAGAATCATAACATTTCCCGATAGTGAGAAAGATAGCATCTACATGTGAGCTATCACATGTAAGCGATTGTCCAATATTGCTTGTTCAAAGCAACCTTTGCTTGTTGAAATTGCATATGGTGGTCAACATTCCATTCAGCTCCTAGCTGTGGATGTCAATGTTTCTATATTGCCCGCTTCTTAGAAAGTTGCAATGGCTTGGAAATGAGTGTGCATCCAATTCATGGAGCCGTGCTCCCAGAAAGCTCGCTTTCCTCCGCCTCGAGATAGCACAACAAGGAGAGATCAAAATTGAACAACCGACGTAGGACACAAACCGGTTTATTGGAGTGTCGCTCGAGGGAGCCTTGCCCTTGGAAAGTATCTGATGGGAAACAGTTACTTGAAATTATACTGACTGGTCGGCCTTGCCAAATACCGTAATCGAATATGTCATAGGCCCTGCCTGAGTTACCTTTGTATCAACAATTACACGCCCACTCGCGTGTGGTGGCAAGGGATTGTATACTCAAGCCGTGCTTGAGGTTGATCCCTCAACCAAACAATGGTTCTTTGCAAACAAATTAGTAAAAAAAAAGTGAATTCTTACGGAATTCTCAGAAGCCGTGCTTGTGCCTGCATACAAGAGTTACATAGCATGTGTGAAAAATTTGTCAAACGAAAGCAAAATCGATTGCATACCTCATTAATCACTCGAATCGACATCCCATGGTGTCGATATCTTGCATGGTGCATGACCATGCAGGACAAACATGTCGTAGCCATACCGATTTGTTGCATTTGCATCAGAATTTTTGAGTTCCATGTTCTTGGGGGCTTCATAAGAAAAACTGGAGGCCGTGATCGTGATGGCCGAGTTCTTGCCGATTGCCGTGCAAAGCGGCTATAGTCGCGACTGTAGTTGAATCCGCTGTCAAAGACCCGCCATGCAAGCCCAGCTTCCCGCTGTGCCTTCATTCACACAGTGAAAGGGCAAGGCTTGTGGCTGGATCGCCCGGGTGGTGGGCTCAAATCTTGGCTCCATGCTGCGAGGGAGGGTCTGGGGCCAGTGGGAGCGACCGCTTAACAGGGGAGGGTGCCCAACTTAGGGCACTCTCATGTTCAATAATACAAACTCATGCCAAAAAAAATGATGGCGTTTGCTGCTGCAGGTTTTGACGATAGCGTGAGGGAGAAGACGCGCCGATAGCGGGCTATGGCGGGGCTGTTGAGAACAAACCAGGCACGAAAAAGTGTTGGCTTGTGCTAGCGCTCCCAAAGATCGCGTAATGGTCCCCTTTCCTCCTGCTCAAAAAATCTCCTACCCTCGAGTTGGGGTGCCTGCACGCGTCCGAGATCGATTTCTTCCTCCCCGGCTTGTGCAAGCTACCGCTTCCACGACCCTCCGCTTGCATGCTTCATGCATGGCGCCCATCTCCTTCCTCCTTCCTCCAGGCAAGAGCCATGCTCAACATACATGAACGCGAGAGAGAGAGAGGGATTGTCTTCTTCTTCGATCGAGACTCATAGCCATGCTCAGTATACACGAAGGCGAGAGAGAGAGAGAGGGATTGCCTTCTTCTTCGATCGAGAGAGAGAGAGAGAGAGAGAGAGAGAGAGAGAGAGAGAGAGAGAGAGAGATTCCTTTTCCCTCCTCCATGGCTCTCCCCTCCCCCTGAGCTCTGATACCAATGTAAGACCAGCGGGTAGACAGACATGCGAATAACCTCCCAACCATCCTATATATAGGTCCCTAGCCCTCTTCCATATATAGACCCCTTTACTGCATGTGTGTCCGGCACATTGCCCAGGCCATGCCCGTCTAGTCCTACCCTTGGCATGACAAGTGGACACAAAGATCATCCATATATATGTCTAAGAATATTCTCAGGTATTTTTTGAATGCATGAGTCATTAACCTTTGGAAGGTAGCTAGGGCATTGGTTAGGCCAAAAGGCATAACTCTATACGCATATATTCCCCACTCTGAGGCAAATGCTATTTTGTGTTGATCCTCTATTGCAATTGCCAATCGGTTATACTCCAAAAACCCATCTAAAAAGGAATAGGCCCATTTTTTTTCCACCCTCTCAAGCACATGTTCTGTGATCGGAAAGGGATAATTATCCCTTATTGTGGCTGCGTTCACTTTTTTGAGGTTCACACACACACGCAGCTTTCCGTTATTTTTGGGGACAACCACAATGGGTGACACCCAATGTATGCTCGATTTCATAGATGAATTCAACATCCATCAGCTTGTCAATCTCTTCTTTGATTCGTTTAGCAAATGTGTCATTATATGTGTAAGGACGCTGTTTGCTAGGTTTGGCATCTGATTTCAAAGGAATTGTATGCTGGCATATCGATGGATCAACTCCTTTGAGGTCTTTGTAGGACCATGCAAACACATCTTTAAACTTCTTGAGAATTTGTGTTAGCCTTTCTTCTTCTTCAGTCTCTAAATCAGTTGCTATATAGACAGGCTGAGGCTCTTCCCCTGGCGCAGTGAGGTTTATCTGTTTTGCATTTTCCAGCCCATCGTAAGATTACTAGTTTATTCTTTCCCTTATTGGTGGTGTCACTATGATTTTTCTGTCTTGGATGGTGAGTTTTCGATAGTGGGATGGTACATTCATGTTCCCTTTTTCTAAATCCTCCTTACCGTCACTTTCTTCCTCAGTAGTCCATACCTCTCATAACGACCGTTTTAGTTCTTGGTATTTCTTTTTACGCTCCATTTTGGTCCACTCTGGATCTTTTGTCTTTTCCTATTTTGATTGTTGAGATTTTCTTGATTTTGTTTCTGTTTTAGTCTTCTGTGCTTGTTTTAATTCCTCATGTGTTCTTTCCCTTTGAACTCTTGAGAATCTTCCTGATATTTGGTATTTTACACAATCCTCTGCCTTGACAAGCATTAGATATTGAGTTTTATCTTTTATCCTGGGCATCATGTTCTCTCTAATTTTGTTTTTTGTTTTTTTCCTATAGCGTTCTTGATGTCTAGGGTGTTGATTTGCAAAATCATAAAATCTGGTATCTGCAGTTGTTTCCCTACTCTTGCTCGAGTTGTCTGAACACTCGTTATCTGCACCGTGACTTAGTTCCAGATGCCTAAAGGAGTCATCAAACTCTTCTTGTTCTAGTGAGTCTACATACTCATCTTCTGCTGGTATAAGGTTTACCATGTAATAGGGTAGCACATCATAGCCATACTTATCGCAAAATTTTGTCGTTGGGCTATCTGTAATGGTACAGACATCCAATGTTTCTAGTATGTGTTCCCATTCCAGAGGTTCTAAGACATCTTTGAAAAAAGGTTCCAGAATGTAATCCTTGTATTCATCTCTTTTTAAGCTCCCACAATGTGAAGCTTCGCACATCGATAGCTCTTTTTTCTGCCCTAACCATGCTGGGAGTTCCGACCCTACCAATGTAGCTGAATCAAACTCTTCCACTGGTGTCTGGTTCACATCCTTGTAACTATGGTCTTTTAGGTATATTTTGGTTGTAGTCTCCCCACGTCTAAGGTATATGTGGTCGTAACCCCAATCCTAAACCATCTTTAATTGTCTCATAGATGGTCTTCCCAAGATGATCTCGTAATTATTCTTTTTGTCAAAATCAACTATTGCAAATGTATGCTCATACTCGATTCCACAAGAGGTGACAATTAATTTTTCTAAAAGTCCTAGAGGATTTTCCATGAACCCATCTGCCAGTTGCAATTTCATTCTGGGAGCTCTCAATGCCGGTTTTCCCCATTCTTTCCAGATTTCTTTGGTGGCGATAGCGACTCCCGTCCACTATTAAGAATAGCTTTGGATACTACTCCTTGAAATTCTACAGGTAGTGTGGTATTTCCATCTTCTCCCTCGCAATATTCTCCAACCTTGTTTACAGGTACTGGCCTAGTGTTAAGTTGAGGCTTGTCCAATTCTCTGATCACTTCTTGAAGCTTCCAGGAAGGATATTTTACTCCAAAGTTTTCTAAGCATTTGCCTACGGTGGTCCACATGTTTGGTCGTAACCTCAGGAGTTTGGCTAACGTGATTGTGCATGCGACAGGGGTGGACAGTAACTCAATCAACCCTTGTGAATCCATCACTCTATTGGAAGAAAGTCTTTGAGATGGGGATCCTCTCACCTCAGACTTAGCTTCATGAAGTATCAAGAATTTTAAAAAAATTGACGTCAATAATGGCACACCTAGCACTCTAGATAATATTCATGAACTTTAGAATCAAGTAATAGAGTAGCGAGCTATGAGAACCTGTCATCAACATGTACAAAATTTTTCATCAAACGTGTACGATATTTGATGTTGGTGCATCTAAAGTGTGTCAACCATGGAAGATGATACTGGCAAGTATGTAAGGGCTAGTAGGTGCATGGCACAAAGCTAAAGCAGGTACAAGGATCTTGGACAGGCAGGTAGAAATAGATGAGTATGATTGATCGGTTTTCTAGACAAAAAGTGCTCCAAAAGGGTTTATGGGATGAAAAGTAAAGGATTTTTGAGGTGCACATTTTTTGCTTGGAAATGTAGTGTTCATAGTGTTGTGGGAGCTGGTCTAGATAACTTGATAAATGGAGCTACAACGTGTGAGATATTGAGGTTCAAATATGGAGGTATTTGCAGATCTGAGATGAATACGGTAAGTGGTGATGGATGGCCAAAGATAGATTGAAGTGATGAATGTGAAGAACTTGAATTATGGAGTGCATTGATCCTTCGATATTGACAATTGGAGTCACAAATACAAGTTAGAGAGGTGTGAATTTTTGTCAGGGGCCAATTTTGACTTCGTTTGACTACTTGGGAAAGTAGTCCATTAGAGTATTTTTGAAGCTAGAGGGGATTTTTAGAGGTAGCATGTGATGTATGAAGCTAGTAGAAAGTGACAACTCGCTAAACAAAGTTTCTATCATGGAGATATTGTGAGTCAATTGTTGGTGCAGTGGACGGTGGTGAAATGTCAAAGAATTTTGACCAATTTTTATTGGCTCGGTTAAGCGACGCAGGGAAGTCAAAGTATCATGGAGATGGCAGAGCTCAAAGTTGGGGATGACGGTTTCCAAGGGGTTTTGTTGTCTTGATGTTCACAGCATCAAGCAAGAAATTAAAATGGGTTGAATAGGGATAGAAAACCAAGTCTTTTTTGAATTTTGTGGTGTGTTTTTTAGGATTTGGCGGGAAAAGGGTTTAGTGGTTTCCACGTGTCATTGTGGGGTATTCTCACATGCAATACTTGGGGGTGGACAAGCATGGTATTTAGCGTAGGTCATGCACTCACTTGAGGTATCAAAAGGAGAAGAGGAGCTCTTGGAACTTAGAAGCTATGGTGGCTCTTTGAGCCCTATGGCGTTGCTTGGCGTCCATTCGGAAAAATTTGGCGCATCGGTGGAGTTTTGTAGTAGTAGTGGCTATTGTCCTATAGTTTGATGATGTGGCATGTCTAGCAAGGTGGGTTCCTCTGGGCCCAATGGGTGCCCACTGTTTTGTTGAGTGCAAGGGGGGACTCCTCCCTTGTCACTGCACAGTGACATCTTTCGGGGAGGGGGGAGGGGGCTCCCATGTGATTTGAGATGATGGTTGCCTAAGGATATGTCTAAACTTAATGGTTCATAGGCAGCTGGGTGAGGAGAGTGATGGAGTTGGCAAGGCCATGCAATGTTTGCTAGATTAAATTTTCCACATGTGTGATGTATGGAACTATGCCTAAATGGGCTGTATATGGGTTACACAAGAAGGGAAACAGTTTTTTATCTTTTTTGAGAGATTTTGGACACTCCTAGAATAGGAGATTCTCTGGATTTTGTAAAGGATTTTTTGCCGATAAAAGGGCTTTTTGGCATTTTGCTCCACAGAAAGGCAAACGTTAGGGTGTGCCGACTTGGAACATGTTTGTATATGGTTGTTTTGTGAATTGAAGCCATCATTTCCATGCAATTGTGTTAGCTCCCCCTTCCCCTTTCTCCTCTTTGTTTGTGTGCATCTTTTTTTGAGCATGTGTCTACAGGTGTGCCCCATCGAGGTCGATTATCCAAAGAGATATTAAGAGAAGTTGTGTGTGAGTGTAGAAGATAGTGAATCGGGCAGTATCGGATGATTGTTTCTGTTTGTGGTGTCGCAACAAGTGCTTGTGTATATTATCATTTGTAAAGTTTGTTTTCTTCTGAGATTATGTTAGTTTGAAGGTGAACTCCAGTGGTTAAGGGTGTTGTGTATATCCTTGGCTATAGAGAGGCATGTTGTGTGTGTTCTCTTTTCTCCATTTTCATCATATGGTTCCCCCATTGAGGAGAACACTGATTTCTCCATGGTGATGTGTTTGTGATTAAAGATGTCGTAGAAATTGTGTACATTTTCAATGGTGATGGAGATGTAGACGAATGGTCGGTAGATTTTGATCTAATTATGTTGTTGTTGCGGATGCAAATGTTGGGTTAAAGGCCCAAATGGCCCCCTTTAATGTACATTTTAAAGGTTACTAACCTTTGGCCAAGTTCACATTGAACTTGGCCCACTAACTTATTAAATTGGTTCTTATACAAATAATAAAGGGATAGTGAGTTTTCACAACTCACTCACTTATCCCCTTTGAAGAAACTTACGTGCCCTCTCTCTTCTGCTAGCGCTTCCTCTCTTGCTGGCCTTTGCCACTCCTCTCTGCACACACACTGCACTTCCTCGCGTGCTCTATCACTTGGATACACCGCTGCACGCTCATCAACTGGTATAAGAGCCCGATTAGGGTTTGCCCCCAAACCTGCAAACGCTGAATTTCAGCCAAGAAGGTCAAGTTTCACGCGAGATTTTGCAATTTATTCTACAAAGGACTTGTCCCCGGACACTAGAGAGCTCCCGAGAACCAAAATTGACCTAAAACAGGTTGAAATTAGGTCAAAAACTGGAAATTACAGGTTATGACAGCAAAATACAGGTTTTGCAAATGATGTATTAAGGTGTGGGAATACTTTTGCTAAGTCCCCGCTACCCGAAAACCCTGAAATTGCCTAAAAACAAGTCCTAAAACAAGTGTTTTAAGCAAATTTTAGATTTACGCAGGTTTTTGCAAGTGTTTTTATGGTGCGATTACATTGGGGAAAGGGCAAATTGATGCAATCTACGCACGTTTGATAAATTTTGTGTATGTATGACCATTTGTGGCTCAATTTCATGCAATTTTGATGCTACAAATTGGCGCTTTTGTGCTTGCATGCTTCTAAAGGCTGTGTATTAGCCTTAAGTATGTCTTCTGAGGCTAAAAATAACTAAATTTGTTGTTTGCAAGGACAAATTCACTCCCTGAAATTTCTTGCACATAAATTTCAGAAATTGAATTTTGTGCCCAAATCGACCTATTTTGCACTTGAACACGTGAAGCCACAGAATGTGACAAATGAAGCATGGGTTAGCATAAACAGGAAAGCCGTTACATATATTAAAATGGCCATGACAGATGAGACCATCATTGATGTGAAAGGTCTCACGACTGCTTTTGATGTGTGGGAGAAGTCAAAGGGAATGTATGAAAATACAACGCCTGTCAACCAGGTGCACTTGATGCGAAAACTTGTTGGCATGTAACTAGATGAGTCCAAGAGCGCGACAGAGCACTTGTCATTGTTTGTAGGTACTTTGTCGCAGTTACAGGATTCTGGCTTGCCCCCTTTTGATGAGAAGTTGAAAGCTATCTTCTTGCTTATGACCTTACCTGAGTCATGGGAAACTTTGGTGTTTTCATTGTCCAATAACCCTAATTTGACCTTTGATGGTGTTAGGGGTTCTATCTTGAATGAAGAAATCAAGAGGAAAGCAAGTGGAGAGGGAGGCATCTCTGCCAACATGGTTAGAGGCAGGACAGAAAAGAAGAATTCTTATGCACAAAGGAGTAAGAGTAAGAGTAAAGAAAGGGGAAATGAAAGCAAAGGCAAGGGTGATGTGACTTGCTGTCAATGTGCCAAGAAAGGTCAGAAGAAACCCGATTGCAGGTATTATAAAGATGAGTTAGAAAGGAAAAAGAATGGCGGAGACAAAAAGAAAGAGAAGAAGGAAGTCAAGGCAGATGCACAGGATAGCTCAAAGGACAAAGAGAAGGCCAAGGTGGCTTCTAGTGTCGTGATTGAGGAGCTGTCAGATGTAGAGAAAATCTTGTGTGTCACTTTATCAGATGATGATGCTAATGACTTGGATGCCTCTCTTAATGTTCATTCACAGGACATGCAGATCACCAAGAGTGATCTTATTGATGCTTTGTTGACTGTCAATGATGCATTGTCCCAAACTTGGATTGTTGATTCATGTGACTCCTATCAAGGAGTGTTTCTCTACTTTTGATGTGGGCAAGCCTGGCCATGTATACCTTGGAAACAATCATGCATGTTCCATTGAGGGTATTGGCACTATGCATCTCTCCATAGATGGCACAAATGATCTTGTCTTGCATGATGTTAGATATGTGCCGGGAATCAAGAAGAGTCTGCTTTCCATTGGTCACATGGATATGCACGGTTACAACATATTGTTTGAGAGAGGGTCATGGAAAATGATCAAAGGCTCAAGGATGATTGTAAAGGGCACAAAGAAAGGGACACTTTACTGCATGCATGGAAAGGCCGTGTTGGGCAAGTTTATTGCATTGGCTGAAATTAACTCTCATATGGAGTTGTGGCACAAGAGGCTTGGCCATATGAGCCAAAAGGTCCTTTCTAAGCTTTGTACTTTGAACAAGATTGATGATAAAGGCACAAAGCTTGACTTTTGTAATGAATGTCAATATGGCAAGCAAGTAAAACGTTCTTATTACTCTGGTGTCTCTCATAAATCTTGTGTGCTTGATGTTGTACAGTCTGATGTATGTAGCATGCCTACTAAGTCTATGGGTGGTGCATGTTATTTTTTCTCCTTTGTTGATGATCATTCTAGGAAAATTTAACTTTATTTGCTTAAGTATAAGGATGAAGCCTTTGCTGCGTTTAAGAGATTTCATGCATTTGTGACCACCCAAATTGGTAGAAAGCTAAAATGCTTGCGTACAGACAATGGGGGGGAGTACACAAGTGCTGATTTTAACAAGTTTTGTGAAAATTTGGGCATTAAGAGGGAGCTTACTATGCCATACAACCCCTCTTCTAATGGTGTGGCTGAAAGATTCAAAAGGACACTTTGTGAGAGAGTGAGATGCATGCTGTCCACAGCTAATCTCTCTCATGGATTTTGGGGAGAAGCTTTGAAAACTGTAGTGCATATATGCAATCGATCCCCTCACATGTCTTTGAAAGGTGACATCCCGAAAGAGGTTTGGTCTGGCAAGCCTGCTTCATATGATCACTTACGCATTTTTTGTTGCGAAGCTTTTGTGCATGTTAGACCTGAGTTGAGGAGTAAACTAGATGCGAAGTCCATTAAAGGCCTCTTCATGGGATATGGTGAAGAAGGAAAAATGGATTACAGGATTTGGTTACCTCAGCTCAAAAGGGTTGTACGCAGTCGGGATGTTGTTTTTAATGAGGCAAGGGTGCTTTAAAATAATTGTGCCTCAAAGCATGACCATAAAAGGGTGAAATTTCAGCATGACCAGCCACTTGTTAGGCCTATTTTCGACCCTTAGGATGCACCACAAATGGATCAAAATGTAGATGATCCAGTGGTGTTTGAGCCACATGATGTTGGACAACAAATTGAGGCTCCTGAAAGGCATTTGCAGCCAAGAAACAATGCTGAAAATGATGTACAACAGCCCATCGTTGATGATTTTGTAGTGCCACCTGATGTAAACCCATTGCCAGATGGATCATTGGGTGAGGCGGTCTACTCGTCAAAGACGGCCTGTGAGTTGATATGACCCCTCTTTGCATTACATTATGTTGACAGATGAGGGATAGACTCCTACATATAAAGAGGCAAAGAAATGTGAGCACAACGACAAGTGGGAGCTTGCTATGCAGGAAGATATTAAAGCTTTGGATGCTAATCATACTTGGGATTTGGTTGAATTTGCCAAAGGAAGGGAGGCTATTCCTAACAAATGGGTGTATAAAATAAAAACTGTTGATGCAAAACCCAAGTATAAGGCAAGGCTTGTGGCAAAGGGATATGTTCAAACCAAGGGCATAGACTTTCAAGAAGTGTTCTCTCCTATTGTGAAGATGACCAGTTTGCGTGTATTGTTTGCCATAGTGGCTGCTCTTGATTTGGAAATGGACCAAATGGATGTACATACCGCTTTCTTGCATGGTGATGTGGAAGAAGAGCTTTACATGAAGCAACCTGAGGGTTTTGTTATCCATGGCAAGGTATGCTCAATAGAAGCTTGTATGGGCTGAAACAATCATGTAGACACTGGTACAAGAAGTTTGATTGCTTCATGCTTAAACATGGTTACAAAAGAAGCCATGCAAACCATTGTTTGTATACCAAACGTGATGAGGATGGCAGTCCTATCATTCTTGTGCTCTATGTAGACGATATGTTGATAGCTGCAAAGAAAATAAGAATTGTTGATGCTCTTAAAGGGCAGCTGAAATCTGCGTTTTCAATGAAATACCTTGGGGCAGTTGAACATATACTTGGAGTGCGTGTTACACGGCAAAGAGACAAGCGCCTATTGAATTTGTCGCAAGAAAAGTATATTGAAAAGGTGCTGGACAAATTTAACATGGCTGCAGCAAAGCCTCTTGGTGTGCCATTACAGCTATATGTCAAAATCTCCAAGGATGATTGTCCCAAGTCAAAGGGAGAAGCCAATGACATGCAAAGTGATCCTTATGCTTTAGCTTGTGGTTCATTTATGTATGCTATGGCTGCTACTAGGCTTGACATAGCCCATGCAGTGGGAGTTGTGAGCCGGTTTATGGCTAATCCAGGCAGGTTGCATTGGGATGCAGTGAAGTCCATTATGAGGTCCTTGAAAGGGACTAAAAACAAATGCCTCTCCTATGGTAAAGGAACAATGGAGTTGAAGGGATTTTGTGACTCTGATATGACTGGTGATGTGGATACACGAAAATAAACAAGTGGCTATGTATTTACTCTTGGGAGAGGTGTTGTTTCATGGTGTTCTAAATTGCAAAATATTGTTGCATTGTCTATGACAGAGGCTGAATATATTTCAGCCACTGAGGCTTCCAAAGAAGCTATTTGGTTAGCACGCCTATGCAGTGAGTTTGGTTTGCCTACCAAGGCACCTATGCTTGGCTGTGATAGCCAGAGTGCAATATGTATGGCAAAGAACTCCATGTTTCATGCACGCACAAAGCATATTGATGTGCGGTATCACTTCATACGAGAGGTCCATACATCACAAAATCCAGCAGATGCTCTCACCGAGTGCTTACCGAAAGCACAACATCATCTATGCATAGAGATGGTGGGAGTGACGTAGCTTAAAGGCACCATTTATGCCTTTAAGTGGGAGGTTGTTGGGTTAAAGGCCCAAATGGCCCCCTTTAATGTACATTTTAAAGTTTACTAACCTTTGGCCAAGTTCACATTGAACTTGGCCACTAACTTATTAAATTGGTCCTTATACAAATAATAAAGGGATAGTGAGTTTTCACAACTCACTCGCTTATCCCCTTTGAAGAAACTTACGCGCCCTCTCTCTTCTGCTAGTGCTTCCTCTCTTGCTAGCCTTTGCCACCCCTCTCTACACACACACCGCACTTCCTCGCGTGCTCTATCACTTGCACACACTGCAGCGCGCTCATCAGCAAAGTGATGAGTAAAAGTTGAAGATGATGCCTCTACCGATCAGGAACGTGAAAAGTTTTGGTTCAATGGTTTGTAGAGTTTTGATTGAGGATCATAACAAAGCTACAAAGACAATTCTTGAGTTGTTTTAAGAAGGTGATTACTCCGACAGTGGCTATTGCAAGATTAAGGGGGGTATGTCAAGATGTAAGTAAAGGGTTTTTAATTTTTGAGCAACTTGAGGCAGTTAGAGGTTCTACTGGGGTTTAAGGTGTTGAGATGTAGAGAGAAAGACAGTCGTACTCTGCTTCCATAGCCTCTTGTCATTGATCCTTTTTTGGTGAATAGATAGCTTCATCATAAGTAATGGGATCTTCAGAAGTAGAAAAAGCATTATCAACAATATCGTCATCATAAACATGACATGAGCCATGTTCAAAATCAATAGGCAGATCAACAAAAATATCAATATCATCATTGGCAACATTTGGAATGGATGGTTGTGAAGAGGAAAGTTTCTCTATAGGAAGAGTTTCATCTTCTAAAAGAAATGGAAAAGCCTGAAGCAATGATTTAGTATCATTAGAATCATCCATGGACCATGAGCCTCCCATAAGCTGTTCGTTAAAAGTAGCATCACGATTCACAATTAGTTTCTTGGAGGAAGGGTCATAGAATTTTTAGCCTTTGGAAGTGTCAGAATATCCAATAAAAATAACTTTAAGACCAGGAGCATCAAGCTTTGTTCGTGTTTCTTTGGGAACATGAATATAAGCAATACATCCAAAGGTTCGAAAATGAGATACAGAAGGAATGTCACCTGTCCATGCTATGATGGGTATCTTACCAGAGGGTGCAGTAGTAGGAAGATGATTCTGAATAAATGCTTCTGTCAAAGTAGCTTCAGCCCAGAAAACACGAGATAAGCCAGAATGAATTAGCATACATCTTACAGCATTGAGAATAGTGCGATTCTTTCGTTCAGCAACACCGTTCTGTTGAGGCGAATATGGAATAGTGTGTTCATGATGAATTCCATTGTCAGCACAGTAACTCACAAACTCTCTAGAAACATATTCGCCTCCATTGTCACTACGAAGCTTCTTAAGGCGACGACCAGTTTGAAGTTTCACAGCCTTGTGGAATTCTTTGAAAACAGATAAGGCTTCAGATTTTTGTCTAAGTACAAATACAGTCGTATACCTTGAGAAATAATCAATGAAAGTAATGAAGTAGCGATATTGTGATGTCGAAGAAGGTAGAGGTCCACATATATCAGCATGAACAAGATCCAATATGTCATGAAATTGAGTTGTATTTGAAAGAGGGAAGGGTTTACGATTGTGTTTCCCAAGAGCACAAAATTCACAAATTCCCATATGGGGATGGTCTTTAAGATCCATGCCATGAACAAGATCACGACGTTGAAGATCAAGGAGTTTTGAGAAATCAGCATAAACAAAATGGTGATGCCATACTTTGCAATCATGATCACCTGGAGCAGTGACAATATTTGCTACAGCATCGTTGAGAGAGAGTTCAAACAAATTACCGTTTCGAGGAGCAGTGGCTATAGTTTGTCCATCTTTCTCAATTCGGCATTTGGTATGATCAAATCCAACAAACAGACCAAGATCAACAAGTCTAGCAACTGAAAGAAGATTACGTTGAAGATCTGGTACATATAATACTCCTCGCAAAATTCGAGTGGAAGAAGATAAGGTAGCAAGATATACGTCTCCAATACCCTTTACTTGACAAGTAGTATCATCAACAAGATAAACAACACGTTGAACTGGCAGTGGATGATAGTTATGGAGCCATTTAGACTAATATGTCATATTTCTTGTAGCACCAGAATCGACAATAAAAAGTGATCCATCACGTACATGAAGTATTCTGTCTGAAGCAACTGAACATAGGACGCAGCTTGTTTCTGGTACAATGTTGTTTCGATGTTCAGTAGCATTTGCTCTATTCCGATCTGTGTCGAATCGACGCTTATAGCACATATGAGTGGGATGATCAGATCGTCCACAATATTCACAACAAGAAGAAGAAGAGTCTCTAGATAAACGTGGTTGTTTTGTGGTAATATTGTGTTCTTCATCATATTGACGTGCCCAACAATCATCTTCAGTATGGCCATTTCTGTTGCAGTAAGAACATTGCTTATTAGGAAATTTGATACGAGAGAAAATATTACCGCGACAGCCACCTCTGCGGTTTCCTCGTTGAAATGGACGCCTTCGAGCATAAAATGCACGTTCTATCTGTTGTGACTCAGTATCCTCTTGTGAAATCATAGCTGTATCGTGACCAGCATTCCGACATTCTTGACGTTGAGAGTATTCAATTAAAGACATGCAGGCTTGGTCGAAATCAAGACCATCTTTATTAGAGAGAATAGTAACAATGATATCATAAGAAGAGTCCTTCACCGTATCAAGGAGAAGTGTAATTAGTTGCTTTTGTGGAACAGGATCACCAGCAGCAGCAAGTTGATTAATAATAGATTTGAAAGATTCAATATGTCCCGTCATGGCAGTACCAACTTCATATTGTAACTTGTTAAGCAACCCTCTCAAATAAAGTATTTCTGTAACAGATTTCTTCTGAAAGTTTGCAATAAGGTACTTCCATACGTCGTGGGAAGTAGGCAGTTCATACATATCAAGCAAAAGGGAATCAGTAACAGCAAAAAGAATATACCGACGAGCTGCTTTATCACGTCGTTGCCAATCCGTATAGGAATCATTCCAATCTTCAAATATAGGTCCTTCAGTGATAAGCACGTTATCATTATCTGTATCAACAGGCTGAGGCGGACAAACACGATTTCCAAGAACATCGGAGAGTTCATCGCCTTCAAGAACTAACAACATCTTTGCTTTCCAACCTGGAAATCCTTGACCTTGGAAAGGGGGAACAGAAGGAAAGCCGTTGACGAGAATATTCATAGCCATATCTTGTTGCGAGAAGACGTATAAGATAAGATCGCAGAATCTGCACACCATATATGGTGAAGGCCGCAATTGAGAATGACAGAGATATGAGTACTGCATTCTGTCAACAATAAACGTAAGAAGGATGCTCAAGGAACGTCCAAAGATGTGAGAGACGTCACCCAAAAAAGGCAGGGTAAAGGAGACATTGATAATAAACGAGACCTCAAAATAGAGTGGCGTGAGACGCAAGATTGACGGCCACAATACGAATAGAAACAAGATAAATCTTCTTGAAAAAGTTAACGCCAAAATAAGAAAAACGATTGCGGACGCTTCACGAAGAAGTAGGACAAAGAAAGCTGCGTCAAGCATAATTGCAGTAAAAACAACATAACTTTCTGCTGCGAACTTTGATTGACGCAAACCTAGAACTCAAATCGAAGAGCTCGAGGAGACGAACAAGTTTTGGATGGAAAGTTCCATTGCGCTATGCTCCATTGCGCTTTTCCCGTTTCTCCAAATTTGGAGCAAAACAACAAGAAAAATTGAGATGAAGTTCAGGGTGTCATCAACAAGAAAACGTAATCAACGATTAGATTGATTAGAAATAAATGCCACATAAAACACTAATCATATTCTTCTTAACACAAAACAACCACAGTTAACAAGAATCAACGCTCAAAAATAAATTTTGTAGTAATTTTGAATCTTACATGCAAATCCCATACATATACTGTTGTGTCACCATGAATTGAATCGGCGCGTGATCGTTACCACTCTGATACCATGTTGAGATGTAGAGAGAAAGAGAGTCGTACTCTGCTTCCATAGCCTCTTGCCATTGATCCTTTTGTGGTGAAGAGATAGCTTCATCAAAAGGAAATCAATATTTAAAGATATCAATGTTTTTTGAGTGCTTGCATCCGGAGACCAGGGATTTAAGGTCGAGTTTGATTCACACAACTATGAAGATATGGTGTATTTGCCAAGATGAAGAGCAAGAATTTAAAGTGAAACTTGGAGTTGGGCTTGTTGAAGCCTACAAATTATGTGCTTGTTATGGTGGTAGTGGAGTGGTCCATGGTTCAATTGAAGGTGTTGCCTATTGTTCAAAGTGTAGATCCTGTTGAGGTAAGTCCAATGGTTGATTATGCTCTTTGGAGGTCTCATCTTTATGATGTGCCTATATCGGTGATAAGTGTGGTTGTAAAAATAGATAAGCCCCTTCATGAAGAGAGCTAGTGTGCTAGAAATATCATTAGGAAGAGAATGGGGTCTAGGATGGCCTCTTTATTGGATGGTTTAAGGGAGTCAAACCTTTAGTATTAAGATAGTAATCAAAGGACAACTTTTGAATTCAAATAGGAAAAATGACTAGTTTATTTGAATTCAAATCCCCTCCCCACAAAATAAAATAAAATGAGATTTAGAATATAGTGGTCAAAACCATATAATGTGGCTATCTATGGGTGTCTACAGTAGTGCTTTTCTTAGGAGGGCCTTGCTTTATATGGATGGGAGGGACGGTTAGTTACGATTCTCTTGAATGATATTGTGTGTGTTGGTGTGTGGTATGAAGTGTGCCATATGATGAAGGATGTTTGTAGTGTTGAAGGTAGTCCATGGGTAGCTTATGAGCATGGGGGGCTATGTACTGGGGTGGAGCACTATGGTAAGCGATAATAGGTGGATGGATGGAACTAATGCCAGTTGTTTGATCCAGGTGGAGACTATGTTGTGATGCAACGAGTGGGGAAACCACTTGAAGGTTTGGTAGTAGGATACATAATAAACTTGTACATATGATTTTTGGTTTGTTGATAGTGTTTACCGGGTTTTGCCATAAGCAGTTTTATGGTTGAACATAAATGTCCAGCAAGGGGTTTGGGCAATGATGGTGCATCTAACATTTTTTGATCATGGAAGATGATATAAGCAGGTATGTATGGGCTAGCACATGCATGATAGAGAGATAAATCATGCATAGGATCATCAACAAGTAGGTGGAAATGGATGTGTATATATGAATCAGTTTTTTAGACCAAAAGGGCTCCAAAAAGGGCCTAATGGGATGCCAAGTGAAGGATGTGCGAGGTGCAAGTTTAGAACTTAGAATGTAGTGTTGAAAGTGCTCAGTGATCTGGTCTAGATGATTCATCAAATAGAGATACATGGTGCAAGTTTTGAGGTTTGAAGCTGGAGGTGTTTGTTGCAGATAGGAGATGGCTTGGGTAGGTGGTGGCACATGGTCAGAGTAGTTTGAAGTGATGGATGTGTAGAGCTTGAAGTATGAATTGCGTTGGTCCTTCTAGATATAACCGCGGTAACAAAATCATACTCTAGGACAATGGTGGCCAGCCACAACAACATGATTTTGTGATCGGTGTGCCTCAACCAAAAAATCTACACCAATGATACATGCTGCCTAAATTAGTGAATCTGCACTAATGTTGCCTAAATAGGTGTATATGCATTTAGTTTTATGCTTATTAAATTGATGAATCTACACTTGATATTGTTTAAAATAGTGAATCTGTAGTTTGTTGGTGTGCTGCCTAAATCGATGAATCTACACTCGTGCTATCTAATTCAATGAATCGATACGTATCATTGGTGTTGCCTAAATTGGTGAATCTACACGAAGATGAGTACTTATACATTCCCTAAATTGACGAATCTATGTTTCACAAACCACCAGACTAGATGAGACATAAAAAGAAAGAAAAACTTTTACTACCTATTTGACAGCGCGTTGGAGTAAGGGTGAGTAGCAAAGTACTTACAAATTGTGTTTCATTAACTTAAGGCACCTTAACTTATGTGAGTAGATAGATGCATAGCTCAATGTGAAATGATCTCAATAGAAATTTCATCCGATACAAGTATAGCCTCAATGTTAGAAATTGTTGATTTGATAAATCACAAGAAATGCGGGTAAGTAAAAAAATCCTTGTCTTCTCTAAACAAAATCTGGTAATTAACCTAATAACTAAGCCATGTACATTGAATTTATGTAGCCATGTAGTCTCTTTAGAATGGGACTAGTAGACACTTCTAGGAGTCCGGCTGATACTTTGTGTATTCTAAAAGAGTTTTCAAAACCAAAAGAATTAAAACGAGGCAAGAACTTACCTGATTTCTCTTTAGATTCTAAAGAAACTAGAAGAGAAATATTAAAGGTCATCATCAAAATTATTTAGTTAGTTTTTCTCAAATATATACCCTAAGCAAACATAGCAAATGTGATGATCTTAACCATTTCTCTTGAAGTAATTGAAAGCTAAACGATTTATAGCAATGGGTAGTCATTTAAGCAGAAAAAAATAACAAGTAGACCTCCAGAAGTTTTTACATGCCTTAAATTCTAAGCTTGTATATATGTGTTAATAACATTTAAGAGCATGAATTTATAAATGACTCAGTGAAAAATCCACATGGATAGCTTAGCATCAAATAGACATTACAAAAGTGGTCACAAAGCAAGTCTATGATAAGATAGCGTTCTCCACTTGTCATCGTTAAAAAGGTGAACCAGCTTCCAAGTGATTGCTACTTTTGTAGTAGATTACAGTGATTAAACGATAATACCAAGCTTTTAGCTACTACAAACTACAGTTATGAACATGATCATTGGTATATAAATGCTTCTATAATTTCCATGTCCATAACAATGAAATACAATGGTTTCATATCTCTGTTTATTGATAACATGGGGTGTAACAGTCAACAAGGTTATGCTTGCTGGGTGAAGATGGGAAAAAGGGAAAGGAACATCCCAATATTTCAAAAAGAGCTCCCGCTAGGCAGCCTAATGTAGACACGATCTTTTAGATGGGACCAATAATGGATAATATTATTTGGATGATTGGATCTCGTTTAAAAAAATTTGCTTTTGTGTGTGATAAGCTTTAGCATCTTCGTATTTGGTTTAGGTGAGTCCTCAATAACTATATGAATAAATACCTTCATAAAGACCTTGGGAACTAGAGAATATCCAGTGTTATAGGAACATAAGGACCTTTACATTCATGTAACCCGTGTGAAATCCTAGAGGACCTCGTACACCATGATAGTTTGGTAATATAAATATGAACACCGGTAGGAAATTGGAATGATATCCTTCATTTGACAAAATTATTGTATGGAAAGAGTAGATAGATAGATAGATAGAGATAGAGATAGAGAGAGAGAGAGAGAGAGAGAGAGAGAGAGAGAGAGAGAGAGAGAGAGAGAGAGAGAGAGAGAGAGAGAGAGAGAGAGAGTTTTCTTGCATTGATCATTGCCTTCAGCTCATGGTGTCTATCTCAATAGTAAGGATCATCTTTGCAATGGTCTTGGGGTCTTTTCATACCTTTTCTTGTGTTGATTATGGGTAACGAAATTGTATTGTTATCTCCTGTTTAAATACTACTTGCATGGCTAGCATTATGTAGACTACTGCTATCATGTCTACCATCAACACGAGGGGGTGTGTGTGGGTTGTTGATGCGGTACTAGAGAAACTAAACACCATTCCCGATGATTGTATAAGGATTGTAGGCATGTCGAGACATGTACATAGGCAATGTTCAACCTCTTCTCTAAACCAAGCAATGTTAGCACATAAGCAAGCACCAAGTAATAATGCGCTCACAACAAGTAGAAAAGATTGAAGACTAGAATAAACAGTAAGTAAAGAGGAAATGTGATGCTCTATATGCATCTCACAAAAACTGCATGCACAATCTAACAAATGCAAATAACTTGTAGAACTTGTGATTACCTATAAGTTTAAGCCACTATGAATATACACAGATGCTACTTCTACGAGAGTGGAGTGAGAGTAGATGCATGAACATCAACCTTTGTTCAAAACTAACGAAAGTTGTGAAAGCGAGAGACACACATTATCCATATCAAAATAGGAATCACACTCAACCACTACAAAATACCAAAAATCTGTACTTGAACTTGTATCGACTACATGAAACCATGAAGCGCAACCATGAGAGCCAAAGGCTGAATAAATTGAAACGTTGAAGGAAAAAAAAATGGATCAATCATAATGGCATCCACCGTGGCCTGCAAACAATCAAAGAGAAGGGTGGTTTATTATTCGGTGCACAACAAAACGAATTAGAGAGAGAGAGAGAGAGAATGTTAATTATTGGGATCCGTAATTGAAATAAGCGTAGTGCCATCAAAATCACAAGTGAATTTAAAATCTTTATCTGGGAAACCCTTCTAGTAATTCATCAATGCCACATGCATAATCCAACGCTACCTATAACACTTTTGGATCGACGGTTGGATTAGCTACACACCAATGCTTTCCATGATAATTTTGCCTAGATGAGCCTCCATTTTCGTTGTCGTTGCCATTGTCATTACCTGACTACCCACCTGAGCCTCCGTAATCGTTGTTGTTGCCATCACCACTGCGTGAATGCCCACTCGAGCCTCCGTAATTGCCGTTGATGAGCGCTACGCACGACATGGACCCTGACGGCCTCAAATTTTTGGAGCCGATGCACTCCACAAGCCGGTCATAGTGAAGCGAACAGGGGGCACCACCTAGCTTTGAGCGGCTAGGACGCAGACACAGTGGTTTGAAATACCACGGACTCTCCACACACACACACACACACACACACACACACACACACACACAGAGGTGATGAAAACCCTCGGGGGTGTGAGGGAGAGTTGTTCTCTTACAATACTTACAACAATCTTATTTCCGACGAGGTGGTAAATCATGGTGATAGAGATATAGAGGGAGAGATAGTGAGCCTACTTGGTGCGTTCTCTAGAGATGACTTACTGACATGAAAACCTTTCTAGCATGAGTGTGTGTGCATAGACCGTTGGAGTCGAGATGTAGACTCGAGATGTAGACTTAACTCCTTTTACATTGTATAAATTTCCAAAGTAAATCACTGCACTAAGTCCCCTCTCTTGTGATGTAAATGTTGCCAATTCCTCCCACCAAAATACTACCAAGTGCTGATCTCTGATGAATTTTCCACCCCTCCACCCCCCGACAGTGACCCCTTAGTGCCTTTTTATAGGTGCTGGTTGCTTTAGATTAGGGTATTCTAGTTTGATTAGGGTAATCTAATCAGGGGAGACAAATCAAGGCGGTGTGCCCTAGGTGGTTGACCCTTGGTTTGTCTAGGGAAATATTATAAGGAAAACCTCTAGGTGATGGCCTTTCTGACCATCACCTAGAGAGATGAGAATATACAAATTTTGGGATTTTTTACAAGATTTGGTTTGAAACTAGGAAAAATGACAATAGCCTACGGTTTTTACTGAAAAGGGTATCATGGAAGCGATGTCGGTGAATGACATCCTCGCTGTTGCGTCATGTAGCGCATTCGTCACTTTTGGGGTCTTCAACACCTTTTCTTGTTTTGGTGTTGGCGATGCGTGCTTTTGATGCCTCCTCTATTTTTGTCGATGTCGTCGATGTCCTTTGATTTTATTTTTATATTCTTTTATGGTGTGTGCATGTGTATGTGTATATGTGAGTGTCGTGTGTGTGTGTGTGTAGGCGGGAGAGTGTGTGCGTGAGAACGAGGGAGTGTAAGCTAATATATATACACTTACATATTTATATGTTGCTTACTGTAGAGAGCAGCGATACAGAGAGAGTCAGTGAGAGAGAGAGAGTGTGTGCGGGTGTGTGTGTGTGTGTGTGTGGGAGAAATGGGGTGCAGTGTGGGTGTGTGTGTGTGTGTTTTACCCTGCGCCAGTATGGGCCTGCTCTTACCGCGCGAGAGAGAGAGAGAGAGAGAGAGAGAGAGAGAGAGAGAGAGAGAGAGAGAGAGAGAGAGAGAGAGAGAGAGAGAGAGAGAGAGAGAGAGAGAGAGAGAGAGAGAGAGAGAGAGAAAGACGGGCTAGCATGCGCCCCGGAGAGATGGGAGGGGAAGGGGGTGTGTGTGTGTGGGGTGGGTGAGAGAGAGAGAGAGAAAGAGAGATGATCATACGGTTCTACTGCGCCTACATGGGCTGCTCGACATAGGGAGAGAGAGCACGAGAGGGCGGGATGCGGGAGACTCAGGGGCGCAATGACGGGTGGCGGTGAGGGTGGATAAGAGAGAGGGAGGAAGCGGGCCCTGGTGCACTTCACGGGCTTTGAGCTATGGGGCAGAGAGAGCGCGCGAGATGGAGGGGGGCTTGGGTGGCCCGTTGTCGACAGTGAGCAAGAAGGGGGGGAATTAGAAGTCAACAAAAAAAGGGGGGGGTTTGTAGTTGGAGAGAGAGAGAGAGAAGTTCCCACCGATGGGAAGAGAGTGAGAGAGAGTATCTGAGTGAGGGGGGGATTTGGATAAGGGGTTATGTGGAGGGAATGTATTGAGAGAGAGAGAGAGAGAGAGAGAGAGAGAGAGAGAGAGAGAGAGAGAGAGAGAGGGTGTTATTTTATTGCATGCCCACCGGGCCGCTCACTCAAAGGGAGAGGGAGTGAGAGAGAGCTTGTGGGAGGGGAAGATAGGGGGGATAGGGCGGTGGTCCACCGGTGGGGAAGAAAACAAGGGGGGGTCCTGGGGGATTAACTCTATATACAAAACCGGATGCCACTTGCGAGTAGACAACTTTGATAAAACCCCTATATATGACTCATATTAAGGAATATGAACCCCCTTTCGACGCTTATACGACAATCAATGAAGAGAACTATCATACCCCTATCTTACATATAAAATCTAGGTCTCACATGATCTAACTGAGTAAACTTAGTTAAAGAGTGTATAGCATAGTGATTGGCAATGTACTAAGGAACCACTTTTGTTGATAACTAGATGTATTCTTAATGTGTCTTACTTTGACTTTCAAACTATGTGCCCGATCAGTCTGCACTCCGACTACTCATCCAATACCGACCCATCAAGCTGGTGTAAATTAACCCTTTACCTACTCCAAATCATCCCTTATTTATGATTGGCTTGATGCAAAACTTGACATGTGACCTGATAAAAACCTCCCCAAAATTCATCAGGGCTTTAGTGCATAGGGATGACTAATTGTTACAAGTAACAAACCTCGGTCAAGTCCCCTCCCCCCCCCAATAAATATGATACCCCTCTCCCTTACATTTAAGCTTAGGAGATAAACTTTTGGGGGCCTGCCACTAACTTATACGCTTATGTAACTTGTAAAAAAACCCCCTCCCCTGCACTTATGTGGTGTGGTAAGTTTTCCATGGTGAATCCCCTAGGGGGGGTAATAGGTAGGAGAGTGAAGCCGAGGGGGTGTGGACGAGAGGGAAGAGGGAGGGGTATAGTATGGCGGGCCGCTAGGGCTGGAATATGGACGAGCAAAGAGAGAGAGAGAGAGAGAGAGAGAGAGAGAGAGAGAGAGAGAGAGAGAGAGAGAGAAAGGAAAAATTAAAGAGAGAGATAATATTTAAAAAACTGGAGGCCCACCAGAGGGGGTGTGACAATGGTATCTCATTTTATGCGTCGACTAGGCCTAGTGATGTAGTGGCAGAGTAAGTGAGAGAGAGTGTATTGGCAGAGCCGAGTAGTAGGAGAAAGAGAGCCCTGTCTTCTGGCAATAATGGGAAGATGTGGCTGAATTGGTGGCTCCTCACCAGTGGTTAAGCCTAGTGGTGGTGAATGTTAAAGAAACCTTTTTTTTTTCTTGGTAATATTCTCTCCCCTTCTTGGGGTTTGGTTCTCACGGTCGTGGTTCTACTAGGCCATTACACTGTGGATAGTATGGTGTGGAATGTCGGCGTGTAATGCCTAACTCTTTCATCAGTTCTCCCAGTAGATCGCCTCTGAAGCCTGGTCCTCTATCAGATATTATCTCTAGAGGAGTGCCAAAACGGTAACAAATGTGCTCCAATATGAACTTTTTCACCTCTTGGGCTGTAATGCGCGTGGTGGTTGTTGCTTCCGCCCATCGGGTCATGTTATCTACATCAACTAGAATTTTTAGATTACCTGATTGGACCCTTGGTAGAGGACCGATTGCATCTATTCCCCATTTCTCAAATGGACCATATGAGATGATAGGAGTCTGTGGCTCATAGGTTAGTGTGCGATCACTGGCCACTTGACAAGCCTTGGATGTTTTACACCAATGATGTACATCCCTGTTCAAACTAGGCGGAGAGTATCCTACCTCTAGAATATTCCTACTTGTGATATCTAAAGCAAAATGACAGCTGCAGACACCATCATGGAAACTTGAAATTACCTCTGTGATCTCACTGGAGGTTGGTAATCGCTTGAGAATCTGATCCTTGCCCCTTACAATACAAGTGGTCGTTTACAAGGCGGTATCTTATAGCCTTCGTTACTAGCCATTGTTTCTGGCCCCTAGTGTACCCTACCGGACATTCTCTTGTATCTAGAAAGCTCATGATATCATGCATAGCATCACTAGCTTGAAAGAGGGGTAGTTTTAGTTTGATTGCTCCTATGAGAATGTCTTGTATTCTCTCCTTGGCTAGAGCATCTGCTTCCTGATTTTCTGTCTTGGGGACATTAAAAGACCCTTAACTTGGCGTAGTTGACCAAGTAAAACCTAATTTTTACAAACCCCAGAACTGTTTATATGCTTTATCAAAAGAAAAGCATCGCCAAACACATTTAGGCACTAAATCCCTTGCAAAATACATTGTTCTAACCCGAGAATTAAAGCTACATACTCCACTTCGTTGTTGGAGTGGGAGTGTAGTAGCTGCCTGATGGAGAATATTCTTTCTTGTTGCTCATTGAAAATGACGATGCTAGCTGCAAACTGGTCCACTGTTCTCTTGGATGCTCCATCAAAGAAAAGAGAGTGAGCTCTTTCTAGCTTTGGACTTTCTTCCATTGGTGTCTCTTCTTCTGATTCCGTGTTGACCTTCAGCTTCTTCTCATAGTGGCGATGAGTAAGAATACCCGCTAAACTAGCCCTGGTGTAGTCAAACTCCTGTAACCTAACTAGCCATTTAGAGATCCTAGATGAGACATCTATGTGTCGCATTACATACAAAAAAAACCTCCTCCATTGTGACAATTACAAAAGGTCTAGGCAGTAGATAGTAGTGGAACTTTGTGGTAGCAAACATTGGTGCGAGCACCATGTGTTCTACTGTGGTGAATCCCTTTTCTGATGGGGTCATGACACGACTAGAGAAGTAGATAGGATGCATTAAATAAGTTTGGGGGTCCTTTTGCATTAGTACGGCTCCGAGTGTATCACTTCCCATACTGGGGTTCACATAAAATGGCTCGTCCCATCTGGGGGGTGAAATGGTGGAAAGCATAGCTAGGATTTGCTTCACCTCCATAAATTGTTGCTCATTTTCTTCACTCCATGAGAATACATCCCTCTGGGTGACTTGTTGTAGAGGGAGAACCACTTGAGATAGCAAGTGAATGAACCTGCTTAAGTATCTTACCTTCTGAAGGAAAGAAACCAACTGCTTAGCTGTGGTGGGTGATGACAAAGATACCAGAGCTTGAATCTTGCTAGGGTCAGCCTCAATCCCTTTTGCTGAAATTACATGGCCAAGGAGAGTGACTTTTCTTTCACCAATGTGACACTTATCCACGTTGAGCTCGCCACCCAAGGTTTGCAGCCTGGTCAGGCCATCATAGGCTTTGCTCAAATGGAGCGAGCGTGAACTGTAGATGCAAAAATCATCTATGAAGACCCGTATTGACGTTCCAAAGTATGGTTGGAAGACAAAAGTTACATAGCACTGGAATGTGGCCGGAGCGTTGGTGAGGCCAAAAGGCGTCACCCTATAATCAAATCATCCCCAAGGTTTTATGAAAGTTGTCTTTTTTCTGGTCTTCTTCCGCAATGCTAGTTTGGAAGTATCCTGAGTAGCCATCACATACTGTGTAGCGCTCATGACTTGCCACTTGAGAATTTCATCTTGGAATGGCAGGGGAAAGTGATCCCTCTTTGTGGCTGCATTGAGAGGTTTATAGTCCACGCAGACTCTCTACTTGCCATTCTTCTTTGGTGTGACTACTATGGGAGAGACCCATTCCGAGTCTTCGACGGGGTAGATGAAACATACTAGTAGCAAATTCCTCACTTCTTTGAGTTGTGCCTCTTGTTGGATTACCCCAAGTCTTCTAAGATTTTGCACTACGGGTTGACTTACTTCCTTGAGATTTATGTGGTGTTGTACTAGTGTGATTCTTGTGATCTTATCATAGCCATCAATGAACAATGTAGTGAAGCTACCTAGCATGGAGACATATTCCTTCCTCTCTTCATTGGTTAACTCATTGGATAGAATCCAATGTAAATTAGTTGTATCCTCTCAGGATTGCGTACCTGATGGTTCCTCTCGGTTTGTCGAGGGTGCTTCAGATTGCGTCAACTCTATCGGAATCTAAGTGAACCAAAAAAAGAATCTTCTAAAATATGAGGAATCTCATGGCGTGCTATATATCAGTAGATAGAGCTTGAAGAGGACATTCTAACTGTCAAACCTCCACCAACTTCGGAGTTTGTTTGCAAAAATTTATCCATGCGCACGTATTGGTAGAGAGAGGTAAAGTCAAACTCCTTAAAGGGCCCCTTTGTGAGTCCAAATTTTGCCTAATGATGGAGCTACGTGGAGCATCACGTGTCCATATGTGGTGTTATAGGAAGCTTCAAAGAGGCTAACTTAAAAGGTTTGTGGAGACCCTTGTAACACCATGTGTTGACATGTGGTTCTAAAGAAAGTTTCAAAGAGACTAATCTAAGCACTTTGTGGAGCTGTATGTAGCACCACGTGTTGACACATCGTGTTAAAGGAAGTTTAAAAGAGGGTAGTTTAAGCTCTTTGTGGAGCTACTTGTAGCACCACGTGTTGACACATGGTGCTAAAGGAAGTTTCAAAAGATTAATTTAAGTGCTTTGTGGAGTTGCATGTAGCACCATGTGTCAACATGTGGTGCTAAAGAAAGTTTCAAAGAGGCTAATTTAAGCCCTTTGTGGAGCTACTTGTAGCACCATGGGTCAACACGTGGTGCTAAAGGAAGTTTCAAAGAGGCTATTTTAAGTGCCTTGTGCAGTTTCTTGTAGCACCACGTGTCGATATGTGGTGCTAAAGAAAGTTTCAAAGATGCTAATTTAAGAGCTTTGTGGAGCTACCTGTAGCACCAGCCGTGTCGACACGTGGTGCTAAAGAAGCTAATTTAAGCGCTTTGTGGAGATGCTTGTATCACCAAATGTCGACACATGGTGCTAAAGTAAGTTTGAAAGAGGAAAATTTAAGTTCTTTGTGGAGTTTCGTGTAGCACCACGTGTCGACACGTGGTGCTAAAGGACGTTTCAAAGAGGTTAATTTAAGTACTTTGTGGAGCTGCATGTAGCACCACGTGTGGACCCGTGGTTCTATCAGAATATCCAAAGCGGATTTAAGCCATTTGCAGAGTTTCTTGTAGCACCACGTACTGGCACGTGGTGCTAAAGAAAGTTTCAAAGAGGATAATTTAAGCCCTTTGTGAAGTTTGTTGTAGCACCACATGGTAACTCGTGGTGCTAAAGGAATTTTCAAAGAGGCTAGTTTCAGCTCTTTGTGGAGCTACTAGGCCGACACATGGTGCTACAAGAAGTTTCAAAGAGGCTAATCTAAGCGCTTTGTGGAGCTGCACGTAGCACCACTTGTTGACACGAGGGGCTAAAAAAAGTTTCAAAGAGGCTAATTTAAGCGCTTTGTGGAGTTGCCTATAGCACCACATGTTGACACGTGGTGCTACAAGAAGTTTCAAAGAGGCTAATTTAAGCGCTTTGTGGACTTGCGTGTAGCGCCATGTGTCGACACATGGTGCTAAAGAAAGTTTCAAAGAGGCTAATTTAAGCGCTTTGTGGAGTTGGGTGTAGCACCACGTGTCGACATGTGGTGCTAAAGAAAGTTTCAAAGAGGATAATTTAAGCGCTTTGTGGAGCTGCTTGTAGCACCACGTGTTGACACGTGGAGCTAAAGGAAGTTTCAAAGAGGCTAATTTAAGTGATTTGTGGAGTTGCATGTAGCACCAAGTGTCAACATGTGGTGCTAAAGCAAGTTTCAAAGAGGCTAGTTTAAGTGATTTGTGGAGCTTCATGTAGCACCATGTGTCGACACATGGTGCTATAGGAATATTCAAAGCGGAATTAAGCCATTTGCAAAGTTTCTTGTAGCACCACGTGTCGGCACTTGGTGCTAAAGAAAGTTTCAAAGAGGCTAATTTAAGCGCTTTGTGGAGTTGGCTGTAGCAACATGTGGTGCTAAAGGAATTTACAAAGAGGTTAATTTAAGCACTTTGTGGAGTTTCTTGTGGCACCACAGAGTGACATGTGGTGCTAAAGGAATTTTCAAAGAGGCTAGTTTAAGCACTTTGTGGAGTTGCTTGTAGCACCACGTGGTGCTACAAGAACTTTCAAAGAGGATAATTTAAGCGCTTTGTGGAGTTTCTTGTAGCACCCCGTGGCAACACGTGGTGCTACAGGAAGTTTCAAAGAGGCTAATTTAAGCGCTCTATGGAGTTTCTTGTAGCACCAGGTGGCAACACATATTGTTAAAGGAAATTTCAAAGAGGCTAATATAAGTGCTTTGTGGAGTTATTTGTAGCACCACGTGGTGCTAAAGAAATTTTCAAATGGACTACTTTAAGTGCTTTGTGGAGTTTTTTGTAGCACCGCGTGTTACATGAAGTTTCAAAGAGGCTAATGTAAGCACTTTGTGGAGTTTCCTGTAGCACCGCGTGTCGACAGATGGTGCTAAAGAAAGTTTCAAAGAGGCTAATTTAAGCGCTTTGTGGAGTTTCTTGTAGCACTACGTGGCCACACGTGGTGCTAAAGGAATTTTCAAAGATTCTAGTTTACGCGCTTTGTGGAGTTGCTTGTAGCACCAGGTGTCGACATGTGGTGCTAAAGAAAGTTTCAAAGAGGCTAATTTAAGCGCTTTATGGAGTTGCTTGTAGCACCACGTGTCGACAGGTGCTGCTACAAGAAGTTTCAAAGAGGTTAATTTTAGTGCTTTGTGGAGTTTCCTATAGCACCACATGTCGACACCTGGTGCTAAAGAAAGTTTCAAAGAGGCTAATTTAAGTGCTTTGTGGGACAGTTTGTAGCACCACATGGAGCTACCTATAGAACGACGTGTCGACACGTGGTTCTAAAGAAAGTTTCAAAGAGGCTACTTTAAGTTCTTTGTCGACTTGCATGTAGCACCACGTGTGGGCATGTGGTGCTAAAGGAAGTTTCAAAGAGGCTAGTTTAAGTACTTTGTGGAGCTGCATGTAGCACCATGTGGCGGCACATGGTGCTATACAAATATTCAAAGAGGATTCAAGCCATTTGCAAAGTTGCTTGTAGCACCACGGGTCGGCACGTGGTGTTATTGAAAGCTTCATAACGGCTAATTTAAACGCTTTATGAAGCTGCTTGTAGCACCATGTGTTGGCACATGCTATTCTAGGGAGCTTCAATAGGTTAATTTCTAGTTCTTTGTCGAGCTGTGTGTAGCACCACGTGTCAACACGTGGTGCTAAAGGAAGTTTCAAAGAGGCTAATGTAAGCATTTTTGGAGATGCGTGTACCATCATGTGTCGGTATGTGGTGCTATAGGAATATTCAAAGAGACTTTAAGCCATCTATAGAGCTTCATGTACCATCATGTGTCGGTATGTGGTGCTATAGGAATATTCAAAGAGACTTTAAGCCATCTATAGAGTTTCTTATAGCACTATGTGTTGGCACATGGTGCTATTGGAAGCTTCATAAGGGCTAATTTAAGCAATGTATGGAGCTGATAGTAGCACCATCTGTTAGCACATGGTGCTATAAGAATCTTCAAAGAGGCTAATTTAAGCGATTTGTGGAGCTGCTTGTAGCACCATGTGTCAACATGTGGTGCTAAAAGAAGTTTCAAACAAGTTAATTTAAGCACTTTGTGAAATTTTCTATGACACCATGTGTTGGAACGTGGTGCTATAGGAATATTCAAAGGGAGATTCTTGTAGCACCATGTGTCGGCAAATGATCTTTTAGGAATCTTCAAAGGGGCTTTAAGTCCTTTGGAAAGCTGCTTGTAGCACCATGTGTCAGCATGTGGTGCCATAGTAAGCTTCATAAGGTCTAATTTAAGCACTTTACGGAGCTTCATGTAGCACCATATGTTTCCATGTGGTGCTATAGGAAGATTCAAAGGGACTAATTTAAACTCTTTGTAGAGTTGCCTATAGCAACTCTTGCCAGCACTTAGTGCTAGCCACATGGTGAGGTAGGGATCTTTAGAGGGACTAATTTGTGAGTGTGTGATGCTTGCATGCACGGTGCATAAAGGGGAAGAGGAGAGATGACATGGGGAGTGGATGGGAGACCTCTCAAAAGTGAAGTGAGAGTACTCCTTATTGCTTGTATATGTTCAATCAATAAGGTGAAACAATAGGCATCCAAATCTAATGTTTGTGTTGGGGTAAAGCACCCACCTTTACGCTACCATAATAAAGCCTCTGCAAAGCTTCATATAGCACCATGTGCTGACACAAAATACTACAAGCATCTCTAAAAAGGGTGTAGTTTTCTCTTCCAAGATATTTGTCCCTTTTTAACTAGAGAAAAATTGGGAAAAACAAACTCCTATGTAGTTCCATGTATCACCACATGACAACGCCCAGTGGCAACGGCTTAATTTCTCCTTTGCAAGGGCTTGATATTGGTTCTTAGACACTTGGGTCATTGTGGACAAGACAAGAATAAGGGAAAAAAAAAAAACATTTCACCCATCACAATATAGAGTGAAACACATAGCACAAATAGGGTTCTAACCATTTAGAAATTTCTTTTGTTTTAGGTAGCTCAAAAAAATCTCGCTCGGGTTATGGTAAGACTCATATGAGGACAGTGTATTGTGCAAACCGAGTGAAGCTGGTAGTAGAAAGAAAATTCTCGGAAGTAGAGCTAGTGATGGTCAGTGTAATATTTGCTTGTCGCGACGATTTCGTCATTACTTGCTACCACGACCTTCTGTTTTCTTGACGAGTTACACCTTTTTGCCATGGTTAATTGATGGCACTAACATGTCAAATGTGGTCAGGGAAGCATGGAGCATCAGACACATTGAACATGCTCTAATTAGAGAGGCACATGAAGCATCTCAAAGCATGATTGGGGAGATATTTGTGTTGAGGGACAATTTACCTTTTTTTCATGGTCGGGAAAGTTTGGATCAATAAGAGGAGTTTCTGCTAACAGGAATCATTCAGAAGTCTAAAAAGTATGGTTTTGTGCGTAGAGATTACAGGTACAAATTGATTGGTGATGTCTTATACATGAAAGGGGTTGATCTTGTGTTGAGACGTGTACCTTGGAGGGAGGATCTTTATAGAGTGTTGGAAGAGAAATCATGAAGGCGCATGTGGCAGACATTTTGCTCTAAAAATCACCTTGCATAAGATCTTGCAAGAGGGGTATGTCTGGCCTAGTTTGCACAAGGATGTTCACCATTGGTGTAGTCTTGCAATAGTTGTCAAGCATTTGGGAAGATAGTGTTGAAACCAGATCTATGAAAAACCATTATGGAATTTGATGTATTTGAAAAGTGGGCAATTGATGCAATAGGCCCGTTACCTATCACAAGCAGGGGCAGAAGCTATACATAAGGATGTTCACCATTGGTGTAGTCTTGCAATAGTTGTCAAGCATTTGGGAAGAGAGTGTTGAAGCCAGATCTACGAAAAACCATTATGGCATTTGATGTGTTTGAAAAGTGGGGGATTGATGCAATAGGCCTGTTACCTATCACAAGCAGGGGCAAAAGCTATATTTTGGCTGCAGTGGACTATCTCTCTAGATGGGCAGAGGCTATAGCAGTAAAACAAATCACTACAAAGGATGTGGCAAAATTTGTGTACGATGAAATATGTTTCAAGTTTGGGGTGCCATTGGAGCTACTTTCAGATAAGGGGCTAGGATTTAGAGCTAAACTGCTAGATTTTTTATCCGCTAAGATGAAGATTATGCACCAGCATACCACTCCTTATTATCCACAATGTAATGGCTTAAATGAAAAACTCAATGGTGAGTTGATACAAATTCTTTCGAAAGGGACAGAGTA
This sequence comes from Adiantum capillus-veneris, assembly GCF_014529385.1. Taxonomy (NCBI): domain Eukaryota; kingdom Viridiplantae; phylum Streptophyta; class Polypodiopsida; order Polypodiales; family Pteridaceae; genus Adiantum; species Adiantum capillus-veneris. The sequence continues at coordinate 79,554,535 of NC_140950.1, forward strand.
CCAAGAAAAGAATTGGGATTTGGAATTGCCTAGTACATTATGGGCTTACCGTACTTTGGTGAAGACAGGTACATGGTTTACTCCATTTCATTTGGTATATGGAAAGGAAGCACTATTGCCTGCAGTCAAGATGCTAGGAAAGTTGCTTGGACCGCCTAGGGATGCATTCAAAGAGAGGCTCTTACAATTACAAGAGGTTCAGTTGGATAGGATGAGCGCATTGGAACATTATGGGCAGATGCAAGATAAGGCTTTAGAAAAGATAAATGAAACGGTCAAAAGTAAGGGTATCAAGAAACATGAATTGGTTTTGCGCTACAACAATAAGCTGGACAAGACATTCCAAAAGAAGATTCAAATTAAGTGGGAAGGCCCTTTTCAAGGTAGTGGAGTGTTTTTCGAATGGTACATATCAGTTGGCTAACCTGGATGGGATTCTACATAATTCAAGGGTAAATGGATTGCGTCTTGAATTATATCATCTAGATTGATGATGGTGGAGAAAGATGAGATGTCTATAGAACAAGTAATGTCCATGAGGGATGAGGAGACCTGTGACGCGGCGAGTCTCATATCTCTTTTTGCTGTTGCTGATAATGAATGATCTAGCAGGCTAGGGGATGGAGAAATTATGTTATGAGTTTTTTGAAATAAGTGATTGCACATGTGTACATACCCATGCATGGTTTATCGAATAAAGGAGTGCCCATTTTGCAGAGCTAGGTGGTTGCGTGGGGTCCACATGTACACAGGTAGGACAGCGTGTACATAGTACATTGATTTTCATTATCACTAGTACTAGTGTGCTTTTTCTATAATAATGAGGAGTTGATAGCACATAAAACTTCTCGAGGAAGCTATCCCCGGGCCGAGGACATGGTAAGAAGGTGCATCAGATGGCATCTAGTGGCTTCAGGAGGTCGAATGGGGTCAATACTTGCACGTGGTAAGCAAGGACACAACGGGAATGTTTTCTTGTGATGATTATGCAGAAAGATCATCATGAGAACTATATTTGGGGGCCATTTCACGTGATTGTGGGATGCATTATTAGAAAAATTTGAGTGCCAGGTGTGAGGATGGATATAAAAGAGTGAGAAAAATGCACTGTGTGGCCAATTTTTGGCCTGTTATGTGCCGATTTGAGGTCAATCAAAAGGCCAAAGGTGCCCAAGGGATAAAGTAAAGTGTGGACATTGAAAAACCTGAGAAAAAAACTAACAAAATGTGGATTAGAAGAGAAAGAACAACCGCAACTGAGTTTTTGCTGTTTTTGGAGCCTATTTTGGCCATAAACTACTCATCCGAGGTCGGATTTGGGCACTTTGATATTGTAGAGTGGGGTTTTTGGCCTCTCTAGATGCATTTCCACTGTCCATTTTCCCCAAGTTCGTCACTTTCTCTTGCTGTTTTAGTTGTGCAAGTTTATCCTATGAGGGAAGTCTCTGCTCCAATTTCTGATTGTATCTGGCATATTTCATCCATATTGTGTGACCTATTTTCCCCATTGGTGTTGGCCCAAGCTCAATTGTATCTAATCATCAAAAATATTTCTCTTTTGATCTGAGTTTTTTGGACAGTCTCTCTCCTTTCACTCCATTGGTGTGTTCCCTGTCTCCGCCATGTGGGTTGTGTAAGCCGAGTGGTGCCCCATAGTGTGTGTGTGTGTATCATCCCAAGGGTGTGTGTCAGGTGATTATAGAGGCATTGTGTGTTTTTTCATCCCGCTCACAATGTACTATTGAACCGCCACTATCCACATTGATGGGATTAGAATGAATGAAAGTGATTAAGACCCCTTGTATCGTTAATTAAGCCAAAATTTTGCATCACATTTTCACACAATTTTAGAAGTTTTTTGCAAGCATAATTTCTTTCCCTATCATTCATCTGCTTTTGGTACTTGTGTGTGCATATAATCCTTGGCAACCGGCTTTCGCAACTTGCATGTGCATATAATCCTTGGCAATATATCTTAGTAGAGTCTCTAGATTCTACAACGGCATTTCATTTGATGTCCCAATTGACTGGCCAAAGTACACTTTTTATACATCTCTCACCAGATACCCTAACTATTGTATTTATGAGAGATTAGCACCACTCATCATTGGCATACCTTTAAGTGTGTGTGTGTCTCAAGTTTTGTATGGATGTCAACCTCAAAAGTCTAACTTTTTTGAAGGCCATGAAGGCACAGTGTTATAGAAACATAAGGACCTTTACATTCATGAAACCCATGTGCAATCGTAGAGGACCTCGTCCACTGTGATAGTTTTGGTAATATAAATAGGAACACTGGTAAGAAATTGGAATGATATCCTTCATTTGACAAAAATATTGTATATATATATATATATATATATATATATAGAGAGAGAGAGAGAGAGAGAGAGAGAGAGAGACAGAAAGAAAGAGAGTTCTTGAGCATGGTCTTGGGGTCTTTTGCTACCTTTTCTCCTGTTGATTATGGGTAATGTAATTCTATTGTTATCTCCTGTCCAAATACTACTTGCATGGCTAGTATTGGGTGAAAGCATGTTAACCTGCCATGCTTTTTCATGTCCCGGACAATGCTAACTAGCACAATTTTGACATATGCTAACTAGTACAATAACTTGAGCTACATCTCCAAGATCTATGACATTAGGAAAAAATTGGACCCCCTTGGGGCCATGTAAGGATTCCTAACTTTAAGGGATTAAAGCTAATTTTGTAGGGGATGGAGGGAACAAAGACAATAAATAGGGCTACTTTTGTAGCTCTCTCTCTAACTTCTCTCTAGATAGGAGAGGGGGGAAAAGTAGGGAATGAGGGTGGTAAAGTAGGAGGAAGATGGGGGATAAAGTAGGAGAGAGAGGGGACTAAAAAGAGAGAGAGAGGAGTAAAAGTAGAGAGAAGAACCATTCTCTCTCTACCTATCACCAAACAAAGAGAGTAAGTAGTTATGACAAAATCCACTTTTCAGTTCGTACATCAATTCACCCCAAAAAATTGAATTTTTTATAAAATCTTGAAAATGGATCTTTTAAGCTTTCCAAAGGTCCCTATATATATATATAAAACAATATTTTTTTAGAAGAATCTAACTTTTATAAGCTCCAAATCTAAAATTCCTTGGGTCCCTCTCTACATTAACTCCAAGAATAAATAGATAATGCCACATCATCAAAACGTCCATCTAATAAAGCCTAAAAATTGAAATTTTTAAAATTTAAAAATTTCCCTCCTTTCAGCTCAAAAATTGAACCTATATAAAAATATATATTATTAAGTCTTTTTATCCCAAAAATTGTTTGTTTATCCTAAAAGGTATATCTTATCAAATTTTTTCCCCATCATAACTTTTCACCATGTCTCTTCGCGACATACCCAATGAATCACCTGCGCCGTCATCTACTAGGTCAACTAATGTCAGTCTGCGTCTACCAATCAAATTTGCTCCCACAAAAAAAAATGACAAGAAAGCATCTCAACCGGCATCCGTACGACGGTTTCGAGGAGAAACCAATGTTGACTTGTGGCTTGATGGAGGGTTGTATCCAAAAGATCCGCTCGTGGGCTGTCATCCGACATTCCGTACACTCCCAAGCTTAATCAAATATGTGGGAGAAGGAGAACGTGGTCTTCTTGGGTATTGTAAGAGATTGGACTCCAATCACGCAGGTGCGTCGGTATATTTCCGACAACAATGTCAAGTGTTACACATTCATTCCACAAATCTCCAACAAAAACTACATTCCATAGAGAAACAACTCAAAGATCTTAAAGAGGAGATGAAAGCTACAGAAACAGAGGTAACTAAGCTACAGATTGCAATGATGCACCTAAAAGCCACTCCATTTGGCATGCGTGAGCGTAAGAGGGAGTTCTCTTCCATTGAAAACTTGGCCTCTAATGGAGGGGCACGTAAGACGCAAATCACGGCAACCAGGTATTTTTTTAAATTCATAGTGTTCATAACTCTCAAATAATTTTCATCAATTTGTAACTCGGTTCACCTTTTGAAATAGGACATATATACAAGATGTGTGTGGAAGTTTTAGACAAGAGGACCGTTGCAATCTTCTCCTAGGATGCATCTCAAAGGAAGATATACTTTACATCATAAGTTGTGAAATGGCCAAACACATGAAAGATGCCATCACAAAGGAGATCCTAAAAAATATCTCTAACCTTGTGTCTGAGGATGATGTCCAGAGAGCTTGTGATGAGGTTGGGATCAACACAAATGCATACCATGCACTTCATGGATTGATGAAAGATGCATTACGAGAGCAAGGCATCAACGAGAATTTATTTCCTATTCCACATAGGGTCCGACTTGCAAAAAAAGCAAACAATGATCTCGTTCAGGAATCCCTTGGCAAATATAAACACATTGAAGGATCCATGGTGTACTCTTCCACGAGTGCCAAGTCACCTGGTAATATAAAGAGAGGCAATACTATTCCTAACGGGGCAAAGTCTTTTAGTTATCATCAATTCAAAAATTATTTTGTTGACTTGAAACGCCTACAACGAGCTATGGTTAAATTTTATGCTTTGTCTCCACAAGGTAATACAAATTGTAATGTCATTTTTTATTTGTATTGAATATCATTTAGTATAACAATTCAATTCATGTGTCGTTTCAGTACTTGGAGAGAAGCTCATATTTATTCTTAAGCTAGATGAATGTCAAATTGTCAAAGGATGGAGATTGGAACGTATGACTGTGACACTCATCAATGAGGCAATGTTTTTTGCAAAAGTCGATGCTATCGGTGATCATTCTCAGAAACCATCATTTAGTGTACAATCGGAAAATGAAATATGGTGGTTAGTATCTTTTGAAGTTTTGAAAGAGACTCATGAGGTGTTGGCATGGGTCTTCTCTATGATCCCATGGATCACAGAGGTTATTAAGGCACAACTAGAGGGAGAAAAGCTAGAAGTAGATGGAGTAGGTACATTTGATGTTGAGTGGTACTTAGTAGGTGATCTAAAAACAATCAAATGTATACTTGGGTGTAAACAAGGTGTTTCATCACTTCTTCCTTGTCCATATTGTGTACAAGGATACAAGGAGAGTACTCGTGGCTCCACGTCTTCAAAGAAAAATGTCAAGGAAAGTCAGGCAACATGGTCAATGGATGATGATGCAAGGGATTTGGTGTGCTCAGTGTTGAAGTGTCCTATCATGGAGGTCCCTAATCGGTCGACAAAAGATAAAACATGTTGAGATGTAGAGAGAAAGAGAGAGACGAGACAAGAGACACACCATATACGCTCCCAAAGACTGATTCATATTGAGGACAAGATACAAATATATAGGTGAGACCAAGTTGAGTAGAGTGAGCCATATATAGCTCCAACAACCCCCACTCAAACAAAGGTCTCTAGCTTTGGATGAAAAAACCCTTGGGGAGTTCAAGGGAAAAACCCAAGCCCCTATACAATGTGAAAATATGAACCAGCGATGATGATGTGAAATTGAATTGTGCATCTATGTAAAAATATTCATGTGACTTAGAGATCACAATGTGCAAATGTGGAGTGTGCATAGTGCATGGTACCTAAAAGATTACAATGTCATATGTACAAAGCTATTACAATAGCAAAGAAGCTAATCTAGAAAGAGTGAGGTCGAAGCAACTCCAAGCTCCGAGCGCAAGAGGATGAAACGTGACTCGTTGAGGCCTTTAGTCAAAATGTCTGCAATCATCTGGTCACTTGGATAGTGTTCAACCATAATGGTTCCTTTGCGTACTTCATACCTGACATAATGATAATGGACAGCAATGTGCTTTGACTTATTATGTTGAACATAGTCTTTTGCAAGACTAATAGCACTTTGGTTGTCACACCGCAAGGGTGTGCTAGAAAGAGAAGAGTGACCAATATCAACTAGCATTTGTCGAAGCCAAATCAACTCACGAGCTGCAAGTGATGCCGCAACATATTCTGACTCAGTCGTAGAAACTGCAACACAACGTTGTTTCTTGCTAGTCCAAGAAACAAGACAACCATTTATAAAGAAGCAATTTCCACTAGTAGATCGCATAGATAAATGTGAGCTTGCCCAGTCTGCATCTGTGTAACCCAAAAGAGAAAGAGATTGCATAGAATCCGATGTGAGTTGTCGTCGATAGACTAAACCAAAATCTGTAGTGCCTTTCAAGTATTTCAACACACGCTTTGCAGCAGACCAATGCTTAAGAGAAGGACATGCAAGATGTTGTCCAAGATAATTAGCAGCAAACAAAATATCAGGAAGAGTGTTCATGCCAACAAACTGAAGACATCCAATCAAGTTAGCATAAGGTTGATTTGTGAAAAGTTGACCGCCATTGTCAGAAGTGTTCTTCGTAGAGCTTGCAAGACAAGGTGTGCTGGCTGAATGTGCAGATTCCATACCAAATTTTTGAATAGTATCTGCAATAAACTTTGACTGTCGAAGGAATAAAATACCTTTTGTACGGTTCCGTTGGATTTGAATGCCAAGACACGAGTGAATCTCTCCAAGATCCACCATATCAAATGCAGAAGACAATAACTTTTTCACTTGCTGAAGAAATCCCAAATCATTGGAAACAAGGATGGTATCATCCACATAAAGAGCAAGAATCACAAAACTGCTACCTTGGCGTTTTATGTATAAGTTGGGGTCTGACGAGCAAGAGATGAATCCTTTAGAGGTGAGAAAAAGATCAAATTTTGTATACCAGGCTCGCGAAGCTTGTTTGAGACCATATAGTGCCTTATGGAGTTGAGCAACAAGGTCTTCTTTACCTGGAATAACAAACCCTTCTGGTTGTTCCATATAAATTTCCTCTTCCAAGTCACCATTAAGAAAAGCAGTTCGCACATCCATTTGATGAGCTTCTAAATCAAATTGAACAGCAAATGCCAATAAAACTCGAACACTTGTAATGCGAACAACTGGTGAAAAAGTCTCTTGATAATCAACACCAGCTACTTGGGAATAACCTTTTGCAACTAAACGCGCCTTGAACTTGTCAAAAGATCCATCTGCTTTTACTTTTGTCTTATACACGCACTTACATTTAATAGCTGTACGACCAGGAGGTAATTCAGTTAGTATCCATGTACCTTTAGAGATAAGAGAATCGTACTCTGCTTCCATAGCCTCTTGCCATTGATCCTTTTGTGGTGAAGAAATAGCTTCATCATAAGTAACTGGATCTTCGGAAGTAGAAAAAGCATTATCAGCAATATCGTCATCATAAACATGACATGAGCCATGTTCAAAATCAATAGGCAGATCAACAAAAATATCAATATCATCATTGGCGACATTCGGAATGGATGGTCGTGAAGAGGAAAGTTGCTCTATAGGAAGAGTTTCATCTTCTGAAAGAAATGGAAAAGCTTGAAGCAATGATTTAGTATCATCAGAATCATCCATGGACCATGAGCCTCCCATAAGTTGTTCGTTAAAAGTAGCATCACGATTCACAATTACTTTCTTGGAGGAAGGGTCATAGAATTTGTAGCCTTTGGAAGTGTCAGAATATCCAATAAAAATAACTTTAAGACCAGGAGCATCAAGCTTTGTTCGTGTTTCTTTGGGAACATGAATATAAGCAATACATCCAAAGGTTCGAAAATGAGATACAGAAGGAATGTCACCTGTCCATGCTGTGATGGGTATCTTACCAGAGGGTGCAGTAGTAGGAAGATGATTCTGAATATGGCTCCAACAAAACATGGCATCCCATTATCAATTTTCCACTTACAAATGTACACTTTTGCACTTTGCATGCCTTTATGCGTATATTTGATCGCTTGTTAAAGCTTCACATAGAGTACGCTTTCACAATGAAACCACTTTCCAGATCCGTGGAAGCCATTGGAATAGTTGAAACAATTCTAAATTCGATTGGATGTCATGGTGGCAATGTTTCTATCATTGGTGAGGTGGAAAATATGCATGAAGTGCCACAAAAAGTATCTATGAATGGTGTGAAAGCAAGTAAGTTTTTCAAGAAACCAGAGATGCAAAAGGAGAGGGGTGAAGAGGATGCTCCATGGGAGCTATGGAAAGCGCTTTGCAAGTGTACGACCGATCAAGATTCAAATCTCGTGCCTGTAAATCTGCATAGGCAAGTGTGGCACCACTTGGAGTTAGTGCTTCAAATCATGTGGAAACCCCAAACCACGAGCGAGCAACACAAATTGTTCAAAGATCATATTTCAAATTTCACTAAAGCATTTGTGCAAGCGTGGGGAGAGAGAAATATCACACACTACATGGTAAGTTACTTTGTTCAGTTCAAATTTTGATGCTATACATAAATATTTATTTGATCTAAGCATTTTTTCTTGATGCAGCATATTTTGTATGCGCATGGAGCATTCTTTATGTCAAAATGTGGTTCATTAGACATGTGGAACACTCAAGGAATAGAAAAATCACATTATCGAGCCAAAGGTGTTTACTTTTAAAATACACGTCACGGTGGTGGAACTACGAGATCCAACTACATGAAGGAGATGTTTGATTGGTTCTTTGGGGATATGTCATGCCATAGAGCGAGCGCGAAAGTCAAGTCTTTCCAAGGAGGTTAGGAGACAATCTCGACTTACTGCTAAAGAGAAATGGAGAAACTCCACAGGACCCCTTAATCATGCTAGGTGGCGTGAAAATCGCCATAGAGTGGGCAAACGTTGGTTACCTAATGTTGAGCTTATATGTGAAGCTACTCAATATATGGCTTCTCTATATATGGCACCGAGGTCCCCTCTATATATACATCATCTCATGTGTGTATTCTACACACTTTGGGGTTCTATTTCTGTGCTCTCTCTTTCTCTCTCAACATGGTATCAGAGCAGTACGGTTTTATTTTCAGGTTTTCTCCTGATCGAAAACGATTCTGCAGAAACTACTCTCAAGAAGCACCAGAATCGATGTAGTCTACAACTTTGCAGAAGAAAGTTTTTTCAAATTCTTCACCGATTTAGAGTTATCGTTCGCGGACTGCGTACATGCCTAAAAAGCAACTTCCGCTTTTTGTTTTTGATTTTTTTTGCTATTTGAAAACAATTTTGCAGAAACTATGCGGAGAGGAACGTAATCGATGTGGTCTACAACTTTGCAGAAGAAAGTTTTTTCAAATTCTGCACCGATTTTGAGTTATGTTCGCGGATTGCGTACATACCCGAAAAACAACTTCCGCTTTCTGTTTTTGATTTTCTACTAATTGAAAATGATTTTGCAGAAACTACTCGTTAAAGAGATCAGAATCGATGTGGTCTACAACTTTGCAGAAGAAAGGTTTTTCAAATTCTGCACCAATTTTGAGTTATCGTTCGCGGACTACGTACATACCTGAAAAGCAACTTTTGCTTTTTGTTTTTGATTTCTTCGCTAATTGAAAACGATTATTCAAAAACTACCCGCGTGAGGGATCGAAATCGATGCGGTCGACAACTTTGCAAAGGAAGTTTTTTCAAATTTTGCACCGATTTTGAGTTATCGTTCGTAGACTGCGTACATACACGAAAAGCAACCTCTGCTTTCTGTTTTTTGAGTTTTCTCCTGATTGAAAACGATTTTGCAAAAACTACTGGCCAGAGGGACTGGAGTCGATGTGGTCTACAGCTTTGCAGAAGGAAGTTTTTTCAAATTTTGCACCAATTTTGAGTTATCGTTCGCGGACTGCATACATGTCCGAAAAGCAAGTTTCATTTTATGTTTTTTTTTTCTGTTAATTGAAAACGATTTTGCAGAAACTACCCATGGAAAGGACCGAAATCGATGTGGTCTACAACTTTGCAAAAGGACGCTTTTTCAAATTCTTCACCGATTTTGAGTTATTGTTCGCGGACTACGTACATGCTTGAAAAGCAACTTTCCCTTTTTGTTTTTGAGTTTTCTCTTGATTGAAAATGATTTTGCAAAAACTACCCATGTGAGGAACCGGAATCAATGTGATCTACAACTTTGTAGAAGAAACTAGCCGCTGCAGCCATCGGAATCGATGAGAAACTATTCGCTTGAGCCATGGGAATTGATGTGGTCTATAACTTTGCAGAAGAAAGTTTCTCTAAATTCTGCACCGATTTTGGGTTATCGTTCACGGATTGTGAATATGTTTGAAAATCAAAATTTTACTTTTTGCTTTTGATTTTTCTCATAATTGAAAACTTCTCAATTGTATTTTTTCTTCATCAATCATATATTTGTTACTGACGTAACTTTGCTGAAGAAGCCAGTTACATATCGTTCTGATTCAGTCGAGCAGTTGATGATCGTCCAAATTCTATCGAGCTACTGTTGGTACATGATCTTTTGCTATATGATATACTAGTTCATTGATTCTCGTATAATTATTCTTTTAGAGATATAGTTTCGTCGGTTTATTGATAATTTCTCGTTGATACCATAGTGGTTTTGATGGTACCATGATGATGTTTTGTTAGTACTTTGGTCATGGTGATTTTTGTTGATACCATGATGATATTTCATTGATACCATGGTTATTCTCGGTGATGCCATGATGATGTTTCGTTGATACCATGGTTATTCTCGGTGATTCCATGATGATATTTCCTTAATTCCATGATGCTGTTTCGTTGATACCATGGTTATTCTCGGTGATACCATGATGTTGTTTCGTTGATACCATGGTTATTCTCGGTGATGCCATGATGTTGTTTCGTTGATACAATTATTATTTTTGGTGATATCATGATATGCTTTTTGTTGATACCATGATGATTTATTCATTTTTATTGATACAATGATGATGTTTTGTTAATACTTTGATGATATTCATTGATCACTACGTTGATAAATGTTGTTTTATGTAGTATATATACATATCATTTGCATCACGTAATCACGCATCTTGTACTTTTACGTTCATACTCTATGTACCATATGTTTTCGTGCGTATATATGTCGTCAAAAGAGTGGCGTCGTGAACCATTTCTTATGGCATTGTGAACGTAAATTATTTCACTAACGATGCTAATAATTTTCATGACTATGTTTTTTTTTGAGTCTATGATCTATGCAGGATTCATCAAAGAATTGATTTTATGAAGAGAAACTTGGTGACAATAAAAGATTTATGAAGATATGTTTGGTGATGTCATATTGATGACAACATGAAGATATGCTTGGTGATACGATAGTGATGATAAGCTACATAGCAGATTCATGGAGACACTTCTGATTACGAGCTAATCGATAGCCTTTACACCTCTTTATTAAACCTTTCTATTCATTATTGTATTTGATAGGATAGGAGTAATGTAACTCCTCATAAAACATTCATTGTAAAAGGAGTGATGTAGCTCCTCATAAAATATTCATTGTAAAAGGAGTGATGCAGCTCCTCATGAACATTTGTATATTCAATGATTTTTATAATATAACGGTGGGTGTATATAGAGCTGTGGGTTTTTCCCTTGATCCCCCAAGGGTTTTTTCATCCACAGTTAGGGACCCTTATTTGAGCGGGGGTGTTGAGCTTATATGTGAAGCTACTCAATATATGGCTTCTCTATATATGGCACCCAGGTCCCCTCTATATATACATCATCTCATGTGTGTATTCTACACACTTTGGGGTTCTATTTCTGTGCTCTCTCTTTCTCTCTCAACACCCAACATGTAAAATAAATGATGCTATGCAATGTAATGTTTATGTTTGTAGATGTCTTTGTTGAGTTGCATATAATACTTCTCCATTTGTCCATTTTTTGTTTTTTATATTTTGATGATATTAAGAGTTTTTTTAAGTGGCCTGGTCAAGTGTGAAGAAACCTTTTTTTTTTCAAATAGAGGGATTTTAGAGAAGAGGGAGTCTCATTTTCAATATTTCCCCTTCCTACAACATGGCACGCACAACGCAAACAGCAAGAAAAGATCAACCTTTTTTTTCTCATCCTCACTCAACCGTCCAAGGTGCTCAAAAACCACCTTGGATACACGAACAAGAGCTCTTAGAAGGGATGGAGAGAGAATGGTCAGGTGAAGAGCAAGAAGATGGACAACCTTCATGCAAGAAGAAATGGGTAGTGACATCAGACACAGAAACCGAAACGGACAAGGAAGCACAAAGCCCACCTTAGAGCGGACAGGAGATCCCAAGCAATCATCGAGTTCCGACTGGGAAGACATTGCCACGTGGCTTCGGCGCTCTGCCGTCAGATCAGCCTAGAGGTGATCATGGGTTACTAAATGAAGAGGATTTTGAGGATGTAACAGACGAGCCAGCTAGAGCGCAAGGTGGAGTTGAAGACCAAGTCGGAGCACATGGTGGCCTTGAAGATGCGCAAGCTCCTCCTCGCAAGCCCTCTCGTAAAAAGAAAAAGTTTTTCAAGGTTCGCCCTCGCAAGGCCCATGTCCCAGATCCTACCATCCCTCAACAACGGGCTCCTGCTATGAAGGCATTGCAAGAGATTCGCCACTATCAAAAAACTTTAGACCTTCTCATCCGCAAGGCACCATTCACACGTTTAGTGAAAGAGATCATGCAAACTTATCAAATGGCATTTCCAGTTCAAGGTATCGCCGTAGAAGCTCTGCAAGAATCGGCAGAATATCATCTAATTTCTATTTTTGAAGACACCAACTTGTGTGCTATTCATGCAAAACGCGTGACAATAATGCCCAAGGATTTAGCTCTTGCGCATCAAATCAGAGGAGAAAGAGATTGAATTTGATTTTTATGCAATTTTGCCAATGTAAAGATATCTTTTTGAAACATAACGAGTCGTGGCTTTTTCAAATATAACGAGTCCTGTACATTTTTGTTTTAAGTGATATAAGTAAAACTAAGTAGAGAGAGAGAGAGAGAGAGAGAGAGAGAGAGATATGTGGATAGAAGAGCTATCAACCAAGTGTGGTTGATTGAATAACCAAAAAATACATTGTATTCTTATAATATTAGCCTAAAAAAGGTTTAAAAAGGCTGTCTAGAGGCCTGCCGCAGAGGCACGCGAGAAGGCAAAAGTAGAAGTTACTTTCGCTTTCTCGCGCGCCTCTACGGCAGGCCTCTAGACAACCTTTTTAAACCTTTTTTAGGCTAAAATTATAAGAATTTTATGATATTGATTTTTTTGATGTTATTTATATAAAAAGAACTCTATATATGGATTCAGAGAATTGCACAATCGTATCACAAGATAGAACCAATCACGTATTGTCTATCGTACCATAAACTCAATACAGAAGTTGGAAGGTACCAGTTAAAATCAATTTCCATTCAAATTTTGGAATAACAAAGTACAAAGATGTGATATATCTCATTACATATTTGATAATTACAAGATTTATGCAGCTATTGAGTGCTTGATCCATCTAAGATATGGCGAGCAATGTTTTCTCGGCGCTCTTGGGCGCAGGGAAGCTGTTTGTGCAGCACATCCCAAGCAATTTGTTCCACATTGCTTAGACCTACATCTTGGCTTAAGGCCACGTTACAAAGCGCACGACCACGAATGTGTGTCGCAAATGCAGCACTGGCTAGAGATTTATTTACAAGATATATAACTTGGGAGGCTTGACATATGGTTGACAGGCATAGGATGCGGCTCATTGCTTTCATCATTGACACTCAAAATTGACCACAAGGAGTGTACTCCTTGTGGATTTTTTAGAGGAAAGAATCTTACACAGAAAGGTGGAGTTCACATTGGGATGAGTCCTTGGCATTGCAAAGTGAGAGTTCCAAAAGAAAATCATTGACATAATAAGAACAAAACATTAGGCTTTAACGGAGTCTACTCAATCAGAGGTTAAAGGGAGTGCTTCAAAAATGCATGTGATACAAGTAAACTAAAAGGATGACTTTCAAATGAGAATGTTGTAGGTTGATGCCAGTCTTCAGGCAATAGAAACAGGCATGTCAAGTATGTAGATGAAGATGAAGAGAAATCCATTCATGAGAGACACTATTCTGGAACCATTGGGTAAGGGCTACAATAGAAACCTTGGTTAAGGTGGGAGACCTTCAGGACCCTTACATGGAACTGATAGACCATGGTTTGGAGATTAACCTCACATCCAAGAGTCTCTATATGAAGGAAAAGTGCCCAATTGATACTGACCACGGGTGGATGATTGGGGTTTCAAACAACTCATTGAGGGTTATCTATGGTTCTTGTCTAGATGTTAATGTAACCATAGGGGCAGAATTTCTTTGTCCAAGAGATGTCAAGCTATCCTCTAATCCTCGGGTAAACATACATCATCGCAATGTAAATGGACACAAAAGTATTCGATGATGGCTGTACTTATGCCATAGTAAAATACAAATATGGAAAACAAGTTGTTCAAGTCTTGATAGTTTGTGTCGAATCATGATAGTTAAGGGAACATTGTCAACCAAAACCTAGCAAAGACTTGCAAGATCAAAGGGAGAACCAAGGTTTATCCCTATTACCATTGTAAAGCAGGAGTGATGTCATACAAGAAGCAAAAGGTTGTCGCTTGATCCAAAAAGGGACAAGGTTTTTTCTACACGTGCCCTAGTAGCCAAAGATGGATCAATATTTTTTGCAATGCTTTGAGATTTAAAGAAAGGACAAAAGAAACATGTAAATAGTGTATATAGAAAATACAAAAACCATGATTTTCTTTATGAGAATGAGTAGATTTTAGGTGTGTATGAAGATGTTTCTTTTGTAGATACTATGGATGATCTTAATGCTTTAGCATGGTCTAGTTTTCAATATGGAAATGACCTTCTAAAAGTAGCTTCTATGGACATGTATGGAATCATTGAAGCTTTCAAAGATAAGGAGTGCTATAATTCTCAAAAAGATCTAGAAGTGTAGCTGAAGACAAAGTGCAAGAATCTTACGAAGAAGATGAAACCAGTGGCAGTGTCTTTCCCTATATACTGCAAGGAAAAGATGAAGCAATCTTCTTTGCAACCTAGTCTCCAAAATCCAATAAGAATCCAACACTATAAAAGAGTCATTGAAGATATTAAACATTGAAAGGAATGAATCCTTGACACATGTTGAAAACAAATTCTTTTAACAGATTCTCTCTAGACATGGGATATATTTTTATTTGAGTCGTATTAGATAGGGTGTTTGAATCCTTCTATACACAAACATATGGTAATATCCATGTACCTCATGTTCCTTGGAATCTACAAACAATTATAGTTCCAAAAGTGCACTTGCAAAAGATGATTGACTTACTCAATAAAAAATATAATATGGGCATCATAGAGCCTTTGTGTGGCCTGTACTCAAGAAGATGCTTCATAGTACCAAAGAAAAATGGATCTCTATGCTTCATTCAAGACCTAAAACTTGTCAACAAAGTCACAATCAAGAATATGGGTACGGTTTAATTATAGAAAGTTTGCATAGGCATTCTCAAGAAGGGAAAATATATTCTATGGGGTATGATTAGCTCCAACTAGAAATAGAAAGCGGGGACTTGACTACCATCAGTACACCTTTGGGTTTTGTAAGGATGTGCACCTTACCACAGGAAGAAACTTACTGGATTGTGCACATGACAAATGGTATGGAAAGAGTTGTACATGATTTCATACTTTGTAATCAGGGTATGATTAGCTCGAACTAGAAATAGAAACCGGGGACTTGACTACCATCAGTACACCTTTGGGTTTTGTAAGGATGTGCACCTTACCACAGGAAGAAACTTACTGGATTGTGCACATGACAAATGGTACGGAAAGAGTTGTACATGATTTCATACTTCAAACTACAATTCCCCTTCTTGATTAAGTGCCAATCAAAAGGATGAAACATGCACAGAATAAATGAGGCTCTAAATTTGAGGGGGTCTTGCATATATGTAGAAAACCACATCAATGACTATGATAAAATTCTAGCAAGGTTATAATAAATGAATCTTTACCTTATGTGGGCATAAGTCAGTGTTTGGGGTCCAAGAAATATTTATTGTGGGTCATCTTTGTATTCCTCATGGTTGCAAACATTGTCCAGTTAAAGTGCTTGTAATACATGTTGACCAGAGAGAAATACTGTGGAGAGAGAGAGAGAGAGATAGAGAGAGAGAGAGAGAGACAGATAACACAACACTTTGCAAACCCCAAAATGTGTGGATTGATTTATATATATATAATGAGGACATAGACCTATATGTACGGTAGGTATGGACTCTATACATAGTCCAACATCCCTAGTCAAATAGGGTCCCTAACTATGGATGAAAAATCCCTTGGGATTTCAAGGGAAAAACCCACAACACTAAATATATTTTTTCATATTAATAAATTCTTGGAAGTACAAAATATCATTTCAAGAAGCTACTTCACTCCATCGTTTACAATGGTTGCCAAATAGGTCTTGATATAAATGATCTAGAGAGGTACTTGAATTACCAAAAGTTGTCACTATTATAGATATGTTGATTATTGTTGTGAATGCCCAAACTGATGAAGCTCATGCTTCAATTCACCTGCTAAGAAAAAAAACATGAGACTTCAGTACAAAAGCGTTGACCACAAAATAGTTGACATTGGAGAATTGTAACAAGCACATGTCTTTTTAGAGTCAGAGTCCCTAACTATGGATATAAAAACCCTTGGGGTTTCAAAAGAAAAACCCACAGCACTATACATATATTGTCATATCAATAAATTCTTGGAAGTACAAAATATCATTTCAAGGAGCTTCTTCACTCCATCGTTTACAATGGTTGCCAAATAGACCTTGATATAAATAATCTAGAGAGGTACTTCAATTACCAAAAGCTGGTACTATTAAAGATATGTTGATTATTGTTGTGAATGCCAAAGATGATGTAGCACATCACTTCAATTCACTTGCTAAGAAAAAAACATAAGACTTAAGTAGAAAAGTGTAGACCACAAAATAGTTGACACTGGAGAATTGTCACAAGTATATGTCTTTTTAGACTCGAGGTCCCTAACTATGGATGAAAAAACCCTTGGGGTTTCAAGGGAGAAACCCAGAGCACTATATATATATTGTCATATTTATAAATTTTTGGAAGTACAAAGTATCATTTCTATAGTCAAACAAATAGTAATATCCAATGTACCTTATGTTCCCTGAAATCTACAAACAATAATAGTGCCAAAAGTTCTCTTGCCAAAGATGATTGACGTACTCAATGAAAAGTTAAAAATGGGGATCTTAGATCCTTTTTGTGCTCTCTACTCAAGTAGATGCTTCATAGTACCAAAGAAAAATGGAGCTCTACGCTTAATTCAAGACCTAAAACTTGTCAGCAAAGTTACAATCAAGAATATGGGTACGGATTAATTGTAGAAAAGTTTGCAGAGGCATTTTCAAGAAGGGAAAATATATTCTATGGGGGATTTGTAATCACGGTATGATTAGTTCTAACTACAAAAGGAAAGCAGGGACTTGACTACCATGAACACACTTTTGGATTTTGTAAGGATGTGCACCTTACCATAGGGGAGCAACCAGTTGGATTGTGCACATGACAAATGGTATGAAAAATGTTATACATGATCTCATACTTCAAACTACAATTCCTCTTGTTGATTAAGTGCCAATCAAAAGATGAAACATGGCAAAAGAAAACGAGGTTCTAATTTTGAGGGGGTGTTGCACATATGTGGAAAACCACATCAATGATTGTGATAAAATTCTAGCAAGGATGTAATAAATGAGCCTTTACCTTAAGTGGGTATAAGTCAGCGTTTGGGGTCAAACAAATATCGATTGTGTGAAATCTTTGTGTTCCTCATGGCCGCGGACTTGGCTGCGGACATTGTCCGGTTAAAGTGGCTATAATATGACCAGAGAGAAAGAGTGTGGAGAGAGAGAGAGAGAGAGAGAGAGATCAGAGAACATAACACGTTGCAAACTCCAAAATGTGTGTAAGAGCACACACACTAAGCATATATACATAGTGAGGAAGTAGACATATATGTAGTTTAGGTATGGACTCTATATATAGTCCTCATCCCTGGTCAAATAGGGGTCCCTAACTATGGATGAAAAAACCCTTGGGGTTTCAAGGGAAAAACCCACAGCACTATATATATATAATGTCATATCAATAAAGTCTTGGAAGTACAAAATATCATTTAAAGGAGCTACTTCACTCCATCATTTACAATGGTTGCCAAAAAGGTCTGGGTATAAATGATCTAGAGCGGTACTTCAATTACCAAAAGTTGGTATTATTATAGATATGTTGACTATTGTTGTGAATGCCCAAACTGATGAAGATCATAACTTCAATTCACTTGCTAAGAAAAAAATCATGAGACTTAAGTAGAAAAGTGTAGACCACAAAGTAGTTGACATTGGAAAATTGTCACAAGCACATGTCTTTTTAGAGTCGGGGTCCCTAACTATGGATGAGAAAACCCTTGGGTTATCAAGGGAAAAACTATGAACACTATATACATATTGTCATATTAATATGTTCTTAGAAGTACAAAATATCATTTCAAGGAGCTACTTCACTCCATCGTTTACAATGGTTGCCAAATAGGCCTTGATATAAATGATCTAGAGAGGTACTTCAACTACCAAAAGTTGGTACTATTATAGATATATTTATTTTTGTTGTGAATGCCCAAGATGATGTAGCTCATGGTTTCAATTCACGTTGCTAAGAAAAAAAACATGAGACTTAGTAGAAAAGTGTAGACCACAAAATAGTTGACACTAGAGAATTGTCACAAGCACATGTCTTTTTAGACTCGGGGTCCCTAACTATGGATTAAAAAATCCTTGGGGTTTCAATGGAAAAATCCACAGCACTATATATATATGTCATATCAGTAAATTCTTGGAAGTACAAATTATCATTTCTATAGTAAAAAAAACCGTCATATCCATTGTACCTCATGTTCCTTAGACTCTACAAACAGTTATAGTGCCAAAATTTCTCTTGCAAAGGATGATTGAATTACTCAAAGAAAAGTTAAAGATGGGGATGTAATGGCCTTTGTGTGCTCTCTAATCAAGCAGATGCTTCATTGTACCAAAGAAAAAAGGAGCTCTACGCTTCATTCAAGACCTAAAACTTGTCAGCAAAGTCACAATCAAGAATGTGGATACGGATTAATTGTAGGAAAGTTTGTAGAGGCATTTTTAGGAAGGGAAAATATATTCTATGGGGATTTTTAATCAAGGTATTATTAGCTCCAACTAGAAATGGAAAGTAGGGACTTGACTACCATGAGTACACCTTTTGGTTTTGTAAGAATGTGCACCTTACCATAGGGAGCAACCAACTAGATTGTGCACATGACAAATGGCATGAAAAAAGTTGTACATGATCTCATAATTCAAACTAAAGTTGCCCTTCTTGATTAAGCACCAGTCAAAGGATGAAACATGGCAAAAGCAATGAGGCTCTAAATTTGAAGGGGTGTTGCACATATGTGGAAGACCACATCAATGGTTGTGATAAAACTCTAGCGAGGGTGTAATAAATAAACCTTTACTTTATGCGAACATAAGTTAGTGCTTGGGGTCCAAGAAATATTGATCGTGGGGAATCTTTGTATTCCTCATGGATGCGGATCTTGTCTAGTTAAAGTGGCTATAATACATGTTGACAAGAGAGAAAGAGTGCGAAGAGAGAGAGAGAGAGAGAGAGAGAGAGAGAGAGAGAGAGAGAGAGAGAGAGAGAGAGAGAGAGAACACAATTCTTTGCAAACCCCAAAATGTGTGTAGAGAACACACACTACGAAAATATATAGTGAGGACATAGACCTATATATAGTGTAGGTATGGACTCTATATATAGTCCAACATCCCCGCTCAAATAGGGGTCCTTAATTATGGATGAAAACCCTTGGGGTTTCAAGGGAAAAACCTACAACACTATTTATATATAATCATATTAAGAAATCCTTTGACGTACAAAATATCATTTCAAGAAGCTACTTCACTCCATCATTTACAATGTGCCAAATAGGTCCTTATATAAATGATCTAGAGAGGTACTTCAATTATCAAAAGTTGGTACTATTACAGATAGGTTGATTATTGTTGGGAATGCCCAAGATGATACTTGCTAAGATGGCATCTCTTCAATTCACTTGCTAAGAAAAAAAACATGAGACTTAAGTAGAAAAGTGTAGACCACAAAATAGTTGACATTGGAGAATTGTCACAAGAACATGTCTTTTTAGACAAGGGGTCCCTAACTATGGGTGAAATAACCCTTGGGGTTTCAAGGTAAAAACTCAAGCACTATATATATATATATTGTCATATTAATAAATTCTTGGAAGTACAAAACATCATTTCAAGGAGCTTCTTCACTCCAATGTTTACAATGGTTTCCAAATAGGCCTTCAAATAAATGATCTAGAGAGGTACTTCAATTACCAAAATTTGGCACTTCTATAGATATATTGATTATTGTTGTGAATGCCCAAGATGATGAAGCTCATCGCTTCAATTCACGTGCTAAGAAAAAAAAATGAGACTTAAGTAGAAAAGTGTTGACCACAAAATAGTTGACATTGGAGAGTTGTCACAAGTACATGTCTTTTTAGACAGTTCACAACAAGTATTGGTATACAAACATGTAAACACAAGCCGACTTTCAAGTCCATATGAACTAATTTGACATGAATAAAATAATTATGAAGTATCTAGCATGTACTAAAATTTACGTCAGTAGTGGCACACAAAGCACTATAGATAATATTCATAAACTCTAGCATCAAGTAGTAGAATAGTGAGCTATGGGAACTTGTCATCAACATGTATAAAATTTGTCACCAAACATGTACAATATTTGATGGTGGTGCAGCTAAAGTGTTTCAAACAAGGAAGATGACACATGCGAGTATGAATGGGCTAGTAGGTGCATATGGCACAAAGCAAAAGCAGGTACAAGGATCTTGGACAGGCACGTAGCAATCGATGTGTATGATTGATTGGTTTTCTAGAACAAAAGTGCTCCAAAAGGTTTAATGGGTTGAGAAGTAAAGGATTTCCGAGGTGTACATTTTTTGCTTGGAAATGTAGTGTTCAAATGTTGAGTGAGCTTCTCTAGACAACTGAGTACATGGAGCTACAGGGTGCAAGATATTGAGGTTTGAAGATGGAGGTATTTGTAGATCTTAGATGGACACCGCAAGTGATGATAGATGGTCAGAGCTAGATTGAAGTGATGGATGTGAAGAACTTGAATTATGGATTGCGTTGATCCTTTGAGATTAACAATAAGAGTCACGGATACCAAGCTAGAGAGGTTTGAATTTTTGCTAGGGGCCAATTTTGAGTCAGTTTGACTACTTGGGAAAATAGTCCATTAGAGTTTTTTTGAAGCTGGAGGGGATTTTTAGAGGTAGAAGGTGATGTATGAAGCTAGCAATTGGGAGATATTGAGAGTCAAAATTTGGTGCAGTGGACGGTGGTGAACTGCCATAGAGTTTTTAGCAATTTTTATTGGCTCGGCTGAGTGACCCAGGGAAGTCAAAGTATCATAAGAATGGAAGAGATTAAAGTTGGGGATGATGGTTTCCAAGGGGTTTTGTTGCCTTGGTGTTCAAAATTCAAATGGTCTGAATAGGGGTAGAAATACAAGTCCTTTTTTAAGTTTGTGGTGTGTTTTTTAGGTTTTCACGGGCCAAGGGTTCAGTGGTTGCCACGTGTCATCGTGAGGTAGTCTCACATGCAATATATGGGGGTGGGCAAGCATGGTATTTAGCCTAGGTCACGCACTCACTTCAGGCATCAAAAGGAGAAGAGGAGCTCTTGGAACTTAGAAACTATGGTGGCTCTTTTGAGATTTGCGGCATTGCTTGGCATGTCCTATAGTTTGATGATGTGGCATGTCTAGCAAGGCGGGGTTCTTGCATCCCTATTGGTGCTCACTCTTTTGTTGAGTGCAAGGGGGGACTCCTCACTTGTCACCGTACCGTGACATCCTAAGGGGGGGGCTCCCATTTTATTTGAGATGAAGACTGTTTGAGGATTAGGCTAAACTTAGTTGTTCATAGGCAGATGAGTGAGGAAATTGACGGAGTTGGCAAGGCCATGCAATGTTTGCTAGATTGAATTTTCCACATGTGTGATGTATGGAAAAATGCCTAAATGGGCTCTAGATGGGCTACACAAGAAGGAAAACAAAGTTTTTTTCTTTTTTGAGAGCTCTTGCACACTCCTAAAAAATGAGATTCTCAAGATTTTGTAGAGGATTTTTGGCCAAAGGAAGGGCTTTTTGGCATTTTTATCCGTGGAGAGGCAAGAGTTAGGGTGTGCCAGCTTGGAGCATGTCTCTCTATATTTCTTTTGTGAATTGAAGCCATCAGTGTCGTGAAATTGTGTTAGTCCCCCCTTCCCCTTTCTCTTCTTTGCTTGTGTGCATGTGTTTTCAAGCGCGTGTCAGCAGGTGTGCCCCATCGAGGTTGATTATGCAAAGTGAAGCAGTCAGTATCAGATGATTGGTCATGTTTGTGGTGGTGCAACAAGTGCTTGTGTATATTATCATTTGTAAATCTTTGTGATCTTGTGAGATTGTGTGAGTTTGAAGGTGAAATCTAGTGGTTAAGGGTGTTGTGTATATCCTCGCCTATAGAGAGGCAAGTTGTATATGTTCCCTTTTCTCCATTTCCATCGTCTGGTGCCCCCATTGAGGAGCACACTGATTTCTCCATAGTGATGTGTTTGTGATTCAATATGTCGCAAAAATTGTGTACAATTTTCAATGGTGATGGAGATGCAGACAAGTGGTCGGTATATTTTGAGCTATTTATGTTGTTGTAGCGGATGCAAAGTGATGAGGAAAAGCTGAAGATGGTGCCTGTTCCGATGCACAAACATGAAAAGGTTTAGTTCAATGGTTTGTAGAGTGCTAATCGAGGCTCATAAAAAAGCTGCAAAGAAAATTCTTGAAATGGTTTCAGAAGGTGATTAGTCCAACAGAGGATGTTGCAAATATGAGGGCGGTATGCAAAGATGTAAGTAAAGACTTTTCAATTTTTGGACAATTTGAGCCGGTCAAAGGTTACTACTAGGGCTAAAGGAAAACAATATTTAAAGCTGCCAATTTTTTTGAGTGCTTGCATCCGAAGACCAGGAAAAAGGTCGAGTCTAATTCGGACAGCTACGAAGATATGGTGTATTGTCCAAGATGAAGAGCAGCAATGTCAAGTGAAAGCTTGATCTCGGCTTGGTTAAGCCTACAAACTATGTGCTTGTTACCGTGGTGGCAGAGTGTTCCATGGTTCAACTGAAGCTGGTGCCTATTGTTCAAAGTGCAGATCCTGTTGAGGTAAGTCCAATGGTTGATTATTCTCTTTGGAGGTTTCATCTTTATAATTTTCCTATACCGGTGATAAATGAGCTTGTAAACAAAGATAATCCCCTTGTTGAGGAGAACTAGTGTGCTGGAAATATCATTAGGAAGAGAATGGGGTTGATGATGCCTTCTTTATTGAACAGTTTAAAGGATTCAAACCTTTATTATTATAAATTAATCAAAGGAAATCTTTTGAATTCAAATAGGCAAAATGGCTAGTTTATTTGAATTCAAATCCCCCCAACCACAAAAAAAAGTTTTTAAAAAATGAGATTTAGAATCTAGTGGTCAAAACCATATAATGTAGCATATTTATGGAAAGAGCTCGATGTTTAGACTATATATCTATATTCTTTGCTCAAATTGAAGATCATAAGTAGTGCTTCTTTGGATGAGCAACGATCTGTTACTATGCGCGTGTAAGCAGAGGCTAATGTGGAAGAGTATGGGTGTCTACCGCAGTGCTTTTCTAAGGAGGGCCTTACTTTATATGGATGGCAAGCAGGGTTAGTTACGATTCTCTTGAATGATAGTGTGTTTGGTGGTGTGTGGTATGAAGTGTGAAGTACGCTAAAGTATTTTGGGAGTGTTGAAGGTAGGCCATAGGTAGCTTATGAGCATGAGGGGCTATGTATTGGGGTGAATCACTATGCTAAGCGGTTATAGGTGGATGGATGGAACTAATGCCAGTTGTTTGATCCAGGTGGAGAGTATGTTGTGATGCAAGGGGTGGGGCAACCCACTTGAAGGTTTGTTAGTAGAATACATAATACAATTCTACATATTTTTGGTTTGTTGATATTGTGTACCAGGTTTTTCTATATATAAATGAATAAAGTAATTTTATGGTTGAACATAAATGTTCAGTAACAATGGGGGTTGGGCAATGATGGTGCAACTAAAGTGTGTTGACCATGGAAGATGACATAGGAAAGTATGTATATGCTAGCGGGTGCATGATAGAGCGATAAAGCATGCACAAGGATCATCAACAAGTAGGCAAAAATTGATGTGTATAGATGATGCAGTTTTTTAGACAAAAAGGGCTCCAAAAAGAGCCTAATGGTATGACAAGTGAAGGATGTTTGTGATGCAAGTTTTTAACTTAGGAATGTAGTGTTAAAATTGCTCAGTGATCTTGTCCAGATATTTCATCAACTAGAGCTACATGGTGCAAGATTTTGAGGTTTGAAGATGGAGGTATTTGTTGCAGATCGGAGACGGGGCTGAGTAGGTGGTGGCACATGGTCAAAGAGATAGTTTGAAGTGATCGATGTATAGACATTGAATTATGAACTGCGGTGGTCCTTCTAGATATACCGTGGGTAGAAAAATCATACTAGGGAGAATGGTGGCCAGCCATTGCAACATTATCTTATCATTGGTGCCGCCTTAACTGAAAAATCTACACCAATGAAACATGCTGCCTAAATTAGTGAATCTTCACTAATGTTGCCTAAATTGGTGTATATGCATTTAGTTTTGTGCTTATTAAATCAGTGAATCTACACTTGATATTGTTTAAAATAGTGAGTCTACAATTTGTTGGTGTGCTGCCTAAATCAGTGAATCTACACTCGTGCTATCTAAATCAACAAACCTATATGTATCATTGGTGTTGCCAAAATTGGTGAATCTACACCAAGATGAGTATTTATACATTGCCTAAATTGACGATTCTATGTTGCATGTAACCAACAAACTAGATGAGGCATTAAAAGAAAGTAAATATTTTACCACCTATTCCACACTGCATTGGAGTAAGATTGAGTAGCAAAGTACTTATAAATTGTGTTTCATTAACTCAAGGCACCTCAGCTTATTTGAGTACCTAGCCGCATAGCTCAATGTATAATGATCTCAATAACAACTTTTTTTAATACAAGTATAGCCACAATGTTAGAAATTATTGATTTGATAAATCAATAGACAATGCAAGTAAGTAAAAAATCCATGTCGTCTCTAAAAAAATTCAAGTAAGTAACCTAATAAGTAAGCCATGTACATTGAATCTATGTAGCCATGTATTCTCTTTAGAATGGGACTAGTAGACACGTCTAGGAGTCCGGCTATCATAGAATTTAATAAACTGATATTAATGTATGATATTTTGTGTTTTCTAAAAGTTTTTCCAGAACCAAAAAAATTAAAACGAGGGGAGAATTTACCTGATTGCTCTCTATAGATCATTAGATTCTAAAAAAATTAGAAGAGAAATAACGAAGGTCATCATCAAAATTATTTAGTTAGTTATACTCAAATATAATGTGGTAAAACTTGAGCAAACATAACAAATGTGATGATCTTAACCATTTCACTTGAAGTAATTGAAAGCTAAACGATTTATTGTTGGGGTAAAGCCCCATGTGGCCGGTTAGGCCAGGTGCCCGCCCACTATACTTATTCATTATGTACATAATAGAATAAGGGGGCTCACATGTAGAGAGTGAGTTTAAGCCCCTACAAACACAAGGTCTCCTCCTCTACTCTCTTCTCCATCGCTGCACAGACACTCACACACGCTCTTGCTTGCGCACTTCAACTGGTATCAGAGCGCAGGGATTGGGAGCACCATTGGAGCTCAGCGAGGAAGCAGGTAGAGAAGCAGCCAAAACTGCAACACGTTTTTGTAGATCTGTTTTGGCCTACCAAAACGTTTTTATTCAAGCCGATTCCAGAACTACCTGCACGTCACTCAGACTACCTGCACGTCTAGGGTACACAGGTACAGATTTTTATAGATCTGTTTTGACCTGTATAAACAACACATTTCAGGTCCATTCCCACATAGCCCAATCGTTTACGCGTGGTCTACAACTTTGTAGAAGGAAGTTTCTGCAAATTCTCAGTGGTTTGGAAGATATGAGCTGACAGGCTGCAGGGTATTCGAAAAGTTGAAGATTATGTACGCATATTGTGGTGATTTGCTACATTCGGAGAGCTCGGATTGAGCTTTTGTCATTCTCTTGTTTTGCACATTGAGTGTGGGTTGATATTTTCAACACATTTATGCGCACACATTGAGAATAGTTTGTGAATGTATGCATTCTTGTGGACTCTCAAGTTCGAGAGTTGTTTCATCACACAGGTTATGTGCATTGACTGATGCGATAGAGCAGATTTCGAAAGTGTGGTGCACAGATTTGTAGAGAGATTTGCAAGCAATTTTGTCATGATTGTGAGCTGGATTTTCAGCTCATTTGAATTCTCTTTGATACACATTTGGTACATGCTTGATGCTCGTTTATATTGCCATGTGGATGCACATGATGTGCGCTTTTCGGCGGGTGGTATTCTTTGCCTTGAAATGGTATATGTGGGCCGACTTTCAGCTATTTTGAGCATCAATTTGTGTCACATTTTGGTTGGTTTGCATCCAAGTTTATGCTAGTATATGCTTCGCTTGAAGAGTGCGGTTGATGCACTTTGTGTTTCGGATTACAGGATTGTTTTCCAAGTTTACGGAGTTGAGACTTTGGGGCACCTTATGTATACTTGAGTGCGGATTTTACTCATGATTTGCTCATGGTTTTGAGCATGTTTATGGCATGTATGGTTATTATAGTTAGATAGCCAAATACTGCAGAAACTCTGCCGGATTTTTCTTGCGAGTTTATTTGTTTATGCACATGGTTTGCAATCGTGTTTTGATTGCATTTGGCACTCAGTGTTTGCTTTGCCATAGTGTTTTGGCATCGCATTGTGAGAGTGTTTTCTCACCAGATTATGTCATTTGACATACATGTGGTAATCTCTTCAAGAGGGAGATTGTTGATGGTAGTTTCATCGATTACCACATAGTGCTCTTGAATTAGAGCGAGTGTTTTGGCATCTTATGAGCGGTTTTTCTCACTTGTTTCGTTACATTGATCGCCATATTTGCCGATACTTCTCTTAGACAACTTATGCCAGCTTATGTTGTATTTTGACAGTACTTGGTGTATGAGTTAGTTAGGCTTTGGCTATTGTCAGTTGATCGACTTGTGCTTGGTCTTGTCATAGGTTATTGCCATGGATTTGGCATGTACATCATTATTAGGGTTTGTGATTTCCCATACAAAGTTTGATTGTTCAAACTTTGAGCATTGGAAAGCAAGTATGCATGATGCATTGACTCAGTTGGGGGCCAAGTGTTGCCACTACAGGGCATGGATGCAAGGCCAGAGTCAATGACTGACGATGAGTGGGAGGACTTGGATGATCTTGCACGTTTGACGATCATATTACAGCTTGGTGAGTCTTTCTATCGCATTGGTTTGGATGCATGTACAATTAGAGAGTTATGGCAAAGATTGTGCAATTCTTTTGGCACAAATGAGTCTAGAGAGATGCATTCAGTCAAAGGACGATCTTCCAGACATAGAGATGTTGTGTGTTGGCATTGTGGTCATATAGGGCATGTACATAGGTTTTGTTTTCGGTGGTAGCGTAGGAGACAGCATAGGAGGGATGCTATCACTTTGGATGATGTGGGAGCAGATGTAGCGTATGTGGCTACGCATGACGGAGACGTCGACTTTGCTTCCATATTTACGCTTGACTTTCTTAT
The DNA here is from genome assembly GCF_014529385.1 of Adiantum capillus-veneris. Lineage (NCBI taxonomy): Eukaryota > Viridiplantae > Streptophyta > Polypodiopsida > Polypodiales > Pteridaceae > Adiantum > Adiantum capillus-veneris. The sequence goes on from NC_140950.1 coordinate 79,582,329, forward strand.
GGCGGTTCTTGATGACATATTACCTTCGCATTGGATATTAGATGTGAGTGTTAGGTTTCACGTCACGCCGAGTCGTGAGTGGTTTAGCACATATGCTAGTGGTATGCTTGGACATGTGTGTCTACCTGATGGTATAGTGCATGACATAGTTGGTGCAGGTGGTGTTAGATTATCGTTGCCGAGTGGTGCATCATATGTGTTGCGAGATGTACGTCATGTGCCAGGTTTGCCACAGAGCTTGATCTCTGTGAGTCACTTGCGAGACAAGGGATGCCAAGTAGTGTTGGGTAAGCACAGTTCCGATTGCATCGTGGACAGCTAGTCATAGCTAGAGGTGCTAGTGTTGGCACGATTCATGCGATGTGAGTACGTCATGTGCAAGACGGAACAGTTTTCGTGAGTACGCAGCCATGCAGAGAGACGAGGCATGTCTCCTTTGTGGATAGGTTGCATGATGCTCCAGCTTGTGAGCATGTTGAGCCAGTTGTGCAGCAGGGCATGTCATTCATGGATACAATGACGGATATGGATGGATTGAGTGCTGAGGATTCAGACGTGATTCATTCATTGATGGATATGCTTAGGCCAGAGGCTGATGTATGTGAGTTAGAGCTAGACATTGCTCTTACCACACAGGGTTCAGGACAGACAGATGCTCTTGGTGCGCATGTGACATGTGATGGACACGAGGATGGATTCCAAGGATCGGAGTTCGGGTGTGAGGGTGATTTCCATGAGTGGAGTTCTGAGCCAAATTTGACTGAGATGGTCACATTGGCAGATACTGCTAGGATTACATCAGCATTCGGGAGTCTCATGTACGAGATACTCATCTCGAGACCCGAGATTGCATTTGCAGTAGGTGCATTTGCAGTGGGAGAAGTTAGTCGTGCAGTGACTCTTGTTGGCCTTGAAGCATAGGGGTACTTTGCAGCGTATGGTGAGATACCTGCAGGATGTGTGCGGCTTTGGTGAGGAGTATGGTGTCGATTGCTCTATAATTCCCCTACAATTAGAGCTAGATGCACACAGACTCAATGAGCCAGTGGGCGTTGGCTGAGGTCATACTTGTGATAGCCTTGTACAGGTTTTGTACGGTTTTCTTTTCTCTCTCACGGCCACATTGACCTTTACATGGGAGGTTGTTGGGGTAAAGCCCCATGTGGCCGGTTAGGCTAGGTGCCCATCCACTATACTTATTCATTATGTACAAAGAATAAGGGGGCTCACATGTAGAGAGTGAGTTTTAGCCCCTGCAAACACAAGGTCTCCTCCTCTCCTCTCTTCTCCATCGTTGCACACACACTCACACACGCTCTCGCTTGCACACTTCATTTATAACAATGGGTAGTCATTTAAGCAAGAAAAATTAACATGTAGATCTCCATAATTTTTTACATGCCTTAGATTCTAAGCTTTTATAGATGTGTTAATAACATTTAAGAGCATGACTTTATGAATGACTTTGTGCAAAAGCCACATGGGATAGCTTAGCATTAGATAGAAATTACAAAAGTGGTCACAAAAACAAGTCTCTGATAGAAATTCTAATGTTATATCTTGTTCAAATACTACTTGTGTGTCTAGAATTATGTAGACTACTGCTATCATGTCTACCATCAAGGGGGAGGGGGGGGGGGGGGGGGGGGGGGGATGAGGTACTACATAAACTTAACACCATTCCCAATGATTTTATAAGGGTTGTAGGCCTGTCGCGAGATGTACATAAGCAATGAAGTTAAACATCTCCTCTAAACCAAGCAAAGTTAGCGCATAAGCAAGCACCAAGTAATAATGTAGTCACAAAAAGTAGAAAAGATTCAAGACTAGAATAAACAGTAAGTAAAGAGGAAATGTGATGCTCTATATGCATCTCACAAAGAAATGCATGCACAATCTAACAACTACAAGTAATGTGTAGAACCACTGATTACCTATAAGCTTAAGCCACTATGAATATACACAAATCTTACTGCTAGGAGAGTAGGAGTGAGAGTAGATGCATGAACATCAACCTGTGTCCAAATCTCAACAGTTGTGAAAGCGAGAGCCAAAACGTCATCCATATCAAATGGGAATCACACTCAACCACTATAAAATACGAAAAAACTGTACTGAACTTGTATCAACTACATGAAACCATAAAACAACCATGACAGCCAAAGGCTGAAGAAATCCAAATGTTAAAAGCAAAAAAAATGGATCAATCGTAATGGAATCCACCATGTTACCATATACATGTGGTAGTGATATGTGTGAACACACTAGGACCCTCAGGGCATTTTTTCCCTCTTTAGGAGGTTTTTTCCGCCTTGCAATGTATATACGCCCATCACTCTAGGGCTATCTATATTTCCATTGAAAACTAAGTAGCACACTCTCTATCGTGTGCCTTGAGATTCCTTTGTCTTCTCGAATTTGTGTGCGTTTCCTTGCAACCCTAATTCCAACAATTGGTATCAGAACAGGTTGCATTCTCTGGGCTTATTCACCAGCTACTCCAGCACATGCCTGCTCACTTTCTCCAATTTCAGTGAGGTTTGGCGAGTGTCACAGGTCGACAAAAAATTTTGGGCTGGGCTTGTAGAGCTTAGTCTGCTTAGATCTTTATTTGGGCTCATTTTGGCCTTCGTTTCCACTACATGCAGGTCTGTAGAGGCAATTTTGTCATTTTGTGTAGAATTTTTGTTTGTGTCGTTTTCTGCATAACAGGTGCCTTACAATCTCCTACGATTTGTGCTATATAGCACGTGTTGTTCCCACTTTATTTCTCCTCTTTTTGAGCAATTTCAACATCAGGTACATCATTTACCATGGCTGACAATAACACAGATGTGCTCAAGATGTTTGCTCCCGAGGACATGTTGGATGGGGACAATTACCCTATGTGGGCTTATATGATGCAACATGTTCTTGTGTCAAAGGGCATCTAAAATATTGTGCAGGGCATTGATGTACATCCTAGTTCTGAGGATGTAGGCGATGTTGAGGATGTTGCAGGTCTTGCTGCTATTAGAGTTGTTTTGCCTACGGCAAAACAAGCTCCTTGGGATGTAAAGGATCCATAGGCACATGCATTAATTACGTTGTCTGTGAAGCGCACCATTGTTCCTCACATTCGCTCAACAAAATCTACAAAACATGCTTCGGATATTCTAGCAGGTTTTTATGTAATCCATAATGAGGCTTAAATTGCTTTGCTATGAAAAGAGCTGGAATCAAAGATTATGCATGAGAAATATGATATGGACACTTTCCTTGCTGGTGATCCGAGCCTATCACAAATTATTGTTTACTATATTTTGTTGGTTTTCCTTGCTTCTAGAGGTTTACAATAAAAGAAAGAGTGAGAACAACCTCTTGGAAAAATTCAAAAAATGATTTGATGGGAATTTTTCCTTGACTAGTTCACCGGAGGTGAAAGGGAGAACCTAGTGGTAAAGGGAAGGGAAAATATGTAAATGTGAAAAGAAAAGATATGATGTGTTTGTGGGGCCATGCACCCATGATTCAAGGGTCATGAGTGGCTCATATCATCATGGCTTTGGAGCCATATGATGATTCAAACAGATGGGACCCAGGTGGTAGACTTGGTAAAGGAAGGAAATAGACACATGATTTTGCTGGATTTTAAAAAAATACTTCCACTCCGATCCACGAAAAATTGTCTTCATTAAAGTTGTAGCTGATGAGCTAGACATTCTGACCATATATTTTCTATAATTTTTTCATCTACGGTCTAGGAGATATGGCCAAAATGGCGGATGCCAATTTTTTCAACTGTGCTGGAGACTACCCCCTCTACCTTTAGACACACACCCTTCCTTTTCCACATTGAGTCCTTCTCTAAAAATAAGCCATTAGTCTTCTCACCCTCCCCTCCTTCCTCCTCTCTCTCAAGCTCAAAAAACCATCACAAATTCCTCTTCTAATCACCTCTCAAATCATGCTTAATCTTGTTGTAATTCATAAGTTCTCATTCAACTCCTTTCTATTATTACTAGATATGTATTGACTTTATGTAGATTCTTTACATTTTGAAATAAGGAAGCTCTTGGACTCAAGCTATGGAGGAAGGAGTGAAGACAACACAAGTGATGATGGAGCCAATTAATTGAAAATTGGTCAACAAATCACTTGGAAGAAGCTTCTTCATTGGTTGAATGTCCCTAATCAAGCTTCATTTGTACAAATTACACTTGGATCTTAACCTCACTCCTAATCACTCTCTTTCCTATATAAAGAGGCCCCCCCCTTTGTAATTTCAAGTCTCCCTCAGCCCCATTGAGTCTTTGTATCACTCACCATGAGCCCATAAAGCTCATTCATTCACTCTATTCTTGCACATTCTAGAGTGCAAATTGTTTTATGCTAGTAACCTCCCCTCCTCTTACTTATGTTAATTAAGAGAAATCTTTTATGTGTGTGTGAGAGTGCTTGATGTGATTTTGGCTAATCCTTGAGTTTTTGTTTAGTAATCTACATGCTATTTGTGTTGGGAGTGCTTGAAGTTATCCATTCCTTGTACATACACTAAGGTTAATGCTTCATTCATAGTGATAGCTCTCTCTCTCTCTCTCTCTCTCTCTCTCTCTCTCTCTCTCTCTCTCTCTCTCTCTCTCTCTCTCTCTCTCGTTGTGTAGCGGTCCTAGTCCACGCTTCCAAGACCAGGTGGTGCCCTCATCTCATTTCCCTTGTGGCGCAATGGAGTTTGTTTTGGTGTAGAGGCCGCCATTCCAAATTTCCTTCGTCATAAATTGGTGCCCACACGGAGGAGTTCTCAAGCAGCACTCTGTCAATCCTACGAAGGAAGATCCATCAAATTCTCCGAGACTTCCACTATGGTCTCCCCAAGAAGCTCGAGAAAAGAAGCGTCTTTATCTACAAACACCACGTATGCGGGTAAAGAGAGCTAACTACATACACCCTTCTTTTCTTCAAGGAAAATCTTGTAGTCATCAAGTCCCTAGGTCAAAGCATTGTGTTGAGTGCTTTGTGGCTAGTGTGAAGGCACTTCCTTTGAAGCCTCGACTTCAGGTGGTGAAAGCACTCTCAAACTCGAGTATTAACAATTTTTTGGAGGGGGAGCTACACACTACACATCAATGGGGTGCGGTATTGGCAAGAGGCTACATATGGTGATGCACTCCAACTACTACTAGCAAGAAGGCTCAAGGTGGTTGAGAGGGTAGCCATTGAACCCTATCAACTCTACATAGCTGAAGATGGTCACATCAAAGCTAGGCTAATCACTGGTGAGAAAATTCTTTGCATCTCTCAAATGGTGGGATCCAAGAGAGCTCAACTTCAATGAAGTGCTTCATGGAAGTTTGTATTTAATGCACCAATGAATAATCCCATTTTCTACAACTTTCAATCAGTTCAGAATATTAGGGTGAATGTGCGTATTGATAGAAATATTTTTTCCCAACAAAGATTGGTCTTCTATTTTGGAGCTGAGAGGCTGAAAGAGATATTGTTGTCCCCTTACCCTATAATATTTCCTATTTTGGACTATAATGTATCTTTTGATGTTCACATCTTCATCTTGCTTTAAGCATACTCCATGAATCATAGGGATTTATATGGACCTTTCCAACCTCTTGCTAGACAAAGTGTGCATATAATAGCTAGCACAAAGCTTAGGTTCCAAAACATCATAAGGAACTTACTAGGCCCTCCTCGTCTAGTTGAGATTAATGCATCTATCAATCCATTTATTATACCCTTAATAAGATATGATTTGGTCCTAGACGTTTTCATCTTTGTGCTGTATTGAGAGGAAGGCAACCCATTTTATGATAGCTTTACTTGTCTCTGGGAGGGATGACGAAGCATTGAAATTGAGAGCTTTTCCTTTGGTGCTCAAAGAAGAAGCTAGGGTATGGTTCCAGGCTCTAGATCCAACCCAAAGAGCTGATTGGGAGGGATTGAAGGTAGCTTTCCTACAAAGATTTCAACGAGCCAATTCGGCAAAAGAACTATGGCAACGACTCTAGCCCTTCATCAAGTTGACCCTCATGGTTATGCAACCTATGAGGAAGGTTTTCTGAAACTTTGGGGGCAATGGTCAGACTCACTAAACCCTGGTGAGCGAGCTCCCAATTTCCTCCAAAAGGATCGATTTATCTTAGGTTTGTACCCCTTGCTAAGGGAGAAGGTAAAGAGAAAATTTCCAAATACTTTTGAAGATGCCTTAAGAATTGCTAGGGAAAAGAATAGAAAGATTCTCTATCAAGCCCAAGCTGGCCAGCTAGCTTTGGGAGGCAATATCACAACTATGGAAGCTTCTCACGTACCTCCAAATGTGCCTAATGCACCAAACCTCAATAGAGGTCAACAAGAAGATATGCTCCAACAAATAAACAATCTCACAAACCAGCTAGAGGGTTTGAGAGTAAATCTTGTGCAGGGTGCAAGAAGGACTATTGAGGGGAATGGTGGGAATCGGCCACCAATGCGACGTCAAGCAAGGGAAATGTTGTGTTACAATTGTGGGGAAAATGGCCATGGCATGTATAATTTCCCTCATCCCAGAAGATATGACAACCCTCTCAGAGGTCCTCGATAACAAGTAAGTCCTCCCCTTGCTAGAGCTCAAGCACAAGAGCAACCGCAACCTCAAATTTTGCAGCCACCTCGTGCTCAAGCTCAAGCCCCTGCTACTCAACCAAATGTGAGCATCATAAGGATGGAGGACGTCGTCAAGGGCAGAAGCAACCATGAAGAAATAGCTAAAGGGAAGATGAAGATAGATGAAGTGGATACAATGCCTATGAAGCGTGTGCGTGTCCAAGATGAAGTAAGTAAAGAAAGCAAGGATGCAAGCAATGAAGCAAGTACATCTCGGGCAACTAAAGATGAAGCCAATAAGAGAAAGACCCGTACTAGGTCTCAAATTGAAATCTCTGATTTCTCTATGGGATCTCGGACACAACCTTATGACTTGACAGCTGATGTGAGTTCTCAAGGACCAAAGATTACTTGGCCACAACTACTTCATATCTCCCCAAAGCTACGACAACAATGGTCAAAAATGGTGAGTAGGAGGGCAAAGCGAAGTAAGCTAGTAAGTGTAATCAAAGCATATGGTCTCAAGGATATAGTGCCTTCGGTGGAGGCTCAAATCAAGGGACAACGGATTCCAAAAACTTACATTGACAGTGGAGTAGAGGTTTGTGTCATGACAGAAAATCTAATGCATCAATTGGGTTTAGAGGTAATGGAATCATCAAACTTTAGCGCAAAAATGGCCAATAATGTCTCTGTCACTTGTGTGGGTGTAGTGAAAGCTTTGAGAGTTTCTGTTTTTGGAATCACTACAGAGGTTGATGCTTATGTGATGCCAGTAAAGGGAGAAGGATACCCCCTTATTTTAGGACGACCTTGGCTCATGGGTATAGGAGTTAGGCAAGATTGGGCAACAGGAGACTTGCAGTTGAGGCTCGTGTGGGTGGCCATAGTCAGAAGGTGGTTTATAACTTGAAGAATGGGCGACAAGAGAACTTTGAACTAGAGAGGTCAGCTGATGAGTGGAGCTCAAGTGGATGCTCCTCATCCATGGACGAATGCTCCTCATCCATGGACGAGGAAGAGAGTTCAAGTGAAGAGAGTGATAGCACTCTCAAAGTCATGGGCGTCACCATAAAGGAAACTACCTCATCAGAAGACAACCCAAGGATCCAAATGGAGAATGTGTGGGATGCCAGCCTAGAGAAGATGTTATCCAAGGATATAAAGGAAGAAGAAAAGGAGGGTTATGTAAATTTTCTCAAGAAGCATGCATCATTCTTTATTTCTGATTACACTCACATTACAGGTGTCACTGCAGTGAAGCATCATATCCATCTAAAAGAAGGGAGAAAGCCAGTAGTACAAAAACTAAGAATATTAGGAGTTGTGCAACAAAATGCACTGTTGTCCGAGGTGAAGAGACTCTTAGAAGCAGGATTCATATACCCAATCGAAGATTCAGAATGGGTCTCCCCAGTAGTGGTGAGGCCAAAGAAGAATGGTAAATGGCGAGTGTGCGTGGATTACAAGCCACTAAATGCTTCAACAAAGAGGGACCACTTCCCTCTCCCATTTCAAGATGAGATTCTAAATGAAGTAGCAGGCCATGAGCGATACACAGTGTGTGATGGCTACTCCGGCTACTTTCAAATATGCATTGCAGAGGAGGACCAGAAAAAGACTACTTTCATCACACCATGGGGCTGTTTTGCATTTCGAGTCATGCCTTTTGGTCTCACCAATGCTCCACCCACCTTTCAACGATTCATGAACATGGTCTTCCAACCTTACTTTGGTAAGTCCATAAGGGTTTTCATAGATATCTTTTGTATTTACAGCTCCAAAAGTATGCATCTCGGCAAGATTGATGAAGGATTTACTCGTTTAGCTAAGCTGGGTGGACAACTAAACAAGGACAAATGTCACATTGGGGAAAGCAAGGTTACACTATTGGGGCATGTAGTGTCCATTGATGGAATCGAGGTAGATCCTGAAAAGATAGAAACATTGCTAAATCTACCTTCCCCAACTTCCATCAAACAATTAATCTCTTTCTTGAAAAAGCTAAGATATTTGAGTAGATTCATACACTTACTCTCCCAAGTGATATTTCCTCTACAATAGCTAACTCGTCAAGAGACGCTTGTTTGAAGTGAAGAAAGTGATGGGCATTTTAGAGAGATAAAAAAAATGTTAGGGTCACTCCCTGTAATCCTCCAACCTTGTTGGGAAGAAACATTCTTTGTAAACCCTAGTGTGGGAGAAGAGGCCATTGGTGCTCCCCTCCTACAAAAAGATCCAAAAACATCCTTTATGAGGCCTGTGTATTTTGCTAGCCGCCTCATGGAAAACACAGAGAAGGCCTACACCCTGATGGAACAGCTAGTGTTAGCTCTCATGTTTGCGGTAACCAAATTTCGGCCATACTTGCTGCCGAAGAGGTTTGTAATTATCACTGTGGCGGATATGTTTCCCTATGCCCTATAACATATGGAAATCTCTGACAAAATAGCAAAGTGGGTGGTGCGACTTCAAGAGTTTGATTATACAATACAGGTTGAAAGAACAACTCGAGCATGCTTAGCCGACATTTTAACAAACAAGTGCTATGAAATTTTTTTTCCATTTGAAGAGAAAGGAACTTCCACCACCTCCAGCTCTAGAGGCTTTGGTCAATGCTTATAGCCTCTACTTTGATGAGCATACAAGAGAACCAAGGATAAGGCAGCTACAGGCATCGTGGTCTTATCTCCATTGGGAGAGAGGATCCATGGTGAAGGGATCACTCTAGAAGATGTCCACTCCAACAATGAAGCAGAATATCAAGCTCTAATTCATGGCCTTTGTTGGTGCCTCGATAATTCAATTAAGAGATTAAATGCTTTTGGTGACTCCATGCTTTTGGTAAGGCAAATGCAAGGTACATGGGCTTGCAAAAATGCCAGTCTCTCTACTAAAATGAGAGAAGCCAAAGCTCTTATGAGGAGATTTAGGGAGGCACAAGTACATCATGTGCCAAGAGACCAGAACAAGGATGCAGACCACCTAGCATCATCGAAGTTAAATGAGTCAATAGTGGGAGAAGTGGCCATTAAACTTCCACTTCAGCAAGGCAAGGAGGACTTAGAAGATATTATGCACATTCTGGAGCAAGGAGAGGCTTCTAAACACTTGAATGCAGGGGAAAGGCGATGGTTAGCTAGGAAGGCTACCAGGTATCGCATAGTAAATGATAACTTGTATTGTCTTGGTAAGGATGGTGTGCTTAGGAGAGTGCCTTTGAAGAGTGAAATTGAAGAGATTTTAAAAGCTTGTCACGATGATATGTGTGGAGGACACTTTGCACACGACATCACTAGTAGAAAGGTTCTACAAGCTGGGTTTACTTGGCCAAGTCTTCATCGTGATGTCAAATAATGGTGTCAAACATGTGATGAATGTCAGAAAGCAGGACCACGACGGCTCATAGCTGAACCTCAAAACCCAATAAAGGTATATGGGCCCTTTGAGAAGTGGGGAATTGATGCCATAGGGCCTCTACCACACACTCAGTCAGGTAAAGAGTACATCATCATGGGAGTAGACTACATGACTAGATGGGCTGAGGTTATGCCAACCAATAGAATTACTGCTAAGGATGTGAGTTAGTTCATCTTTGACCACATCTGTTGACGGTTTGGCACCCCTTTGAAATACTATCTGATAGAGGACCAGGGTTTAGAGCAGACTTGGTAGGAGAACTCATGCAGAAGCTAAATATTCAACATCAACACTCTACTCCTTACTACCCTGAGTGCAATGGCTTGGTGGAAAAGGTAAATGGAATCATTTGCAAAATTCTCACCAAACAGGTACATGCCAGGCACCAAGATTGGGACAAACACCTGAATGGAGCTCTATGGGCCTATAGAACCTCCTTCAAAACCACATTAGGGCACACACCCTTTCATTTGGTTTATGGAAAGGAGGCGCTTTTGCCCATTGAAGTGAAGTTAACAAGTCTTGGAATATTGGGTAGCCAGGTAGGCTCTCAAAAGGAGAAAGTACATCAAAGGATCATGGATCTAGAGAGGCTGCAATTGGATCATGAAGAACCATCAACCACTATTCTCAAGAAGCAGAGAAGCGCAGAGAAAAGTTCAACAAAAAGCTAGCATCCAGACATCAGAAAGGGATCTCTGGTGCTTCGATATGACAATCGCTTCGACACTCGTAAGGATGGAAAGTTTCTTTTTCGGGGGAAGGCCCGTTCTTGGTCACCAAAATGTTCAAAAATGGCTCTTACAGACTTCAAGACATTGATGGTAAAGTGCACAAGACCAGGACAAATGGATGGCGTCTAAAGCCTTATCACATCACGATAAGGTCAGCCCACGATCAAAGAAAGTAGGCTAGAGGCATAAATACCCCTAGCCTGGTTTGGGGGGGCTATGATCCGAGCCTATCACAAATTTTTGTTTACTATATTTTGTTGGTTTTCCTTGCTTCTAGAGGTTTACAATAAAAGAAAGAGTGAGAACAACCTCTTGGAAAAATTCAAAAAATGATTTGATGGAAATTTTTCCTTGACTAGTTCACCGGAGGTGAAAGGGAGAACCTAGTGGTAAAGGGAAGGGAAAATATGTAAATGTGAAAAGAAAAGATATGATGTGTTTGTGGGGCCATGCACCCATGATTCAAGGATCATAGGTGGCTCATATCATCATGGCTTTGGAGCCATATGATGATTCAAACAGATGGGACCCAAGTGGAAGACTTGGTAAAGGAAGGAAATAGACACATGATTTTGCTGGATTTTTAAAAAATACTTCCACTCCGATCCAAGAAAAGTTGTATTCTTCAAAGTTCTAGATGATGAGCTAGAGATTTTAACCATATTTTTTTAATAATTTTTTCATCTACGGTCTAGGAGATATGGCCAAAATGGCGGACGCCAGTTTTTTCAAATGTGGTGGAGACCACCCCCTCTACTTTTACACACACACCCTTCCTTTTCCAGATTGAGTCCTTCTCTAAAAATAAGCCATTAGTCTTCTCACCCTCCCCTCATTCCTCCTCTCTCTCAAGCTCAAAAAACCATCACAAATTCCTCTTCTAATCACCTCTCAAATCATGCTTAATCTTGTTGTAATCAATAAGTTCTCATTCAACCCCTTTCTATTATTACTAGATATATATTGATTTTATGTAGATTCTTTACATTTTGAAATAAGGAAGCTCTTGGACTCAAGCTATGGAGGAAGGAGTGAAGACAACACAAGTGATGATGGAGCCAATTAGTTGCAAATTGGTCAACAAATCACTTGGAAGGAGCTTCTTCATTGGTTGAATGTCCCTAGTCAAGCTTCATTTGTACAAATTACACTTGGATCTTAACCTCACTCCTAATCACTCTCTTTCCTATATAAAGAGGCCCCCCCCTTTGTAATTTCAAGTATCCCTCAGCCCCATTGAGTCTTTGTATCACTCAACATGAGCCCATAAAGCTCATTCATTCACTCTATTCTTGCACATTCTAGAGTGCAAATTGTTTTATGCTAGTAACCTCCCCTCCTCTTACTTATGTTAATTAAGAGAAATATTTTATGTGTGTGTGAGAGTGCTTGATGTGATTTTGGCTAATCCTTGAGTTGTTGTTTAGTAATCTACATGCTATTTGTGTTGGGAGTACTAGTGCTTGAAGTTATCTGTTCCTTGTACACACACTAAGGTTAATGCTTCATTCATAGTGATAGCTCTCTCTCTCTCTCTCTCTCTCTCTCTCTCTCTCTCTCTCTCTCTTTGTGTAGCGGTCCTAGTCCACGCTTCCAAGACTAGGTGGTGCCCTCATCTCATTTCCCTTGTGGCGCAATGGAGTTTGTTTTGGTGTAGAGGCCTGTTGCGCTGCCCCTGTTGCGTACTGCCCCTGCCTGCGCACTGTCTGTCCACGCGCGCTACTGAGCTAACACCTAGCCTGCGCGCAGCCCAGCCAGAGTGCAGCCCCGCCCGCTGCCCCCCCTGTTGTTCTCTGCCCGCCCTGCTCCAGCCCCTTATCCCCACGCCCCCCCCCCCCCCCCCCTCCGAAGGCCTCGTTTGTGTTTCCTGGCAGTGGATTCTCAGTTGGTTTCTCCTTGCCGAGCTCTCAAGCGTTGGCCTTCTCGTTCGCCCTTGTCCTTCAGAGCAGCAGACACTGATGGAGGCTCATGCTCCACCTCAGAGGGACTCCTCCGAAGCCCCCTCGCCCGACATCGTTGAGCCCACCATTCGACTTGCTCTCTCACCGACAGAGTAAGCGAGCCTAGCCGATGAGGTAGAGCGTCTGCATGGGACCTCGGTCATTTGCAAGATTCTCGGCACCCGACCCAGTAGAGGAGAGCTGCGTGACCTTCTCCAGGCCCGCCTTCTCGTAGAGGTGGGCAAGATTTTGGATGTCCAGATCCTCGGACGGAGGTACTACCAGATTGAGTTCGAGACTTCCGAGATGGCCTCCAAGGTCATAGCTATGAGTCCACTGGCTATCCGAGCATCACGCGTCCACTTTCAACAGTGGCGACACAATTTTCACCCGACTTCGGATGTGCTCGTAGAGGAGGCAGACATCCCCATCTCAGTCTACTTTTCGGGTTTACGGAGGGAGTAACTTCCACTGCTCTCCAGGATTGGCTCCGCCATCGGGACTGTTTTGGAGACACCTCGTACGGCAGCATCAGTAGCTGCCAAGGCGGCCGGCATCCCTTCAGTTCGAGTTTTGGTCAGAGATACCCACACGCTCCCGAAGGTCATCCTTTTGCCTCGGGTGAGTGGGGGTTGGTTTAGGCAGAGTGTGGAGTACTCGGGTCTCCCGAACCAGTGCTTCATTTGCAGACAGATGGGCCACCTAGCGAAGGCCTGTCCCCGGAGGAGACCACGACCTGCACCTTAGCCTCAGCCCCAGCCTGCCAAGGCTGGGCCGTAGCCTCAGCCAGCGACACAGCGCACAGATTCTGAGCCACCCTCCAAGCCTGGGGCTCCAGCGGAGGAGGGGTGGCAGCAGGCCCGTGGCCATCAACGCCAGGGGCCACAGCGACAGCCTGGCACTCATAGTGGCCCTCAGGTGCCTACTCAGCAGCAGTGGGTTCCCACGGGGAACTGCTTTGGTCCTCTTGAGCAGGAGGAGCCTCCTACGCCAGCCTTCTCTTCCGTTTCACCCTCGCCAGCCCCTCCACCTTCAGATTTCCCCTCTTCCTCCTCATCCCCTCCCCCGCCCTTTGCTCCCGCACACTCCCCACCGCGCCCCCCTGTCTCTCTCGTCCCGCCCCGCTTCTCTTCTGCTCCGCCCCCCCCAACTCCTTCTCCCCCTCCTCCTGCTTCAGTACCACAGTCGACTCAGGAGACTGGTCCCTCGCCGGCGGCTAGGAGATCTCTTCGCAGCGCTTTTGCCATGAGTCGCCTAGCGAGAGAGGGTCAGCCCTTCTTGTGGCCCCCTTTGCAGATTCAGACATCTTCCCTTGCAGCTATCCCTCGTGGTTTGACGAGCATTGACCTACGACGCCGTTGGGACTTCTTCGATAACGGACTCACTCGCTTTCTCGGCGATTCCGCAGCAGACCGCGAGGCAACCTGCTTCAGGGTCCACACTGTTCCTCACCGCTAGGGGGACAGAGGCCTTGGACTCAGTAGTTGGTTTCTCCTTTCCTCTCTGCGGTAGGACCGAGACAGAGTGGTCCCTCGACTCAGTGGTGGGATGGTTGCATACACAGGTTCTCGAGTTCTCTCACCACATGGGAGAACTTGGAGTTACAGATTTGCTTCAGACTTTGTGACCACTGGCCAAGTTTGCGGTGACACCCCCAGACTCAACAGGATGTAGGCACATTGTGGTGTACTATTTTGCTAATACACAGTGTTTGCCTTGCTATGTATATATACATGAGGACTCCTGGATAGAGGAGGTTGCTTTACGCTCGGCTCGCTCTGCTTGGGCTTGGGCCAGGCACTCACTACAGGCTCGCCTATCTAGAGGATGCTTGGATGCGGATTACTCCCCATCCAAGCCTGCCTCGAAGATAGCCCGTCTTGCTGCTACTGTAGCATCTGTTCTCTCTTGCTCCCCATGAGGATCGTCTCATGGAACGTGTAGGGATTAGGTGGGCCCCAGTTTCAGCGACAGCGGGGCCGATTGGGGCAGGAGCTTCAGCGTTGCCTTGTGGGAGGAGAGATTGATCTCCTTATGCTTCAGGAGCACCATTTGTGTGAGAGCCGCATCCGGCGTTGTGGTCAGATTTTGCGTGGACGTTATGATACCTTTTGGTCAGCTGCTTTTGGACCTGGAGGCATCCAGGGTGGGGTATGTATGACTATTGCGGACTCATTGCAGCAGTCCATTGTGGGCAGAAGGATTATTGTGCCAGGCAGGAGACTGTCCAAGCATAGTCCGGAAACGTCAAAGCTTCTCAGCTCCGAGGGCCTTGGTAAAGATATCCGCTATCTTCTCCTTTGTGCTGACGTAAACCAAGTCGATGTCGCCCGCCAACACTCGCTCTCGAACGTAGTGGTAATGGACCTCTATGTGCTTGGTCCTGGCATGGAACACTTGGTTCCTAGCCAACTGCATGCTGTTGAGGTTGTCACAATGGATGACAATCTGCTAGTCCACCTGCACTCCCAAGTCCTCAAGTAATGTGTGTAGCCAAGCTACCTCACACGCCGCAACTGATGCACTTCTGTACTCGGCCTCTGTGCTCGATAAAGCAACCGTAGGCTGCTTTTTGCTGCTCCAAGTAACAGCAGCACTCCCAAAAGAGAACATGAATCCACTCGTAGATCTCCTATCAACAATGCTACCTGCCCAATCTGCATCTGTATACCCATACAATGCTAATGGTGCATCTACTGCATAGAACAATGCGTAGTCAAGAGTACCTTGCACATACCTAAGTGTGCGTCGCACTCCATCCAAATGTGGCTTCCTCGGAAGCTGCATGAACTGACTCTCCAAGCCTACTGTGTAGCTCAAGTCTGGCCTCCTGATAGTCAAGTAGATTAGACTATCCACAATCTTCCTGTACATGTTGACATCCTCAACAACATCACCCTTCTTTGCACTCAGCTTTGCATTCACATCCAAGGGAATAGAAATTGGCTTACAATCAGCCATACCATACTTTGACAACATGTCCAAAGCATACTGTCTCTGTGATAGCCATACACCCTCTTGAGTCCTGATCACCGCAATGCCAAGAAAGTAGCGCAACTCGCCTAAATCTTTCATTTCAAACTCCTGTTTGAGAAGACCCTTCACATAGTCAATCTCTAGAACATTGTCACCAACAATAATAAGGTCATCTACATATATGGTAATGACCACAATCCCCACATCACTCTCACGTACATAGAGTGAATGATTAGCATGAGCTCTCCTAAAACCAATACTGACAAGATACTTGGCAATCCTGTCATACCATGCTCTAGAGCCCTGCTTCAAACCATACAAAGCTTTGAGAAGTCTGCATTCATAATCTGGGTAACCTGGATCGACATAACTAGGTGGCTGATCCATATACACTTGCTCTTGCAACTCACCATTCAAGAAGGCATTCTTTACATCCATTTGATGCATAATCCATCCTCTAGATGCAGCCACTGCTATGACAGCTCTCACAGTCATCATCTTTGCCACTGTAGCAAAGGTCTCCTCATAGTCTATGCCATACGTCTGTGCATAACCCTTTGCGACCAGCCTTGCCTTGTGACGCTCAATGTTACCATCAGCCTTATGCTTGGTTTTATACACCCATTTACAGCCAATAGCTTTCTTGCCACTTGGCAATGGCACCAACTCCCATGTGTCGTTTGCTTCCAATGCAGCCATCTCTTCATTCATTGCATCATCCCAATGCACATTTCCAACTGCATCATCAAAACATGTGGGTTCCACATCCTGTATCACCTTAGCCATGTAGGCTTCGTAATGCGCTAGATACCCATCATAAGTCAATTTCTGAACTGGATTTCTGACTCTATTAGATCTGCGCGGTCCTGGGTCACTCCTTTGCCCTCTAGAATCTTCTTGTCCTTTCCTTACACCAGGTGTCCTGACAGCCGGAATTCCAAATTCCTCATCAAGACTTTGTTCAGAATCATCTGAATCCATGTCTACATGTGAAAAACCTGATGATGCATCAGCCATAAAGGGAGGTTTGTCAACCTTTTCCTTTCCTTTTCGTGATACATTCCATGTACCTGTTGGTGGAGTAACCTGCGTACGTAGTCTACCATTCCATGGTTTCTCAACAGAGCCACGAGAAGAGGACTCTTTTGGTCCACTCAAAACCTGTGACTGTGGCCTCACATTTTGTACAACCACATTATCTTTCACATCAGCCCCAATAGTGCCATGTGCATTACTGTACCAGCTGCTCATCTCATCAAAGACTACATCTCTGCTTACTCGTAATTCTCGTGTAGTAGGATTGTAGCCCCTGTACCCATTTTGTTCAAGGGAATATCCCACAAGAATACATTTCTCTGCTTTAGGATCCAATTTCCTACGCAACTCATCTGGTACATGCACGTAAGCTATGCAACCAAACACTTTCAAGTGTGCCAAATCAGGCTTTGTACCTGTTAACTTTTCGTCAGGTGTTACATCATGCACCGCAGCTGTAGGTGTCATGTTCATAATGTACACAGTTGTATTTACGGCTTCAGCCCAGAAATGATGAGGCATGTTCTTCTCATTCATCAATGTACGTGCAACCTCTGCAATGTGCCTGTTTTTCCTTTCTGCGACCCCATTCTGTTGTGGAGTATATCTGCATGTAAACTGCCTGCGTATACCATGCATTCGCAGAAAATCTGAAAAATCATTGGAGAAGTACTCTCCCCCTCCATCTGACCTCAATGTCTTGATTTGCATATCTGTCTCCTTCTCAATCATGACTTTGAAGTCTTGAAAGTGACCAAACACTTCACTTTTGTTACGCATGAAGTAGACCCATACTTTCCTTGTATGGTCATCAATGAAAGAGACATAATACCTGCAACCATGTATACTTGCAGTATCGGTTGGTGGACCCCAAACATCTGTGTGCACCACCTCAAGTGGCTTTTTACATACATTGTGCTCATGTGGAAATGAGACCTTTGACTGTTTTCCAAACTGGCATACTGCACACACTTTATGCATACCATCCACCTTGAATTTGGGCAAACCTTTTACAATCTGTTTTGATTGCATGCTGCGCAATCTCTGCTCATTGACATGGCCAATGCGTTTGTGCCAAATGTCAACATCAGCCACAACACATGTGCCCTGTGCAAATAATGCAGCTTTTACCTCAGGCATGTCTACATTCAGCGTAAACATTCTGCCCACACATTTGCCCTCTGTGATCAGCTTACAGCCATTCTGGAAATCTTCTACATAACAGCCATTTGGATTGAAGCGAACCTGCAAACCTTGCTCAACCATTTTTCCAACAGAAACAAGATTCTTTGTAATGTTTGGGACATGAAGTACATCTGCTAAGTACTTTGATTTCCCACTCTTCGTATTTAGAGGTATGTCCCCTACATGAGCAATAGGGTGAGCTGTGTCATCTCCTATCTGCACATAGCCTGACACATCTGGTTTGCGCATATCTCTAAACCACTCTCCACGAGACGTCATGTGATTAGAGGCACCTGAATCCACATACCAAACATCATCTTGGGTGGAATTCTCTGCAGTCATTGTATTCATTACATGCTGCATAACCAAAATGCTCTCGTTTTTGCTGTCATATGCATCTTTGCTAGTAGATGCATAGTTGCCCTGTTCTCTCTTTCCACTTTCTTTTCCCTTTGGACAGTCACGTGACATGTGACCTCTTTCACCACAAGTCCAACATTCTCTGCTATCTGGAGTATGTTGCTACCTGCTTGATCCTGCACCACGACCTCTTTGACTCCCTCTTCCTTGAGACTGGTTTCCCCTGCCACCTGTATTGTTTTGATTTGATTGACCTTCCAGAAATAGGACCCTACAACCCCTTGGGCCTCGACCACGACCTCTACCTCTACCTCTGTTGGAGTTAGAATAGAAGGCGTGTTCAGAATTATTTCTGCCATGAGAAGAAGATGTGTCAAGGTTCTTCTCCTCAAGAATAAGCATAGAAATCAAATCTTGGAACATGGGGATGTCGTCTCTTGTATTCATGGAAGACCTAAAATGTACATACTCATCTCCTAGACCATCCAAGCATGCACGGACAATGTCATCCTCTTCCACTAAGACTTTAATAGATCCAAGAGCCTCAATGATACTCTTGATCTTCAAGGCATAATCATTGATTGAGAGGTTGTTCCTCTTAACCTGATTTAGCTCCGACTTTAGTTGAAGCTTCCTGGCCTTGGTGTTCACCTCGAACACTCTGCCTAAGCTTTTCCATGCAATGGCGAGGGTTTCAGCATCCTGTAGATAGCCCATCATGCCATTTGTGATGTTCATAGAAATCCAATACATCACTTTGCTTTGGCCTTGTTGCCAGTCCCTCAAAGCTTTCCTTTGTTCTGCTGTAGCATTTGCCTCGGGAATCTCTGGTTCCTTTTCATTGTCTCCCTCTACATAGTCCCAATAACCTTTTCCTTTTAGGAAATTTTTTATTCTGAACTTCCATGCAGGGTAGTTATTTTTCTCAAGATTCTCAGTGACAATCTGACTAAAACCGTCAGACATCTTGAAGCACTAAGACAAAATAGCTGCAATTTGCAAAAACTTGCAAATCTGTTGAACCTGCTATCGTGATACCTGTAACGCTTTCTACACTCAACGAGGGTCCAGAATCAAGCATACATACAACCACTGTACTTGTACAGTAAATCTCTGTGTACTGCACTTTGGAGACCTATTCAGAAACTTGTACGAAAAACCCCTAAAATTGCGAACGAATTGCGAACGAAGGTATTGTTATGCTCTTGCTCTCTTAGCCTCTCTTGCCTGCACCAGGCTCTGATACCATGTAAAGAATGAGGATGCAAGAGAGATACACAAGACAAGGACAAAGCACACAGAGATGGAAAGCTTCTTCTTCTTCTTCACAGAAAAGAGAGTACAAAATGACTAAGTGCTAAAGCTGAAAAGTAGCACATATGTACATGCGGTCACTAAGTGTGAACTCGCTAGAAGCGTACTAGGCTAGCACTATAAGTGTAGTCCAGCTATAGAATCATTGGCAGAGATCCTCCGTGTCGGTCACCTAACGCGCCAGTGAGTAAATGTCGTAAGCGGCCAAGACCCATAGTGGATGCCAGCTCAAGGTGTAGAGCTCGACATCTCAACACAGTGATCCTCACAGTGGCAGACAGGCAGAGGAGTGGGAGCACGATGCTTCGCATCCCAGAGCGGGTCTTGTTGGACACAACACTCAGAGAGAGGGTAGAGGCTCTTTGGACAGAGGGCATGGAAAGCTAGGCTCTACCTGCAGACAGAGTGTCCTTAGGCCTAGCTCAGCTTAGCCACTTTTTTCTTCAGGAGTCTTTGGCTCGACGGGCTGCAGCGAGAGAGGAGGAGCAGCGTCTCTGACGAGGCATTGCTTCACTACAGAGGATGCAGGAGCAGCATCCAAATAGTCCATGGTTGGAGGAGCAGTTACAGCAGGCTCGACAAGAGCTTGCTTGCACAGAGGAGAGGCGCCATGAGTTTGCCTTTCACCGACAGGCATCTGAGTGGACTCAGGTAGGTGACAGAGTGACAGGTGCCTTTTTTGAGACAATAGGACCTCGACACTCGCAGGACAAGGTCACTCAGCTGAGGAGACCCGATGGGTCAGTTGCTTGTGAGCCTGAGGATATGCGTGCAGTTGCTACTGACTTTTACCGTGAGCTACTGAGGGCTGAGCCCCAGTTAGAGAGACAGGATGCATGCAGGGAGCAGGTTTGGGCGCAGATGCCTTGTCTTGTGACCGAGGAGATGCGCCATAGGCTGGAGATACCTCTTCATCTTGAGGAGCTGCACACGACTCTTAGGGCCCTTCCTCGTGGTAGCTGTCCAGGTGAGGATGGGCTGACTCCCAGCTTCTTCTTGGAGTACTAGGACTTGCTTGGCCCAGATCTTTGTAGTGACTTTCAGTACATTCTGCACACAGGAGTGATGCCGGATAGCATGAGTGAGGGCGTGATTTACCTCATTCCAAAGGAGGGTGGCTCCTTGGATGAGATTCGACAATGGCGCCCCATCACCATCCTCAACTCAGCCTACAAAATTCTTGCCAAGGCTCTGAGTTTGAGGATTCAGCCACTTTTGGAGAGCCTTATACATGGGACTCAGACAGGTTTTGTCAAGGAACGCAGTATCCTTGACAACATCTTCACTTTCTGAGAGGCTTCTGCTCTGGCACGTCTCCGTGGGGAGGACCTTGTGATTCTTCTTCTCGATTTTGAGAAGGCATATGACAGAGTTGACTGGGACTTTCTAGAGGGCACGCTTCGCAGGATGGGCTTTTCATATGCTTGGATCAGAGGGGTGTCAGCTTTGTACAGACAGGCTCACAGTCAGGTGCTTTTGGCAGGAGGTAGAGGTGAGCGCTTCATGCTCACACGATCGGTCAGACAGGGTTGTCCTCTTGCCCCCTTTCTCTTTCTGTTCTATGCGGAGGCGATGAGAAGATTTTTGGTGTCACAGCAGGTTGGTTTGAGGGGCTTAGCACTCCCGATACGGGGAGATGAGCTTCTGGACGCTGAGTTTTCCGATGACTCAGCCTTGTACTTAAAGGGCCAGGAGGCCAATTTACACAGGTGTGGGCAGGCTCTTGAGACCTTCTACTGTGCATCGAGCACATTGATCAACTGGAGAAAGACAGTGGCTTTCTCGGTTGGCAGTGCTCCTGTGCCAGAGTGGATGCCAGGAGAGGGTTTCAGGTGGATTCCCCCAGGGACTGCAGTTCGATACTTGGGTTGTCAGGTTGGTTTGGATTTGTCCCCCGAACAGCAGATTGCTCTTCTTCTCCTGTCCATCAGGAGAAAGCTGTTACACTGGAGCTCAGCATGACTTTCGCTCGCTGGTAGAGTAGTAGTTGCCAACCAGGTGTTGTTGGCAACTATGTGGTACATCACTTCTTGCTGGATCTTCTCGAGTTCTTGTATCAGCCAGGTAGAGAGGCTGATCAGGAACTTCCTTTGGTCAGGTCGCGACACTCAGGTTGCCCGAGCCAAGGTGGCTTGGTCGGTCATCACACTTCCTTGTTCTCATGGAGGGCTTGGGATCATTGATCCAGCACAGCAGAGCAGAGCCCTTCTTGGGAAGTTCGTCGTCAGAGGACTTCTTCCAGGCGAGGAGCCCTCGTAAGAGTTCTTGCTGCAGAGGCTTTGTGCCAGGGTGCCTCAGTCAGGAGGCCCTTGGCAACCTTCGACCAGATGGATCTTTACAGAGTTGCGCCGAGTTGGTTTGAGCAGGAGACTGGAGGACCGATTCGCTGTGAGTTTGCTTCGCTCTTGGGAGCTCTTACGGCGTGGCCTAGAGTAGAGACAACCGACATGCACGGAGGAGCGCTACGACAGCCCCTCGTCTGGAACCCCATGTTTAGCACTCGTCTGGAACCCCATGTTTAGCACCCTGATGGATGGGAGCCTTCACACGACTGGAGGTTCTCATCTCGGTCAGGGCTTGTTCAGAGAGTGTCCCAGCCCTGTTCTTTGAGCTTCAGGGTGGGGGACGATTACAGCGAGTTACAGTAGAGGCCCCGCAGGTAGCAGAGTGCTATTTCCAGAGGATCCGAGTTGTGGGCATCTGTGGGAGGACTTGCGTCATAGACCCTGACCCAGCAGCTCTCGAGACAGGACACTGAAGGCTATGGGCTTGGGAGTGTTGTCCATCGGCATGAGTACAGCAGGATCCTGGTGAGTGGCTATGGAGGGACCCCTTCTCTTTTGCAGACCGCCCAGGAGTCCCTTTCTTTCAGTACACTGTTCGGCTTGGACGTCATATACTTGCAGCGCAGAGAGAGGCCCGCCCCGCTGCAGCACGTCATTTGCAGGAGGAGGGTCTCACAGTTGAGTTCTTGGCAGCTTTTTGGCAGAGGCTGTGGGACTCCAGACAGCCGAGGCACATCACTTTGTTCCAGTGGTTGGTTGCACACAGAGCCATAACAGTAGGGAGCTGGCTTGTGCATAGTGGTCTCTCGGTCGCATGTACAGCCTGTGACCACTTGGTGGAGAGGTAGCGACACTGTCGTTGGGACTATCCTTCGGCTCAGCAGGTGTGGCTATGAGTTCTTCGGCTGATGCCTGCCCTCTCCGCGGCTCGACAGTACACTTGGGGGGCAGCGGCTTGGTCCACCCTCACGGGCCCGACACTACAGTTTGAGCTATCTTCCACCAATAGGATGATAGTGATACAGGGGGGGCGACCTGCACTCCAGCCTGCTACAGACCTTACTCCACAGGAGTGGTGCAGTGAGAGAGAGGAGTGCTGGGAGCTCACTAGCGGCCTAGCTCTTTGGTTCATCTGGCGGGCCCGTTGTTTCCGCATCTTTGAAGCTCACCCTGTGCCACCAGCAGAGATTGTTCGTGACTTTTGGCTAGAGCTGATCCATACTCTCAGAGGACATCTTGAGGGACTACAAGGCAGCTCCGACCGCATGCGAGAGCGCCGCGAGGCTTTCCTTCGACTCTGGCGCCCTCGGCCTTTCTACACCATGGTCCACGGGGTGCTCAGATGGCACTACTGTCCACCTGTGTGGCTCTTCCCTCCTCCCATTTCTTGATTTAGCCCCATCGTATATATGTTGTTTTTTCATTGGGAGAGTCTTCCCATCATGCTTGTTGTAGCCCTCTCTTGCAGAGGTGGATGTAGCCCTATGGGCAGTTTTCATTAACTAATAGAAGGATCTTTTTCTTGGGAAAAAAAAAAAAACAATGTAGCCACTTCTTATGGTTATGTTGCAAGTGGCAAAATTTATGTTCCCAATGCTTCTGCTGGCAACACTTTGTCTGGAAATTTTGGTGATAAGGGAAAAAAGAAGATGCATTGCCATTATTGTAAAGCTAAGGTTCACTTGATCAAGCAGTGTCCTAAGTTGACGGCCAAAGAGACTAAGAAGAAAGAGGGTGGTTCCACTGCAAATGCTGGTTCCACTACCAATGCATCCATTGTTGAGTCTTTTGTGAAAGGAGACTGTGATGCTGATGTTGATGCAGAATGAGCTTTTAGTGCATAGTGCACTTACAATCGTGTTGTCCATGATGCATACATGTTAGTTGATGCAGATTCACATGTGTGGTATTTCACCAGTGGTGCTACAAAGCACATTACCTCACATCATGAATTGTTCACCTCTCTCGAGTTAATCCCTCATGGGAATTCAGTCACTTGTGCGAACAATGCGTCTTATTCGGTTCAGGGAGTTGGAAAGATTGTGCTTACTAATGCAAATGAAAATTTCTTTACACTTATTGATCCACTCTATGTATCTTGGATCAGGAAGAATATTTTGTCTGTATCCGCACTTGCTAGACTTAGACTTGTAGTCAAATTTATGGATGACAGATGTACAATTCATGATCTTAGTTTTGGTGATGAAATTGTTGTATTTGGGATTTTAAGCTGTGGGCTGTATAAGCTCACTTTGTATGACAAGTGTGGACAAAATTTTGCAAATGCAACTGCAGATTCAAGGGCTATTTCAGATGCAAGACTTTGGCATGCACATTTTGGTCATCTGAATTTTTCTAGTTTGCTACGTTTGCAAAAATCTGATATGGTTGCTTCTTTGCCACCTCTTGAAGAACCTATCAAACATGTTTGGGAAGGATGTATTTTGGGTAAGATGCAGCGTTTGAAGTTTCCAAACGATGGTTCAGTTATGGCCACATGCAGGTTGAAGCTTGTGCATAGTGATGTTTGTGGACCCATACAAACTCCGTCCTTGGGCAATTACCTTTACTTTGTGACTTTCATTGATGATTACTCCAGGCATGCATGGGTATTTTCACTTAAAGCAAACTCCCAAGTTTTTATGTGCTTCAAACAATTTTTGGCTATGGTTGAAAATGTATCGAAATGTACTATGTGCACCATCCGTTCCGATCGAGGGGGAAATTATATGTCTCATGAATTTAATGCATTTCTGGCTAATCATGCGATAAAACACCAATGTTCAGTGCCCTACATGCCTCAGGAAAATGGTGTTGCTGAGAGGAAAAACAGGTCTCTTACAGAAATGGCAAGATGTATGGTCAAGAGTGAATCTTTACCACATTTGTTTTGGCTCGAGGCTGTCATGTGTGCCACTTATGTACTCAACTGGTGTCCAAAGAGAGCGTTGCAGTCTATGACTCCATATGAAGCATGGCATGATAGAAAGCCATCTATTGAGAACATGCATGTTTTTGGTTGTTTGGATTATGGTATAGTGCCACAAGTGCAACGCAAAAAATTGGATGATAAGGTTGTCAAATGTATTTTTGTTGGTTATGGTGCTGAAAGAAAAGGTTACAGGTTGTATCATTCGTAAACAAAACGTATTTTGGTTTCACAGGATGTAGTGTTTGTGGAGATTTTGTTCAGTCCTTGCCATCATGTACTAGAGACAATAATGTAAGCTCACGGGACATTTATGACACTTTGCTGCCTCTTTTTAGTGGTGAAAATACGAGTGTGAATTCCAATGAGGAAAATGTACAACCTATGGGGGTTTCAGAAAATGTTATAGCTCAGCCTATTACTTATGCTGATGTACATGATGTACTTGATGAGAAAAGGGCTGGAGGTATGCCAAGATGGCTATGCATACATTGAGTGACAGTAAATTGAATGCATCTTTCTCTAGTTTTACTCGTTCAGGCTCTCGCCATGCATCTTATGCATCAGATTGTTATGATTTTGCTGTGTCTAGCTTACATGATGTTGAGGAACCTTTGTCTTTTGATGAAGCACAAAATTAAAAAAATTGGATGGCTGCCATGCAATTAGAATATGATGCACTTATAGAAAATGACACATGGACTTTATGTGATTTGCCTCGTGGCAAAGAGGCCATTGGTAGGAAGTGAGTTTACAAGTTGAAACACAAGACGGATGGTGAGATCGATCGCCATAAGGCTCGACTTGTTGCAAAGGGTTATGCACAGCAAAAAGGCATGAATTATGAAGAGACTTTTGCTCCCACTTGTCGTATGATTATTGTGCATTTTGTATGTGCATTGGCAGCTCATTGTGGTTGGGGTGTACATCAATCAGAAATTGTAATTGCTTTCTTAAATGGTGACATAATCGAGGAAGTTTATGTAACACATTCTCGCGGTTTTGTCAAGCAAGGACAAGAGGACAAAGTCTGTAGATGTAAGAAGTCTTTGTATCGGTTGAAGCAATCTCCTCATGCTTGGTATGAAAAAGATGACACTCATTTGGTCAAATAAGGCTTTTGTAACAGTCCAACAGAAAGCACATTGTATGTAAAGCGTGAGGGTGATGTACTTTGTTCTCATTGTGGTTCTTTATGTTGATGATTTGCGAATCAATGGACCAGATGAGAGACATATTGCTCTATTGCAGGCTGATTTGAATGCTAATTTCAAGATGAAATATTTGGGGATGTTGCATTATTACTCGGGTATACAGTTTAAGAAGGGTGATGGTGGTATTGCCTTGTGTCAGAAAAGTTACATAGACACATTGCTATGTAAGTTTGGACTTGAGGATTGCAAACCTATTGCCACTCCTATGGAAAAATGTTTAAAATTGAGTCTTCATGATGTTGGTGATCCCGTAGATTTCACTCTTTACCAAACTGTTGTTGGATGCCTCATTTATGTATGCAACATGAGGCCGAATATTTAGTTGGTAGTCTCACAGGTCAGTAGATTTCTGCATATCCCAAGGTCTAAGCATTGTTAGGTTGTCAAGAGGATTTTTTGCTACCTTAATGTCACTTTACATCTTGGCTTGTTTTAGCCCAAGGGGGTATCATTTCCACCAGACTTACTTACATGCTTTTTCGGGCTCAGATTGGGTTGGTTGTTTTGACACGCGAGTGTCCACGAGTGGTTTTTGTTTCATGCTTGGCATTTCCTGTATATCATGGTTGAGCAAGAAGCAACCTATTGTGGCCACTTTGATTTGTGAGGCTTAGTACAGGGCGATCTTCCGAACTACGGTTGAGTGTGTATGGCTTTGACACCTTATGAATGATTTGGGTGTTGGACAGGACACTGCCAACACTATCTACACTGACAGTCAGAGCGTATTGGCAGTTGCGAGGAACCCAGTTTTTCATCCTCACACAAATCACATTGAGGTGCATTACCACTTTGTCAGGGAGAGGCTCTCTACAGGAGAGATCAGCTTGGCTTATGTGCCAACACAAGACAACCTTGCAGAAACTTTTCACAAAGGCATTGTCTCGTGAGAAGCTTGAAGCATTCCGCAAATATTTGGGCATACTCCCCTTTGTGGATTGATCATGTCCTCAAGGCATGGCACTTCCCTTTACTCATGTGCCAGCTTTCGTTCATCGCATCACTATAGGGGGTATTTGTTACCATATACATGTGGTAGTGATGTATGTGAACACACTAGGACCACCGGGGAATTTTTTTCCTTTTTAGGAGGTTTTTTTCCCATGAATTGTATATACGCCCATCACTCTAGGGCTATTTATCTTTCCATTGCACATTAATTAACACACTCTCTGCTGTGTGCCTGGAGCTTCCTTCTTCTTCTCCAAGCTGTGTGCATTTCTTTGCAACCCTAATTCCAACAATTTGTTACCATATACATGTGGTAGTGATGTGTGTGAACACACTAAGACCTCCGGGGCATTTTTTCCCTCTTTAGGAGGTTCTTTCGCCCGTGCATTGTATATACGTTCATCACTCTAGGGCTATCTATCTTTCCATTTCACACTAAGTAAGACACGCTCTATTGTGAGCCTTGAGCTTCCTTCATCTTCTCCAAGTTGTGTGCGTTTCCTTGCAACCCTAATTCCAACACACCCTGGCCTGCAAAAAATCAAAGAGAAGGGTAGGTTATTATTCAGTGCACAACAAAATGAATGAGAGAGAGAGAGAGAAAGAGAGAGAGGAGAGACAGAGAGAGAGAGAGAGGAAGAGATAGAGAGAGAGACAGAGAGAGAGAGAGAGTTAATTACTAGGATCCGTAATTGAAATAAGCGCAGAGTTGTTGAAATCACAAGTGACTTTTGAATCTTTATCATTGCATAGACGCGATCCCAATTTTTAAGTTAGGCTATGCAACAAGATTTTTTTTTCGGGGGGGGGGGGTATTCTGGACTATATCCACCCTCCTTGGCTGCAACAAAGCCCCCTAGTATTCTTTGTGAGTTGTGGAGTTTGTCACACCATAAGAACTCACCCTATCCATGCAGGATTGATAGGTGTGTAAAACCATGTGATAGCCCATGTGCTGGCATGCGATGCCCCAAAATTCATGTGAAGCGCCAACTAGAAGGGTCATGGCAATGAGCATAGAATTATTGTCTCTTTATAATCATTATGATTACAGTCCTAAAAATGGCATCAAAGCCCTAAAATGACTAGAATCTCCTGATCACATTAGGTCTTAAGCATAAATCTCTAAGTTGGATTACATTGGCACCCTCTCTTAGCTATTGTAATCATAAATGGATACCCCTTTCCTTTGCACATTATGCTCAATACTAATCATGTACGCTAATTATCTTCTTTTGAAAGCTAATGATGGGACACGTACTATTGAAACGCCACTACGCACATTGATGGAATTAGAACGAATGAAAGCGGTTAAAACCCCTTGCATCATTAAGTAAGCCAAAGTTTTTCATCTCTTTTTCACACAATTTCACAACTTTTGCACAAGCATAATTCCTTTCCCTATCATTCATCTTGTTTTGCAGCTTGTGTCTACACATAATCCTTGGCAATATATTTTAGAAGAGTCCCTAGATGCTACAATTGTTTTTCATTTGATGTCCAAATTGATTGATCAAAGTACCCTTTTTATTTATCTCTCATCACATAACCTAACTGTTGCATTTATGAGAGATTAGCACCACTCGTCATTGGCATACCTTTAAGTGTGTGCGTGTCTCAAGTTTTGTATGGATGTCGACCTCAAGTGTCTAACTTTTTTGAAGGCCTTGAAGGCACGCTGTCTTGCTAGAAAATTTTTGCAATGTAAATTTAATTTTTCATCTCACTCTTTATTTTATAATGCTACAATGTGCAGAATGTCATATGCGTGAAAATAACTGCCACGGTCGTACTTATGCACATGGCTTATCGACAAGGTGAGGCTATGGATTTGGCACTATGTCATGTTTTGTCACAATTACTTTGTCTTGAATTTTTGGTGTTGGGTTTTTGTTGCATCCTTTGATAGCCAATATTCCCAATGCTAAAGACTGATTTGTTGCTTTCTCGTACGTGAAATAACTAATTGCATTTATCCGATATCGACCAATACATTTGTGATACGATTGTTCAATTGTACTTTGATGTGAAGGTCCATTCCATCTATCCATTCATCATTCGTTGACACTGCATCCTTGTACAATTCCCATAGTCGTTTATCTAGTTCCAAAGTTGATGGGAATAGGAGCTTGTTGATTTCTGAAAGCAGATTTCCTCTTGAGTACTTG
Organism: Adiantum capillus-veneris; assembly: GCF_014529385.1. Classification (NCBI taxonomy): domain Eukaryota; kingdom Viridiplantae; phylum Streptophyta; class Polypodiopsida; order Polypodiales; family Pteridaceae; genus Adiantum; species Adiantum capillus-veneris. Next base: position 79,611,413 of record NC_140950.1, read on the forward strand.
AAGTTGAGCTTCCTCTTGGGCTTCATCAATAACTTGCTGTCGTTTCATCTTTCTTTGCTTTGTTGCATGCATCTTTTCTATCAAATCATTGGTTAGTCAAAAATTGTACTTCTTAAAGCGACATCCACTAATCCAGTTAGCCATTAGTTCACCATCTAGAGTGGAAAACATAACTCCTCCACTTGGAGATACATATTCAATGATAAACAGTCCGTTTCCCTTTTTTATGAACTTGGGAATGTGTTGCTTAAGGGAATAGACTAAAACTAGGTCCCCTTTTTGGAAGATTTTCATGACTAGATGTGAGTCAAAAAACTGTTTTTGTTTTTGTGCATAGATGTGAGCTACAGCTATTAGCCTTTGTTCATCAAGATTTTTTGAAATAAATTTGTTCAACTTTTTATAGTTTTTGTTGAATCATGATAGTTTAAGGGACTATTGTCAACCAAAACCAAGCAAGGACTTGCAAGATAAAAGGCAGAACCAAGGTTTGGCCCTATTACCATTGTAAAGCAGGAGTGATGTGGTACAAGAAGAAAAAGGTTGTCGCTTGATTCAAAAAGGGACAAGGTTTTTTCTATAGGTGCCCTAGTAGCGAAATATGGATCAATATGTTTTGCAATGATTTGATATTTAAACAAAGGACAAAAACAACATGTAAATAGTGTACATAGAAAATACACAAACTATGATTAGGTGTGTTTGAAGACGTTGCTTTTGTAGATACTATGGAAGATCCCAATGCTTTAGCATGGTCTAGTTTTCAATATGGAAATGACCTGCAAAAAGTAGCTTCTATGGACATGTATATAATCATTGAAGATTTCAAAAATGAGGAGTGCTATAATTCACAAAAAGATCTAGAATTGTAGGTGAAGACAAAGTGCAAGACTCTTACAAACAAGATGAAACCAGTGGCACTACTTTTGCCTATAGATTGCAAGGAAAAGATGAAGCAATGATCTTTGAAGCCTAGTCTCCGAAATCGAAAAATAATCCAACACTACAAAAGAGTCATTGAAGATGTTAAACGTTGAAAGAAATGAATCCTTGACACATGTTGAAAATAAATTCTTTTAACGAATTCTCTTTATACATGGAAAATATTTTTCGTTCGAGTTGTATTAGATAGGGTGTTTGAATCCTTGTATAGTCAAACAAATGGTAGTATCCATTGTACCTCATGTTCCTTGGAATCTACAAACAATTATAGTGCCAAAAGTGCTCTTGCCAAAGATGATTGACTTACTGAATGAAAAGTTTAAGATGGGGATCTTAGAGCTTTTGTGTGCACTCTACTCAAGCAGCTGCTTCAGAGTACCAAAGAAAAATGGAGCTCTACGCATCATTCAAGACCTAAAACTTGTCAGCAAAGTCACAATCAAGAATATGGGTATGGCTTAATTGTAGAAAAGTTTGCAGAGACATTTTCAAGAAGGGAAAATATATTCTATGGGGGATTTGTAATCAGGGTATGATTCATTCCAACTAGAAATGGAAAGCAGGGACTTGACTACCATGAGAATATCTTTGGGTTTTGTAAGGATGTTCACCTTACCACATAGGGAGCAACCAACTGGATTGCGTACATGAAAAATGGTATGGAAAAAGTGGAACATGATTTCATACTTCAAACTACAATTCCCCTTCTTGATGAAGTGCCAATCAAAGGATGAAACATGGAAAAAAAAAATGAGACTCTAAATTTGAGGGGGTGTTGCATATATGTGGCAAACCACATCAATGATTGTGATAAAAATCTAGCAAGGATGTAATAAATGAACCTTTACCTTATTTGGGGTTGAAGAAATATTGATTGTGGGGCATCTTTGTATTCCTCATGGCTACGGACCTTGTCGAGTTAAATTTGTAATACATGTTGACCAAAGAGAAAGACTGTGAAGGGAGAGAGAGAGAGACAGAGAGAGAGAGAGAACACAACACTTGCAAAACCCAAAATGTGTGTAGAGCACATACACTAAGCATATATATAAGTGAGGACATAGACCTATATGTAGTGTAGGTATGGACTCTATATATAGTCCAAAATCCCCGCTCAAGTAGGGGTCACTAACTATGAATGAAAAAATCCTTGGGGTTTCAAGGGAAAAACCCACAGCACTATATATATATTGTCATATTAATAAATTTTTGGAAGTACAAAATATCATTTCAACAGCTACTTTACTCCATCGTTTACAATGGTTGCCAAACAGGCATTGATACAAATGATCTAGAGAGTTACTTCAATTACCAAAAGTTGGTGCTATTATAGATATGTTGATTATTGTTGTGAGTGCCCAAACTAATGAAGCTCATTCCTTCAATTAATGTGCTAAGAAAAAAAAACACGAGACTTAAGTAGAAAAGTGTAGACCACAAAATGGTTGACATTGGAGAATTATCACAAGCACATGTCTTTTTAGACTCGGGGTTCCCAACTATGGATGAAAAAACCCTTGGGGTTTGAAGGGAAAAAACCCACAGTACTATATGTTATATTAATAAATTCTTGGAAGTACAAAATATCATTTCAAGAAGCTACTTCACTCCATCGTTTACCATGGTTGCCAAATAGGCCTTGATACAAATGATCTAGAGAGGTACTTCAATTACCAAAAGTCGGTCGTATTAAAGATATATTGATTATTGTTGTGAATGCCCAAGATGATGTAGCTCATCGCTCCATTTCACCTGCTAAGAGAAAAAACATGAGACTTAAGTAGAAAAGTGTAGACCACAAAATGGTTGACATTGGAGAATTGTCACAAGTACATGTCTTTTTAGACTCGGGGTCCCTAACTATGGATGAAAAAACCCTTGGAGTTTTAAGGGGAAAACCCAGAGCACTATATATATTAATAAATTTTTGGAATTACAAATTATCATTTCAAGGAGCTACTTCACTCCATCGTATACAATGGATGCCAAATAGGTTTCCAAATGCACACCCAGCACCCTAGATAATATTCATGAACTTTAGAATCAAGTGAGCTATGAGAACCTGCCTGCCATCAACATGTACGAAATTTGTCATCAAACGTGTACGATATTTGATGTTGGTGCAGCTAAAGTGTGTCGACCATGGAAGCTGACACATGCAAGTATGTATGGGCTAGTGGGTGCATGGCACAAAGCTAAAGCAGGTACAAGGATCTTGGACAGGCACGTAGCAATTGATGTGTATGATTGATCATTTTTCTAGTTGAAAAGAACTCCAAAAAGGGTTTAAGGGGATGAAAAGTGAAGGATTTCCGAAGTGCTTGTTTTTTGCTTGAAAATATAGGGTTCAAAGTGTTAAGCGAGCTGGTCTAGACAACTCAATAAATGGAGGTACAGGGTGCGAGATAATGAGGTGTGAAGATGGAGGTATTTGCAGATATGAGATGAATACGGCAAGTGGTGATAGATGGTCAGAGCTAGATTGAAGTGATGGATGTGAAGAACTTGAATTATGGAGTGTGTTGATCCTTCAAGATTGACAAATGGAGTCATGGATACCAGGTTAGAGAGTTTTGAAATTTTTTCAGGGGCCAATTTTAAGTTAGTTTGACTACTTCAAAAAATAGTCCATCAGAGTCTTTTTGAAGATGGAGGGGATTTTCAGAGGTAGCGGGTGATGTATAAAGCTAGCAAGAAGTGACAACTTGCTAAACAGAGTTCATGGAGATAATGCGCGTCAAAATTTGGTGCAGTGGACAGTGGTGAAGTGCCAGAGAAATTTTGCCAATTTTTATTGGCTCGGTTGAGTGACCCAAGGAAGTCAAAGTATCATGGAGATGGAAGAGCTCAAAGCTCGGGATGATGGTTTCCAAGGGGTTTTGTTGGCTTGATGTTCGAAGCATTAAGTAAGAAATTGAAATGGTCTGAATAGGGGTAGAAAACCAAGTCTTTTTTAAGTTGGTTGGTTGTTTTTTAGTCTTTGACGGGTCAAGGGTGTTAAATAATATGTTTGTTGTGCTATGGACGGCCAGACACTGACTATACTATGTTGTAAATATACTTCGGATAATAGTTCAAAGAGAAGAAGAAGAGAGTAGCATGTTGAATGGTTGCTGCCTGCAGGGTAAGGATTGTGTGTGTGTGTGTGTCTCGATGTATGTTGGTGTGTGTGCGTAGTCTTCTTTCCTACCTTCTCCATCACCGGCACACTCTACAAAGTGTATTAGAGCTTAGTTTAAGGAGCCACAGTCAATCTAGAGATTTCCGCAGCTCTGGAAAACAACCAAAAAGAGAGGTTTTTTGGTCATAACTCCCTCACCCGAACTCGGAATATAGTGATCCAGGAGTCTATCTTTATGTTTTTGGGCATTCCGGACGCATTTTCATATTCATATTTGCCAAAATCTGCAATTTTTTGCAGCAAACAGCCAGCTCACACAAGCATAGGAGATTTCCATTTTTGCACTCGGCAGTAGATTTATAGGTTACAGGTGAAGAATTCAACATTTACATAGGTTTTGGAGAGCGCATAGAGATTTTGCATCATGATATTGTGTTATCAAAGATTATGTTTGGTGGTTGTGGGTCCGTTATGGACAACCACCTATGTGAGAAAGGTTGTGGGAAGAAGTTGAGGCGGTTATATTGTCAGATTGAGTACTTTGTGGTTATGTATGGATATGCGGTTTATGTATTTGGAAAAATTCAGCCTTTGTGAGGGTCGAGTGAGGTTTTTTGAAGCCTTGCCTTGGGGGGATTTTATTTTTGCGAGCTTTCAGTTTCGAGCTTTTACAATTGTAGCTTATTTTTCGAGCTTTTGAACCAGAAGATTACACCAATGATATCTTTAAATATCATTGTGACATGAGAGAATCCTATACTAAATAGTGCAATTCTTCAATTACCAAACAACTATATGTGATATGAAAGCACGCCTATGCATTCACAAAATGTAACTTTAAAGAAAGCACTATTTGCGTTTATTTTTGAGCTTGATATTACTTTTAAATCTTTTTTTCTTTTGCAAAATTCTCCTTTGTACAGAGCCCATTTAAAAAAAAAAAAAACGGTACACCCTTTCCTGGGCTCCCACATGGGATTTCCATCATATAATACAAAAAACGTCCTCTTTGAAGTCGTAGGGGAAGGAAGGTCGAAAACAAAGAGGGAGGAGAGAGCTCACTCAGATTGGAGGAAATGTTTTAAGAAAAAGCTACTAGCTATGACATTTGGGAGTTTGACATGAAAAATTTCTCTTGTTGTGGGTTATTTAAAGACGTATTTCATGAGAAACATGTTTTGGAGATGGCCATATGGTATGGTAAGGGACCGTTACAGATGGAGGGAAAAGGGGTTGATGCCTCCAAAGGAGCTAGTCTTATATTTTCTGGCAATCAAGGGAGAGCAAAAAAAAAAAAAAGATTTCTAGAAGCAGCATGTCCAAAGTTGGTGTACAAACTAGGGACGAGACCGTGTAATGTAAGGTTTTAATTTTATAATATTATGTGTTGTCTGCCATTAAAAAATCGTACACCAATCATGTTGAGGTGTCTTTAGGGCATAGGCAGCTATAGTCTTATATTGCTATGTGAAAATGCATTGCAATTCAAAGCATCTTGATGTAGTCACCTATGTGTCACTTATAAAAGCTTGTTCTAGCATTCAACCTCTTGAAAAAGGAGCAAAAATTATGATAATATCATGAAACAGAATATGTTGGGGAAGGGAACCATAATTGGCATTGCTTTAGTGGACATGTATGCCAAACGTGGTGTTGTAGTCAAGACAACACAAGTCCTTGATGATCAGCTGCTAGAGAGAGAGAGACACACACACACACACACACACACACACACAGAGCAAGAGAGATAATATGTTATATTAAATGTCTATGAGACCAAACTGATACAATTTTAGTGGATCTAATCCATTGTCTGGGTAAAAAAATAAAAATAAAAGTGAAAGACTAAAATTATGATTGAAAGCTTGTTCTAGCATTCAACCACTTGAAAAAGGAGAGAATATATGATATCATGAAATAGGATGTGATGGGGGAGGGAACCGTGCTTGGCATTGCTTTAGTAGATTTGTATGCCAAATTCGGTGCTCTAGTGAAGACAACACAAGTCCTTGACGATCAGCTACCTCACACACACACACACACACACACACACACACACACACACACACACACACACACACACACACACACACACACACACACACACGCACGCACGCACGCACGCACACGCACACGCACACGCACGTGTGCACGCACATAGAGAAATGAAATGAAATGTTATATTAAACATCTTAAAAAGGCCAAAATGACCTATGAGACCAAACTGATACAATCTTAGTGGATCTAATCCAATGTCTAGGTACAAAAATAAAAATGAAGTGAAAGACTAAAATTATCATCAATGCTTGAGAATGCCTCATATTGGGTGTTATCCTAGAAAGTATTGCATTGGTCGTTGAAGAACTTTGTCAATGTCCGCCTCTGTAAATAGTCATATTGGGTCTCTCTCATGTCGTGCTAGTATAGTCTTGGTCCTATGATGGAGCCTCCATCAATGTTGTGGTCTAAGAGGGCGTCTAGCTCTCCCATGCTCAATGGCTCTGTCAGCTAATATACCTCTGGTATAAGTTGGCTCTGAAGTCTGCTATGAAGCATGCTCATTTGGCTGCTAAGTCACTACTCTAAAGAAGTCAATGATCTTCCTCTATGAACATCTCCCACTGCATGATCTCCTCAAGGGACTCTCCCTGTGTCTGCAGAGCTCTAGCAAAAACAACCCGAGGAATCAATGATCAAGTTGATAACTCATGACTCTGTCTCTGGAGCTATATGACACAACTAGCATATATTGACCTTTACTAGTACTCTCCTAAATCTACCAATCTCATCTCTAGATGATGCAATGATGTGTGCATATGACCAATAGCACGTCGTATCCCATAGGATAAATGAGTGTCCATATAAGCCGGTCTGATCCATATCCATCCTCTATTAGTTGTTGAAGATGCTCTCTATAGAAAGTAATTATCGTGTCCAACTCCTCTATCGACTGTATCCATGTGCTCCTATATCTAGCTGAAATAAATCTTGACATATAGTATAGTGACCTCTGTCTGTGAGAGAGATAGGGAAGGTGCATGCAAGGAGTACTGAAACAGAGGGAATCTATCCATGCAGTTGAAGCGATGTGATTGAAACCATGATGTCATATGACCATACCAGCATTTTGTGTCTCCCTGTAGCTCTCAGTGTCGTGATGACCTAAGGGCAAGCTGAGCATTTCTATCACTGTTGTTTTTGGCAAGCCTCAATGATGACGGCCTTCTCTACATATGCTGGGCTGCTCCCTTAGCACATCTGAATCCGCATTCTTCTTGTACATAAACGAGGACAATTTTATGATCCGTATGTGAACGAAGACTCGTCACGAGAGCGTAAAGCTGATGCAGCCTCGACAATTGGAGAACCCTCTCTCAAACCCTTCTACCTGCAACTAGTAGCCTCTTCTCTTATATAGAGGCTTAGGTCCTACTCAGTCACACCCTTTCATGCTCTACCACCCCTCCTCCCTTATATAACACAGCTGGCCGCTATCTCCTCATTGCTGCTGGTGGCCCAGCTCTCCCTTATGAGTAGTCGCCCCACCCACCATGTGCTCCTCTGCATGCTGCTGGGCACACCAGGAGAGGGGATGCAGCTAGCTTGGCTCAAATAATCTCATTCCATGGTGGTCCACTATGTTGTGTGTGTGTGTGTGTGTGTGTGAGAGAGAGAGAGAGAGAGAGAGAGAAGAGAGAGACGACTTGTGTGCCGTCTTGTGCCAACCTCATGAACTTGATGCAGAGCTGCAGGTGTAATCCCTTGATGCATGGCGAATACTCGCATCAACAACAGGGATGGTGCTGGACAACGTCAACATAGGAAAACCATGCTAAGCGACAAAAAAGGGGGGGGAGTCGAGCCGCCCCATCATCCGCGCACGCACGGACGACCGTGTGCGGACGATGGGAGGGCTCGAGCCCCTCCTCTTTTTTTTCCAGATTTTTCCCCTACGAATCATCCTCGTGCATCGATTAGATGGCCATATTTGTGATGCCTACGCCGTGGCTCTCGCCCCATCGTATTTGGCCCATGTCTTACCATGTTTTTCATATTGCAGAACTTGAAGGACATCGTCAACGCATTCAAAACCATCCTAAGCAGCAAAAAAAGGTGGGAGCTCGAGCCCTGCTATCATCCATGCACGCGCGGATGATGTGAAGGCTCTAGCATCTCCCTTTTATTCAAATTTTTTTCCCGTGTTGGCCCTAGAGTAAAGAGCTTAGCCATCGTCCGTGTTAGCCCTCTGGTGCAAAGCTCACCCATCGTCCACGCAATGATCGCCACGTGTATGAAGCTATCCATAAAGCTATTTTTCATTAAAAAAAAGGGGGGGGGGTGCAAAGCTCACCGATCATCCGCACTTGCGCAAATGATCAATGAGCTTTGCAGTCCCCCTTTTTTGTGTAAAGAATAGCTTTATGGATAGCTTTATACACATGACTATTAAGCACCTCGCCATCTCACCATCTCATTGAGAATGATGTAGAGCCCTTCCGATGTTTATATATACACATACATTAATGATCGCCATGTGTATTAAGCTATCCATAAAGCTTGGCAATTCCTTGATTGACATATATATTAAGTGTAGTGAACTTTAAAAAGCACAATAAGTGCTTCAAGGTCTTATTATCTGGAACTTCATCTCTTGGAATGCACTAATTGGGGGATATGCCCTAAAGGGATGAGGCCAAGAAGCTCTGGGCTTTTTTGAGCGGATGATAAGCGAGGGAGTGTCTCCAAATGCAATCACCTATGCTTGCATCTTGATAGCATGTGGAAACTCGGGTTAAGGCAATGTGCTATGTTTCTTCTACCAATGCTAGGTGCAAGTCCTTCAACTCCACATCTGGATGATCTTTTCAATTCAAATGGAGTTGTAAATGTGTTGCCTCAAGTTTATGTGAAGATACAAAGTAATCTTTCTGGAGACACTATTTCTTCAAATGTCATGTCTCCAAACATTGTACAGGTTATATAAACCCCCCATTCCCCCAAAAAGGAGAATTTCTTTACTCAAAGGAGAAGCTTCAGGTTCTACACGTTCAACAACTGTTAAGGTGGCCATCAAGCCACCACCCAGCTACAGAACCCTAGGCATTGCCTCAAAGGACATGTCCCGGCGATCGAGGCTAGTTCTATCGTTGATACATTACCACATTGTCCGCCTTCAACAAATCAAGTTGCGAGGGTTGGAGATGACATTTTGGGGCTTGATGGTTTCAACACTTCTGGCTCGCTATGTGTCACAACCAGATTTCTCACTAAATGTATCGTCAGCTTCTCAACCTACTTTATCAAGGGCTTTTTATATAGGCCAATCCTTGTATACATCTTCTTCTAAACCACCATTTCCATTTCCAATTAGTGAAATAGCCAGCCATGCAAAATCAGGGAGCATAAGATTGCAACAAGAAAAATGGTTCGAAATAAGGTCGGCTCTTTGGGCTGATAGTCTTAGCAAGGGCTTGATTGATTTGAACATAGCAAGCCATAATATTCTTGATACTTCTTTTATTGGTTTAATTTTCTAGTTTGAACTTGGTTACTCACGTTCTCCTCTATTTTTGGGCAGCTAAAAGAAATCCTTGAGTAGACATAGGTATCGATTTCGATCAATTGCAAACTAAAAGAATAAAGAAGAGTACGACAAACATAGGAAAATCGACAGGCAAGAGTACGACGCAGATGGGTTTGAATCGAGGAGACCTGGTATGGGGTTGGAACCAATAGATTCCACCCCAGGAGGTTTTTCAAATAAAAAAAAATAGTATGGTGGATCTAGATGAATTGGATCTAATAGCTTGCTATAGTAATGGCAGCCATACTCATGTGTGTTCTACCTTGGCAGGTTTATTAAAGAGACGACATGAATTATGGTAGGATATTGGCAATCTAAACACAACCACTGATCTTTTTACTAAACATGGGCTTGAACAAGATTTCTTGAAACCGGAATAAAGTAAATGTGAGATTGATTTGAATCACGTTCTTCTTAAAACCTCTCTATATGTAGCATGATTGGCTTTGTAAGATGAGAAATTGAAACGGAGAATTGTAGCATACCTTATACATTCTTTCTTAAGATAATTCTTATTATTATTATGAAATTTGCAAAGGACTAATTAGAATCAAAAGATCTAACAAGGTGAGTAGTAAAGAACATTAAAAAAATATTTTTGTTTATTATGGATATATGCTAGAAACTATGAATAATGTTTAAGCATGGTTTCTCCTCTAGTCAGAATTTGTAGATGGAAGCTAGTGCAAGATGTGTAAACTTATGAATGACAACTTTGAAATGTACGGGCTCCGTTAGACATAAGAAGGGTTGTGCTTACTTTTGTGATAGTGACGGTTTGTACACTTCCTTTACCAACATGCATGACTTGCTGTACCTATTTGTATTCAAAACACCATTAGCTATCTAGCCATTGACACCGTCATGGGTCGCCCACCTTGTCGTGGGAACTGTAAGCTAGTCTTCTCATTAACATTTGCTTGTATTTTTCAGCAAAATAAGCATCATAAATAGGGATGTTTTCAGCATAGCTTGTAATCTCCACCCCACATCTTCCTTCTTGAAGGCAACGTAATTTTAAATGGTTGCAAACCATCTTTTTGTTTTTGTGAATATGGCTCATTATCCACTATGTGTTCTCATATTCCTATGAGTGTCATCAGCAATATGGACACTGATAGTCTTCTCAAAGATGAGCATGAATTGGAACATATGCAAGATTTTCATATATGTCTAGTTATATGATATAATTATATATAGTATAGCTATATATATACATGATATTATATATATATATATAGTATAGCTATAGTTATATATAGTATAGTATAATGATATATAGTATAGTTATATCATGATATAGTTCTATATTACTATACGCTATCTATTTATATAATTGTATATAGTATAGTTTATATATATAGATGTATGTTTTGTGGTTCATATCGATCTTGCTAGATGTTCATGCTCAAAGTTACGACTTTTTGAAACTTATACACGTTTTTTTATGTGTATTATACGAGTAATGTTTGTTGTTTTAGTTGCCTTTTTTGTGCCGTTAAAAAAGCCTCCAAATTAAATCGCAAAAATGGTTCTCATTGCAAAAGCTCGAAATCAGAAGCTCGCTAAAAAAACACACTCTTGCCTTGGGAGCTTTGGTACCTTGGCAAGGTGGATTAGGTACAGGAGCGAACCCCCGATTGGCCCCGCTAAAGACCTCATATGTCGTTTACGACTATGGGATGAAGGTGGATGTATGGATATGTGGTACAGGATAGCGTATGGATTGCATTTGCATACAGGTCCATGTGGACATTGTTTTAGAGTTTTTATGCATAGTATTGAGTCAGTCCGTGGCAAAGTGAGTCAGTGGATTTTTCCTTGGCTGTGAGAGATTTTCTGTCAGTGTTTATGAGCACTTTGGTTGAGATTGTTACTTGAGATATTGTCCAAATACAAATGGAACTCTGCCGAAATTTTCCAAAATCCTTTGGAAGAAATTGATGGAGTGAAGATGGCAGAAAGTTCAACTCAAGTCACACAGATTTTTGGAGAGAAGCCGACCAAAGAGAGAGAACTATGGCATATGGTCCTACAGGATGGAGAACTTTATCATGGGCAAAGGTTTATGGGACTACATTATAGGTGAACAAGAGTGTCCCGAGGTTGGTTTGGAACCAAACAGAGAGAATGTTGAAGCACATAAAACATGGCAAGCAGGAGTAGAAGCTTACAAGAAGTGGATCGAGAATTCCAAAAAATTGATGCATCTGATCTCACTATGCATTAGTGACTTCTTTATACCACATGTGAAGAAGGCTCAATCTCCAAAGGAAGCATGGGAGATACTAGCAAGAATGAATAGCTCCAATATAGAACCACAAAAAGCTCACATTAAGCAAAGGTTACATTGTGTATGGTGAGGAAATAGATCCATATCAGATTATGTGACAGAGATAAAGCAAATACAGGAAGATCTTGTGAGAATTAATTTTGAAGTTCCAGATGATGACTTAGTTTCAATGGCATTGAATGGTTTGGGACCGGAATACAAGTCATTGGATACATCTATATCTGTTCGAGGACACATGCCTGATTTTGAAGAGTTAGTAAACCTTTGTTTGCAATAAGAGGTGAAGTTAGGCAAGTCAGGTCGTTCTACATCAAATAACAATTCCAGAGATCAGGTTTTTTACTCTAGAAGTCGTGGAAACAATAGAGGTGGAAGAGGAAACTATGGTCGTGGAAACAATGCTGGAAGAGGTCAATGGAAAAACCAACAAAGTCAAAGTTACAATGATTACAGCCAAAGAGGTACAGAGATAGCCCGACATCGTGGATGTGGAGGTGGACGATCTGTACATCCTCAAAGAGATGGATATTGTAATAGATGTGGCATTTATGGTCACTTTGAAAGAGAATGTTACACGAGGCTAAATCAAAATCGTGATCGTGGTGGAAGAGGCTGAGGTTATGGCAGACATGGAGGAAACTTTGCTGATACAATCCTCATGATCAAAATATATATATGAAAATAGATCGATTGGACATTTATTTCCTATGGAGCATGTTGTTGGAAGCATGGTGGAGCCACATCATATAGATGATTGCTATTTAGATGGTGGTGCCACAAATCATATGACATATCACGGTGAATGGTTTGACAGAAATGAGAAGTTAGAAGAGGATGAGTTTGTCGCTATAGGGGGATGATACTATGCATCGGATTACGCATGTTGGTTCAGTTTCATTGCTAGGACAAGACGGGACATACAACACATTGGGAGATGTTCTATATGTGCCTTCAATCACAAAGAATTTGGCATCAGTTGGACAGAATACAGATCAAGGGTTGCAAGTCCGTTTTAATCGTTATGGCTACTTCATAGAGGAGTTTCACAAAGGCATACCAGGCAAGATATTGGCATGTGGAAGAAAGAAAGATCGCTTTTTCTCATTGGAAGCTGGAGATCCATGTTTACACAGTGGTATGTATACAAACAAATCAGCCACTCAAGATGATTGGGTAGAGTTATGGCATAAGAGGATTCATTATGTCAATTTTAGAAGACTAAAGCATATGCAATCAAATCAAATTGTACGTGGATTACCAAAGCTTGACAGATTGAATTTTGATCATGTTTGTGAAGCTTGTCAATTTGGAAAGCAATCTCGTTTACCATTTACAAAGAGGGGGAGAATTAGCCAAAGTCATTTGGAAATTGTTCATTCAGATATTTGGGGACCTTGTGATCATGCTACGCCGAATGGTTGTTGATATTTTATCATATTCACAGATGATTACAGCAGAATGACATGGGTTTACTTTCTAAAGGCAAAGTTAGAGGCATTTGAGGTATTCTTGGAGTTCAAAGTTATGGTTGAGAAAGAGAATGGTTGTCAAATTAAATGCCTACATACAGATGGAGGGGGAGAGTACATGTCACACAGTTTTGATGATTACTTACGTGAACAAGGCATAAGAAGACATATTACTTACTGATAGACACCTACAACAAAATGGAGTTGCTGAGAGAAAGAATAGAGTCATAGTAGAGATTGCAAGATCCATGATGAATGAGATGAATATGCCATTAACATATTGGGATGAAGCAGTACACACTATGAATCGAACACCAACAGCTGCCATTCATGAAATTTCACCTTATGAGAGACTTTATGGGATCAAGACAACAGTTTCCTACATGAAAGTTTTGGATGTGTTTGCTATGTTCATGTGCCAAATGAAGCAAGAAAGAAGATGGAGCCAAAGGCAGTGAAGTGTATATTCTTGGGATAGCCAGTTGAAAAGAAAGGTTACAAGTGCTATGATCCTACAACAAGACAAGTTTACGTCAATAGAGATATCAGATTTTGTGAGCATGAACCATGGTATAAACCAAAGCTAGTGATGATAGAAGATGAGTATGAAGAGCAAGAGAATGTGCGTCATGTTGTTGATAAGCCAAGACCATCAAAAAGAACTATTTCAGGACCACATATGGCAGAGGAGAGTACGGGAAGTGTCAACCCATGGAGTGGTTGTTTGCGAGATAAGAAGCAAGACGAGAAAGGCAAGAAGAAAGTGGTTGAGGAGAGTTCTGGAGATGAAAGCCTCGATGAAGAGCATGGTTTACCACATTTGAGAACCCCTGGCAGTAAGGATGCTGAGAAATGTGTACCCCCATATGGAAGAGTTGAAGAGAAGAGTGCACCACATTTGAGAAGATCAGAGAGGGTGCGCTATCCAGTTGTTGATGGATTGACATACAACGGTTACATGCATACACATTATGCATACATGGTTTCACGTGTGCAACATAAAGAGCCTACATGTTTTCAAGAGGCAATTGGGAAATCAGAATGGGAGTCAGCTATGGATGATGAGATGGATGCTCTTGTGAAGAATGACACTTGGGATTTGGTTCGCTTGCCAAGTGGAAAGAAAGCAATTGGTTCAAAATGGGTATACAAAGTTAATGGATACACTTGGATAACAATGTATGTATGTCATGTATATGAAGATGTCACCATGGGTATGCCTAGAAAGCTCAATGCAAACAATTTGACCAAAAATAGGAGGTTTTATCCTCGCTCATCAAAGTGTATCCAAAGTGTTTACCAAGTGGGAAGATGAGATTCAACATGTAAATTGATCTCAAAGTGCTTTTTTCACAGATTTTGGGACTTGTTTCATCTCATTTAGGCCTTTTATGGACAAAATGGGTATGTTTCGGCTAAAACATGCCATAAAATAGTAAAAAATTTGTAAAATATAGATGAAAACTCCACATTAGTTTTATCCTTGTTGAAGTTGAGGGTGAGTTTACACATTCAGAAAAGAGCTCTTTTTGACATGTGATGAAGATGGTACTCCAATTCTAAGCTTGTATAGATATGTTAATAACATTTAAGAGCATGAATTTATGAATGAATTAGTGCAAAAGCCAGATGGGATACCTTATCATTAGATAGAAATTACAAAAGTGGTCACAAAAGCAAGTCTATGATAAGATAGCATTCTCCACTTGTCATCGTTAAAAGGTGAACCAACTTCCAATTGATTGCTACTTTTGCAGTAGATTCTAGGGTTTAAACCATAACACCGCCCGACTAACTACAACAAACTACAATTATGAACATGATCATTGGTATATAAACACTTCCATATTTTCAATGTCGGTAACAATGAAATACAATGGTTTTAGAACTCTGTTTATTGATAACATGGGGTGTAATAGTCAACAAGGTTATGCTTGCTGGGAAAAAGGGAAAGAAACATTCCAATTTTTGAAAAAGAGCTCCCACTAGGCAGCCTAATGTAAACGTGTCGTTTACGTAGGACCAATAATGGATAATATTATTTGGATGATTGGATCTCATTTGAAAAAAATTGCTTTTGTGTGTGATAAGCTTTAGCATCTTGGTATTTGGTTTAGGTCAGTCCTCAATAACTATATGAATAAAAACCTTCATGAAGACCTTGAGAACTAGAAATATCGAGTGTTATAGGAACATAAGGACCTTTACATTCATGAAACCCGTGTGCAATCGTAGAGAACCTCGTACACCATGATAGTTTGGTAGTACAAATATGAACACTAGTAAGAAATTGGAATGATATCCTTCATTTGAAAAAAGTATTGTGTGTGTGTGTGTGTGTGTCTATATATATATATATATATATATATATATATATATAGAGAGAGAGAGAGAGAGAGAGAGAGAGAGGGAGTTCTTGTGTTGATCATTGCCTTCAGCTCATGGTGTCTATCTCAATAGTAAGGATCATCTTGGCCATGGTCTTGGGGTCTTTTCATACCTTTTCTCGTGTTGATTATGGGTAACAAATATCTATTGTTATCTCCTATTCAAATACTACTTGCATGGCTAGTATCATGTAGACTACTGCTATCATGTCTACCATCAACACGGGGGGGGGCGCTAGAGAATCTTACACCATTCCCGACGATTGTATAAGGATTGTAGGCATGTCGAGAGATGTACATAAGCAATGTTCAACCTCTACTCTAAACCAAGCAAAGTTAGCGCATAAGCAAGCACCAAGTAATAACACAGTCACAACAAGTAGAAAAGATTCAAGACTAGAATAAATAGTAAGTAAAGAGGAAATGTGATGCTCTATATGGATCGCACAAAAACTGCATGCACAATCTAACAACTGCAAATGACTTGTAGAACTTGTGATTACCTATAAGTTTAAGCCACTATGAATATACACAAATATTACTGCTACGGGAGTAGAAGTGAGAATAGATGCATGACCATTAACCTGTGTCCAAAACTAACAAAAGTTGTGGAAGCGAGAGCTAAAACGTTATCCATATCAAAATGGGAATCACACTCAACCACTACATATTGACTACATGAAACCATAAGGCAACCATGAGAGCCAAAGGTTGAACAAATCGAAATGTTGAAGGCAAAAAGAATGGATTAATCATAATGGCATCCAGCCTGGCCTGCAAACAATCAATGGGAAGGGTGGGTTATTATTCGGTGCACAACAAAATGAATGAGAGAGAAAATGTTAATTACTGGGATCCGTAATTGAAAAAAGCGCAGTGCCTCTGAAATCATAAGAACATTTGATCCCACGTATAAAATAGGATAAAGAGTGAGGTGAAAATTAAAATCTACATTGTAAAATTTTTGTAGCAAGACAATGTGCCCTCAAGGCCTTCAAGAAAGTTAGACTTTTGAGGTCGACATCCATACAAAACTTGAGACACACACACCCTTAAAGGTATGCCAATGGTTGGTGAGTGGTGCTAATCTCTCGTGTATGCAACAGATAGGGTATCTGATGAGAGATGAATAAAAATGGCACTTTGGCCAATCAATTGGGACATCAAATGAAAAGCCATTGTATCATCTAGGGACAGGTAGCGTTGGATTATGCATGTGGTGTTGACGATAGCATGCACTATTAAAAATGTATGTATGCCATGTACATGAAGATGTCACTGTGGGTATGCCTAGAAAGCTCAATGTGAACAATTTTGGCCAAAAATAGGAGGTTTTATCCTTGGTCATCAAAGTGTATCCAAAGTGTTTACCAAGTGGGAAGATGAGATTCAACATGTAATTTGATCTCAAAGTGATTTTTTCACAAATTTAGGGACTTGTCTCATCTCATTTATGCCTTTTATGGACAAAATGGGTATGCTTCAGCTAAAACATGCCATAAACTGGTAAAACATTTGTAAAATATAGATGAAAACTTCACATTAGTTTTATCCTTGTTGAAGTTGAGGGTGAGTTTACACATTGAGAAAAGAGCTCTTTTTGACATCTAATGAAGACGGTACTCCAATTCTAAGCTTGTATAGATGTGTTAATAACATTTAAGAGCATGAATTTACGAATGAATCAGTGCAAAAGCCACATGGGATACCTTAGCATTAGATAGAAATTACAAAAGTGGTCACAAAAGCAAGTCTATGATAAGATAGCATTCTCCACTTGTCATCCTTAAAAGGGTGAACCAACTTCCAACTGGTCGCTACTTTTGTAGTAGATTATAGGGTTTAAACGATAACACCGCCCTATTAACTACTACAAACTACAATTATGAACATGATCATTGGTATAGAAACACTACCATAAGTTCAATGTCAGTAACAATGAAATACAATGGTTTTAGAACTCTGTTTATTGATAACATGGGGTGTAATAGTCAACAAGGTTATCCTTGCTAGGTGAAGATGGGAAAAAGGAAAAGGAACATTCCAATGTTCGAAAAAGAGCTCTCATTGGGCAGCCTAATGTAAACGTGATCGTTTAGATGGAACCAATAATGGATAATACTATTTGGATGATTGGATCTCATTTAAAAGAATCTCATCAACTATCTTCTTCATGCTGCCCGTACCGAAGTTCAGGCAGAGCATCTCACCTGCTGCCCTAAGGTGTATCTTCTTGTCCTTCTAGAACACCACATTATTTTTATATGCTTCGTCAAAATCATCACATTCCTTAACATACTTGTGGTATTCACTGTCACACCACATGCATCGGTCCCAGCCTTTGCATGGTGGCTGCTGCCTAGGCTCCGATGTAGACCCCTTTGTAGCTAGACCATCAAATTTAACAGCTTTAAAATTCAAATTCAATTCTTGAATTTTACCAATTTGTCAAGAACTGGCTCCTCCACTCTGGGTATTGCTGAGGTTGTTTCTCTTTAGGTTCCTCCTCCGCAACATCCATGTTGTCAGCCATGACCATCTGGTTGACTCTCATTTGTCATTTTACGATCATGTTGACTGCTTCGGTGACTATCTTCATGTCGGATGTTAAGCCCAATTCTCCACTTGGATCCTCTAGCAACTGCACTAAACTCTTCTAAAGTCGAGGATCAACAGCTTGGATGAACAACTCAACCTTCTGATCCTTCATTGAATGTTGCTCTGTCAAAGACAGTTGCTCGAATTTATTCTCAAATTCCCGCAATAACTCTCGTGCAGATAGATTTTTGCTCTTCTTCTGCACCCACTTCATGAAACTTTGCCTGGTTACTCTTTGAGAATCCTCCAAGAAGTATTCCTCCTGAAGCGCCTTCTTGAAATCCTGCCAATTCGGGCCTTAAAGAACATAATTTCTTTAATTTGACTCCTAAGTTCCGGCTCAGCAATCAAATGGAACCCTTCTACTGCGTTCTGATCATCAATTCCATTCTCTTCCATTGCCTGTTCATAGATATTGTAGAATTTGCTAATATCCTGGCCTTCAAATCGATGCAATTTCTCTGGTAACTGTGTGCCGAGCTTTACGGATCCTCTCCTGCAAATTATATTGCTGTTGGGCAGCGTGAGAGGTGCAGAAAAAAATGTGCAGCGGACGCGATTACTGACACAACAGTATTCAAAACAAACAGTTCACCTAATTCCAGTTAATTGGGTTAGATAGGCACTGCTGACGGTTTGAGATTAGGCTAGATGTGTAGAGCTTGGATCAAGATTTTGAGATTTAGAACTTTAGGAATTTGATTAGGCTTAGTTTTGGCTTACGGCTTGGCATCCGAGTTGGTTTAAGAAATTTGGCTTAAGAGTGAAATAGATTAAGCTTCGGAGATTAGAGATGGCTTTCGGAAGGCTTGAGAGCTTAAGCTTGAAGATTAAGCGAGCTTAAGAGCTTGTAGAAGTTAAGAGGAATTCTGTAGCTTGAAAAATCTGAGAGCTTAAGAATCTTGAGCTTATGAGGAAGAGATTCGGTATTCCCGAGCTTGAAGATATCAAGAGCTTCTGAATCCACATTAAGAGCTTGGGATTATCAAGAGCTTAGGGATATGGAGCTTATGAGCTTGGCCTTGAAAAGCTTCTTCAAGAATGATGGAGAGCTTAGGAGAAGAACTTAAGGTGATTTCGATTATCAAGAGCTTAAGGACATTCTTAGGCGTGGAGAAGAGCT
Organism: Adiantum capillus-veneris; assembly: GCF_014529385.1. NCBI lineage: Eukaryota > Viridiplantae > Streptophyta > Polypodiopsida > Polypodiales > Pteridaceae > Adiantum > Adiantum capillus-veneris. The sequence goes on from NC_140950.1 coordinate 79,630,930, forward strand.
CAAAGTTATGGAGCTTAAGAGCCCAATAGGATTATGAGGAGGAGATTTCTCCAATCACACGTTCTCTTCCTTTTTATGCATGGCCATCCTCTTTTGCTAAAAAAAGCGAGGCACCCATTAGCGATGTCGCTAATGGGTCTAGCCTCTTGGTGATGTGGCAGCTGACGGGGCGACCTGGGGGGAATTCAACGCGGATGGTGCCAAAATTTGTGTGTGACGGCCCTGTCATCCTTTCCCATTTCTGCGGCGACTTCGTCCTAGCGCCGTAGTGTGCGCAATAAGCTTTACTTCCCTCAGTGTTGCTCGCTGCCGCCTTTGCTACGCCATGCCCTCAATTTCCTTGGATTCCCACTTAAGCCCCAAATCTTTTAATTGGGTGCCCCCTTCAGCCAATGGCCGAGCGGCCTTTTTTTGTGCCCTTGAGCGGCCATTGAGGACTCCTTTGGGTGGGCCCATTGGGCGGCCGACCTTCATAAGGGCACCACATTAGGCAAACAAATTAACCAAGGCACCTTCAAGTCAAATTCTCAATTCAATACACTCCACAATACATCATCTCGGATGATGAGCTCATCAAGAGCTTTTTGTACTTTCATAATGGCACCACATTTGGCATACATATCGGCTAAGGCATTGTCAAGCACAACATTTCATATACATTCCGGCCAAGGCAGTTTTGGCCTTTCCCCGCAATCATTGCATTCCAAAAGACAACATTTCGAACACGACATTTTTGTTCATGCACTCCAAAACCTGGATAAAGCTCAAAAATTCCCAAATAGCACTCCGACCGAGCAGACCAGACTGGTACGAAACCGGCCCGAGTAAATCTTAAACAGTCAATAATTTGGCAATCGTAAACCTGATCTCCGATATGAAAAGACCGACATGCTCCACAAAGTGAGCACTTTAGCCTCATGCATTTGTTTCATTTTGATCCCCTGAGCTGTTGTTGCCCAATCCGGCACGGATCTGCAATCGGCTTGAACTTTAAACTGCCATAACTTCTTCACCGTAGCTCCAATCGACGAGCCGTAAACACATGTCAGTAGAGCACATCAAGAACTGCATTTCTAGGGTCACAATACCCCATCTATGTTCACTTCAAGCATAACACTTTTTAGCATCATTAATGCATGTTTTGGCCCTTTCAGCCGCATTTGACATACATTCAACATTGAACTCGGTCTTCAACCAGCCCTTAATCACTGTTCATTAAACACATAAGCTTCAAAAAAACTTAATGTGCATTTTCCTGGCATCTTTCTTTGCATGGGAGCGGAGCTGCACGACATCGTGTTGATGGTAGACATGATAGCAATAGTCTACATGATACTAGCCACGCAAGTAGTATTTGAATAGGAGATAACAATAGATATTTGTTACCCATAATCAACATGAGAAAAGGTATGAAAAGACCCCAAGACTATTGAGATAGACACCATGAGCTGAAGGCAATGATCAACACGAGAACTCTCTCTCTTTCTCTCTCTCTCTCTCTCTCTCTCTCTCTCTCTCTCCACACACACACACACACACATACAATACTTTTTTCAAATGAAGGTTATCATTCCAATTTCTTACCAGTGTTCATATTTATACTACAAAACTATCATGGTGTACGAGGTCCTCTATGATTGCACACGGGTTTCATGAATGGAAAGGTCCTTATGTTCCTATAACACTCGATATTTCTAGTTCCCAAGGTCTTCATGAAGGTTTTTATTCATATAGTAATTTAGGACTGACCTAAACCAAATACCAAGATGCTAAAGTTTATCACACACATTCTTTGAAGACAGCCGAAACTGGACAGGTAACTTATGGGAAGCTGCGGCAAGTAGGGAATTCAATTCGAGGAACCACAGGGTGGACTGATCTAGTGGATTCCCTCTCGGTGTATGCGCTCATTGCGAAGTCTCAAGCTAATAAGGCTATGGTGGAGGAAAAGCAGAAAAGAGATGAAGAAGCTCCTGGGACATCAAAGAAGACAACGAGGTTCAACAGCAAGAAAGAAGAAAGTCTTGCTCCAAATCCCGCTCCTGAAGTGGTGATGGAGGAGGCACCTAAGGACGAAAAGCAAGGTAAACCTAGGGGACCCTCTTATAAGCTCAAGTCTGACATTGAACTAGCTACAGATTTAAAGAAAGTCTTTGAAGAGAGAATTCTGAATAGCAAGGTGGAGCTCACATTGGTGATATATTGGGCATTGCCAAACGTGAGTTTCATGAAGAGATAATAGATATCATCAAAATGAAGTAGCAGATACCAAGTGAACAGGAGCCGGAGTCAGTGAAGAGCTAGGCGGTATGCCACATTGAAGCCATTCTAGACGACTATGAAGAGTATTTGGAAAATCTTGAAGAAGAAGAAGAAGAGTCAAGGTCTGTGGTGGTGTCAAATCCATCCGTACCTGAGGTAAGGCAAGTTCATTTCAATGAAGATGAAGATAGTGAAAGCATACCAACGAGTCACTTTTAAAGGACTCATTGGGCAAGAGTAACAACCGAAACTGTTGTAAAGCTTGGCGACATCGAAGAACCGGTTTTAGCACTCATAGATCATGGATCGGAGATCAATTTGATGGCTAAAAGCTTGCACAAAAAGGGGAAATGGCCTATTGATGTGGACCATGGTTGGCGGATTCGAGCTGCCAATATGCTTCCAGGCGACCTCTATGGTGCATGTGCCAATGTTAAGGTAACTGTAGGGGATGTCTGTGATGAGCAAAACTTCTTTATACAAGAGCATTCCTCTTATCCTTTAATTCTCGTGCAACCATACATTATGGCTGTGCGAATCGAAACCAAAGTGTTGGATGATGGCTCGGGTTATGCCAGGTTTCGGAGCCATGATGGTAAGAAAGCAGTGCAATTCTTGATTGTATGTGTTGACCATTCTAGGAATAAGGACAGTCTACGTGATCATCCAATGCCGAAGATACGCAAGGAGTTTAGAGAACACAGGTTTGCACAAGATTTTCTCGGAGTGCCATTATAAAGTGGGACTATGGTGGTACAAGTGAGGAGAAGTTCTCGCAAAGAGAAAATTTCTCTTTGGGGTTTTGGGGGTTAACATCTGAAGGTTCAGTCTCTTACAGAAAAATTTAATGATTTTCCGAACTGGGAAAAGCAGTATGTCTCAGGTATTCAAAGTGAATTGCAGGGTTGTGATGTGCTTGAATCTGATGATGTGATTTCAGGAGTCTTTGAAGAGGTATCTTATGAAGATACTATGTCAGTGCTTAAAGAGATCATGCAAAACAGGTTACAAAGCGGAACTGAAGTGGTCAAGGTCCATTCAATGGACATGTATGATGAGTTAAGTCTATATGAAGCCCTTATGCATATTGAAGATGATTCAGGTCAAACTGTTGAAGCACAGGTAGAGACAAAATACAAGACTGTTGCAAAGAAAGCGAGGCCAGTGGCTACACCACTGCCAGAAGGAAGTGATGGGCTGATCAAGGAGGCTTCTTGACAGCCTATACTCAGAGATCCGAAGAACATAGGGCATAAGTTTACTAAGGAGACACTACAACAGCTGAAGTTTGGAGAAGATGGTTTCCTCAATGAAGAGGAGATTCAATGTTTTCAAGGTATGCTCGAAAAACATGGTAAAGCTTTCGCTTTTGAGCCAAGTGAGATAGGGTGTGTGGATCCGAGTGTTGTTTCACCAATGGTTATTTTCACTGTTCCACACATGCCATGGAGCTTGTGTCCTATTCCAGTTCCTAAGGCTCACTTGCCAAAGCTCATCAATTTGCTTAATGAAAAGATTCAAATGGGAATTTTGGAGCCATCATGTGCTTAGTATACTAATCGATGGTTTATGATTCCGAAGAAAAATGGTACATTAAGATTCATTCAGGATATGCAACCGGTTAATAAGGTAACAATCCGCAATGTGGGCACTGGCTGAATTGTGGATGAATTTGCTGAGGCCTTTGCAGGTAGATCTATTTACTCCATGGGTGATCTTTATTCAGGATATGTTCAATTCCAGTTAGCTTTGCAGGGATCTTACTACAATGCGTATTCCTCTTGGTTTGGTAAGGATGTGCACTCAGCCACAGGGTGCTACTAATTCAGTAGCTCATATGATGAACGACATGAATAAGGTATTAAGGGACTTTATCCCACATGTTACCATGCCTTTCATTGATGATCTACCAATTAAGGGTTGTGAAGAAGGCTCAAAAGATGAAGCAAAAGACCAGAGGGGGTGCAGAAAGTTTGTTGCTCAACATATTGATGACTGTGATGCTATATTATCAAGGCTTGAAGAAGTTAACTTAACACTTTCAGGTCAAAAATCGACTTTTGGAGCTAAGGAGGTCTTAATTGTGGGACACATGTGCAGTTTTGAAGGAAGAAGGCCAAGTCCCGCAAAAGTTGAAGCAATCCAAAAGATGAAGGACACATGTTCTTTAGCTATTGAGGTTCGTCGATTCTTAGGCGCGTGTATGTTCTATCGTATTTGGCTGCCACACTTTGCCCATGTTGCAGAGGTGCTGTATCAATTTCTACAAAAAGGTAAGAGGTTTTTTTGGGAAGAAGTTCACACACAAGCTATTAAGAAATTAAAGAAGATGCTTCTTGAGACTCCGACCTTTAGGAAAGTTGATTATAAATGCGACAGGCCAGTTATTTTAACAGTTTACACTAGCCCGACAGGTAATGGATGGGCTATAGATCAAGATGATGCTGAAGGACACAGGTATGCAGTGAGATTTGGAGCCAAGGTGCTCAATGCTCGTCAACGAGGATATCCACAGGTTAAGAGGGAACTTTGGGGTGTTGCTACTGCTCTAAGGACTCATAAAGAATACTTTATTGGATCTTCCTTTGTGGTAGAGACAGATTGCTTGCCACTGATAGGGATGATTTCAAATTGCTGTACTATGGACATTTCCATGCTACGATGGATAGCGTATATCAAGTCTCTTAACCCTGAATTCTGTCATATTGCAGGTAGAGATAACCTTGTTTTGCAGATATGTTATCAAGAGTCAGGTTTGAAGATGAAGAAGAGATGCTAACCACGAGTGATGATGTTGGCTTGAAGTTCTACACGTCTTCTTATCTACATGCCAACTGCGGTAGTATTGCTCATGTTTTTTAAGTCTTCTCTGAAGAGTTTTATGATGGAGAGTGGCTTATGATTGGCCGCTACCTAAGTACTCTCACTAAACAAGAAGGATGGAGAGATCAAGAATTCAAGAAGATTAGGAAAAAGGCCTATGGCTATTTCGTGAAAGAGGGACATTTATGGAAGCAATCAAAGAGCCCAGGAGGGGTACCACAACGAATTATTTGCGACAAAGCGACCCAACAACAGGTGATTAAAGAGTTTCATGAAAGTCTATGGGCTGGACACAGAGCAGCCTGGGCAACCTTTGTCAAAATTAAAGACCGATATTGGTGGAGGGGTATGTAGAATAGTATGTGGTTCAATTTGTGGAATCATGCTTGATATGTAAAGTACTCTAATGTGGGACATAGAGATGGGTTGCATCCCACCTATCCACTGGCTATGCACTACAAGTGGGTGGTGGACCTTATTAGAATGCTAGTAGAAGTGTGGCAAATGAGATATATTGTTCTTGCCAGGGAAGATCTTACTAATCAGGTGGAAGGTAGATCTTTGCGTACCAAAGCTACCAGTTCAGTATGCAAGTTCTTGCTTGAAGATGTTATCTCTAGGTATGGATGTGTTGGCAGAATTATTGCAGATAGAGGAGAGCTGGATGCAGATGAAGCTCGAGAGTTTTTTGCTCGTCTGGGCATTAAACTTGCCCTCACCACAACATATAATCCAGAAGGTAACGGGAAGAGCAAAAGAGGACATCCGCATATTGTTAAAGCTTTAGCAAAGGCGTGTGAAGGACATATTGGTGATTGGGCTAAACTCTTGCCATTTGCTTTGTCGGCTGATTGCACTACTCACAGTTCAATTACAGGATTTATGCCATTCGAATTGATGCATGGGCAGAAACCCATTATGCCTACAGAGGAAGCAGTTACAACTTGGACCATAATGCCATGGGAAGAAGGTATGTCTACTGAAGACTTTCTTGCTGTACATATTCGGCAGCTTGAGAGGCGTCAAGAGGATATAGAGCAGGCTAAAAAGAAGCTTAAGGAGGCAAGATTGAATAACAAGGCAGCATTTGATGGAAAGCATAGACTACGACCACATGCTATCAAAGATGGTGATTGCGTACTTGTCTATGACAGTAGCTTGGAGAACCAATACTCTGCTATGAGAAAAATGGTGAAACAGTGGTTTGGACCATATGTGGTGCAACATGTTTTTGATAATGCGACATATCAATTATGTGAACTAGATGGCACTATGCTTAAGGTGCCTATTGCAGGGAAAAGGATCAAGCTGTTCAAGAAGTGAGAAGGCGAGATTGTTCTTGAAGATTCTCATTCAGATCCGCCTCCAGAGGATCATGTTATGTAAACATCAGATGATATGTCTGATGATTATTTTAATGAAGATGATTAAGTGTAATTGGCACAGACCGGAGGCTGTGCAGGTTCAGAGGGGGTGAATGCCATGCAGCTCCGCTCCCATGCAAAGAAAGATGCCAGGAAAATGCACATTAAGATTGTTTGAAGCTTATATGTTTAATGAACAGTGATTAAGGGCTGGTTGCAGGCTGAGTTCAATGCTGAATGTATGTCAAATGCGGCTGAAAGGGCCAAAACATGCCTTAATGATGCTAAAACGTGTTATTCTTGAAGTGATTACAGATGGGGTAAATTGCCCTAAAAATGTAGTGCTTGATGTGCTCTACCGGCCTGTCTTTACGGCTCGTCGATTGGAGCTACAATGAAGAAGTTATGGCAGTTTAAAGTTCAAGTCGATTGCAGATCCGTGCCAGATTGGGCAACAGCAGCTGAGGGGATCAAAATGAAACGAATGCATGAGGCTGAAGTGCTCACTTTGTGGAGCATGTCGGTCTTTTCAGATCGGAGATCGGGTTTACGGTTGCCAAATTATTAACTGTTTAAGAGTTACTAAGGGCCGGTTCCGTACCATTCTGGTCGGCTCGGTCGGAGTGCTATTTGGGAATTTTTGAGCTTTATCCAGGTTTTGGAGTGCATGAACAGAAATGTCGTGTTCAAAATGTCGTCTTTTGGAATGCAACGCTTGCGAGGAAAGGCCAACACTGCCTTGGCCTGATGTATATGAAATGCTGTGCTTGACAATGCCTTAGCCGATATGTATGCCAAATGTGGTGCTGTTATGAAAGCACAAAAAGCTCTTGATGAGCTCATCATCCAAGATGATGTATTGTGGAGTGTTATGAAATGTGAATTTCGACTTAAAGGTACCTTGGTTAAGTTGTTTGCCTAATATAGTGCCCTTATGAAGGCTGGCCGTCCAAGGGACCCGCCCAAAGGCCTCCTCAATGGCCGCCCAAGGGCACATAAAAACGCCGCCTAGCCATTGGCTAAAGGGGGCACCCAATTAAAAGATTTGGGGATTAAGTGGAAAGCCAAGAAAATGGAGGGCATGGCGTGGTAAAGGCGACAGTAAGCAGCGCTGAGGGAAGGAAAGCTTATTGCGCGTGCTACGGTGCTTGGACGATGTCGCCATGGGAAAGGACGACAATGCTGTCGCACACAAGTTCGTCACCATCCGCGTCGAATGTTGCACAGGTCACACCGTAGCTGCCACGTCAGCAAGAGGCCGGTCCCATTAACGACATCGTTAATGGGTGCCTCGCTTCTTTTAGCAAAAGAGGATGCCCATGCATAAAAAGGAAGAGAACGTGTGATTGGAGAAATCTCCTCCTCATAATCCTATTGGGCTCTTAAGCTCCATCTTCTAAGCTCCATAACTTTGAGCTCTTATCTCCGCCTAAGAATGTCCTTAAGCTCTTGATAATCGAAATCACCTTAAGTTCTTCTCCTAAGCTCTCCATCATTCTTCACGAAGCTTTTCGAGGCCAAGATCCTAAGATCCATGTTCCTAAGCTCCATATCCCTAAGCTCTTGATAATCCCAAGCTCTTAATGCGGATTCGGAAGCTCTTGATATCTTTAAACTCGGGAATACCGAATCTCTTCCTCATAAGCTCAAGATTCTTAAGCTCTTCATATTTTTCAAGCTTGGGAATTCCCATTAACTTCTACAAGCTCTTAAGCTCGCTTAATCTCAAGCTTAAGCCCTCAAGCCTTTTGAAAGCCATCTCTAATCTCCGAAGCTTAATCTATTTCACTCTTACGCCAAATTTCCTAAACCTACTCGGATGCCAAGCCGTAAGCCAAAACTAAGCCTAATCGAATTCCTAAACTTCTGAATCTCAAAAGCTTGATCCAAGCTCTACACATCAAGCCTAGTCTCAAACCGTTATCAGTGCCTATCTAACCCAAGCTTCTAGGACGTCACTAACCACTCGAATCGGGAACAAAATTTTATTAATTTTTCTGTTTAGCACCTGGATTAAGCCAGGTTTCTTCTTGTAAAGAGCATTTAAGCTTCATTAGTGATGGACTAAACATGGATTCTGTCGATTAATTGGAATTAGGCGAAGTGTTTGCTTTGAATACTGTTGTGTCGGTAATCGCGTTTGCTACATCTTTTTCCTCGCACCTCTCACAGCCAAGGGCCCGGTGCCTTAAAGGCTCCCCTTTCACACAATTATCCCCCGACGACGAGGAGGTTTTGGGGGCGGGGGGCTAGAGAAAATTAACACCATTCCCAACGATTGTAGGCATGTCGAGAGATGTACATTAAGTGATGTTAAACCTCTACTCTAAACCAAGCAAAGTTAGCACATAAGCAAGCACCAGGTAATATAGCACTCACAACAAGTAGAAAAGATTCAAGACTATAATAAATAGTAACTAAAGAGGAAATGTGATGCTCTATATGCATCTCACAAAAACTGCATGCACAATCTAGCGACTGCAAATAACTTGTAGAACTTGTGATTAAGCCACTATGAATATACACAAATGTTACTGCTAAGAGAGTAGGAGTGAGAGTAGATGCATGACCATCAACTTATGTCCAAAACTAACAAAAGTTGTGGAAGAGAGAGCTAAAACGTTATCCATATCAAAATGGGAATCACACTCAACCACTCCAAAATACCAAAAATCAGTACTTGAACTTGTATCGACCACATGAAACCATAAAGCAACCATGAGAGCCAAAGGCTGAACAAATAGAATTGTTGAAGACAAAAAGAATGTATCAATCATAATAGCATCCACCCTGGCCTGCAAACAATCAAAGTGAAGGGTGGGCTATGATTCGGTACACAACCAAATGAATGAGAGAGAGAGAATGTAATTTACTGGGATCCGTAATTGAAATAAGCGCAGTGCCGCCGAAATCACAAGTGACTTTTGAATGTTTAACCCTGGTGACCCTTCCAGTAACCGTTGAAGGCAAACAATGCATGTGCCGCCAGGTTGTCGGGCTCGAAGCAGGCCTTGCCCGACTGGATGGACTTGCAGATGCTATCGTCCAGGCCACATGCATAATCCAACACAACCTGTAACGCTTTTGTGTCGGCGCTTGGATTAGCTACACACCAATGGTTTCCATGAGAATTTTGCCTAGATGAGCCTTCGTTTCCGTTGCCGTTGTCGTCGTCGTTGCCGTTGTCGTTGCTTGAATGACCACTCGAGCCTCCGTAATCACTGTTTCCGTTGTCGTTGTCGTTGCCGTTTCCATCTCCATTCCCTCCAGATTGCTTGGGTGACGATGGGACGTCGAGTGAGTTGTCGTGCTCCCTGCCGTAAGTAGCCCTAATTGAGCATCCAATTAATAGGACTGCCATCATAAGAAGTACGCGACGACGATTGTTGAATGCGACCATTTTGTTCTACTGCTAGGATTTATGAATATAAATAGGAACACCGTGATAGTTTGGTAATAAAAATAGGAACACCGTTAGGAAATATGAATGATATCCTTCATTTGACAAAAGTATTGTATGGAAAGAGGAGAGAGAGAGAGAGAGAGAGAGAGAGAGAGAGAGATAGAGAGTTCTTGTGTTGATCATTGCCTTCAGCTCATGGTGTGTATCTCCATAGTAAGGATAATCTTTGCCATTGTCTTGGGGTCTTTTCATACCTTTTCTCGTGTTGATTATGGGTAATGTAATTCAATTGTTAATTCCTATTCAAATACTACTTGCGTGACTAGTATTATGTAGACTTCTGCTATCGTGTCTACCATCAACTGGGGGGGGGGGTTTGATGAGGTAGTAGAGAAACTTAACACCATTCCCGATGATTGTATAAGGATTGTAGGCCTGTCGAGAGATGTACATAAGCAATGTTCAACCTCTGCTCTAAAACAAGCAATGTTAGCACATAAGCAATCACCAAGTAGTAACGCAATCACAACAAGCAGAAAAGATTGAAGACTAGAATAAACAATAAGTAAAGAGGAAATGTGATGCTCTGTATGCATCTCACAAAAACAGCATGCATAATCTAACAACTTCAAGTAACTTGTAGAACCTGTGATTACCTTTAAGTTTAAACCACTATGAATATATACAAATCTTACTGCTACGAGAGTAGAAGTGAGAGTAGATGCATGAACATCAGTCCTGTCCAAAACTAACAAAAGTTGTGAAAGCGAGAGCCAAAACATCGTCCGTATCAAAATGGGAATCACACTCAACCACTACAAAATACCAAAAATCTGTACTTGAACTTGTATCAATTACATGAAACCACAAAACGCAACCATGAGAGGCAAAGGCTGAAGAAATCGAAACGTTGAAGGCAGCTAAAATGGATCAATCGTAATGGCATCCACCCTGGCCTGCAAACAATCAAAGAGAAGGGTGGGTTATTATTCGGTGCACAACAAAATGAACGAGAGAGAGAGAGAGTTAGTTACCGGGATCCGTAATTGAAATTAGCGCAGTGCCGCCGAAATCACAAGTGACTTTCAAATGTTTATCCCGGCGACCCTTCCAGTAACCGTTGAAGGCAAACGACGCATGCGCCGCCAGGTTGTTGGGCTGGTAGCAGGCCTCGCCAGGCTGGATGGACTTGCAGATGCTATCGTCGATGCCACATGCATAATCTAACGCTACCTGTAACGCTTTTGGGTCGGCACTTGGATTAGCTACGCACCAATGGTTTCCATGAGAATTTTGCCCAGATGAGCCTTCATTTCCATTGTCGTTGCTGTTGTCATTGCCGCCACCACCGCCGTCGTAATCACCGCCGCCGCCGTTGCCGTTGTCGTTGTCATTGCCGCCGTCGCCGCCATCATTGCCGCCACCATCGCCGCCGTAATCGCCACCGTTGCCGTTGCCGTTTCCGTTTCCGTCACCGTCACCGTCACCGTTTCTGTTGCCGTTTCCATCGCTGTTACCGTTGCCATTTCCGTCACCGTCACCGTCACCGTTTTCATCGCCGTTGCCGTTGCCGTTGCCTGAATCACCACCCGAGCCTCCATCACCATTGCCTGAATCACCACCCGAGCCTCCGTCACCGTTGCCGTTGCCATCTCCATTCCCTCCCGATTGCTTGGGTGACGATGGGCCGTCGGGTGAGTTGTCCTGCTCAGTACTGCCGTAAGTAGCCCTGATTGACAATCCAATTAATAGGGCCGCCGCCATCATGAGAAGTACGCCGCGACGATTGGTGAATGCGACCATTTTGTTTTGCTGCTAGGATTCAGGAATGGTCTAGGGACGTCTGCCTCGACCGCGAACCAGATTCTCAGAGAAACGCTCAGGGATGATATTCCTGAACGCTGATGTTAGAGAAACGCTCACTTTAACGTTCACAAGAATGTCTGTATGTGCAACTCCTTTTATACAGGCCTCGGACCAGGTGCACGACAAATGTCGACTCGAATATTTATAAAAAGAAACAATTTTCCTACCCGAAGGAAATAAGGGCAACTCAAATTTTGAGGACAATTACATTTGAACTTTTACTTTTGGAACTTATTGTTCCGCATACGTTCGTTCGAAATCTATATGTTTGTACATGCAACTCAAGGCCCATTCACATGCAACACTCATAGAGGTGGATCAAGCTCACGTCACTGCAAAGCGTGGGCCTCACCTCTTCTTCCTCTCAAGGGGGGCGGGGGGGGAATCTCCAACTCTCCCAAAGCAAGGAGCCAACGTTGATGATACACACGAGGCTCAAGTAGAACCCTCACATGCAAGTCTGTTCTTAGCAAGCACTTTTTGCATCCTCAAGAGTTGATTCACATTCATATACCTGCTAACGAAAGGTTTTGGTCCCAATTGTAGCACCCTTTTTGCTGGGAGCACTTAATTATCAATTTAGGGATGAGTTTATTTTAAGCGAGTTGATTTCTCGCACAATGCCGCATCCCTTCAAGAATATGGTCAACGTTCCACACATAAAGTTTGATTTTTCTGCAGGAACCCATTGGAAACCATCCGCATGACTATGTTTGTCAAATGCCATGTCCACGCCGTCCAGATTTACGCATAGAGGCAATCCCAATTTTCGAGTTAGGTTATGCAACGGGCTTTTTTTTTGGGGGGGGGGTGTGTGTGTGTGTGTGTGTGTGTACACTGGACTATTGCCACCGTCCGTGGCCACAACAAAGCCCCCTAGTATTCGTTCTGAGGTGTGGGGTTTGTCTCACCACAAGAACTTACCCTATCCATGCAGGATTGCTACGTGTGTAAAAACATGTGATAGCCCATGTGTTGGCATGTGATGCCTCAAGAGTCAAGTGAAGAGCCAACTAGAAGGGTCAAGGGCATTGAACATAGAATTAATGTTTGTTTATAATCATTATGATTAGAGTCCTAAAACTGGTATCAAAGCCGGTTTAGGACTACAATCTCCTTATCACATTAGGTCTTAAGCATAAATCTATAAGTTGGATTACATTGGCACCCTCTCTTAGCCATTGTAATTGTTAATGGAAACCCCTTTCCTTTGCACATTATGCTCAATACTAATCATATACGCTAATTCTCTTCTTTTGAAAGCTAATGAAGGGACACATACTATTGAACCGCCACTACCCACATTGATGGAATTAGAACGAATAAAAGTGGTTTAAACCCCTTGCATCATTAATTAAGCCAAAGTTTTCCATCTCTTTTTCACACATTTTTAGAACTTTTCCGGAAGCATAATTTCTTTCCCTATCATTCCTCTGCTTTTGCAACTTGTGTGTGCATATAATCCTTGGCAATATATCTTAGTAGAGTCCCTAGATGCTACAATGGCTTTTCATTTGATGTCCCAATTGATTGGCCAAAGTACCCTTTTTATTCATCTCTCATTAGATACCCTAACTGTTGCATTTACGAGAGATTAGCACCACTTGTCATTAGGCAACACCCCAACAAACTGCAGATTCACTACTTTAAACAATATCAAGTGTAGATTCACCGATTTAGGAAGCACAAAACTAAATGCATATACACCAATTTAGGCAACATTAGTGCAAATCCACTGATTTAGGCAGCATGTCTCATTGGTGTAGATTTTTCGATTGAGACAGCACCGATCACAAAATCATGCTGTAGTGGCTAGCCACCATTGTCCCTAGTATGATTTTGTTACCCTGGGTATATCTAGAAGGACCAACGTACTTCATAATTCAAGCTCTACTCATCCATCACTTCAAACTGACTATAACCATGTGTCACCACCTACCCTCCTCGTCTCCGATCTCCAAACAACTCCAGCCTCAAACCTCAACATCTTGCACCATGTAGCTCTATTTGATGAATCATCTAGATCATATCACTTAGCACTTTGAACACTACATTCTTAAGTTATAAACTTGCGCCCTAGACATCCTTCACTTGTCATCCCATTAGGCCCTTTTTGGAGCCTTTTTGGTCTAAAAAACTGCATCATCTATACACATCTTTCTAGCTACTTGTTGGGATCCTTGTGCATGCTTTTTCTCTCTATCCTGCACCTGCTAGCCCATACATAGCTTCCTACGTCATCTTCCATGGTCGACACACTTTAGCTGCACCATCATTGCCAAACACCCTTGCTGAACATTTATGTTCAACCATAAAACTGCTTTATTTATCTACATACGGTAAAACCTAGTAAACAATATCAGCAAATCAAAAACCATATGTACAATTTTATTATGTATCCTACTACCATACCTTCAAGTCGTTTGCCCCACTCCTTGCATCACAACATAGGCTCCACCTGGATCAAACAGCTGGCATTAGTTCCATTCATCCACCTATAGACGCTTACCATAGTGCTCTACCCTAGTAGATGGCCCCTCATGCTCATAAGCTACCCATGGCCTAACTTCAACACTCCAAACATCCTTCGGCATACTGCACACTTCATACCACACACCTTCAAACACACTATCATTCAAGAGAACCGTACGTGACCCTCCCTCCCATTCCTATAAAGCAAGGCCATCCTCAAAAAATCATTGCAGTAGACACCCATACTCCTCCATATCAGCCTCTGCTTACACATGCATAGTACCAGGCCATTGCTCCTCCAAAGAATCACTACATATGATCTTCAACTGGATCGAATACTATAGATCTGTAATCTACATACCAAGCTCTTTCCATACATATTCTACATGATATGTTTTTTCCGGCCACTAGATATTAAATCTCTTTTTTATTTGGGGGGGGGGGGGGGGGGGGGGGGGGGGGGGGGGGGGGGGGGAGATTTGAATTCAAATAAACTAGTTGTTTTGCCTCTTTGAATTCAAAAGATGTCCTTTGATTACTTTCTTAATACTAGCGGTTTGACTCCCTTAAATCGCCAAATAAAGAGGCCATCCTAGACCCCATTCTCCTCCTAATAATATTTTCAGCATACTAGTTCTCTTTAACAAGGAGATTATCTTTGTTTACAAGGTCATTTATTACCGATATAGGCACATCATAAAGATGAAACCTCCAAAGAGCTTAATCAACCATTGAATTTACCTCAACAGGATCTGCACTTTAAACAATAGGCACCACCTTCAGTTGAACCATGGAATACTCCACTACCACCGTAAGAGGCACATAATTTGTAGGCTTAAACAAGCCAAACTCAAACTTTTACTTGACGTTCCTGCTCTTCATCTTGGCCAAATACACCATATCTTCATAGCTGTCTAAATCAAACTCGACCCTTTTCTCAGTCTGTGGATGGAAGAACTCAAAATTCTTTGGTAGCTTTAAATATGGATTTCCTTTAACCCTATTAGAAACCTCTAACTGCCTCAAATTGTACAAAAAGTGAAAACTCTTTACTTACATCTTGGCATATCGCCCTCAATTTCGCAATAGCCTCTACCGGAGTAACCACCTTCTGAAATCGTTTCAAGAATTGTCTTTGCAGCTTTTCTATGAGCCTTGATCAACACTCTTCAAACCATTGAGCCAAACCTTTTCTCATTTGTGCATCAGTAGCGGCATCATCTTTAGATTTTCCTCATCACTTTGCATTTACAACAACATCATAAATAGCTCAAAATCTTCCGACTAGTTGTCTGCATCTCCATCACCATTGAATATTGTACACAATTTCTTCCACATCTTTAATCACAAATACATGACCATGGAGAAATTAGTGTGCTCCTAAGTGGGGGCAGCAGATGACGGAAATGGAGAAAAGGGAACACACACAACACGCCTCTCTATAGCCGATGATATACACAACACCCTTAACTACTAGAGTTCACCTTCAAAATCACACAATCTCACAAGAAAACAAACATTTACAAATGATAATATACATAGGCATTTGTTGCAACACCACAAACACGACCAATCATCCAATATTGCCTTATTCACTGCCTTCTACACACACACAACCTCTCTTGATCTCTCTTTGCACAATCGACCTCCATGGGCACACCTGCTGACACACACTCGAAAACACACGCACGCAAGCTAAGAAGAGAAAGGGGAAGGGACAAATGACAAAATTTCACAGCAATGATGGCTTTAATTCACAAAACAACCATATACAACATGCTCCAAGCCGGCACACTCCTCAATGATCTCAATAAAAACAATTTGCAGACCTCTCCACTTTGCATAAGCTCCACTGTTCTCAACATCCTTCTCTCTCAATAACATACCCTCACTCTCGCCTCTTCGTATAGAAAAATGGCAAAAATGTCCTTCACAGCCAAAAATCCTTTACAAAATCTTGAGAATCTCCTCTTTTGGGAGTGTGCAAAAGCTCTAAAAGAAGAAAAAAACTTTGTTTCCCCTCTTGTGTAGACCATCTAGAGCCCATTGCATGGCCTTGTCAACTCCTTCACTTTCCTCACCCAACTACCTATGAGCCACTACTTAGCCTTATCCTCAGGAAGAGCCTTCATCTCAAATCACATTGGAGCCCCCCCCCTTGGGATGTCACGGTGTGATGACAGGGGAGGAGTCTCCCCTTGCACCCAAAAAAATAGTGGGCACCCATTGGGCCTGTAGGATCTCCTTCTTGCTAGACATGCCACATCATCAAACTGTCGAACAGTAGCCACCGCTACTATTGAATTCCACCGACATGCCAAATATTGTTGAATGGCCGGCAAGCAACACCACAGGGCTCAAAGAGCCACCATAGCTTCTAAGTTCCAAGAGCTCCTCTTATCCTTTTGATGCCTCAAGTGAGTACAGGACCTAGGCAAAATACCCTTCTTAGCGGGTCACCATGACGGACATCTGCAGCATAGCTTTTTGGTACTAACATAATGTCAATACTCAGAGAAGTGAATCAGATGGGGCATGGAGACTCTTTGAGATTGTCAATCTCAAGAAGTGAACCTTAATAAGAAACACACTAACTCAACAAGCAAACCAACACTCAATGATCAGGAAGATCTACCTATGTCCTTTCTCTCAACTCTAGGTCATCGCGCTATTTCAGCACTTGGATAGACTCAAAATGCAACAAAATTTTAGGAGGAGATCTAGGACACTTAGGGGCACATCCTACCAAGTCTGGTCATAATCCAACAAGGTACCAAAATCACGATCCATCATGAAAAAGGTCCTAAAAACTGTAAGAGAACTATCTAGAAAGATTGCCCTATGGTCTAGGAGCACTCTCTTATGGTCAAAACAACTAAAGACTTATTTAAGCACTCAAATTTGCAATTAAGACTCACAGACGCGTAGTCGTGAACCACAACAAAACTGACACTGCTTACACTTAAATGAAAGAGCAAAGAGAGGAACAATGCAAATTTTGGAATCGAAAATGGATTACCCAATCATTAGTTGTGATGATTACAAGTTGGAGTTGCTTCATAGCTTGAGCGTACTTTTTTAGAGCTCCTTTCTTCTTTAAAGATAAGCCTTCTTTCACATTAAAGTTATTGACTTTATACCTAGGGCTTTCTAAATGTCCAGTGGCCAGTTCACATGGACCTTTACAACTTTCATGAAAACATTACAACTCAGAGCACTGACCTGCTACTCTAGAATCAAGATTCGCACAGAGTATCACTACTCTAGCTCGGAAAACTAATAGAGTACAAATGTGGTGTTTGGCTACGTGTCTGGTCAGATAGGCACCCGTTCGGTTTTTCTCATAACATTTTTCCCTTCCTTAATTGTGTCGTCCCTTGACATGACCTTGTGCACTTTTGTCATAGGGTTGTCTTCAAGGTTGGTCTTCAACTTGGGAAGTGCTTTGTTGTTGATGACGTTCCCCCGTCCTTAGAGTGATTTATAGCTGTTGTGATGTTATTTTCTTTGTCATTGACTTGAAATATTTCACTAGCTTCAACACTATGGAACTCCTTATGTTTTGTTGTTGAGAGAATTTTTGTTGAAGTTATGATTGTTTTTCCGTTGTCCTTGTATGAAATTCTTCATATTTCCATTGATCGTTGAATCTTTGTCTTCAAGGTTGGTCTAGCTTCAAAAGAGATTTGGTGTTGATGACACTCCCCCCTTCCTTGAGTGATTTATATCTGCCATGTTGTTGATACATGACTTGATCTTTGATTATTGACGCAACTTTTTTTCTCATTATGAAATCTTCTCTTTGTTGCGAGTCTTGGCCACTGCATAGAGGGATTTTCATGTTTTTAAATTTGTAGAACTGAGCCTCTTTGTGGAATGGACTTTATGATGGGTTTGCTTTCAAGGTCCATTACAATTTGAGTTTTCCACAAGAGGTAGCCAATGTCGAAGTGCTATGTGAGCTACGTATAGTTGTTGTGGATAACTCGCTTGCTGAATTTTTCACTATTTGTCGTTGTAGGCAAATTTTTAACTTGCAATTTTTTAATGGAGCTTTTTTGCTCGCGATAAGCATGTTGTGATTTACTACTTTATTTCCAAGATGTTGATGATTGATTTGGGTACGGGTGACAGAATGACTGGGTGGACACCAAAGCTGTGTCCGGGACATCACTATTTTCCAAATTAATAGTTGTAATATGTTTGACAAAGATAGAAGAACCCAAGGTGTGTGATATACCATTGGATAGCTCTTGAAGAGGATGATCTAAAAAGCTGTTTGGCACCAAATTTAGAATTAATTTGCAAAATTTTGCCCCACGCCACGTCTAATAGTGCAACTATTCAAAACTAGTAATCAACACATAAAAGTGTACCACCCAGTCATGCTTTCACCTGTACGCATTTTCTTATTGTTGATGTAGAAGGAATATATACAAGAAGTCAATGATCAGGTTTTCTAGATTAGGGTCTTAAAACCTGGATGACCAATGGGGAAAAACTCGATGGGAGAAAAGTGCCTTTGATGTAAGCTCTTATTGAAGCTGAGAAATTCCACTTGAAGTACCTGTCATCCAAGATGAGTGCTTGGGAGAAACAAAGGAAGAGTTCTTAATGAAAGTGCCAATCATGGGAAACGTACTCTTTATGCTCATGAGAATAAAAATAAAAAGCATGCAGTGTGGAAGATGGAGTTGATTGGTTCTTCAAGGAACAAATGTAGCACATGTTACATCAAAGGACGTCTCAATAGGTTCCACGTTTACAAGAAGGTTTTTCGATGTAGAAGCTTTTCCACTCATACCTCATTATGTTGAGTGCATGAGTGTCTTTTGGACTTCTTCGTTCACTCACCACCATACTACAACGACTTTGACTCTTATGCTCACCTATACCAATATGAGTAGCACAACATAATTATGCTCAACTCTACCAGCTTGAGCAGTACCTAGAATAACTAAGACTCTTAGACCATAGAGAATATTGCATGATGGTTTGGGACTAGCACCTCGCTCATTTAGTGGCTTGGTTGCCCAACTCTGACTATTATGCCATGTATATTTAATCACGACTTGGACTTACCTGTTCAAGGCCAAAAACCCAGTTCCATAAGTTTTGGAAATTTAGGCCTCTTCCATTGTGTTGGTATTTGGATGCCACCATTTTGTCGAGTAGGTTGGAAACTTTTTGGCTCCTTTTGACTTGCTTGTCGTATGTTGTCACTACTTTGTGAAAAAAGTTCTTCAGCTGATGTAGAGATTGATGGAGCCTTTGATTTATCTCCCATGAGAAGCATTTGAATTTGTGTGTGGGCTCTTTGCAAATGACTTTCCACGAGAAATTTTGGAACCCATCTTGTGTTTGGTCCTCGTGTGACCATCTTTGGAATTTTCTCTTCTTCTTTGGCTTGATGGACAATAGGATTCGGTACCCATAATTGATTGTTTCCTTTGTAGAAGCCTTGATATTGGATTTGATGAAGAGGTATCCATCTAGAGATTGTAGCAACCTTGGTTGCAATTGGCTTCTGTTGGATGTTGGTTGCTTTTTCTTTCTTTTCGATGGAAGCTTGTGCTCCCTAAGTTCTCTTGGTTAACCCAGATTGAGCTATACTTTTTGGTAACCAAATTTGAGTGTTACCTTCATAAGACCCTTGTGCTTTGAGTAGATCAACTAGAATCATCTAGTACATCACCTGTTTGCATTTTGTAACTTGGATAGCTTGGCTAAGTTTTGACTTTGGCACCCATACATGTCACATTGCTTATTTCTTTAATCTTGTCTTCAACCTACTATGGTTTTTATTTCTCCTTCTTGAGTTGATTTTGTTATGTTGACAACTTAGCTTACTTCT
This sequence comes from Adiantum capillus-veneris, assembly GCF_014529385.1. Lineage (NCBI taxonomy): Eukaryota > Viridiplantae > Streptophyta > Polypodiopsida > Polypodiales > Pteridaceae > Adiantum > Adiantum capillus-veneris. Next base: position 79,650,974 of record NC_140950.1, read on the forward strand.
TGTAGAACTTCTTTCTTGAGGCGAGTAGATCTAGGTTGTTACTTTAGGCTTTTTGGCCCAAACATTAGTGTTTGCTTGAAAGTAGCCCTGAGTAGTGATTGAGTCATTTGATGCTATCCACCCTGTCACCTTTTGTTGTTGCGGTTCAACTTGTGTTTTATGTATCCAAACTGGGTCTTTGACTTGGATGTGCTCTTTGGATACTAACACTTGGTTGATTCTCTTTGGCTTCTTTCTAATGCTTTGATGTGATGGAAATTTTGGTTGATAGACTTTTTGTTTTGGTCTCCATTGCATTGTTGATGGTTTGGTTCTTGATGTAGAGGCTTCATGGGAAGTTTGGTGGAAGATCATTGAGGATAAATTCATCTTGCAAGGTTGCTATACTCCAATGTTTACCTTTGCTTTACCTTTTTTTGCAATGGTTGGAAATCTCTTCTCTACATGGATTTGAGAAGCTTCATGAAGTCTTACCGTTGTTGTTGTTAAAGCTTTTGATTGTTGTCAAAAGAAGCTGTTCCTCCAGCTTTCTGTCAAGACTAGACTCACCTTGATAGGATGGAATTCAATAATGTGGAAAGTATCCTTGTACTCCCTAGTACTGAACTTGAGTACATCTTCTGCCATGCCAAAGCTACAAATCGTTGTTATAGAACTTGTGTACACTATCTCCTCTAGCTCGGTGATTTGTGGCTTTTCCATCATGATCAAAGTTCCATAAGTCATTAGATTCTTTGTTGCTCCTGGATCTATCACATGTGAACATGTGATTTTGAGTCATGTTTCTCCGCATATACGGAATTTGATCGTTGTAGGAAACAATCAATCTTATTCCTTGTCCCTGTTGTTTTTTTTATCTTGCATTTGCTTAAAAATTGACGTTGAGTTTGGAAACTTTGCTCCTTCATCTACTTTCATTTGCACATTTTTTGGATTCGGCTTCGTTGAAACAACTTTTGTCAATTCTTTAGGTTTGTCAATGATGACATATTCTCGTGGTCTATCTGCTTCCTTTGTTTGCACTTTGGCACCATGCTCCATGATGTATTTATCTATCTCACCTTTTCTTCTTTTATACTCACAAACTTTGTTAGCTTCCTTCCACACCTTTATTGTAAATAAGGGAGTTATATCATCACCATCCTTATCGCAAAATTTGGTCATGGTAATGGCTACCTCGTTTACGCGTCTAGACATCAAGAGTCCCGAGTATTTGATCCCATCCAAAGGGTTCAAACATTTTTTCAGGAAAAAGTTATGGAATATAGTATGTGTCCTCTAGAGGTCGATTGAGAATACAATCCTCATTCCTCAGACTTACACTCTCAGGATCTCTGTACATCCGAATACGTGCTGATGGGGGATTTTCACAAGCCAAGCTCCCATACCCCTCTTCTCTCGTCCCCACCCCATGAAAACCCCCTCTTAGGGAGGGAGTGATAAAAGGCATTGGAAAAAGTAATAAAAAATAAAGTATGATTATGTAAATATATGAGAAAGGTAAAATAGGCCACCTCATGCTTGCGGGGCAGCCCATCCCCACCTTGCCTCCTTTTTGTTCATTGTTGCCCCGCCGTGTGTCCCTTTTCCTCTCCTCCACTCAAAAGGTCAACCCCCTCTCTCTTCCCCTTGTCCTTTCTCCTTTCTCTCTCCCCTCGAGCTACCCCACCTCTCACCAATAATGCATTCTAACTCATGACCAATAATGCACCCTTACTCACATGCAACTTATCCTATCTTCCAAAATAGTATACCCCACCCCCCCTTTCTCTCTCCTATCATATCCCATGACCCATACCCCCCCCTCTCTCTAAAGGGCGCCATGTCTCTTGTCTTGTAGCTAAATAACCTCCCCCACACTCACACACACTCAATTTCACTGAAAAAGGTGTCCACACACCCATCCCCACCCGGTGGTTATCTGATTTTTCTTGTGTTCACACACATCTGCACACAGATTCACCTCTGAACACACTCCCCTCTCTCCCCTCTTGTAATTACTTTATTCTCCATGTCACCTCTCACTTTTTTTCATCAACCCATCTCTCTCTCTTAGTCTGTCTCTCATGAGACTGCTGCTCTAGCACATATACACACAACCAGACAAGTGGGGCCCACAGTCACATGGCCTATGTAGATAATGATTTCTTCATTTCTAAATTCTAGAATTTCCCCCCCCTCCTCCCCTATATAAGGAGTGGTCACCATCACACTTCACACACACACAACATCACCAAAGAGTACACTATGCACTGTGTGTGCCTAGTGCACACACACACACCCACACCATCACCATCACCGCAATCACCATGCTCGTCTTGAGCATGAGCTCTACACCCTTTGGGCTATGGAAGATGAAGGGCAGCTAAATGAAAGATGATGTCCATAACCCTCGTGCGAGTCTTCGCCATCAACTCCCACCTATCCACCATGTGCTCTACCACTCTCTCCCTTCTCATTCCCCTACCTTATGCTCCCCATTTCATCGCCTTATTCTCTAAATAAAGCTTGAGGTTTTGTGAGTATGTTTTCCTGCAATGTTTTGCCCATGTGAGGTGTGCGGAATCGCCACCTAGTCTTGTGTTTGGAGTGAGCTTGTGTATGTGTGAAGGGTGTGCAGATTCGCCATCCTTCTGTGGTACCTAAGTACTAAGCCGCTATACCCCCTCCCTCACTCTCTCTCTCTCTCTCTCTCTCTCTCTCACTTGATCTCATTTCCCTTCCTCTTCATCATTACTCTCAAGCATCCATCTCTCTTGGATGAAAACTTTGTTATGGTGGTGTGTGTTTGCGTCCTAGCCGCTGAAGCTAGGTGGTGCCCCCTGTTTGCTTTACCATGACAAGCTCGAGGCGCGCCATTCGGTCCCCGGTGTTTTAGAGGCCGTCAGGGGTTCGGGGTTCGCTTTGCTCCCGTCAGTGCTTTGACTTGCAACTCGACCGGTATCTCATCTTGTTGATCAGTAGTAAAGTTTATTTCTTCTCCCGGGTCCCATTCAACATCTGTATAACTATGATCTATGACACTGGTTTTTGTAGTAATTTCCTTATGTCTTAAGTAGATATAGTCATAGCCGCAATATAAACGGTCTGCCCAATATTATACCAAAGTTACTGCTCTTGTCAAAGTTCATTATGGAAAAGGTGTGCTCATACTCTATCCCACACAAGGATACAATGATTTATCCTAATATGCTTATCGATTTCTCCATGTATCCAATCGCTAATTGCAGTTTCAATCGAGTTTTACCAATAGAGGCTTTCTCCATTTTTCCCAAATTTATTTGGTTGCAATGGAAATTCCTACCCCACTATCTACTATAGCAACCATCTTTACTCCTTTGTACTCAAGTGGTAAGGTGGTGTTTTCTTCTTCTCCTTCACAGTAGTCACCCACTTTATTTACTAGTATTAGCTTTGTTTGTGGCTTCTTATGCAAGTTGTCATCCATGTTTTTGTCCGCAAGCTTGTCATGTGAAGGGATTTTCAACCCCATATTTTCCAGGTGTTTGCCCATTTGGCCCCATAGATGCGTTCTAATTTTTAGCAACTCTGAGAGATAAAGTGTACACTGTATAGGAGAAGACATCAATTCATGCAAGCTCTTGGTATAATGCCTCTGGTGGGACTGCCTGAGAATGATCCTCCCAACCTCCCATTAAATAGCCCCTTGGGATTCATTCCCTATCCACACTTGCAGCCGGCCCCTTGGGCTTGGTCCTTGAGCACCGATGTTGCCCTTGGAATGACATTACTCCCCCTTGGAGAAGAGTTTGTGTCCGCGAAAAGAAAAGTGATAGGATCTTCATAAGAACATTAATTTTTTCCACAGTGGTATACCTCATGGATTCAACTGTTTGTTTGATTGGACTCTCTCTCTCTCTCTCTCTCTCTCTCTCTCTCTCTCTCTCTCTCTCTCTCTCTCTTTCTCTCTCTCTCTCTCTCTCTGTCATCACAGTCTTTCTCTCTAGTGAACATGTATTACATCCACTTTACCTAGACAAGGTCCGTAGCCATGAGGAATACAAAGATGCCCCACAACCAATATTTCTTCAACTCCAAACATTGACTAATGCCCAAATAAGGTAAAGGTTCACTTATTACATCCTTGCTAGAACTTTATCACAATCATGGATGTGGTTTGCCACATATGTGCAACACCCCCTCAAATCTAGAGCCTCATTTTTTATGCCAAGTTTCATCCTTTTATTGGCACGTAATCAAGAAAGGGAATTGTAATCTAAAGTATAAGGTCATGTAGAAATTTTTCCATACCATTTATCATGTGCGGCGCAATCCAATTGATTTCTTTCTGTGTGGTAAGGTGCACAACCTTACAAAACACAAAGGTGTGCTCATGGTAGTCAAGTCCATGCTTTCCATTTCTAGTTGGAACTAATCATGCCCTGATTGTAAATACCCGATAGATATTTTCCCTTCTTGAAAATGTCTCTGCAAACATTTCTACAGCTAATCCATACCCATATTATTGATTGTGAATTTGTTGACAAGTTTTAGGTCTTGAATGAAGCGTAGAGCTCCATTTTTCTTTGGTACCATGAAGCATCTACTTGATTAGAGAGCAGACAAAGGCTCTAAGATCCCCATCTTTAACTTTTACTTGAGTAACTCAATCATCTTTGGCAAGAGCATTTTTGGCACTATAATTGCTTGTAGATTCCAAGGAGCATGAGGTACAATGGATATTACCAATTTTTTGACTATAGAAGGATTCAAACACCCTATCTAATATGGCTCAAATGAAAAATATTTTCCATGTCTAGAGAGAATCTATTAAGAGAATTTATTTTCAACATGTGTCAAGGGCTCATTTGTTTCAACGTTTGACATCTTCAAGGACTCTTTTGTAGTGACAAATTCTTTTTGGATTTCGGAGACTAGGTTGCAAAGAATATTTCTCCATCTTTTCCTTGGAATCTATAGGGAAAGACATTGCCATTGGTTTGACCTTCTTTGTTAGAGTCTTGCACTTTTTCTTCGCCTACACTTCTAGCTCTTTTTGTGAATTAAAGCACTCCTCATCTTTGAAAGCTTCAATGAGTCTATACATGTCCATAGAAGCTACTTTTAGCAGGTCATTTCCACATTGAAAACTAGACCATGCCAAAGCATTGAGATCATCCATAGTATCTATAGAAGAAACCTCTTCAATAACACCAAAAATTTACGCATTCTCCTATAGAAAATCATGGTTTTTGTATTTTCTATATACAATATTTACATGTTGTTTTTGTCCTTTCTTTAAATCTCAAAGCATTACAAAAGATATTGATCCATCTTTTGCAACTAGGGCACTAGTAGAAAATGCCTTGTCCCTTTTTGGATCAAGTGACAACCTTTTTCTTTCTGTACCACATCACTCCTGCTTTACAATGGTAAAAGGGCCAAACCTTGGTTCTCCCTTTAATCTTGTGAGTCCTTGCTTGGTTTTGGTTGACAATGGTCCCTTAAACTATCATGAGTCAACACAAACTATCAAGAATTGAACAACTTATTTTCCATCTTTTTTCTAATACCATGGCATAAGTAGAGTCATCATCCAATACTTTTGTGTCCATTTATGTTGTGATGATGTATGGCTACCTGAGGATTAGAGGATAGCTTGACATCTCTAGGACAAAGAAATTTTTCTCATCTCACATCCCCTATGGTTACATTAACATCTAGACACGAACAATAGAGATCCCTCAATGAGTTGCTCGAAACCCCAATCATCCACCCTTGACAATATCAATTTTGCTCATCTTTCACATCCCCTATATTACATTAACATCTAGACAAGAACAATAGAGATCCCTCAATGAGTTGCTCAAAGTCCCAATCATCCACCTGTGGTCGGTATCAATTGGGCACTTTTCCTTCATATAGAGACTCTTGGACATGAGATCAATCTCCAAACCATGGTCTATCATGTCCACGTAAGGCTCCTAATGATCTTCCACCTTCACCACGGTTTCTGTTGTAGCCCTTGCCCAATGGTTTCCAAAATAGTCTCTCTTATGAGTGGCTTTCTCTTCATCTTCATCTACAAACTTAACATGCCTATTTCAATTGCCTCAAGACCGTCATCAACCTACAAGATTCTCATCTTCATCCTTTTATTTTACTTGTATCACATGCATCTTTGAAGCACTCCCTTTAGCATTTAATCGGATAGACTCCGTTAAAGCTTGTCATGTTGATCATTTCCTTGTAGAACTCTCTCTTTGCAATGCCAAGGACTTATCGCAATTTGAACTTCATTTTTCTCTTTAAGATTATTTCCTCTAAAACCTTCTTTATATATGTAGCAGCTTCAATATTTGATTGTAGCTTGTATGATGGGCATTTTCCTTTTTCTCTTTTCTTTATCTTACATTTACTTTGGTGTAGCATCATTCATTGATACTTCTTATGATGGATGTTCCCTTGACATGGGCTCTTGTTGAGAGGGAACCCGATCCTTTCTTCCTCCCCCTCTAGTAGCCTTTTTTGAGGGACCTTCACCCCCATTTTCTCTCCTATATTTTTCTTCAAAAATTGCCTTATTAGTTCAACATGTTGCAATATAGGCATGCATTGATAAGGAATCTTTAGGTTCATATGTATATAATCTCCATATTTGTGCCATATTTCTTGAGTTAGTTTTTTCCTTTATAGTTAACTCCATCGTGGATGGCCATATATCTTCACCATTCTCACCTTCAAGCCAAATGCCACTTCTTTAACCATTGAGATAGCATGACTGGGTTCCATGTCCTCGGCTAGCTTTTTGATTCCTCATTTTCCAAATTTGGTTGCCAAGGACTCTCTTGTTTCACTAAGATGTATCTTTCCATATTTGAAGGATACAAGATCTTTGCCTAATGGATCTCTGAATCTTTCGCAGTCCCTTCTTGGATGGTCTAGGCTATCACACCATATGAACATATTTACAAACCCCTCTCTTTTTGAGGTCTTTGACTTGATGATTGTCTTGATGTCTGACTATTTTTTCACGCCTTGCTAGCTTTAATTTCGGCTAAGGTATGTCCTTCACAAGTTGTTTAATCATAAATCTATCATCCATAGAATATACCATAGCACATTTTTGCTAGCTTTATTAAATAGAAAAAACTAGATTACTATTGTTTAGCACCATCTTGTCTCCTCTATGCATCTTGTACATCATTCCACCTTGTCTTCAAACCTTTCTCTGTATCTTTTTCTTCAAAGAGAAGTTCTTATTTTCATTCAATTTCTTTGCCCGTGATTTGTAGGAGTAATTCTACCTTGTCCCGATCGAGCGAGAAAGCTTGTACAGATTGTGAGGGTTGAGCATAGATTCAATTCAATTTCCTTATTATAATCTTCTAGATACTCTCTAATGTCCTTTCCATCAAACTAGTCAATTATCTTCACAATGGATTGTAGTGCTTTGGTGGTTGGAATATGGCTTCTTTTCCGCCGCTTATTGTTGTTGTATATAGATGGAAAATTCTTGAAACATTTGCATGACTGTACGATTAAAGTACATCCTAAGTGCATTCAATGTGTCTCTAGATTTTCATACATGTCTAAGAAAGTGTGTAGATCGATTCACAAACTTCCACTCAAGGAATTTCACTTTGGGCTCACCAGAAATGTCAAAAACTGTGCGGTTTAGTTGGGAAGGTATAAAACCTTTGACTATGATGTTAGAGCTATATACGGCTCACTCTACTCAACTTGGTCTCACCTATATATTTGTATCTTGTCCTCAATATGAATCAGTCTCTGGGAGCGTACATGGTGTGTCTCTTGTCTCATCCTCTCTCTCTCTCTCTCTCTCTCTCTCTCTCTCTCTCTCTCTACATCTCAACATGGTATCAGAGCGGTATCGATCACGCACCGATTCAATTCATGATGACAAAACAGTATGTGTATGCGATTCAAATGTAAGATTCAAAATTGCGACAAATTTTATTTTTTGAGGATTGATTCTTGTTAACTGTGGTTGTTTTGTGTTAAGAAGAATATGATTAGTGTTTTTTGTGGTATTTATTGCTAATTGATATAATAAATCATTGATTACATTTTCCTGTTGATTTGTTTTTTGACACCCTGAACTTCGTCTCAATTTTTGGGGGTCTTCTGCTCAAAATTTGGAGAAACGAAAAAAGCACAATGGCAATTTTCATCCAAAACATGTTCGTCTCCTTGAGCTCTTCGATTTGACTTCTAGGTTTGCGTCAATCGGAGTTCGTAGCAGAAAGTTATGCTGTTTTTACTGCAAATTGAGCTTGACGTAGCTTTCTTCGTCGTGCGTCTTTGTGAAGCATCCGCGATCGTTTTTCTAATTTTAGCGCTAACTTTTTCGAGAGATTTTTTGCTTTATTCATATTATGGCCATCAATCTTGCGTCTCACGTCACTCTATTTTGAGGACTCTTCTATTATTGACGTCTCCTTTTCCCTGGTTTTTTGAATGACGTCTCTCACATCTTTGGACTTGTATTGAGCATCCTTCTTGCGTTTATCATTGATAGAACACAGTCTTCGTATGTCTCTCGATCTCAATTGCAGCCTTCACCATATATGGTGTGCAGATTCTGGGATCTTATCTTATACGTCTTCTCGCAACCAGATATGGCCATGACTATTCTCGTCAACGGCTTTCCTTCTGGCCAACGTTCTGTTTCTCCTTTCCAAGGCCAAGGATTTCCAGGGTGGAAAGCAAAGATTTTGTTAATTATTGAAGGAGATGAACTCTCTGATGTTGTCCTTGGAAATCGTGTTTGTCTGCCTTAGCCTATTGATACGGATCATGATTACCTACTTATCACTGAAGGACCTATATTTAAATATTCAAATGTTGCATGTACAGATTGGCAACGACATGATAAAGCAGCTCGTCGGTATATTCTTTCTGCTCTTAATGATTCTCTTTTGCTTGATATGTATGAACTACCCACTTCCCATGAAGTATGGAAGTACCTTATTGCAAACTTTCAAGAGAAATTTGTTACAGAAATACTTTATTTGAGAGGGTCACTTAACAAATTACAATATGAAGTTGGTGCTGCCATGATGGGACATATTGAGTCTTTCAAATCTATTATAAATCAGCTTGTTACTGTCGATGATCTTGTTCCACAAAAGCAACTGATTACACTTCTCCTTGATACGATGAAGGACTCCTCTTATGATAACATTGTTACTATTCTCTCTAATAAAGATGTTCTTGAATTCGACGAAGCCTGCATGTCTTTAATTGAATACTCTCAACGTCAAGAACGACGTAATGCTGGTCATGATACAACTATGATTTCACAAGAGGAGACTGAGTCACAACAGATAGAACATGGTTTTATGCTCGAAGGCGTCTGTTTCAAAGAGGAAACCACAAAGGTGGCCCTCGTGGTAATACTTTCTCTCGTCTCAAATTTCCTAGTAAGCAATGTTCTTGTTGCAAAACAGAAATGGCCATACTGAAGATGATTGTTGGACACGTCAATATGATGAAGAACACAATATCACCACAAAACAACCACGTTTATCTAGAGACTCTGCTTCTTCTTCTTGTGAATATTGTGGACGATCTGATCATCCCACTCATATGTGCTATAAGCATCGATTTGACACAGATCGTAATAGAGCATATGCTACTGAACATCAAAATAACATTGTACTAGAAACAAGTTGTGTCCTATGTTCAGGTGCTCCAGACAGAATACTTCATGTACGTAATGGTTCACATTTTATTGTTGATTCTAGTGCTACAGGAAATATGATATATCAGTCTAAGTGGCTCCATAACTATCATCCACTACCAGTTCAACGTGTTGTTTATCTTGCTGATGATACAACTTGTCAAGTAAAGGGTATTGGAGATTTATATCTTGGTACCTTATCTTCTTCCACTCAAATTTTACGAGGAGTATTACATGTACCATATCTTCAATGTAATATTCTTTCAGTCGCTAGACTTGTTGATCTTGGTCTCTCTGTTGGATTTGATCATACCAAATGTCGAATTGAGAAAGATGGACAGACTATAGCCATTGCTCCTCGAAATGGTAATTTGTTTGAATTGTCTCTCAACGATGCTATAGCAAATGTTGTTACTGCTCCAGGTGATCATGATTGCAAAGTATGGAATCACCATTTTGTTCATGCTAATTTCTCAAAACTCCTTTATCTTCAGCGTCCTGATCTTGTTCATGGCATGGATCTTAAAGCTCATCCCCATATGGGAATTTGTGAGTTTTGTGCTCTTGGGAAACATAATCGTAAACCCTTTTCTCTTTCTAATACAACTCATTCTCATGACATATTGGATCTTGTTCATACTGAGATATGTGGACCTCTACCTTCTTCGAGATCACAATATCGCTACTTCATTACTTTCATTGATGATTTCTCACGTTATTCGACTGTATTTTACTTAGACAAAAATATGAGGCCTTATCTGTTTTCAAAAAATTCCACAATGCTGCGGAACTTCAAATTGGTCGTCGCCTTAAGAAGCTTTGTAGTGACAATGGAGGCAAATGTGTTTCTCAAGAGTTTGTAAATTACTGTGTTGATAGTGGAATTCATCATGAACACACTATTCCATATTCACCTCAACAAAACGGTGTTGCTGAACAAAATGTTAAAGAATATGTCCGTTGTGCTATGGGTGGCCAGACACTGACTATACTATGTTGTAAATATACTTTGGATAATAGTTCAAGAAGAAGAAGAGTGAGAGCAGCACGTTGAATGGATGCTGCTGCTGCAAGGTAATGATTGTGTGTGTGTGTCTCGATATGTGTTGGTGTGTGTGCGTAGTCTTATTTCCTACCTTCTTCATCACTTGCGCACTCTACAAAGTGGTATCAGAGCTCAGTTTTGCAATACAGATCATGTACCATTTCAATTGGTTGTCTTGGATCTTCATGGTACTAAAGAAAATCTCTCTATAGATTTTTTTGCAAATTTGGCACTCAATCTAAACACATTGAATGCACAATACAAATATGTGCTAGTGTGTTTCATTGATTTCATCAATATCGGAATGCTTGTTGAAGGGGTTTCTAGCCAGTCAACTAAGGTCCATATTGAATATGGAAATATCCAAGCAACAAGAGATGACTCATGGATAGATGGAATTGTGGACTCTGCAATGGTTGCTCTTTTTGTTAGCAAGGTTGATAGATTTGAGGCTATTGACTAAGCTCATACAAAAAGAGTCTTTTTCTCAGGCTCTCGTGGTAAGGATCATGAATTTATTGATAGAAACTTCATTGATGGCCTTATCACAGGGTTTTGTCGTGAGCAAAGCTATGTGTTGGAATTTTTTTACGGTGGAGTTGTGTTGGAGCAAAGCTTGTCGAAGAAGAGAAGGGCAATTTCTCTATGTAAAGATGATTTTGAAGCAATGGAGTTAGAATCTCAATGCTCTAGTCTTTTGGAGAGCAATCCGTCCTTGCAGGAGTGGTGTGGTGCAAGTCAAGCATCACTTGCGAGACAAAGAGTGGAGCTGGATGATAAAGAAAAAGAAGACCTTAACAATCTTGACATCGATGAGCAACAAAGGAGTGGAGAGGATGTTGATGGAAATGAAGACAACGATAACGTAGACAACACAGATGATAGTGAAGTTCAAGAAGCTACAAATTTTGATCATCAAGGGGGGGCAGACAATGTTGGAGAAATGAGTCCAGTTGTGGATGTTGAGTGTGCAAAAGAAAATTATGAAGATAATGAGTATGATGATGCAGGCAATGAGGATGATAGAGCCCCTCAAGACATTGTAGCAGCTGATGAAAAAGGTGCGAATGCTTCTTAGAGTATTTTTGATACTAGGTTTAATGATGCATGCCATTATCATGTACCAACAGACTCCTAAAGTATAAAAAGGCAGGATACTGTATTGAATTGATCAATTGTGATACTTTAGGTCCTTCAAACACTATTTTCTTAATACTATCTTGTGTCTTTATCTAAAAGTATGTCATTGTTGGAATTAGGGTTGCAGAGAAACACACACAGCTTGGAGAAGACGAAGGAAGCTCAAGGCACACAATAGAGAGTATATTACTTAGTGTGCAATGGAAAGATAGATAGCCCTAGAGTGATGGGCGTATATACAATGCACGGGGGAAAAAACCTCCTAAAGAGGGAAAAAATGCCCCGGCGGTCCTAGTGTGTTCACACACATCACTACCACATGTATATGGTAACAAATCCCCCCTGGAGTGATGCGGTGAACGAGAGCTGGCACATGAGTAAAGGGAAGTGCCATGCCCTGAGGACAGGATCAGTCCACAAAGGGGAGTAAGCCCAAAGCTTTGTGGAAAGCTTCAAGCTTCTCACGAGACAATGCCTTTGTGAAAAGATCTGCAAGGTTGTCCTGTGTTGGCACATAAGCCAAGCTGATCTCTCCTGCTGAGAGCCTCTCCCTGACATAGTGGTAATGCACCTCAATGTGCTTTGTGCGAGCATGAAAAACTGGGTTCCTCGCAACTGCCAATGCGCTCTGACTGTCAGTGTAGATAGTGTTGGCAGTGTCCTGTCCAACACCCAAGTCAGCCATAAGGTGTCTGAGCCATACACACTCAACCGTAGCTGTGAAGACTGCCCTGTACTCAGCCTCACAACTCGAGGTGGCCACAGTAGGTTGCTTCTTGCTCAACCATGATATACATGAACTGCCAAGCATGAAACAAAAACCACTTGTGGACACTCGCGTGTCAAAACAACCAGCCCAATCTGAGTCTGAAAAAGCATGTAAGTCTGGCGGCAATGATCCCCCCTTGGGATAAAACAAGCCAAGATGTAAAGTGCCACTAAGGTAGCGGAAAATCCTCTTGACAGCCTGCCAATGCTTAGACCCTGGGCTATGCATAAATCTGCTGACCTGCGAGACTGCAAACTGAATATCTGGCCTCGTGTTGCATACATAAATGAGGCAGCCAACAGCAGTTTGGTAAAGAGTGACATCAGCAGGATCGCCAGCATCATGTAGACTCAACTTCAAACCTGTTTCCATGGGAGTGGCAATAGGTTTGCAATCCTCAAGTCCAAACTTACATAGCAATGTCTCTATGTAACTTTTCTGACACAAGGCAATACCACCATCACACTGCTTAAACTATATACCCAAGTAATGATGCAACAGCCCCAAATCTTTCATCTTGAAAGTAGCATTCAAATCAGCCTTAAATTCAGCAATATGTCTCTCATTTGGTCCAGTGATCAGCAAATCATCAACATAAAGAACCACAATGAGAAATACATCATCCTCACGCTTTACATACAATGTGCTTTCTGTTGGACTGTTATGAAAGCCTCGTTTAACCAAATGAGTGTCAGCTTTCTCATACCAAGCACGAGGAGATTGCTTCAACCCATACAAAGCCTTCTTACATTTGCACACTTTGTCCTCTTGTCCTTTTATGACAAAACCGCGAGGCTGCGTTACATAAACTTCCTCAAATATGTCACCATTCAAGAAAGCAGTAACAATGTCTGATTGATGTACATCCCAACCAAAATGAGCTGCCAATGCACATAGAAAACGCACAGTAGTCATACGACAAGTGGGAGCAAAAGTCTCTTCATAATCTATGCCTTTTTGTTGTGCATAACCCTTTGCAACAAGTCGAGCCTTATGGCGATCGATCTCACCATCCGGCTTGCGTTTCAACTTGTAAACCCACTTCGTACCAATGGCCTTTTTGCCAGGAGGCAAATCGCATAAAGTCCATGTGTCATTCTCTATAAGTGCATCATATTCTGATTTCATGGCAGCAATCCAATTTTCTGAATTCTGTGCTTCATCAAAAGACAGAGGCTCCTCAACATCATGTAAACTAGACACAGCCAAAGCATAACAATCTGATGCATAAGATGCATGGCGAGAGCCTGAACGAGTACGACTAGATAAAGGTGCATCCAATTTACTATCACGCAAAGTGTGCACCAGCCATTTTGGCATACCTCTAGCCTGCTCATTTTCAGCCCTTTCCTCATCAAGTACATCATGTACATCTGCATCAGTAATAGGCTGTTCTAAAACATTTTCAGAAACCCCCATAGGCTGTACATTTGCCTCATTGGAACTTACATTCGTATTTCCACCACTGAAAAGAGGCAACAAAGTGTCATAAATGTCCTGTGAGCTTACATTACTGTCTCTAGTACATGACAGCAAGGGTTGAACAGAATCTTCCACAAACACTACATCCCGTGAAACCAAAATACGTTTTGTTTGCGGATGATACAACCTGTAACCTTTGCTTTCAGCACTATAACCAACAAAAATACATTTGACAGCCTTATCATCCAATTTTCTGCGCTGCACTAGTGGCACCAAAGCATATGCCAAACAGCCAAAAACACGCATGTGCTCAATAGAAGGTTTTCTATCATGCCATGCTTCATATGGAGTAATAGACTGCAAAGCTTTCGTAGGACACCTGTTAAGTACATAAGTGGCACACATGATGGCCTCAAGCCAAAAAGAATGCGGCAAAGCTTGACTTTTGACCATACATTGTGCCATTTCCGTTAGTGACCTGTTTTTCCTCTCAGCAACACCATTTTGCTGAGGTGTATAAGGCACTGTACATTGGTGTTTTATCCCACGACTAGCCAGAAATGCATTAAATTCATGAGACATATACTCCCCCCTCGATCGGAACGGAGGGTGCCCATAGTACATTTTGAGACATTTTCAGCCATAGCCAAAAATTGTTTGAAGCACATAAAAACTTCGGACTTCGCTTTAAGCGGAAATACCCACGCATGCCTGGAGTAATCATCAATGAAAGTCACGAAGTACAGGTAATTGCCCAAGGACGGAGTTTGCATGGGCCCACAAACGTCACTATGCACAAGCTGCAACCTGCATGTGGCCCTAACTGAACCATCCTTTGGAAACTTAGAACGCTGCATTTTACCCAGAATACAGCCTTCACAAACATGTTTGATAGGTGCTTCAAGAGGCGGCAAAGAAGCAACCATATCAGATTTCTGCAAACGCAGCAAACTGGCAAAATTCAGATGACCAAAACGTGCATGCCAAAGTTTTGCATCTGAAATAGCCCTTGAATCTGCAACAGCATTTGCAAAATTTTGTCCACACTTGTCATACAAAGTGATCTTATACAGCCCACGGCACAAAAGCCCAGATGCAACAATTTCATCACCAAAATTGAGATCATGAACTGTACATCTGTCATCCACAAATTTGACTACAAGTCCAAGTCTAGCAAGGGCGGATACAGACAAGAGATTCTTCTTGATCCCAGGTACATAAAGTGCATCAACAAGTGTGAAGGAACTGCCATTAGCAGCAGTGAGCACAATCTTTCCAACTCCCTGAACTGGATAAGAGGCGTTGTTGGCACAAGTGACTGAATTCCCATGAGGGACAGACTCGAGAGAGGTAAACAATTCACGATGTGAGGTAATGTGCTTTGTAGCACCACTGTCGAAATACCACACATGTGAATCTGCAGCAACTGACAAGCATGCATCATGGACAGCAGGATTGTAAGTGCACTCTGCGCTAAAAGCCCATTCTGCATCAACATCAGCATCACAATCTCCTTTCACAGAAGACTCAACAATGGCTGCATTTGTAGTGGAACCAGCATTTGCAGTGGAACCACCCTCTTTCTTCTTAGCCTCTTTGGCCTTCAACTTAGGACACGACTTGATCAAGTGATCATTGGCTTTACAATAATGGCAACGCATCTTCTTTTTGCCCTTATCACCAGAATTGCCAGACGAAGTGCTGCCAGCAGAAGCATTAGGAACAGAAATTTTGCCACTCGCAGCAGAACCATAAGAAGTGGCTGCATTACTGTTACCACCCTTTCTTTGAGAAGCAATAAAAGCCTGTTCAACTGCACGCTGCCTAGTCCTGTTTTTTCTAGAAAGTGACTCTTGCAACAGCAATGTGCATAATGCATCAAACTTGACAACTTCAGGATTTCCTTGGGTCATCAGTCTCCAAGTACTAGCAAAAGTCTGGTAGGAATCTGGTAAGGCATCAAGAACAGTCTGCACAAGGGAACTGTCAGAAATGACTTCACCTGCAGAAATGAGTTGCTCATTGATATCCTTGACACTAGCAAGGAAAGTGTCCATATCATCTTCCTCATGCATAATCTTCGACTCTAGCTCTTTACGCAGCAAAGCAATTTTAGCCTCATTGCGGCTTGCATAAAGACCTGCTAGAATATCCCAAGCCTGTTTTGCAGATTTTGCTGAACGGATGTGAGGAATAATGGTGCGCTTCACAGACAACGCAATCAATGCATGAGCCTGCGCATCCTTAACATCCCAACGAGCTTGTTCTGCTGTAGGCAAAACAACTCTAACAGCTGCAATCCTTGCAGCAAGACCTGCAACATCCTCAACATCGCCTACATCTTCAGAACCAGGACGTACATCAATGCCCTGCACAATGTTCCAGACACCTTTTGACACAAGAACATGTTGCATCATATAAGCCCACATAGGGTAGTTGTCCCCATCCAACCTGTCCTCAGCAGCAAACATCTTGAACACATCTGTGTTGTTGTTGTCAGCCATTGTAAATGCTGCACCTGATGTGAAAACTGCCCGAAAATAGGAGAAATGGAGCGGGAACAACTTGTGCTATACAGCACAAACCGTAGAAGACTATAAGGCACCTGTTATGCAGAAAACGGCACTGACAGAGAATTTGCACAAAATGACGAAATAGCCTGTGCAGTACTGCCCGTAGTGGAAACGGAGGCCGAAATGAGCCCAAATCAAAATTCTGAGCAGACCAAGCTCTTTGACCTTTCCCAAAATATTTGTCGACCTGCGAACGCTTGCCAAAGCTCACTGAAATCGGAGAAAGTGAGCAGGCGTGTGCTGGAGCAGCTGGCGACTAAGCCCGGGAGGACGTGACCTGCTCTGATACCAATTGTTGGAATTAGGGTTGCAGAGAAACACACACAGCTTGGAGAAGACGAAGGAAGCTCAAGGCACACAATAGAGAGTATATTACTTAGTGTGCAATGGAAAGATAGATAGCCCTAGAGTGATGGGCGTATATACAATGCACGGGGGAAAAAACCTCCTAAAGAGGGAAAAAATGCCCCGGCGGTCCTAGTGTGTTCACACACATCACTACCACATGTATATGGTAACAGTCATTTCAATTAGATTTAATTGTTGTTGGTTTAAAAAATGATGGGGGGGATCAAACTTGAGTTTGAGACATCACAAAGCACATGTATTTATTTAAAGTGTCAATTCACAAAGCATAGCTAACATACAGATGTGTTTTAAGAGTAAGAAATTTTGGTTTTGGTGAGACAATAATGAAGCATTATCAAACACTAATGAGGCTCAAACTTAAGTTCAAGACTAACAAGGAGAGATAGTGAAGCACTTGTGTATGAACTTCAATCAAAAAAGTCATGGCTGAGTTGTTCTAAGTGAGACTTGAACTTCTTATCCTAGTGTAGCACTTGCATATGTTACATGAAACTCATAATTTCTTTGTGTTTAACAAGGCATTGAAATTTAGTTTGTAGGCTCGAACTTAAGTTTGAACCTTGCCTCCACATGTTAGTGTAGCACTACCATGTTATGCCAATCTCAAGAGCATTGTAGTAATATAATCTTCGAAATAGCAATACTTATGGATCATGAAGTAAAAAGGATCATACCTTGAAAAATTCATGGTTAAGAGGTTTTTTGAATAGGCCCTAGATGTGCACAATATAATAATTTTATACATAGTGAATGCGTTGTGATTAGACATGGCTTGAGATTTAAGCCTTAGACTTGAAACATAAGCTTAAGGTTAAGACTTAAGCCTTCGGCATGAACTTTAAGTTTGAGCCTCAAAAGTCCTTGTCATAGAATCCTACCTCAGTACTTCCAAGTGAAGCTCACAATTTCATATCCTATTGTAGCGATTACATATGTTAAGAAAGAGAAAGAGTCATAATCTATAACAGGAAACTGAAATTTATTATGTAGGATCGAACTTAATTTCGAGCCTTGCCTTTGTATGTTAGTGTAGCAATACCATATGAGTCCAGTCTCATGAGCATTGTAGCAAAACAATGTTACAAATAACAAAATACTTATAGATTATGAAGAAAATTGGATAATACCTTGAAAAGTTCATAGATAAGGGGTTTTATAAATAGGTCTTCAGTGCACATAGTATAAAAGGTTTTCACATAGTGAATGATGAAGACTAAAAAGGGCTTAGGACTTACATTTTAAACTTCAAACATAAGCATAAATTTTGAGACTTAAGTTTTAGGCTTGAAACAAAAGCCTAAACTTTGAGACTTAAGCCTTAGGATGAGCTTAAGATTAAGCCTCACTTTCAAATGTGCTTTCGGTATCATTCTAGGTTAGCATTTTTGTGTTAATGTGCTAAATGGAGCCTCTCTAGCATAAAAGGTCTGGGTTAGATGATGGAAATGAAATGGATTCTATGGTTATTGAAAATCCACTAGACTATTTTCTAAATAGGTAAAAATTTGGCTTTCATCTTTCAGATGAAGAAAACAAAATAGAAGACGGAGATGACATATCTCAAGCAGCACAAGTGTTGCCCATCATTGTTGGAGAGACCGAGTTTCATAAAGGTGATCTTGTAGAGCACAAAAGTGATCTTGTAGAACAAACCTCTCAAAAAAATTCAAATGACATGACTAAAGAGAGCGAGAACATGCTACCTACAATTGGAGAGACCCAAATTCATGAAAGTGACATTAGGAATAGTGAAGAGGAGATGGTGGTGGTAGAGCATCAAAGTGATTTTGTTGTGAAAAATTCTCCAAAACCTTCACACGACACTAACAACATGCCTCAAAGAGATGAGGATGCAGAGGGTAGTGAGAAGAAGGGTGAAGCCAATGAAAAGCTCCAAGCGACTCTTGCAACCAAGGACATACAAGAAAAAACTGACAAAGGGACAGGAAAAGCGACACCAAATACAAACAAAGTCCAAAGCATTCAAGAAAGGGAGCAAGAGATTGAAGTTGGTGAGAAAAAAAAAGGTACTTATTCGTCCAATGTGATTAGTATAGATATGGCCCTTTTTGGAAGATAATACAAAATTCTATTATGTTGTCTTTGCAGGTAAAATTGACATCAAGGATCTAGTGTGCCACAAGTAGACATCAACATTGAGGAGCTACGTCCTGATGCACGAAAACATAGGCCACTTGGAAGCTTATATTCTTTTGAGAGAGATGGAGATAAACTAGTCTTTCAATCTTCCCACATCAATAGAGAAATGCAATCACTTTTAGGAGACATCATTATAGATGAGTATGGGAGTATGAGACGTAAATAAACGTGTGCAATTTACAATTGTGTGCTGCAAATATATGGTCCCTTGTTTTGAGATTTATAAGTGCAAAAACTTAAATTGTTATCATTCTTTTGTATCGTATGCAGAAAATATTGCTCATGCAATTAGCATGAAGAAACATGCACTCATTCTTGATCTTAATGGAGTTTTACTTAGCAAAGAAGACACGAGGTATCCATGTACAGATTGTGTCAAAATTGACCTTGGTCACACCACAATTGTTGTTCGCCCGGGTTGTTTTGATTTTTTGGATGAGATATTTCAGTACTTTCATGTATGTATTTGGTCAACCATGCTACAAAAGAATGTTTGCACTTATGTGAACACTCTTGAAAAGCATACACATAAAAAATATCATTTCTTTATGGTGTGGGGACAAGAACATTTCTACATCCATAATCTTTGAAAAGTGTATAGACTGGATAAGCCTAATGTTGAGGCTATGTTTAACACTAGGTTGGTAATGGGACACTTTTATGTCCTGGGACACTTTTATGTCCTGTGAAGTGACCATTTTCCTTGAATTATGTCAAGAGTTTCAAAATGGATTTGGAGGTGCTATCTAGTGTCTAGAAAGTTGTCTAATGAGCTGAAAAAAACTTGACATTTTTTTGGAATATCAATTCCATCTTTAACCTTGTCCTTGCACAACATTTCACAACCTAAACTGTGTGAAAAAACGGGTCCTGTTTTTGGCTTTTTTCAACTTTTTGCAACTATACCACTCTAGAATTCATGTTTGTGAGTTCTATAATTCTAGAGAACTATCTTTAGTAGTCCTCAACATGTCCTGATGCTTCTAGGGAGAAATAAATGTTAAAGTTGTAAGTTATGACCAAATTACAAAAATTATCAAATCCTGTTTTTTAGCCAATTTTAGCTCTTCTATGACTTTTTTGGTGGCTTTCATGATATCCAAATGGAGTTTTGATTCTCTATGTCGCATATTGTAACTTAAAGCTAATATTCCTTGAGTTTTGGGGCACCTAATACCCTATTTTGCATAGTAGACAACGATGCTTGACTTTTTCAATTATAGAAGAAAACAAAACATTCTAGTATATCAAGTATAGATTTTTTAATATTGTTAGTTTCTTGTGACAACTACATGCATTTTGTAGGTAGTAACCATATCTAGTCATAAGGATCAAATTTGGCTAGATATTGAATAGTTTCTATGGGATTCTGCAACTCATAATGTTGAACCCAATTTTTTCATGTTTGCTGTATTTAGCACTTCATCTTTGTCCCCAAGATTCCCCTTGGTAAGAGATGTATTATTCTTTTGACATGCTCCATGGCTCCTTATGAACCTATAGGACAATAGGGAACTAAGAAAAAATGCATATATTATTTGTATTGAGTGTGGCTATAGAAACTTTGATGATAGGTTTGCATAATGGTAAAAATTCAACTTTTTTGTACCTAATTCTTTTGGCAAAACAAAAAATAGTGAGTGAGGAGCAATCATATGTTCTGATCACCAACCCATTGAAGTTAACTAGGGAATTTATCTTAAGTCCTACAAAAATCCCTAATCTTATTTTTATGCAAAAAAACGTAAGAAATGACTGTTTTGATGAAAATGTACCGGTCCATCAACTTTGGAGGCTTGGTGTGACCAAAAGATGAGAAATTTTACAAGTTTCTTATTTTTTCCATGTGTACGTAGTAGGCCTTGAACTATAACCTCATGAAAGGATTTTACAAAATGAGTGGATCTACTATGGTTTTGGAGGTTTTTTTCAAAACCCTGAAAGGACACTTTTATGTCCTGTTAGGTTACCAACCTAGTGTTAAGCCTTTGTTGAGGGTTTGGTATCAGTGCAGGAATTTATGCTCATTGATGATATCCCTTTCAAGGGATGTATTAACCCAAATGATAACAGCTTATATCCTGAATGTTTTCAAGGGAGGCCTGACTATCTTCTTTGCAATGAGCTTCTACCATACGTTTTAAATCTAAATAATACAGATGAAATTCAATCTGTTATTTCACTCAATCAGCTAGGACAATCTCCAATCACAGAGGTTCATGACCTATTTACAAAGTTTCAAGAAATTATGGAAGAATGGGGCATGTTCAATGTCCAAGTTCTAAGGGAAGAACTTGACAACAATTCAGTCGAAGTGGAAATCTCCTCTTGTGCATCTTCACAGCTACCATTGTTCAATAACAAGTTAAGTTATGTTCAACAAAGTAGAGGCAAGAAAGTAGTAAACTCCTTAAGCAAGGATCCAACTATGTTGGCATCCAAGTTTGGTGTGCCACTATTATCTTCAAACCAGCTAAACTTGTTAAAATTGTCTCACAAAACAAAAAATTTGAGTGATCAACATGCTATTGCTTATGCTACTAGCTTGGGGTATGGTCGTGGTCATTTCATTAGCGGAATTGCAGCAAAAGCATACATATCAAAGCTACAAAAGGCCTACTTAAGCTTATGGGTAGGACTCACTTTAGATTTATCAAAAAATATAAAAAATAAAATCAAATTTTTATCTAATCTAGCATATTTGTTATTGCAGGTGGAAGAAAACAACCAGTAAGGGCTTGGTGTGCGCGTTGACTCAATTACTTGGAATGCTCACATACATCTAGAGTGGTGGAAATGTGTTAAGAAGATTTTGACCAAAACAATGTGTTGGGCTCTAGTATTCCGGCCAAAACAATATGATGGGTCCAATTATTTGAACATGAACCAAATATGTACACTTTTATATTTCATCAACTAGATGTTATTTAGCCTTGGAAAAGAAGTCTCTCTTTTATCTTTGTGGTTGGAGCTCTTTGTACAAGATTTCTTCTATGTATTGAAGAAAAATATTTTCTTTTGTTGTCTTCTCAAGGTTTAAGTCTATATATATCATGGATAAAATAAATAATGTTGGTTCACAGTGTGTTAATTGAAAATAATATCTCCTCCATTGAACATCATGCATTTTTTTTGGAACAAGAGATTTTGAAGCATATAAATTTGATTTCAAATGTACAAAGCATTTACTATTGAGGTGGCACATGTCATTGAGGACTCATAGGCCTAGAAGGAAATTGATTCCACCACCCTCAGATACTATACGGAAACAAAGAAGAGTATTGATCCTTGAACTCAATGGTGTTTTACTTAAGACCATTGAAATGCAACATGGTGATGTATGCCCAAATTGGGGAAAACATATGCATCTCGTTGAAGAGAGTACAAATGTGTGGCATTTTATTTGCAAAGATGCATTCACTTTCCTTGATTTTTGCATGCAATGGTTTGAGGTGTGGATTTGGAGCACTAATAGATTTGAGTTATGCTTTCCATAACACCATCAAAAATTTAATGTCATAGCGCAGGACAGGCAGCATGCCAAAAGACAGATCTTCTAATTGGATATCGATTTGTATACCACAAGAACTTGGATGTAGCATGGATAATTTTTCATGATCTAGATGGAAATAATACCTTAATTTTTGACAAGGCCCTTTACAGTGTAATGTGGAATATGCCCGGAACCCACTTGATTTTTCAAAAAATGTGGAATCAATCAAATGAAGAGCTTGAAATTTTTTTGGAGAGAACAATCACTGCATGGTTACTTGGTTGGATCCATGCAAGGGACAAACGAGAGTATACTTGCAATATGTTGGTAAATGAAGCAGCTTGTGATAGAGAAACCTTGTACGTATTGGAGCAATACATGAGAAAACGCAAAGTTTAATGATGTATTTATAGTCATTGAGCCTCTTGACATAGTATCATTTCCTCAGATGAGTTGTACAATACTTGGATCCATGTAAATATGTGAATTGAATTTTATTTTTTATCTTCGTGTTTCTAAACACCACACTATTTTGAGGTCCCTTCAATTCTAAAATTTGTTTTTGATTATTGTAGATTCTTTTTATGAGTGTTGATATAGCCAATTCTTTAACGTTAATGTGTCAAATTTGAGCTACTGATTCAAAGAACTTTTTCTACATGAATAATGTAGTATAATGCAAATTGAGTTAGTGACATGCTTCCCTCATTCTTTTGATGTCATTGTAGTTGATGCATATAAGTATGTATATAAATACACATATCCCTATAGATATGTGTTAAGGGGTATATGAAACATAGAGTGTAACCATGAATAGATGATAGCTCAAACTACACAAAAATACTAAGTTTTTTAATAGCATTATAAGAAATGGGACTTGAATAATTCCGAAAATTCCTAAATAGGTCTTAGTGGTGCTAATCTCTCGTAAATGCAACATCTAGGGTATCTGATGAGAGATGAATAAAAGGGGTACTTTGGCTAATCAATTGGGACATCAAATGAAAAGCCATTGTAGCATCTATGGATGCTACTAAGATATATTTCCAAGGATTATATGCACACACAAGTTGCAAAAATAGATGAATGACAGGGAAAGAAATTATTCTTGCACAAAAGTTCTAAAATTGTGTGAAAAAAAGATGCAGAGCTTTGGCTTCATTAATGACGCAAGGGGTTTTAATGACTTTCATTCGTTCTAATTCCATCAATGTGGGTAGTGGCGGTACAATAGTACACGTCCCATCATTAGCTTTCAAAAGAAGAGAATTAGAGTATATGATTAGTATTGAGCATAATGTGCAAAGGAAAGGGGTTTCCATTAACAATTACAATGGCTAAGAGGGTGCCAATGTAATCCAACTTACAGATTTATGCTTAAGACCTAATGTGATTAGGAGATTCTACTCAATCTAGGGCTTGGATACCAGTTGTAGTACTGTAATCATAATGATTACAAACAGACACTAATTCTACATTCAATGCCCTTGACCCTTCTAGTTGGCTCTTCACATGACTCTAGACGTATCACATCCCATCCCATGGGCTATCACATGTTTTTACACACGTAGCAATCTTGCATGGATAGGTTGAGTTCTTGTGGTGCGACAAACCCCACCACTCCGAAAGAATACTAGGGGGATTTGTTGTGTCCAAGGAGGGTGGCAATAGTCTAGTGTACCCCCCCCCCCCCCCCCCCCCCCCCCCCCCCCCCCCCCCAAAGAAAATAAGCCCGTTGCATAACCTAACTTAAAAATTGGGATCGCTTCTCTGAGTAAATGTTGACGGCGTGCACATGGAATTTGACAAACAAAGTCATGTGGATGGTTTCCAATGGGTTCCTGCAAAAAGATCAAACGTCATGTGTGGAACGTTGACCATATTCTTGAAGGGATGCGTCATTGTGCAAGAAATCAACTCGCTTAAAATAAAATCATCCCTAAATTGATAATCAAGTGCTCAACAAAAATGGTGCTACAGTTGGGACCAAAACCTTTCGTTAGCATGTATGTGAATGTGAGATCAACTCTTGAGAATGCTAAAAGTGCTTGCTAATAACGGACTTGCATGTGAGGGTTCTACTTGAGCCTTGTGTGTATCATCAACATTGGCTTCTTGCTCAACTTTGTTGATCTTGTTAGCGGTCGAGGTAGAAGTCACTAGCCCATTCCTAGTAGCAAAACAAAATGTTCTCATTCACTAATCATTGTGCCGTACTTCTCATGATGGTGGCCCTATTAATTGGATGCTCAATCACGGCTACTTACGACAGTGAGCAGGACAACTCACCCGATGTCCCATCATCACCCAAGCAATCTGGAGGGAATGGAGATGGCAACGACAACGGAAACGGTGATTACGGAGGCTCGGGTGGTCATTCAGGTAATGGAAACGACAAAGGAAATGACAACAACAAAGACAATGACAACAAAAATTGCAGAGGCTTGGCTGGGCATTGAGGCAAAGGCAACAGCAGGACAACTGCAACAACGGAAATTACGGTGGCTCGGGTGGGCATTCAGGCAACGATGATGGCAATAACAACGGCAACAAGGGCGATTATGAAGGCTCGGGTGGGCATTCAGGCAGTGGCGATGGCAACAACAACGATTACGGAGGCTCGGGTGCGCAATTAGGCAACGAGAACGGCAACAGAAATGAAGGCTCATCTGGGCAAAATTCTCATGGAAACCATTGGTGCATAGCTAATCCAAGCACCGACCCAAAAGCATTATAGGTAGCATTGGATTATGCATGTGATGTCGACGATATCATCTGCAAGTTCATCCAGTCGGGCGAGACCTGCTACGAGCCCGACAACCTGGCGGTGCATGCTTCATTTTCCTTCAACGATTATGGGAAGGGTCACCGGGATAAACATTTGAAAGTCACTTGTGATTTTGACGGCAATGTGCTCATTTCAATTACGGATCCGAGTAATTAACACACTCTCTCTCTCTCTCTTACTCATTCATTTTTTTGTGCACCGAATAATAACCCACCCTTCTCTTTGATTGTTTGTAGGACAGGGTGGATGTCATTACGACTGATCCATTTTTATTGCCTTCAACTTTTTGATTTGTTCAGACTTTGGCTCTCATCGTTGTGCTTTATGGTTTCATGTAGTCGATACAAGTTAAAGTACATATTTTTGGCATTTTGTAGTGGTTGAGTGTGATTGCCATTTTGATACAAATGATGTTATCGGGGGATTTTGTTTGAAAGGTGAGTCGGGAAGCCACGGGGCCTCTGGCTGTGAGAGGTGCGAGTAATAGAGTTGCAACAGACACAATTAATGGAGATAGAGCTTAAAACAGACAGCTTGATCTAGATTCTGAAACTTGATAACTCAAAACAAATAATTAACAATATCCCTGCTTAATCAAATGTTAATGGAGGAGTTTATGCTCCTTACAAAGTTTAACCTGCCTTAATCCAAGTGCTAATTAAGAAAATCAAGCTTTCAATAATGATGATAATGTCTAGTCCGATGATAATAGTACCAAATATGATCCTTTTCCTTAATTGGTTTGCCAAACTTCCCTTGATCTTCTTTGTTTTCCGCCTCATGCTTCAAGGTCAAGAGAAATCTAGAGTGAATGGTTATGGCTGAATTCGAGTGGGCTATGGAGTTAATCTTTGGCTTCAAATGGGCTTAGGAGATTTTTATTACAATTGGTTTTGCAAGGTTTGGATTAGAGTGGCTTAGGATAGGATTTGAATGGACATGGAGGTTTACATTAAGGTTAAGGTTGGCAAAAGAAGGATTGGATTAAGCTTGCATGCTTCGGATTACCATGGTTATGGGGCTTGCTTAGCAATAAGATTAGGTGGATTATGATGGGCTAAGGAGGTTAGGATTAGAGATGGCTTAGGATTATGGCTTAGGATCATCGCCTTGTACGAGTGAGAAGGAGAGTGGATTCAAATGGATCAAGAAGATTTAGCTTAGGATTATTTGAATGGACATGGGGGCTTCAAATAAGTGGATTCTCAAGCTTGGTGAAAGAAAAACTTAGGATTATAATGCTAAAGAGTGCCAAGAAGAACTCAAAAGAGCCGCTCCCTTCCTTCTTTTATAGTAGTCCTTTTGGGAGTTTGCATGCTTAAGAACCCTTAGTATTTTTGGCCAACCAATTAGCGATATCGCTAATGGGCACGGCCTCTTGGTGACCTGGCACTGCGAAGGTCGACCTGCATCAAAACAATCAGGAGAGGCTCCAAATAGGAGAACCTGGGAAAGCTAGACAATTTTTGTTTCTTCGGCAGCTGCATCTATGCCCGCTACTGCCCTGCGCAAACTCTTTACTCCCCCTCCATCCCTGCTTGCTACCACCCACCATTCCTTCTTTCCTCTTCACATTAGGTTAAAGAAAAGACCTTTTTTTTGGCTGGTGGGCGGCCACACTTTGTAGGTCATGGGTGGCCTTTTTAGTTGGCCCATGGATGGTTAGCTTAGGTGCAAGCATAGGTGAAACATGTGAAGCTTTGACTGTGCATACACCATCCAACTTACATGTCCTTCAAGGCATTATATATAATAAAAAAATGCTTCCATATTGGCCCACATTTGGCATAAATATTGGGCAATGCATTGTATTAAGCATGTATATTGGCCAACTTGAAAATACATTGCTAGTGGAGATGGCCTTCAAATGCCACCATTCTTGGCACATATATTGACCAAGGCATTGCCGTGATAAACTCATTGAGATGTTAATGAAGGCATCACATTTGGTAGTTACATCACGCAAGGCATATAATTCTCCTCTGATAGCTCCATTTACCAGAATCTGGTTGAAGCTCAAAAATTACCAGATGAAGTTGATTGATCAAGGTGACCAGAGCGGTACGGAACTAGCCCCCACCAATGATACTTAAACTGGCCATATCTTGTCAATCAAAACCCCGATTGATGAACTAGAAAGATTGACATGCTCGTAGAAGGAACCACTTGAGGCGCATGCATTTATATCATCTTTAATCCTTTGTCACTAGCTATCGAATCCGGTACGGATCTGCTACTGACTCAACTTCAAACTGACATAACTTCCTATCTATAACTCCAATTGACGAGCCGTAAAGACAGGCCTGTAGACACTTCAAGTACTTCAACTTTGATCAATAATATCCTAGCTATGACCACTTCAATAATACTCAATGTTAGCATTACCAAGACATCTTGTGGTCCACTAGAGTTGGCATAATTTTAACCTAAAAT
This sequence comes from Adiantum capillus-veneris, assembly GCF_014529385.1. Lineage (NCBI taxonomy): Eukaryota > Viridiplantae > Streptophyta > Polypodiopsida > Polypodiales > Pteridaceae > Adiantum > Adiantum capillus-veneris. The sequence continues at coordinate 79,678,833 of NC_140950.1, forward strand.
TGGCTTGTTAGCAAGCCCTTATTACTACTGAATAATCATGTAGGATTCAAATAAACCTGATTGGCATCCCTTTGCTCATTTTCTTTCCATGGAAGCGGAGCTGCCTGAAATCCACCCCCTCTAAACCTGCACAACCTTCGTTTTGTGCCAACCGCTCTTCAAGCTGCATCTACTATAAACACCTTAAGCTACTTGCCATCAAGATCACATAATTGGTAAGGACATGTAAAACAAAATAATACTTAAAACATATCATCAATAGTCTAGCTCAATTATCTAGTATCTTTCCCATCACAAATCTTTGAACCGTAGTGTCCGTATCTCCAAAGCATTCAATTATGGAAAATATGTTTAAGCAACCCCTCGAGACTCAAGTTCTCTAGTTACTTATGCACATGGCTTGATCATTATGCTCGCTTTAGGGAACCTTGTGAAGCTCCAGTATGCCTTACTCTGTCTACACATGGAATGTCCATCAAGTTCTCGTAGGAGAACCAACTCAAAGGATATGAAGATACTTTGTTAATTGTCCAAAGATGACAACTGGAAGCTAGCCATGCAAGCTTATTGATCATGTTACCAAAAATCTTATGACTGAGCATAAATCCAAAAAACAAAACTAAGAGCAAAGTAACCTGCTATAAGAAATTAGCTGATATCCTTGAATCTGCAAGTTGCCCTTCAATAGTCCCTAGGATCAAATGGGATAATAAGAAATTGCCCCAATAGTGGAGCAGCATAATATCCACATGAACATACATTTCTTGTATTGATCAACTTGGAACATTTCTGCTCCAAATATGCTATTCTTGGATCTAGCAAAAAGAAACCACAATGTATACCCAAAAATACCCATCCATAATAAACGTGCTTTTGAAGATCTTTTCAATCTCTTGGATCAAATACCATTAAGATCACATAGCATTAATGGGATCCACAATATACTAGAGCTTCACCTGAAGCATAATGCAATACCCAAATCTCATAAACTTTTGGTAACTTAAGGTCGTTACCAGCAAGCATTAAATAATTATGACTTCCTTTTACTAGTATCCACGACATCATTGACATAAGAATTATTACAAATAGTATCCAAATCCAGCCACATTTGTCACATTGTTCAAAAAAATGAAAAACCCTGTGCACTTTATGCAATATCAAGGATGATTTAGCATCATCACACCCTCTAGCTTCATAGCCATTACGAAAAACCTTAAGACTTTCTGGGCTTGTTTCATTAGAGAGATTTTTACTTGGGTTTTGAGTTTGATAATGTAAAATATATTTATCCTATAGATCTTCACCCATAGAATCGTTGGGAAAATCACCCTTGAAAGTCCCAACATTCATCAAAGCTATAAGACTTGGCTCCTCTTGCAGCACGTATGCAAGCATAGCTGTAAAATCCATGTCAATATCCTATTTACAATCAACATGATCTAGGAAATCTTCGAACTCATCAATATTGTCCTCTGCTTCCTCATCTGCATCCATGCTACTTATAAAGCTATTATAACTTTGTAGAGGTTCATCTAGGACCCCCTCTGAAGGGGTACATGCATCACAAAGCTCTTCTATATTGTTCTAACCTTGTCCATTAGATCATGCCAAAAAACCATCAATTATGTAATCTTCTTCTATGATAATAGAATCAACAAGCATATTGTTAGGAGCAACCATAGGTTCATTGGCATTATCAGGCTCATCCTATGCTAGGTCCACAATCTTGGCCACTTCATTAACTATTGTGTACATAATAGCTTTATTTATGCAATCATCTGTAGTAAACCCGTTGTCCTGCTCAACTATAGTGCTGATAAAGCCATAAGAAACCTATAATGGCTCATCTTCTTGATAGTCTTTTTGAGAACATCCCATGCCAAGGTCAGTAGGTTGTAAAATTTTTGTTGTACAGTCTAGATCTTCACTAGAACCATATCGAAGGTAACATCCATGCGATCAATCTTTGAAAAACAAATCATATATTTGTGTTTCAGCATTAATTTCATTATTTACCTTTGCTAGGTTGCTCAAAATATGGTCCTTTGAAGTTGAATCTGCTACTTCCGGAGCTGTATTTGACTTGGCTTTACTTCTTGCTGAAATATGATCCCAAAATTGATCAAAATCTGGCTTCATTCATTAATCTCCTTCATTCACAACTTGATAATCTTTGAGCTTTCTTGAACAAACCCATCTGCAAAATAGAACCATTGTGTGGGATATGTTTCTGCCAGTTCTCGAACCTTATATTTAAATTCGAAGTTTACAACTTCTTCAAAAGCCGAAATCATCCAATATTTTGGAATTCCTCGGCTCTTCATCTCCGGTTTATAGCATGCAAGGAGTCCATTTGGATCATGTCCTTGAGAAATTCCACACTGTTCATGTATGGCATCAAGTGCCATCTCCACTACATCATCAATATGATTTTTTATCTTCATAGCTTTTACTTCTTGCAAACATCATTGAACGAAGTCCAACATTTTTGGCAAATCTGTAGCTACTAGATTTTATCAAATCTATTGGAATTGTAATCTTCAATAAACTGCATCAACTCTTTTGGAATCCCCGTCTTTACCTCCCACCCCGGATTGTTTTGCAACGAGTTCACCAAGAATGTCGGGGGATTTGTGTTCGAAAGGTGAGTTAGGAAGGCACAGGGCCTTTGGTTGTGAGACGTGCGAGGAAGAGAGTTGCAGCAGACACAATTAATGGAGATAGAGCTTAAAACAAATAGCTTGATCCAGATTTCGAAGCTTGATAACTCAAAACAAATAATTAACAATATCCCAGCCTAATCAAATGTTAATGAAGGATTTTATGCTCCTTACAAGGTTTAACCTGCCTTAATCCAAGTTCTAATTAAGAAAATCAAGCTTCAGTAATGATGACAATGTCTTGTCCAATGATAACAGTACCAAATATGATCCTTTGCCTTAATTGATCTGCCAAACTTGCCTTGATCTTCTTTGTTTTCCCCCTACTGCTTGAAGGTCGATAGAAAACTGGAGTGAATGGTTATGGCTTAATTCAAGTAGGCTATGGTTATTCCCCCTTTAACTCCATCTTCATCCCTGCTCGTTGCCGCCTGCCATTCCTTCTTGCCTCTTGACATTATCGACCCTTCCACAATGACACCCAAGCTACTCTCACCTAGTTCAGTACAGTTTATAGCCTCATATGGGTGGACCACCAACACCACTCCATTACCAAGTTTTGTAGGTCTATTGTCAGCCCAAAGGATGAATCTTTTCTCTTTCCAACTCGCTCTATCTATCAAGCATCTTCTTGAACAACAAGAAAATCCTCATCTATTGTGTGAGATTTTCCTCTGTCCATAACAATATTATGCAATGGCCATTTGATGATTCTTCCAACTGCTTGAGACATGGTTCTTACATCCATTGTGACAAATGGAATCAAGAAGGTTTCATCAAAACTTTCTAGTATATGTATCGCCACACATGTTGTGCCAATCAATCCAAAACCACACCGTTGAGATGCATTAGTGGAATGAATAACCCCACGAGCTTTCCTTGTGGAACCATCAACAAGAACCACTAAATCACCTTGTTTTGGACTCTGTAATTTTTGAGAAAATCAAGAGATATCATTAAAATTGTACGTCTGAACATATAACTCAAAATTTAATGCATTCCCAAGATACACTCACAATTTTGGCAAAATCCTGAATCCCATTCAATTAAGAAAATCTACATTGAGTCAATCCATGGAGGATGGTAGGAGGCTCGAGCTCAAGTTTGAGCCTGTATGTACATCCAAGTGCTAGAAATCTAAAGCTGACAAGAGTTGCAAGATAGGGAATATGTTACATTGTAGAGGCACCCATGGAATTTGATAGGAGGATAGAATTCGTATGCACATCCAAGTGCTAGAAATATATAGCTCACAAGAGTTACAAGACGGATCTCGAGTTATATTGAATCAACCCATTGGGGATGGTAGGAGGCTCAAGCTCAAGTTTGAGCCTAAATGTATATCTAAGTGCTAGAAATCTAAAGCTGAAAAGAGGTCCAAGATGGTGCCTAAGTTACAATGATGGAGCATAGATAGAGCCTAAATGTAGGTCTAAGTGCAATAAATCTATAGCTTAAAATAGTTTCAAGATGGATCTCAATCTATATTGAGTCAACGCACGGAGGACGGTAGGAGGCTCAAGCTCAATTTTGATCCTAGATGTACATCTAAGTGCTATAAATACAAAGATAAAAAGAGTTCCACAAAGCCAAAGTTTCAGAGGCAAGCATGGAATTTTATAGGTGGCTCGATCTCAAGTTTGAGCTTAAATGTACATCCAAGAGTTAGAAATCTATACTTGTCACACGGGTTGCAAGATGGGGCCCAAGTTACATGGAGGCACCCATGGAATTTGGTAGAAAGTTTGAGCATAGATGCACATTCAAGTGCTAGAAATCTACGAGCAACAAGAGGTGTGAGAAAAAACCCAAGCTATGTTGAAGTAGCCTTGAATTTGGAAGGAGACTCAAATTTAAGTTTGAGCTACATTATACATTTAAAGAGTTGTAAGGTGGAGCCAAGGTAATGATGAGCTTTACATCAAACCTAAGTTTCCTTGAATGACCTATCAAAAGAGTCGGAGCTTACAAGAAAGTGAGGCTTCAAAGTAGTTTCATGAGTTGCTCAAACTTAAGTGGGAGCCTAGTTAGTCATATAGTTTTCGTTTAGGATAGGTGGCCTTGGAGATTATGCTATGTCAATTGAGCTCGTGTTGTAGCAGGACAATTTTACATGCAAAAAGGTGCCACGAAATCGGTTAAGCAAGAGGGTTGGTGGAGGCGGGTCCCTCACTCATTGATCCTAAGAGGTTCTGGCCAAGGAAAGTCAAAACTATGTCCAACTTGTGAATATTATTTTCCCAAAACTCTCAAAAAAGTAGTTCTAGACACCCCTAACTTTGTCGATTTTTTTGACCCCTTAAACGTCATTTTTTTTGAAAACTTAAGAATAGGTTTCTTTAACAAATTTTGTTCAAAAAAGAGTAGAGCCGCTCTCAGGCTACAGGCTCATAAAAAAAGTTTTGCAATCGGACTTCGTATGTGAAAGTTATGTTGATTTTCGTGAAAAGTTTTTTTTCCCACTTCTTTTAACCATCATGAAAACCATTAGTTTTGGTCCACACATGTGAGTTTGCTAATCTAACCTTGGTAGGGTTCATGGGAAAATCTAAAAGACTTTTTAATGCTTTTGAAGCCTTCTATATTATAATAGGTTTGGATTTTTCTACAGATGGTGACAAATTTGACAATGGCGCGACAGGTGAGATTTTTTACTCCCGCATATCCTTGCCCTCTGCGCATCTGCTCACGGCCCCAGAAGGCTCTTTTTCACACCTCTATATCAACTATCTCTCTCTCTCTCTCTCTCTCTCTCTCTCTCTCTCTCTCTCTCTCTCTCTCTCTCTCTCTCTCTCTCTCTCTCTCTCTCTCTCTCTTCTACATTAAAATAGGGTTTGGATTTTTTTGCTGACTGTGAAAAAACCGACGACAACATGACAGGTATGGTTCTTTACTTTCCCATCTCCCTCTCCTCTATGAATCTATTTGCAGTCCCAAAACGCTCTACATTAACTCTCTCTCTTTGTGTGTGTGTGCATGTATTTCTCTTTTTGATTGCAGATGAAGATCTGATATAGAAGTGGAGTCCAGATTTAAAATTTGAATTTCAAATTTGAAAAGCTTACCCAGGTGCACCCCTTTGTCTCTCTCTTGTGTCTCTCTGCGTGTGTGATGTCTTCTTCTAATCTTCCTGTGTAATTACTCTCAGCTCCTCTTAATCACTCCCTAATCTCTTCTAATCTCTCTGTGTAATCTCCCTTGCTTCCTCTTAATCACTTCCTAATCTCTTCTAATCTCCCTTGCCTCTTCTTAATCACTCCCTCCCTTCCTGTTAATCTCTCCTAAACTTGCATCAATCAAAATTTCATTCTACTAACCGTTGTAACTTGTCTTTTGAGAATACATTCACAGTTCCTAAACTTCTACTCTCCTCTTAGATATTAATCTTTTCTTCTCCTCTAATCTATTGTCCTTTTTGAATTTTGAATGCATCTGAAAATTCAGTCTTCAATCTCATTCTATTAGTTTCTAATCTCTATTTAATCTACTTTTAATGACTACATATACTCATTATTGTTTGCTACCGCCTCCTTCATACACCTTTTAAACTCTATCATTAAGTTAATCAAACTACAACTATGTCTAAAATCACGTTCTATAAATTGAAAGTAATTGGCTATTCTCTAATTAGAGTACTTAATCAATAAGTACTTTAATTAATTTAAAAAAAAACTATAATTAAGTAATTAATATACTTAAAGAAAAAGATAGATAACAACACTTACTTGGTTGGGTACTAAGTGTGACATTTCCACTTGACGTAGATTCTTTGCTTTTGATATTTAGCTCGTTTTTGGTGCCTTGTTTCCTTGTTGAGAAACTAGAACAATGAACTGATGTAGCTTAAACCTTACCTTATAATCCTCTCAAAGCACTAGCATATTCCCCTCTAGTGGGGCCTCATGAGCTTATTGTGGATATTTAAGCATGATAGCGTTGCCTCATGCAAGTGCTTGAGACATAACCAGAGCCAAAGCATAATAGCTCTAGGGAAAGCGGCTCAAATTTAAGTTCGAACCTCGCCTACATATGCTATTGTAGCAAGTCTGGCTTAATGACATCCTTGTGGATACTTAGGGAAAGAGGCTCAAGCTTAAGTTTGAACCTTGCCTACATATGCTAATGTAGCAATTCTGCCTTGAACTTAAGTTTGAGCCTCAGTTGTATATGCTACTTAAGCACGTGGGTGTAAGGTTAGCCACATGATATCTATCTGACTACCAATGCAAGTAGCCTCAAACTTGAGTTCGATCCTCACTTGCATATACTGGAGTAGCACCATCATGTAGGGCTTGTTGCTACCAAGGGCATAGAAGAACACCTTTAGGCTCGATCTTAAGTTTGAGCCTCAAGTGCATATTCTTGAGAACTAAGATGCAAGGCTTGCCTCCTAACATCCTTGTAGCTACCAATCAAAAGAGCCTTGCTTGCAGTGTAGCCCTACTATTCAAGGGCACAGCCTCATGACATCCTTGTGGCTATCAAGGACATCGAAAAATATCTTTAGGCTCAAGCTTAAGTTTGAGTATTTCATACTGTAGCGCTAGGGAGAAAGGTTAGCTTCGTAAAATCCTTATAGCTACTAAGGTCATAGAATAGCATCCTTGTGGAAAACAATGGGAAAAAGCTTGCACTTAAGTAAAGACCTTGCCTACAAATATCAGTATAGCACTACGATGCATGTATAGCTTCATGAAATCCATGTGGATACCAAAGGAAACAAAAAACAGTTTCAGGCTCGAGCTTAAGTTCGAGCCTCAACTGTATAAGCTATTGTAGCACTAGGGAGTAAGTCTAGACTCATACTTGAGAGATACTAATTCCAGGAGGCTCGAACTTATGTTTGATCCTCACTTGCATAGGCTAGTGTAGCACTAGAATGCAAGCCGAATGCCATCCTTGTGGTTACAATGGCTATAGAATAGCACCTTAAGTTCAATCCTCATTTTCATATGCTAGTGTAGCACTAGGATGCAAGGCTTTCTTCATGGCATCCTTGTGTCTACTAAGGGAAAGAAGCTCGAACTTAACTTTGAGCCTTGCCTACATATGCTAAGATAGCACTAGCATGAAAGTATAGCTTCATGACATCCTTGTGGATACCAGGGGACCAGAACAACACCTTTAGGTTCAAACTTAAGTTTATTCCTCAATTGCATATAATATTGTAGCACCAATGTGTAAGGCTACCCGAGGGATATCCTTGTGGCTACTTAGGGAAAGAGGCTCGAGCTTAAGTTTGAACCTCGCCTACATATGCTAGTATAGCAAGTCTAACTTAATGACATCCTTGTGGATACTTAGGGAAAACGGCTCAAATTTAAGTTTGAACCTTGCCTACACATGCTATTGTAGGCTAGATTAATGACATCCTTGTGGCTACTTAGGGAAAGAGGCTCAAACTTAAGTTTGAAGCTTGCCTACTTATGCTAGTATAGAAAGTCTAGCTTAATGACATCCTTGTGTCTACTAAGGGAAAGTGGCTCACATTTAAGTTCGAACCTTGCCTACATATGCTATTGTAGCAAGTCTGGCTTAATGACATCCTTGTGGCTACTTACGGAAAGAGGCTTGAGCTTGAGTTCAAACCTTGCCTACATATGATAATATAACAAGTCTACCTTGAACTTAATTTTGAGCCTCAACTGTATATGTTACTTTACCATTAGGGTGTAAGGTTAGCCTCATGAAATTTGTGTGGCTACCAATGCCATTAGGCTCAAACTTATGTTCGATCCTCACTTGCATATACTAGAGTAGCACTAGCATGTAGGGCTTGTTGCTACCAAGGGCATAAAAGAACACCTTTAGGCTCGATCTTAAGTTCGAGCCTCAAGTGCATATTATTTAGCACTAGGATGCAAGGCTTGCCTCATGACATCCTTGTGGCTAGCCTTATTTGCATATGCTATTGTATCACTAGGGTGTAATGCTAGCCGAGGGACATCCTTGTGGCTACCAGAGGCAAGAGACTCGAGCTTAAGTTCGAGCCTTACATAGATATGCTAGTATAGCACTATCATGAAAATATAGATTCACTAAGTCCTTTTAGGATTCATGCAAGAATAGGAAAAAACTTAGGATTGAACTTAAGTCTATCCTCATGGCATCCTTCTGGTTACCAATGACAAGAGGCTCAAACTTAAGTTTGATCCCCACTTGCATATTTGAGTGTAGCAACTTGATGACATATTTGTGGCTATCAAGGGCATAGAATAGCACCTTGAGCCTCGATCATAAGTTTGATCCTCAAGTGCATCAGGGAATAAAAATTCACTTTTAGGCTCAAACTTAAGTTTGTGCTTCCTCTCCATATGCTAATGTAGCACTAGGGTGCCTGCCTAGCCTCATGACATCCTTCTGGCTAGAAAAATTCAGTTTTAGGCTCAAACTTAAGTTTGAGCTTCCTCTCCATATGCTAATGTAGCACTAGGGTGCATGCCTAGCCTCATGGCATCCTTTTCTCTAGAAAAATCATAGAGCTTCACTTTTAGGCTCAAATTTAATGTAGCACTAACTTGCAAGACTACTCTCATGACATCCTTGTGGCTACCAAGGGTACAAAACAACATCTTCTGGCTCAAGCTTAAGTTTAAGCCTTGCCTACACATGCTAGTGTTTTTTTTCAAATGTAGTATTTAACCTAAACATATGCTCCTTGTTTAGGTTCTAATATTGTTCTTTTTGGTTGTTTCAGGAATGTTGGCTTCCAATGTACCAAGTATACCAGAGCAGGGAGCACAAGTCTTCACACTCGATGTTCTTGAAATGTCCACTCATGCAAAAACTACTACTCCAAGAATAAAGGTTGACAAGACCTATGAATTAACAAAAGAAGGACTGAAGTGGTTTGTGGATACCTATCATACAGATGCAAACTACAAAGGTGACATCCATCTATATTTGTCATAAGGTGATATGAAATATGGAGACATGGGGATTGTTGTGGGTGTCAAAGATGATGTGGATGCAACAGTAATGCCATGCTTTGCATGTAATGTGCTACCTATTGGAGAGACCACAAATGAAAACAAGTTTTGCTTATCATTGGGCTCTTTTCATGTAGCAGACATGAATTGTAGCAAACCAGGAAAAGAAAATTCTATTGTAAAATTAGGATTGAAGATCTCGAGCTTCACTAATCAAGAAGACTCAGGTGTGGACTGTGTGGAAGACCTAGTGAAGGTAGTGAAACATGCAAAGCGAGTCTTGAGCTTACCAAAGAAGATCGTACCTGCAAAGAAACCAATAGGGGGACTATCTAAGAAATTTGTGGAGAAGACAGGGAAAGCCATAGTTAGGAGTGCACGTGCCCGTGCAAGCGCTTCAACACATGTAGAGAAGATCACTACCACCATTAATTTAGAGGAGCAAGAAGGTTCACAAGAGAAAGATGCACAAGGACTCAGAAGAAAAAGAAAGTAAAATTATGATTCTACTCTTGAGGAAGATCGACAAAAACTAGCAAAGAGGAAGATGAAAAAGAGTGCAGAAGAAAAAGAGGTTTTTGAAGAGGAGTTGACGGACATGTAAACTCCATCCAAAGATAACAAGGCACTAACATCTTTAGTAATCAAGAAGGGATTCTATTCTTTTGGCATTAACGAAGTCTTTAGCATTGACGTGACAAGGTGTTTTCCTGCTCCATCAAACTATGTGCACAGAAGATTAAATATAGATTGGGTTAGGATTTTGACTTTAGACTTCATTCAAGAACCAAAGCCAGAGGAGATACTAGCAGTTTTGATGCCTTGTGATCCTTCCAAAAAAAAATCCTCTTGAAAAACTTGCCAAAGAGGATGTTCGCAATGTTGATTACTAGATCATCTCTAGAAAACACTCCATTAGTGCTGTAAAACGTTTGCAGGGTGCAAACGTTGCAAAGGTTACCCTCAATTGCATCAACAATTCAAATATAGACGATCAAATATTATTCTTAATTTCCGTCCTTGCAAGAGTGGTGTGGTGCAAGTCAGGCATCACTTGCGAGAAAAACCGTGGAGCTGGATGATAAAGAATAAGAAGTCCTTAACAATCTTGACATCAATGAGCAACAAAGCAGTGGAGAGGATGTTCATGGAAATGAAGACAATGATAACGTAGACAACACGGATGATAGTGAAGCTCAAGAAGCTACGAATTTTGATCATCAAGGGGGGGGGGGGGGGGGGGGGGGGAGACAATTTTGGAGAAATGACTCCAATTGTGGATGTTGAGAGTGCAAAAGAAAATGATGAAGATAGTGATGATGATGATACAGGCAATGAGGATGCACAAGAGGATGATAGAGCCCCTCAAGACATTGTTGTGGTTGATGAAAAAGGTGTGAATGCTTCCTAGAGTATTTTTGATACTAGGTTTAATGATGCATGCCATTATCATGTACCAACAGACTCCTAAAGTATAAAAAGAAAGGATAGTGTATTGAATTGATCAATTGTGATACTTTAGGTCCTTCAAAAATTATTTTCTTAATACTATCTTGTGACTTTATCTAATTGTCATTTTAATTAGATTTAATTGTTATTGTTTTAAAAAATGATGGGGGGGGGATTAAACTTGAGTTTGAGCCATCACAAAGCACATGTCTTTATTTAAAGTGTCAATTCACAAAGCATAGCTAACATACAGATGTGTATTAAGAGTAAGAAATTTTGGTTTTGGTGAGACAATAATGAAGCATTACCAAACACTAATGAGGCTTAAAATTAAGTTCAAGCCTAACAAGGAGAGATAGTGAAGCACTTATGTATGAACTTCAATCACAAAAGTCCTGGCTAAGTTTTTCTAATAGAGACTTGAAATTCCATCTCCTAGTGTAGCACTTGCATATGTTACGTGAAACATAATGTCTTTGTACCTAACAAGGCATTGAAATTTAGTTTGTAGGCTTGAACGTAAGTTTGAACCTTGCCTCCACATGTTAGTGTAGCACTACCATGTGAGGCCGAGCTCATCAGCACTACCATGTTAGGCCAATCTCAAGAGCATTGTAGTAATATAATCTTCCAAATAGCAATACTTACGGATCATGAAGTAAAAAGGACCATACCTTGAAAAATTCATAGTTAAGAGGTTTTTTGAATAGGCCCTAGATGTGCACAATATAATAATTTTATACATAGTGAATGCGTTGAGACTAGACATGGCTTGAGACTTAAGCCTTACACTTGAAACATAACCTTAAGGTTAAGACTTAAGACATAGGCATGAACTTAAGTTTGAGCCTCACCTCCAAATGTGAAATAGGTAGCATGTTAGGTGAGCATCACGTGATCATGTGTATGAGTTTCAATGACAAAAGTCCTTGTCATAGAATCCTACCTCAGTACTTCCAAGTGAAGCTCACAATTTCATACCCTATTGTAGCGATTACATATGTTAAGAAAGAGTCGTAATCTATAAAAAGAAACTGAAATTTATTTTGTAGGATCGAACTTAAGTTTGAGCCTTGCCTTTGTATGTTAGTGTAGCACTACCATATGAGTCCAGTATCATGAGCATTGTAGCAAGCAAAATGTTACAAATAACAAAATACTTATAGATTATGAAGAAAATTGGATGATACCTTGAAAAATTCATAGACAAGGGGTTTTATAAATAGATCTTGAGCGAAAATAATATAAAAGGTTCTCACATAGTGAATGATGAAGACTAAAAGGGGCTTAGAGCTTACATTTTAAACTTCAAACATAAGCATAAATTTTGAGACTTAAGTTTTAGGCTTGAAACAAAAGCCTAAACTTTGAGAATTAAGCCTTAGGCTTGAGCATAAGATTAAGCCTCACTTTCAAATGTGCTTTAGGTATCATTCTAGGTGAGAATTTTTGTGTTGATGTGCTAAATGGAGCCTTTTTAGCATAAAACGTCTAGGTTAGATGATGGAAATGAAATGGATTCTATGGTTATTGAAAATCCACTAGACTATTTTCTAAATAGGTAAAAAATTGGCTTTTTTCATCTTTCAGATGAAGACAACAAAATAGAACACGAAGATAACATATCTCAAGTAGCAAAAGTGCTACCCACCATTGTTGGAGAGACCCAGTTTCATAAAGGTGATCTTGTAGAGCACAAAAGTGATCTTGTAGAACAAACCTCTCAAAACACTTCAAATGACATGACTAAAGTGAGCGATAACATGCTACCTACAGTTGAAGCCAATGAAGAGCTCCAAGCGACTCTTTCAACCAAGGAAATACAAGAAAAATTTGACAAAGGGACAAGAAAAGCGACTCCAAATACAAACAAAGTCCAAAGCATTCAAGAAAGGGAGTAAGGGATTGAAGTTGGTGAGAAAAACAAAGGTACTTATTTGTCCAATGTGATTAGTATAGATATGACCCTTTTTGAAAGATAATACAAAATTCTATTATGTTGTCTTTGCAAGTGAAATTGACATTCAAAATCAAGGATCCAGTGTGCCACAAGTAGACATCAACGTTGAGGAGCTACGTCCTGATGGACAAAAACGTAGGCCACTTGAAAGCTTTTATTCTTTTGAGAGTGATGGAGATAAACTAGTCTTTCAATCTTCCCACATCAAGAGAGAAGTGCAATCACTTTTAGGAGACATCATTATAGATGAGTATGGGAGTATGAGACATAAATAAATGTGTGCAATTTATAATTGTGTGCTGCAAATATATGGTCCCTTGTTTTGAGATTTATACGTGTAAAACCTTAAATTGTTATCATTCTTTTGTATCGTATGCAAAAACTATTGCTCATACAATCAGCATGAAGAAACATGCACTCATTCTTGATCTTAATGGAGTTTTATTCAGCAAAGAAGACAAGAGGTATCCATGTACTGATTGTGTCAAAATTGACCTTGGTCACACCACAATTGTTGTTCGCCCAGGTTTTTTTGAATTTTTGGATGAGATATGTCAGTACTTTCATGTTGGTATTTGGTCCACCATGCTACAAAATAATGTTTGCACTTATGTAAACACTCCTAAAAAGAATGCACATAAAAAATATCATTTCTTTATGGTATGGGGACAAGAAGATTGCTACATCCATAATCTTCGAAAGGTGTATAGACCAGATAAGCCTAATGTTGAGGCTATGTTTAAGCCTTTGTTGACGGTTTGGCATCACTGCATGAATTTATGCAGTACAAAGAATACATTTCTCATTGATGATAGCCCTTTCAAGGGATGTATTAACCTAAAAGATAACTGCTTATATCCTGAAACTTTTCAAGGGAGGCCTAACTATCTTCTTTGCAATGAGATTCTATCATACCTGTTATATCTAAATAATACAGATGACATTTGATCTATTATTTCACTCAATCGGCTAGGACTATCTCCAATCACAAAGATTCATGACCTGTTTACAAAGTTTCAAGACATTATGGAAGAATGGGGCATGTTCAATGTCCAAGTTCAAAGGGAAGAACTTGACAACCATTCAGACAAAGTGGAAAGCTCATCTTGTGCCTCTTCACAGCTACCATTGTGCAATAAAAAGTTAAGTTATGTACAAGAAAGTAGTAAACTTCTTAAGCAAGCATCTAGCTATGTTGGCTTCCAAGTTTCGTGTGCCACTATTATCTTCAAACCAGCTGAACTTGTTAAAATTGTCTCACAAAACAAAAAATTTGAGTGATCAACATGCTATTGCTTATGCTACTACCTTGGGGTATGGTTGAGATCATTTCATTAGCGGAGTTGCAGCAAAAGCATACATATCAAAGCTACAAAAGTCCTACTTAATCTTATGGGTAGGACTCGCTTTAGATTTATCAAAAAATATAAAAAATAAAATCAAATTTTTATCTAATCTAGCATATTTTTATTGCATGTGGAAGAAAACAACCAGTAAGGACTTGGCGTGCGCGTTGACTCAATCACCTGGAATGTTCACATACATCTAGAGTGGTGGAAATGTGTTAAGAAGATTTTGACCCAAACAATGTGTTCGGTCCAATTATTTGAACATGAACCAAATATGTACACTTTTATATTTCATCAACTAGATGTTATTCAACCTTGGAAAAGAAGTCTTTTTTTTATCTTTGTGGTTGGACCTCTTTGTACAAGATTTCTTCTGTGTATTGAAGAAAAATATTTTCTTTTGTTGTCTTCTCAAGGTTTAAGTATATATATATCATGGATAAAATAAATAATTTTAGTGCACAATGTGTTAATTGAAAATAATATCTCTTTCATTGACCATCATGCCCTTTTTTTTGAACAGGAGATTCTGAAGCATATAAATTTGATTTCAAATGTACAAAGCATTTACTATTGAGGTGGCACATGTCATTGAGGACTCATAGGCCTAGAAGGAAACTGATTCCACCACCGTCAGATACTATATGGAGACAAAGAAGAGTATTGATCCTTGAACTCAATGGTGTTTTACTTAAGACCATTGAAATGCAACATGGTGATGTATGCCCAGATTGGAGAAACTATGCATCTCGTTGAAGAGAGTACAAATGTGTGGCATTTTATTCGCAAAGATGCATTCACTTTCCTTGATTTTTGCATGCAATGGTTTGAGGTGTGGTTTTGGAGCACTAATATATTGCAAAGGACTCATCATATTCTTGAGTTATTCTTTCCACAACACCATCAAAAATGTAATGCCATAGTAAGATAGGCAGCATGCGAAAAGACAGATCTTCTAGTTGGATATCGATTTGTATACCACAAGAACTTGGATGTAGCATGGAGAATTTTTCATGATTTGGATGGAAATAATACCTTAATTTTTTACGAGGCACTTTACAGTGTAATGTGGAATATGACCGGAACCTACTTGATTTTTCACAAAATGTGGAACCAATCAATAGAAGAGCTTGAAAGATTTTTGGAGAGAACAATCACTGCATGGCTACTTGGTTGGATCTATGCAAGGGACAAACGAGAGTATACTTGCAATATGTTGGTAAATGAAGCAACTTGTGATAGAGAAACCTTGTACGTACTGGAGCAATACATGAGAAAACGCAAAGTTTAATGATGTATTTATAGTCATTGAGCCTCTTAACATAGTATCATTTCCTTGGATGAGTTGTAAAATACTTGGATCCATGTAAATATGTGAATTGGATTTTATTTTTTATCTTGGTGTTTCTAAACAACACACTATTTTGAGGTCCCTTCAATTCTAAAATTTGTTTCTGATTATTGTAGATTGTTTTCATGAGTGTTGATATAGCCAATTCTTTAACGTTAATGTCTCAAATCTGAGCTATTGATTAAAAGAACTTTTCTACATGATTAATGTTGTTCAATGAAAATTGAGTTTAGTGCCATGCTTCCCTCATTGTTTTGATGTCATTGTAGTTGATGCATATTAGTATGTATATAAATACACATATCCCTATAGATATGTGTTAAGGGGTATATGAAACATAGAGTGTAACCGTGAATAGATGATAGCTCAAACTACACAAAAATACTAAGTTTTTTAATAGCGTTATAAGAAATGGGACTTGAATAATTCCCAAAATTCCTAAAAAGATCTTTAGGTGTTATTTAGTGCCAAAGAATGATGAGTGGTGCTAATCTCTTGTAAATGCAACATTTAGGGTATTTGATGAGAGATGAATAAAAAGGGTACTTTGGCCAATCAATTGGGACATCAAATGAAAAACCATTGTAGCATCTAGGAACACTCATAAGATATATTGCAAAAGATTATATCCACACACATGTAACATTTAATGGACAAGTAACTTGTGTGTAGCGGAAAATAGCATGAACATAGTCAGCATTTCAGTAGAATAGATTCCTAATGTAATAACAAGAGTGCTTGGGTGGAGAAAGAAAAAAAAAAGCATAACACCTAGTTAGATAGCATGAACAATACTTCAAACGAGAGAGAAATTAAGCAATTGACAAGAGTTGAGGACCATATTTGCATGGAGCCGGTCTCCCCTCCAAAAGGCTTTGTATTATGGTTTCTCCCATCAAGAGAGACATTTTACAATACAATTTCTTGTGTTCCTTCAATAATAGCTAGTGCAATGAAGATGGAAACTTCATGCACTACGCAAAACACTTATCAAACACAACATCAATTCCCTCACGGTCTCAGACCCAAGACCTCACACACCTTCGAAGATGGTGAGATCTAGCGGGGTATGAGAGTAGATTGAGAGGAAGAAGGAGTATTCTTATGAGAAGGATGTGCATCCCCTCACATATTAGCATAGCTTAGCTTAGTAATTAGCGTGGTAGAAAAGATTAGTATGCATTGGAGCTTGGATCTTGGTTGGATTTGCATCAAAAAGTCAAGAGTTGTTGGTGTAGGCCTTCTTTCTCACAAGCTTGGAGTAGGTGATAAGCTTGAAGGAGAGTGAGTCTTCTTTACTTCACACATGAGTGAGTCTTCTTTACTTCACACATGAGAGCGTGTGAGTGGGTGTGTCAATAATGCCTTGCAAAAATCAGCCCCCTCTCTCTCTTGGTCGACCCCTCTTGCTAATTACTCATGCTAGCATCCAATTGGACCTCCCCAGGCTTAGCCAATGACAATTAAGCAGCAGAAGTGATAGCCTTCTGACATGTGTCCCCTTTGATCCCCTTTTGTGAGAGCTTTAGGTAATTTAATAACTCAATTAAACTCTCATTGGACCCCTTTGCCTCTTGGCCAATAGGAATCGGACAAGCCATTGGGCTGCTGAATGCTCATTGGTCCCCTTGGGAAACTGTCCAATAGTCTTCTAGAGAGCTTAATTATTATTGGTTCTTTTATTAAGAGTTTCTAAATTAATTAAAATATATTTAATCTAGCCTAATTCGCATTGGTCCACCTCCAAGGCCATCCAATAAGATTTGAGTACACCTTGTGGGCATCTAGGCTAGGGAGCTGATATGTGTCCCTCTTTCCCTTGTGTACAAAGGGAGCTTGTGTGTGTGTGTATGAGTTTCTCTCTGATACCCTACTTCTTGGACTCATCCCCTCCTATGTAGGGCTTGACAAAGACTTTTGGGATACACATAAAGCATCCAATTTTCCCTAAAGTTGACCTTTGGACACAATTTTGAATTTTGGAACCTTAGCATTTTGGAAGTCTTAATGGGCTGAACCTTAAGGTCTTTTAAGACCATTGTTGCACATATCTCTTTTGTAGATGGCCCCCTTTCGATCTCTATTTCTCCTCCTTTGGGTCCCTATTGTGGCCGGTCTGCTAACTTAACCAATATTCTAGCTTTTTCTCCCCTGGCACTTCCCCATATTAAATGATTAGTTTAACATGATAAAATCATTTAGGAGAATTAGATATTGATTATTATGACATTATCTCTCTCTTGAAATCATAGTCGTCCTCGACTATGGTGTAGAGAAGATAAGGCATATTCACGAGTCCTTTTTCTTAGCGGGTAGAGGATCCCTATGTTACCCTACGACATCGTTCCAGAATGGATGACTGGTCCATTTGGTGCTTGAGAGTTTGAGGCTGCCGCAAGCATGACTGCACCTTAGTCCTATCAATCTTCCATAGTAGAGTGACAAGCTCTACTTGGTGTTGGGGAGACGTCATCTCCTCAAACTTGATCTAAGCATGCATACTACTTCATTTTTGTGCACAATAAAGGAAAAGAGAGTCTTATAAGACAAAAACTTTGTTCATTTTTAACATTTGTACATCTGCTTACTCTTGGGAAGCATTGTAAGAATTCAATGAGATAGAGATAGAATCCTTAATCTTTTGGAAAGATTCTTGTAGGTCTCAGCTAAACTCATTTGCAGCAAAGATCTTCCCGTGTACCTTAAGTAGCAACTTTTTGGTGTTCCCTCAATTACCTCAAAAGGTTCTTTTCTAGTGGAAGTATGTAGAGTGTAATTGTAGGCATACTGCACTAAGGGTAAGTACTTCTCCCATTGGGCTCTTTGATCTACTTCCGCTACAAAGGATTTTAGTAAATTGAGAATTGTTAGGTTAGCTATTTCACTTTGGCCATCCATTTGCGTATGATAAGCTGAAGAGAAGTTAGCCTTATTCCTAAATTCTCAAAGAGACCCTTCCAAAAACTACTGGTCATTCTAGGATCTCTATCCAACACTGTGGACATTGGCAAGCCATGGTACTTGAAAATTTGTGAAATGAAGAGGGTTTCCATTTGATGGGCTTTGATAGTCTTTTTGACAAGTACAAAATGAGCTTGTTTACTGAACGTGTCTATTATATTCCCGTATTCCCGTATTCCCATGGATAGACTTAGGCAATTTAAAGATAAAATCCATGGATATGTTCTCCCATGGTGAATTAGGGATTGACAAGGGTTGAAGCAACTATCAAATTTTGTCTTTTGGCATACCACACATTTAGAAACATACTCTTGTATGTTTGCTTTCATGGTAGACCAATAGAAATATGTTTCAATTCCCTTAAGGGTAGACTGAATCCCTCTATGCCCCGCATAATGAGGAGCATGATATTCATACATTACTTTCTCACGTAGTGAGCTAGTAACGCATAGTCTATTGCCATAGAGAAGATAACCATCTTGTAAAGTAAATGGTTCCTCTTTCTTCCCTAGTGCAAGGGATGAAATCACATCTCTAAAATCGGGATCAATAGCATACTCATCAATCATAGAAGATAGATCATTGTGAGTTGCTATGGAAACCGCATTCACTCTTGGCCGTCTTGAGAGTGCATCGGCTACTTGATTATGCTTGCCAAAAACGTGAGTAGGTATAAAAATGAAATTGCGAAACCATGCCGTTCTCAACAAACTCATGTACTTGCCGAAAAATCTCCTATTGTTGAGCTTGAGAAACTCTATAAGGAGGCTTGTTAGGCGGTGAACTTCCTGGAAGAAGTTCAATTTCCTGGTCATCATTGCCTCGTGTAGGAGGTAGATCACAAGGGATGTTGTCAACAAAGACATCTTGAAACCCCTTGAGAAAATTGGATAACTATAATTCCTTTTGATTGTGTATATTTTCTTTTGTTAAAACATTACGTTCATTTTGAGAATCTTTAACAAAAATCATGTACATTGAAACAGAGCTCTTTATTGACTTGTTGAAAGCTTGTGTATGTACGATGGGTATAGTGTTACCCATTTCCTTAGCATCTATATATATATCTTTTTCCGTGAACTTAAAGGAGATTCTCCTTTCAAGGAATTTAACATTGGCAGCCATGTGATCAAACCATGGTTCCCCTAGGATTACATCCTCATGATTGAGAGGAGAGATTAAGAAGTCCTCTTTGTCCACATAGCTTTGGACATGGAGCCTCAATTCCCAATTAAGGGAGTGACTGAAGATTTGCCCCTTGAAAGCACTGTCTCGGGGTAGGACATCTCCCATCTCGTAGACTTGTATGACTAGCTTGGTGGCCAACCCTATAGATATAAAATTGTGAGTAGAACCGAGGTCAAAGAGAATAAAAGAATCATGTTCTCTTACCTTTCCCCAAGAATGGCATAGACGAGATCCTTTGTGGTGAGTTTCCTCCTCTTGGATTTTGACCAAGGTAGATCTAGGAGGATCATGGTGGTTGTTGTTTTGGGGACAAACGCGGTGCACATGCCCTTGTTCGCCGCACTTGAAACATCGGTTATCCTTGCGATAACGCTCAAGCTCTTCAGCAGAGAGTTTATTTTTGCCTTTATAAACTCCCTTCTTTTTAGCTTTGTTGGAGTTCCCCTTAGGAGGCTTTTGGACATTGTACTTCCCCTTAGGCTCATTGGAACCCTTGTTTTCAGGGGGCTTAGAATTCCTTTTAGCCCCTATTTGGGAATTGATTTGAGAGGCCACCATAGTATGATGTATTACCGGTTGATATGGTGCGTGGCCTTTGGGAGTTGACATACTCCGCAATTTCTTCGGTAAGGCCGGTGTAAAATTGCTGCTTTTGCTCTCCAAAATCCAAATTTTTGAAGATAATGTCTTTGAGTTGTAGGTCCCGAAACTTGTCTACATATTTGTGAATGGATTCAGAGGGAGAGACCTTTAACCTTTTCCATTCGGTGAGTACTTTGTCTTTGGCATTAGTGGCCAAAAACTATTTCATCATGGAAGCTCTTAAAGCTTTCCATGTTTGTGGAGCTTCACCATTGGCCTGTAGGCTAGACCACCATTGTATGGTGGACTCCGTGAAGCCCTCATCTTCGAACGCCACATTGAATTGTTGGATAAAGGCCAAGACTTTGTCCGTAGCACCAAAAGTGCCATCGTAGGTAAGGAAAGAGATGCTCTTTCCTCCCTCTTCAAATTTCTTGAGCTTGGATGACCTCTTCCATGCGGCATAGGATTTCCTATAGCCTCTTCTTTTGATGGCTCAAAGGTTGCACCATCACTTTCTTTAGAAGATGAATAATTTGAGGAAGATGGAGAAGAGGGTGACCTATTTCTCGCCTTTTTCTTGCCTTGATCTTTGTTGTCTTGACCATCACTTTCATAAGAGGAAGAGGATGAAGAAGATGGAGAAGAGGGTTTCCTCTTTCTCGCCTTTTTCTTCTCTTGCTTTTTGTCATCCCTCTTTGAAGTATGGTGTGGAGAAGTATGCGATGGTCTTCTCCGTTTTGGAGGTGATGGAGAGCGTTTAGCCCGCCGTCTTCGTGGAGCCATCTTCGTCGAGGTGGCAAGAGACTCACTTATTTCTCCTTCCTTCGGTGGAGGCTCTTGAATTCTCCTTTGAGAAGGAGATGCGTCATCAAGGAGAAAATTTCTGATCCCTTCATAGGGATCCTCTTCTTCTTCCCAAATTGGAGAGAGACCTCTTTTGGAAGTCTCACAAGGAGGCTTCCTAGGTGTTCTCTCATCATGGTGGGAAGCTTGAAGAATCCCATGAACCCAAAGCTGCCATTGCACTTCACTTTGGAGGGATGGATTTCCCATGGCTTGTTGAAGCCTAGAAACAAGATAGTTAACAAGCATTAGGGTATCATTAGTAGCTTGCTCATTAGCAAAATCAAAGTTATCAACATTAATTTCACTCTCTTTACTATTGTCAACCATTCTAGCAGCTTTTAGGTTTAAGTTTTTTAGGTGTACTTTGGCACTTCAAGCCCTAGTTGCTAGTCCTCTTTACCTCTTTAGAAAAGGCACTCAAGCTACTCTACCCGTGGCTCGAATACCATTAATTGTAAGGAATAGACGAGAGGGTCATTCAACACCAAAACAACACCGGCTCCTGTCAAGCTTCTAATAGCTCAATAGTGGTTAAGCCATAGGAAAGTCCCATAGGACTCCACTATTAAGACCATAGCTCTTGACAGTGATGCCCCGTTAACTGCACAAAGGCAGGCGCACTACAAGGCTGAAAAATATCTATTCTACTGACTCGCATGCAATTAATAGTACCAACCATTTATAGCTAGCTTGAGGACCTCCATTCTTCAGTAGGAAAAGAGAAACCTTGTGCTCTGATACCAATGTAACATTTAATGGCCTGGTAACTTGTGTGTAGCAGAAAATAGCATGAACATAGTGAGTATTTCATAAGAATAGATTCCTAATGATAATAACAAGAGTGCTTGGGTGGAGAAAGCAACAAAAAGCTTAACACCTAGTTAGATAGCATGAACAATACTTCAAAAGAGAGAGAAATTCAGCAATTGACAACAGTTGAGGACCGGATTTGCATGGAGCCGGTCCCCCCTCCAAAAGACTTTGTATTATAGTTTTTCCCATCAAGAGAGACAATTGCCAATACAATTTCTTGTGTTCCTTCAATACTATCTAGTGTAATGAAGATGGAAACTTCATGCACTACGCAAAACACTTATCAAACACAATATCAATTCCCTCAAGGTCTCAGACCCAACACCTCACACACCTTCCAAGATGGTGAGAGCTAGCGGGGTACGAGAGTAGATTGAGAGGAAGAAGGAGTATTATTATGAGAAAGATGTACATCTCTTCACATAATCACTCATATTAGCATAGCTTAGCTTAGTAATTAGCATGGTAGAGGCGATGAGCATGCACTGCAGCTTGGATCTTGGCTGGATTCGCATCACAAAGCCAAGAGTTGTTGGTGTAGGCCTTCCTTCTCACAAGCTTGGAGTAGGTGATAAGCTTACCATTAAAGCTTGAGAAGGAGAGAGACTCTTCTTTACTTGACACATGAGATAGTGTGAGTGTTTGTGTCAATAATTCCTTGCAAAAATCAGCCCCCTCTCTCTCTTGGTCGACCCCCCTTGCTAATTACTCATGCTAGCATCCAATTGGACCTCCCTGGCTTAGCCAATGACAATTAAGCATCATAAGTGATAGCCGTCTGACATGTGTCCCCCTTTCCCCTTTTGTGAGAGCTTTAGGTATTTTAATAATTCAACTAAACTCTCATTTGACCCCTTTGCCTCTTGGCCAATAGGAACCAGGCAAGCCACTGGGCTGTTGAATGCTCATTGGTCCCGTTGGGAGACTGTCCAATAGTCTTCTAGAGAGCTTAATTCTTATTGGTTCTTTTATTAAGTTTTTTTAAATTAATTAAAATAGATTTACTCTAGCCTAATTCTCATTGGTCCACCTCCAAGGCCATCCAATAAGATTTGAGTACACCTTGTGGGCATCTGGGCTAGGGAACTGACATGTGCCCCTCTTTCCCCTTGGGTAGAAAGAGAGCTTGTGTCTGTGTGTGTGAGTTTCTCTCTCATCCCCTACGTCTTGGGCTCCTGCCCTCCTATGTAGGGCTTGACAAAGACCTTTGGGAGACACACAAAGCATCCAATTTTCCCTAAAGTTGACCTTTGGACACAACCTTTGAATTTTGGAAGTCTTAATGGGCTGAACCTTAAGGTCTTTTAAGCCCATTGTTGCACATAGCTCTTTTGAATATGGCCCCCCCTTTGGATCCCTACTGTGGCCGGTCTGCTAACTTAACCAATATTCTATCTTTTTCTCCCCTGGCACTTCCCCATATTAAATGATGAGTTTAACATGAGAAAATCATTGAGGAGAATTAGATATTGATTATTATGACACACAAGTTGCAAATGCAGATGAATGATAGGGAACAAAATTATTCTTGTGAAAAAATTCTAAAATTGTGTGAAAAAGAGATGCAAAACATTGGCTTAATTAATGATGCAAGGGGTTTTAATCACTTTCATTCGTTCTAATTCCATGAATGTGGGTAGTGGCGTTTCAATAGTACGTTGTGAAGGGTTTGGGGGTGGCCTCTATAACCCCTCCATGCTCACAAGATTTATGAGGAAAATTAAAGTAGCTCTCACAAGAGGATAGGATCCGATCTCTACTCACAAACACACTCACCCTTGCATGCACAAAACCCCACCTACACTTGACTAGCTTCCCTCTATACTGTCATAGCCCTAGCTATGATCAAATGCAATCAAGGAAGCAAAAAAGGCACTAAATTTTGGAAAAAGAAACCAAGGTAAATCTCTACACTTTTGTTCATAAACACCATACCCTCACACCATCTCAGCAGCCCTTGCATATGCAAGAAGGGGGGGTTCTAATCACCGAGCAAAAAAAATCGAGTGAAGACAAATCCAAGCAGATTGATATAATAGCAACAATGGTCAAAGAAAATAATTATGCCATGCACATTACTTTCACAACCACAAATCTGACACAAAATAAGATTTTAGAACCATTATGAAAATTGAATACACGAGACACAAGCAATCTCTTCATACTTGAAACATATATAATTCAATTCCATGTGGCATACCTCCTCTCAAAAATTTGGCACTGGATTTTGAAAAAAATTCAACACAACCTCCTAAGCCTACGATGCTATCTGGGAGCATCCTAAAGCTTGAAAAAACTCCACTTTTGTAAGCAAGTAGAAACAATCCCACTCTTTGTCACCTGTCAGCTTCATAGTGCAACACCCTTCAGCTGCCCTCCCTTTCCTCTTGCTAGCTCGACACTGGGTGGATAGTGGAGGAAATGAGAGCAACAAGCTGGGGATGTACCCGCTATAACTACATCAATGTGGTATGCATTGGTGATGATGACTTAGTGTGCCCAATGCATGATGAGATCAAGCATACCCAACTGCTTCATGGCCATCTCAACAAGATTCTTGAGGTACAACTTTTCTATTACCTTTTACCATACTTGACTAACAGTTAATCCATGTTAAGTTTTGCTAAGAACACAAATGAAGGGCCTATTCTATGAGGCTCATGTGAAATAAATAGATGTTTATCAGTTGCTGCTTTACTTAGTCGTGAAAAACGTTGATTCCTAAAGTCTCCTTTACTCAAACAGATTTATAGACAGTGACGTTCTTTAATTTGTTCTTACATATAGATGGACAAGACCATGAAAGGGGATGAATGGACAACTCTAGCCTACAAAATCAGAAAAATCAACCAAGGAAGCATAGCAGGTTATCATTTCCATTCAAAATGGTTGCATCACAATGAGAGTGGTCCTTTGGAAGTTAATACTTTTGCTGAAGAGAGCGTTATCTGTGCTTGAGAGAGAAATTGAAAGGGACATAGTTATAGTGGAAAATCTAAGTAAAACTGAGTTATTTCAAAGAATTTATAAGGTTTTTATACAAGCAAGTTAAATTAATTGAGAGGCTAACATGTCTAGCTATCATAGATTCAACTAATCTCTTGGGAACCGATTGTTGTCTTCTAGATTTGTGAACATAGTTGCTGACGTGCATGAGATCTTAGACAATATTCTAATGGAGGAGTCTAAGACAAAAGCGAAGCGGCAAGGTATTTTGAGAAGATGCAGTAAAAGACTTGTGGAAAGCTTCAATTTACTAATCATCAAAAGTTCAAGTCAAGACTGCTTGTCTCGCTTAAGTTCCTTGGCAGCTTGTATAACATTGGCTTCTAAGCTACCTCTTACTTCTCCCAGTCCACAATAAAATAAAGCTTGCAGAGGTGCCTTGCATGGACCACCAAAATGCTACCTTATCTAATCATTTTGCTTTTGAAACCACTTTCCTTGAGGACCATTGCTTGCCTAACAAGTCTATAGTGAACAGTATAATAAAAAATGATAGGACCTAGAGCCAAATGTAAGTTCAAATGCAAGTTCATATGCAGAGGAATGGCTCACATGCTCTCACTGTTGAAAACAACCAAGGTCATGGCACATCTAGAGCATCATTTAATCCTAGGATATCCGAGCCTAGTCTTGGCAGGCTTTCGAAGCTATACATTGCCATTATGTGAGCACAACTAGTCATTATACACGTTCTGACATTTCCACCGAGAAGCGAAGTCAGAGGATTGTATGGAAACGACAGGCTTGCAGGGCAGGCCGTTGATATTGAGGGTGAGCTGGAGCTGCTGCAGCTTGTCGGGGCTGAAGGCCACGCAGAAGCCTTCTAAGGGGTCCTCGTCAGCAACAGCGCGGACAGTTGAGCCTAGTCCTAGCAGGCTTTCGAAGCTGTACATTACCATTATGTGAGCACAGCTAGTCATTATACACGTTTTGACATTTCCACCGGGAAGCGAAGTCAGAGGATTTCACAGCAACGGCAGGCTTGCAAGGCAGTCGGTTGATGTTGAGGGTGACCTGGAGCTCCTACGGCTGGTCGAGGCTGAGGGCCACGCAGAAGTCTTGCAAGGCGTCATCTGCAATGCGGACAGTGGAGGCAGGACTGTCGTATGTGCCCACAATCCAATCCCTTCAATCTGTTGCGTTATAATCGTCCGCCCTTAAACATCTCAACATTAGCTCCCTGGTTTGCTATTGCAACCAGTCCGCGCCGACACGGACTGGGCGCTTAAGTGGAAACTGCAAGGCGTTTGTCTCACTCGCACCTTTGATTGTTGCATTTTGCCCATTTGTTGCTTCTTGCCCATAGAATAAGGCACAGGCAATCCCCTGCTTCCATGCTTATCTCTCTCTCTCTCTCTCTCTCTCTCTCTCTCTCTCTGTGGCTAAAGGCGAGCAGGTGGTGTGGTGGGGAGAGAGGATTGAAAAAATAGTGTTAAATTGCAAGAAAAGCCAGTTATTATTTACGCAAAAGGTATTTTGTTTGTTTTTAAAATCGATTTTTCCCAAATACGAAGGCTTCTTGAAACTGAAATTATTTTTAAAAATATAAAAAACCTTTCAGAATAGATTTGATTGCATATGTTGGAACCAGTCCGCGCCGGCGCGAGTTTTGAGCCCTTGGGCGTGTATGCATCACATCCCCAGTCGTCCGCCAGCTTGTTGGCATCTGCGCTCTTGCTCTTACAAGGCCTAAGCGATCAGCGATGTCAGTGGAGGCGAAACCTGACCCCGAACATCGACTTGCTCTCCAACCCTGTCCATGGCGCCCCTTGCATTTGGGAATCCCTAAGCGTGCAAGGCAAAGAGATTTATTACCCCTGCGTTGGATGTTCATGCAGAGGAGCCAATAAATGCGAGAGGCAAATTGTCGATGCTGATGTTTACATATGCAGGGGAGTGGTAGAGAGGGAGGGACAGATAGAAAACTGGCGCTAACCTACAACTTTGTTACCAGGCGAAGAGGTGCAAATTAGGAATGTGCCTAGATCGAATTTGCTCGCTTCTTCACCCAAATGCCTGGTCACCTCATCGGCCAGTCAAAAGCGAGCTGCTTAGTAGAGGCATATATCACATGGTTTCCCGTAATTTGACTCCAAATTGCATTTTGGAGATTGCAATACAAAAAAAAAAAATAATGAATTAAAGTGAGTCCTCAATTACCAATGCTCGAGAAACTCTCAGTCCTTCAAGCATCAATCGACTCCTCAAGCCACACACAACTCCACTCAAGGTCAAAAACCTTAACCATCTGCAATTCATACGTAGGTTTTCTAATTATGTTTTTAGGAAATCTCTTTCAAGCATTGGTTCCAATCCAGCTTCTTTATGATAGACATATGTTCTCTTCTTTGACTATTGATATCTACTGAACATAGGAGTATAAGAGAATGGTCTTCTTAAGGGACTTCCATCTGTGACCTTCCACTTTGTAGATGACGCCGACATAGAGATACCTCCCCAAAATACCATGTTTTGCTCCATAGACTGGGGCATTCTGACAAGCATGTCTGCAAAGGCTTCACTCCAACTAACAACTCTTTGTTCAATTCTATTTTTTGCAACATCCACCAACAAGGCGTTTGGTTAACCTTCGATGTTGCCAATGACATAGTAAGATTCACACGTCATGGAGGTTTCTAGCAATAAACCATTGGTACATTTCTCAAAAATATGGTTATCATGTTTGGATGTAAGGGTGCCTCTGGATGAGACATGCATTTTGGTGCTAAGAACAAATCTATCAGAAGAAAAGCATGCAAGCATGTGTACATATGTTGGATACAAGGCAAGCATAGGTTTGTATGATGCCACATGCAGAGATATGGCTTTGTCTATATTTGAAAGTGTGAGGCACAATGCGTACATAAAAGGAACTCACACATTCACAGGGCCAATTGTGGCAGATTCGGTTGCAAGGTTTATGAGCCAACAAGCAGTAGGTGGCAGAAAGAGGGATTTTTTAAAATTTGGGGGGCAGGGGGGCAACACTGACAAAGAGAGAAGGGGGAGGAGAAGGGGGGATGGCAAGCATGGCAAGAGGGGGAATGCCTAGGTGGTGCAAAAGGGGAAATCAATCTTTGAAGGCTTTTGTGAATAAATTGTTTTTGTTTAATGAAGAGCATATAGTAGGTGGGTCAAGTTTTGAAAGTGCGTGGGATTAATAGGAATCTAGGGGAGATGCCTCATGGGGTGAAGGACCAAAAGGTAGATCAAACAAGGGTCGTCGCATCGTGCAAGGAAAAAATGCAATTTAGAGACGATAGCTATCGCGCAAGGACGCAGAGTAGCACTATTCGAAAAAAGTGTGTCTCATCTTAATAAAGTGCCCTTTTCAATATCAAAAATGCCTACTTCTGTAGGATTGACCTTAAAAGTGGCTATCATCAAATAAGGACAGTGGATGAAAATATCCTAAAGAGAGCAAGGGGAAAATGAGAAATTCCACCTCAAAATAGAGAAAAATAGTGTAAAAACGTAAAAAATAAATCTAATTTTTGAAAATTTCCTCTTGTGCTAAATTCAAGAAAATGAATTTTATACTGAGGAAAGCTTTTCCATGCATGGGAACCCCCCCATATATCTTTGCCCTTTTACCAAAATATTTCCTATTACATAAGTTACTTTTAATTTTTCTTCCCTTTTTCACAAAAGTTTTAGCCTTTATTAAATAAATAAGACTTATGCTAATCAATCACGATGTAGCATAAATAAGTAAGCTTTCTTTGTTGATCTCTCTTTTGACCTTAAATATTAAATATATATATTGTAAATTATATTATATATATTTTTAGTATTTTCTAATATATTTTTCATGTACGTATATTATTCCACCCTACCAATTATTTTATTCACTAGTTTTCATTTTCAAACCTCAACCCCACTTTCAAATTTCAATAATACCTCCATCTAGATGATTGCCAATCTTTTCAAAACTCTAGGTCATGTTTACATACACATGAAGGAGATTACACTTGAAGGCAAGAGAGAAGTCCACTCAAAGGGGACCACCAAAAGACCTTTGCAGCCACAAACAATACATTAATTGGCTGAATTTTTTAAGTAGAGAAGAACCCCGAATCTGAAGCAGCGTTCAGCATGAAAGATGTAGCTCGTGATCTCAACTTTTAGCTTAATTTTTGTCAGAATTTTTGGAGTTATGAACACGGAGATATGTTTTTTTGTAGTGGATCCCAGTTTTCTCGTGTAATGGTAACACAGGCCATCCCCAATTTTCTTCCCTCTAGAATGGCTATGGTTCTACAAGTCTTCAAGCATGATTACAAGAGACAAGGCTCTTTTAATGAGGTCTTGGCAAGTCTAGAGTGATTCTATCACCATTTTTGGAGGATCCATCCTCATCAACAACTATCCACCTTCGACAACCTCTCTTGTAAATTTCTTACCTCTCTCTTCTCTCCCTAATAAGCTTATGTCTCTAGCCAAAGCTAGACTATTTTAAATATCTCCTATTCTCTACATCCTACCCACATTCTCTCTTCTTCTCTCTCTATTGAATCTGGTATTTTAAATAATGAGGAAACAAGATGGGAGCCACAGTCACATGCACCCCATTTTCCTAATCACCAAAGTGGGACACTCACCTCAAATAGAAATATTGCTAAATCCTTCCCTCCTTCCCTATATAAGGAGGCCATGAGATCTCACTTTGGGGGGGGGATAGACACACACACACACACACACACACACCTATCCATACACACTCTTGTGCTACATGCTTGTAGCATGAACCCTAATCACATAATCACAACACCATCATCATCACCATCACCATGCACAAAAGATGAGCACCACACCTCCACACCACTTGTAATTAAGGGTTGAAGGCACAATTTCAAGAAGAAGAAGGGTGGACACACTCATGATATTCCTCGCCATCAACTCCCATCTCTCCATTATGCCTCCTACGATCTTGTCCCCTTCTCATTTTCCTGCCATACGCTACCTATTGTATTCATCTTTTGCAAGCAATCAACACACTCCATCTTGGTGTCATACTTTGTGTCGCTTTGTATACATCTGATTGTGAGTATGGTATATGCTTGTTCCTTGACTTTTTTTCTGCTTATGTAAAGGTGTGCGGATTCGCCACCATACACACACACACACACTCTCTCCCTCTCATATTCCTATCATCTTGCTACTTCCATCTTGAGGTGTGCGGATTCGCCACCTCTTGTATGATAAGTGAGCATACTCGCAAGTTTCCCCTACCTAATTATCTTCCTTACTAACATGCATGAGTAGCAAGCCCATTCTCACTCATTCACCACTCCTCTCACCTTATTCTCCGACCACCCCATTTCACATTTGGGCGTGGATCTTGAAATTGTTTTCCATGGCATTCTTCATTGTGTATATGTATGCGTCCTAGCCGCATATCTTGCTAGGTGGTGCCCCTATTGTGTATCCCCCATGATGAGGCCATTGTGCATAGTCTTGGTGTAGAGGCCACCGGGTCTATTTTTCACTTCCGCCTCTCAATACGTTTGGAAAAATATTTTTTCTCAAACAATGCAGGGTAGCGAGCTTAATAGAGGGGAGCTCACAACGTAAATAGCAACGACGAGGACAATGAATTTTACTACGATGATGGCATCAGTAGATCAATGCTCTGGGCTTCTCGAGGATTTTACTTTCCATGGCTATGAGGCTGCAAAGGTATCCTCCAAGATTTCAAAAAATGAGAGTGTAGAAACGCCCATTACGATAGATTGTCTTTAAGATATGCAACACCGCCATGTGTTGTGAATTTGGCCAGATCACTTCAATTTTCAAGCTGAAGAAATCATATAACTTAAACTAACACCATATTAGAGAGTTTGAGACTTTAGAGACAATTTAGAAATCACTAATGTCTTGAAGATTTGTCTGTATGGAAAAATCTCAAACTGTTTTTTAAGACCCAAGCCTTCCAGAAGACAGTACTTGAAAAGATCTTGCAACCCATGCTCTCAAAACTTTGGCTAAGATTTGACCATGTGGTCAAATCTTAAGCTCTTATTAAAAGTGGGAATTGGGAAATTCGCAAATTCACTAATATGGTGCTAACTCCTTTAATCCAGCTTGTCCGACAAGGAAATCTCTTGAATGTTAGGTACTCTTGACTGCTAATTTATTACGTTTTTCTCATTAATGCTTACGTGGTGCAGAGCTAGAAAAACACATTTTCCTTGATAGGGCAAACTTGAAATTCTCCCAATTTTTCTCTCAAAATTTGAAGCTTTTGCTGATAATTACACTTGATGTATGTAAATTTCCCAATTTATTTCTCATTTTGAAAAATTGGGTATAGTCTTGTAATTATCAGAGTCTCAAAGAAAAGGAAGATGGTTTAGGGCTCACCATCCTCTATGTAGTGATCAAGTGAGCACTAAGTCAATCACAGAGGACTTTGATGACAATGATGTTCATGGTGATGAGAGCGATAGCACAGACATTGGCTTCGGAAGTACTCTAAAAGTAAAAGTTCAAATGTAATTATCGTCAAAATTTGAGTTACCCTTATTTCCTTCAGGTAGGAAAATTGTTTGTGGAAGAAACTCCAAATTTCTTTATCTAAATATTGGAGTTGACATTTGTCGTGCGCTCACTATTTTCCCATTTACCCTTGCCACACTTTGAGCTTCTACTCACCTAGTCATGTAATCTACAACCACTAGAATGTAGAGTTTGCTGTTTTTTGTTCTCGGTAGAGGATCAATACCCTACTTTTCAAAGGGACCATTTGCAAGCACTATTTGCCTCGTACCATACACCAACAATCTATTTCCATTTACCTCACAGTTGTGCTAGCTTTTACACCAATGCCAGAAATCCACATGCAAGTTGGCCAAACATACCCCACAAGCAAAATATTCTTCATGGTTAATTCTTGGGCAAAATGACCACCACATGACTCTTCATGCAAAACTTTTAGAATGGCCTTGATAGTTGGTACTCTTCTGCACACTTGATCCTTCCCTCTTTGATAGAGGGAGCCTTCTGGGAAGAGATAGAAACTTGCCTTCTTCATGGGTCTCCTCGTCTGAGCTTTTGTGATGTCTTGTGGAAACTCGCTCTCCAAGATGTAGGTAATAATGGAAGCCAATGACTCCAATCCTTGGTATCTTGATTGCTTGATAGTTACTGCCACCATGATGACCTGCACTTCTTTCTTAGCACATGTAGCTACTTGTTGTGCAAGTACATGCCTTCAATTATAAGCTTGTATAGATGTGTTAACAACATCTAAGATCATGAATCTATGAATAACTCAGTGCAAAAATCACATGGAATATCTTAGCATTAGATAGAAATTATAAAAGTGGTTACAAAAGAAATTCTATGATGAGATAGCATTCACTACTTGTCATAATTAAAAGTGTGAACCATGCAACTTCCAATTAATTTCTACTTTTGTAGTAGATTATAGTGTTTAAATGATAACATCACCCTACTAACTACTACAAACTACAAGTGTTACACAGTGTGTTTGACCCCCTCCCCCCCCCCCCCCCCCCCCCCCCCCCCCCCCCCCCCCCCCCCCCCCTTTTATAAGAACATATATAGAGAGATAGAAATATGATAAACAACCCATACACTCTCATGAACAAAAGGTCAAAATTATGGCTTGGTTCTATAACAATTAAGAACGCTATGGTAGATTTTTGGTCGTAGGTTTTTGTGCACTGCTCGGATTCTAGGGTTTTTTCTAAGGGTTGAGACTAGCTACCGACCATACAAAATGGATCATTGATGAGTAAAGAACTTACCCCTCATGTCTGGTGTGAGACTTTGCTGAAAACAGGTGACTTGGGACTCTGGAAAATACGCGCGAAGGAGGTCGAAGGTTCTCTCCAAAGGCAACAAGTGGAAATGAGGTGATTTTAGCCTACCTTGGGTATCTATACTCGGACTTCCCAAACAAATTTTTCCCAAACTCCCTTGCTAGTTCTACTAGACTGTGAAATCTATGTTATACTCAAAAAATTTCCAATCGGATTCCTGTAGCTCATTCTGCAAGAATTCTGCAAAAGTAGGTCTGGCCGCTTAATTTAGGCTTCCTGCTTCTATTTGCCGATTTGATTGAATTGTTTTGAGCTTGTCCGCCTTGTCTTTCTGATCACCACTGTGTCTTCAGTTTTTCCATCTGAGCTCCTTTACTATTTATGATTAATTTTTTATCTATTTATTAAAAAATCAAAGAAAATAACAAAATGCACAAAAAAGAAAAGTAAAAATCTAATAATTAAGGAAATCCATTGAAAAACACAGCTTTGTTGTTTTTTGTTGGATTTCTCCATATTTAAGTCTCAATATCAAGAAAAATGATGAAAATTAATCAAAAAAGGACTATTTTTTATGTTTTTACTCATAGTATATATACTATTTACACTCATCGGGGAGATATTATCGGTTAAATTTCCCTTGGTGATGAATTATAAGGACATTATTAGGTAATTTTGCAAAGAAGGAAATATCAAACCTTTTTCCTCCCTCTTCAAACATTGCCCTTAACTACTTAGTGCCCTTCCACCCAGTTAGGGAGCCCAAAAAATACGTAGTTTCTTGGTTTAAACATATAAAGTCATTTTTAGTTGTCAAATTGCACTAGAATAGTACCTATTTCATTAGGGGACCTTTGGAAGACCAAAATTATGCTCTTATTCAGCACGTGCTTAAGTATGAAATTATGTCTATAGCTTGCATGTGACTTGAAAACTTATGTTTGAAGTGCATTCCATTATTTTTCAACACTAAGTGCTAACACTTGGCTTTTATAAACATAAAAAAAGTCCATCTCTACAAAAAGATATCATGATTTTATGATTTTTTTGAGAAAACAGCTTGAAATTTTTCTATGTCTTAGAACTTAGAAGAATTCTCTCCATATATATTGTATTTTGATATGGACAAAAATCCAGTGTTTTTTTTCCGTCATAAACAATCTATTGTAGATGCCGGGAGGAAAAAACATCTTTCTAGCTTGAAAAATAAATTTCCAAAACCTGGTAGAAAAACAGGACAGTTTAGTGTCTCAGGACACTTAAGTGTTCGATTACAGAACTAGTGTTAAGATGTGCTTTTGGTACCCAAATTTGCATGACTCCTTGCATGCTACTTGTAGCATTTTCTTGTCAATAGGATGGAGAATATTGATTACTTCTTGGTTTGCTTTGCTGGTATTTTCCTTTCCGTTCCTCCTTGCTTGGTGCAATTGAAACAATGAGATGTCTGTCTTTAGGTGATAGCTTGAGCTGATTGGTATGTCAATCTGATACTTCCTTGTATGTCCGCATCCAAGGAATTTCAAGAATCATCGTATCATTCATGTGTTCATTTGGTAAGCATACAAAATGATGAGGACATGAACATCCATGTACTATCACGTTCAAGTTGACTACTCCCAATGTTGGTGTTGGGTTCTTGTTGCATCCCTAGATAGTCGCTATTCCTGTTGTTGTCAAAGAATGACTTGTTGCTTTCTTGTATGTGGAATAACTAACTACATTTACTCGAGCCCTTGTGTCGACCAATGCATATGTGCTATGATTGTTGAGTTGTAATTTGATGCAATGGTCCATTCCATCTAACCATTCATCATCTGTTGACACTGCATCTTTCTGAAATTCCCATTGTCAGTCATCTATTTCCAGGGTGTTGATGGGAGTAGGTCTTTGTTGATTCTTGAGAGAAGCTTTCCTTTTGATTCCGTGAAGCCGAGATTCCTCTTAGGCTTCATCAATAACCTGATGTTTGTTTTATCTTTCTTTGCTCGAGTGCATGCATTCTTTCTAGCAATTCATTGGTTAGTGAAAATTTGTACTTCTTTAAATGACATCCACTAATCCAGTTAGCCATTGCTTCACCATCTAAGGTGGATAGATTAACTGCTCCACTTGGAGATACATCTTCAATGATAAACAGTCCATTTTCCTTTTTCTTAAACCTGGGAATGTGTTGCTTAAGGAAATAGACTAGAACAATGTCCCCCTTTTTGAAGATTTTTGTAATTAGATGGGAATCAAAAAACTGTTTTTGTTTCCGCTTTTGTGCATAGATGTGAGCTACAGTAGTCAGCCTTTGCTCATATAGCTTTTTTAAATCTTCAAGTCTCTCTGATAGTTCATATCTAGTCCATTTAAGATCCTTAGCTGCCCTTAGTGTCGGTAATAGAAATTCTATTGGCAGTATGGCATCAAGTCCAAAAATGAGGGTAAAGGGTATAGCATTTACAACTATTTTGATTGACACTCGATAAGCCCATAGAGCTGCATGGAGATTCATTTCCCAGTCTGTCGAGCTAAGAATCTTATTCGTATGCTCAGCTTGTCAGTTTGGTTGTGGATGATAGGGAGCTAATTTGTTATAGATGACCATAAATTCATTAAGCAGATACTCAATTACCTCATTGAGAAAATGAGTTCCCCTATCACTGACAATTTCTATTGGCAATGCATATCTTGTAAACACATACTCATATAAGAATGCAGCAGTGGTTCTGTCATCATTCTTTTGAGTTGCTTTAGCGTCGATCCACTTAATCAAATAATCTGTAGCTACAATGATATATTGAGCTTGGGTTCTATAATCAGGTAGCTATATTGGCCCAACAAAGTCTATACCCCATTTTGTGAAATCTCTATCTCCCATCATTGGTCTTAAGGGCATGCTATCTACTTGTGTTGGTATTTTTTCTCATCGACAAGCATCACACCTTCGAACATATTCTTTGGCATCTGTAAAAAGTGTTGGCCACCATATGCCTTCCATTCAAAATCCTCTTGCGGTGGTTTCACTAGAAAAGTGACCTCCAGCTAATCCAGGATGTGCTTGCTCGATAACCGGAATATATTCGTCTTCATTTGCACAAAGATGCAAATGTTGATCCGCACCTCTCGGATACAATTGGTTTCCAATAAGAGCATAGTCTCTTGCTACTGTTTTAATTTCTCTTTGGCGGCGTTTACTCATATCCCCAGGAAATGTTTCGCTTGATAAGTAAGTAACGAGATAGTTACTCCACTTAGGAACAAGTGACATTTGGAACAACGTTACATGAGGTATGGATGTCTGTTTTTGATATTGAGGATAATCCTTTACAAAAGAGCGAACATTACTCCTCATAGTTGTCCAAAATATGCCAAGTCTCAAGATCCTTTGGATAGTTTTGTCTTCCGCAAGTGAAGTCCTACTATGGTAATATGTGCTTGACTTAGGTATTGGGTTTTCTCTTCAGGATTAATGAATAAGAGCAATATTCCATCTTGGCTTCCTTTGTATAGCCTACTAGCTAGTAATTAATACATAGCTCATTGCTCAATTAATCCAATTGTAATAGGAAGTGGTATTTGTGAATCCACTTGAGCTATCGTTATCAATGATACCATATTTTCCGACCATCAAGGTATCATTTCTACAGAGAACATATATGCATCTGGTATGATCATCGTCTACTCCTTTAAGTGATTCTCTTGAAACAATCCTTGACAAATGATCTGATCTTTGATGCGTAGTGCCTTTTTTTACAATCACAGTGAAATCAAATTCTTCCTGTTCTGCATGGCTTGTTGACCAAGTACAATAAGGCTTGGTGGTCCACCAAGAACACAAATTGGTTTGCTAATAGGTAATGTCTATACTTTTTTACGGCATATATCATTCCTAATCCTTCCCTTTTGGTGGTGGTGTAATTCTTTTATGCCATTTTCAATTGTCGGATAGCATAAAAAATAGAAAATTCAATTTTCTCATCTCCTGGTTGAGCTATTATACACCCAATTGTAAAATTGGAAGCATCTACATGCTTGTGGAATATCTTATTCCACTATGGTGCTTTCAATATTGGAGCTGAGTGAGAGCTTGCTTAAGCTTCATGAAGGATTCTTCACACGCTTCAGTCCACTCAAAGTGTGTAATCAAGCTATACATGCGTTTTGCAAGCGTACATGTGAATGAATTGTTGTAATATCCACAATGTCTCATGAAGGCTTGAACCCCTTTGACTGTTGTTGATCTAGGCAAATCAACAATAGCATGAATTTTATCTATATCAGTAGCTATGTGATTTTTAGACATTATATGTCCAAGAATTTTTCCTTGTCAACCCATGAATGTGCACTTTTCAGGATTTAAGTAAATCCTATAAAGTCTACATTTTTTTATTACCTTTTTGAGGTGCTCAAAATGATCAACCCAGATTGATGAATGTACATATAGATCATCGATATACACTTCCAAGAATTTGCTAAGATATTCTTTAAAAGCATGGCTCATCAATCTTTGGAAGGTGGTAGGAGCATTAGTTAGCCCAAAAGGCATAACCCGATACGCAAAAATATCCCATTCCGTTGCAAAAGCAGTTTTATGCTGATCTTTTGGGTCAACCGAATGTTGATTGTATCCGGAAAGGCCATCTAAGAAGCTGTAATCTTCTTTTCCTGCAACTCGTTCTAAAAACCTGCTCAGTGATTGGAGGAGGAAATTTGTCTCTAACGGTAGTTGCATTCACTTTCTTGAGGTTGACACACACTCATTATTTTCATTCTTCTTGGGTACTACCACAATTGGAGACACCCAATTTGTGTGTTCAATTTCATAAATGAATTCATATTCCTTTAGTTTTTCAATATCTTCTTTACTCTTCTTGGCAAATATTTCATTATATGTGTATGGCCATTGTCTACTGGTTTCGCTCATCTCTCATGGGTATAATATGTTGAGAGATTTCTGAATCAACACCCTTGAGATCCTTGTAAGACCAAGCAAAGATATCTCGGTACTCTTTCAACAAGCTTAACAAAATCTCTTCTTCTTTTTCTGTTAAGTCATTTGCAATGTAGACAGGCCTAGGCTCTTCTCCTGGTTCAGCCAGATCTACCTCTTTCGTGTTTTTAGGTCCTTCCTAAGACTCGCCTTGTTTTTGTAGTTCTCTAACAGGCTATGCGACAATGACTTTCCGATCTTGGAGAGTATATTCCTTGTAATGGGATGGAACAATCATTACATTTTTACCGTCCTCTTCTATGGTTTCCATTTCGGTGCTTTTTTCAACTCTTCATACTCCTTTTTCCGCTCGACTTGTGTCATTGTTGACTCCTTTTCCCATTTTTTTGGCTTTGCTTGAGTATCCCTTGTTGAGAGAGAGAGAGAGAGAGAGAGAGAGAGAGAGAGAGAGAGAGAGAGAGAGAGACAAAGCACAGAAATAGAACCCCAAAGTGTGTAGAATACACACATGAGATGATGTATATATAGAGGGGACCTGGGTGCCATATATAGAGAATCCATATATTGAGTAGCTTCATATATAAGCTCAACACCCCCACTCAAATTAGGGTCCCTTAATGTGGATGAAAAAACCCTTGGGCAATCAACGAAAAAACCCACAGCTCTATATACACCCACCATTATAATATAAAAATCATTGAATATACAAATGTTCATGAGGAGCTACATCACTCCTTTTACAATGAATATTTTATGAGGAGCTACATGACTCCTTTTACAATGAATGTTTTATGAGGAGTTAC
Source organism: Adiantum capillus-veneris (assembly GCF_014529385.1). Taxonomy (NCBI): domain Eukaryota; kingdom Viridiplantae; phylum Streptophyta; class Polypodiopsida; order Polypodiales; family Pteridaceae; genus Adiantum; species Adiantum capillus-veneris. Next base: position 79,717,459 of record NC_140950.1, read on the forward strand.
ATTACTCCTATCCTATCAAATACAATAATGAATACAAAGGTTCAATAAAGGGGTGTAAAGGCTATTGATTAGCTCGTAATCAGAAGTGTCTCCATGAATCTTCTATGTAGCTTGTCATCACTATCGCATCACCAAACATATCTTAATGTTGTCATCAATATCGCATCACTAAACATGTCTTCATAAATCTTTTATTGTCACCAAGTTTGTCTTCCTGAAATTAATTCTTTGATCAATCCTACATAGATCATAGACTCAAAAAACATAGTCATGAAAATTATTAGCATCGTTAGTGAAATAATTACGTTCACAATGCCATAAGAGATGGTTCGTGAAGCCACTCTTTTGATGACATATATACGCACGATAACATATGTGGACATAAAGTATGAACAAAAAAAGTACTAGATGCATGATACGTGATGTAAATGATGTCTATATACTAGATAAAACGACATTTATCAACGTAGTGATATCCATGAGTATCATCAAAGTATTAACAAAATATCATCATTATATCAATAAAAATGAATAAATCATCATGATATCAACGAAAAGCATCATAGAATAATCATTGTATCAACAAAACAACATCATGGTATCACCGAGAATAACCATGGTATCAATGAAACAACATCATGATGTCATCGAGAATAACCATGGTATCAACAAAAAAACATCATGGTATCACCGAGAATAACCATGATATCAACGAAACAACATCATGATATTACCAAGAATAATCATTGTATCAACGAAACAACATCATGGCATCACGGAGAATAACCATGGTATCAACGAAACAATATCATGACATCACCGAAAATAACCATGGTATCAACGAAAGAACTTTATAGTATCACAGAGAATAACCATGGTATGAACGAAACATCATCATGATATCAACGAGAATCACCATGGAATCAATGAAATATCATCATGGACTCACCCAAAATAACCATGGTATCAACGAAAATGACCATGACCAAAGTACTAACAAAACATAATCATGGTACCATCAAAATCACTACCGTATCAACGAGAAATTATCAATAAAACAACGTAAACTATATCTCTAGAAGAAAAACTATACGAGAATAAATGAACGAGTATATCATATAACAAAAGATCATGTACCAAAAGTAGCTCGATAGAATTTGGACGATCATCAACATCTCGATTGAATCGAAATGATATGTAATTGGCTTCTGCAGCAAAGTTACGTCAGTACCAAATATATGATTGATGAAGAAAAAATATAAGCGAGAAGTTCCAATTATGACAAAAATCAAAAGCAAAAAGTAAAATTTTGCTTTTCAAACATATTCGCAGTCCGAGACGATAACCCAAAATCGGTGCAGACTTTAGAGAAACTTTTTTCTGCAAAGTTGTAGACCACATCGATTCCAATGGCTCAAGCAAATAGTTTTTGCAAAATTATTCTCAATTAGGAGAAAAATAAAAAAACAAAAAAAACGAAAGTTGCTTTTCAGGTATGTATGCAGTCCGCCAACGATAACTCAAAATCAGTGCAGAATTTGAAAAAAAAACTCTCTTCTGCAAAGTTATAGATCACATCGATTTTAGTGGCTTCGCAGGCTGTTTCTGCAAAATCGTTCTCAATTAAGAGAAAAATCGAAAACAAAAAGCAAAAGTTGCTTTTCAGACATGTACGCAGTCCGCCAACGATCGATTCAAAATTCGGAAAAATTTTCTTTTGCAAACTTGTAGACCACATTGATTTTGATACCTACAGCGGCTAGTTTCTACAAAATCGTTTTCAATCAGGAGAAAACTCAAAAACAAAAAGCGAATTTGCTTTTCAGGCATGTACGCAGTTTGCAAACGATAAGTCAAAATCAGTGCAGAATTTGAAAAAAAAAATCTGCAAACTTGTAGACCACATCGGGTAGTTTCTACAAAATATTTTTCAATTAAGAGAAAAAATCAAAACATAAAACGAAATTTGTTTTTCATGTATGTACGGAGGCCGCGAACGAAAACTCAAAATCAGTCCAGAATTTGAAAAAACCTTTTTCTGCAAAAGTGTAGACCACATTGATTCCGGTGCATCACAAGGGTAGTTTCTGCAAAATCGTTTTCAATTAGCAAAAAAATAAAAAACAAAAAGCAAAATTTGCTTTTCAGGTATGTACGCAGTCCGCGAACGATAACTCAAAATGGGTGCAGAATTTGGAAAAACTTTGAGCTGCAAAGTTGTAGACCACATTGACTCCGGTGCTTCGCATGGATAGTTTCTGCAAAAAAAATTTCAATCAGGAGAAAAATTAAAAACAAAAACGTATTGCTCTGATACCATGTTGAGAGAGAGAGAGCAGAGAAAAAGAACCCCAAAGTGTGTAGAATACACACATGAGATGATGTATATATAGAGGGGACCTGTGTGCCATATATAGAGAAGCCATATATTGATTAGCTTCACATATAATCTCAGTATCCCTCCTCGTTTTTCTTGATGTTTTCGATATTTATGGGTTTTTGTTTGAAGGATATCTGCCAGTTATCATTTTGCCCTTGACACAATCATGTGCATCTATCTGCATCAGGAACTGTGTTCTACTGGAGACTATCGTTTATATTTTTGGTGTCCCTTTTTTGTCTATACCATTTCTGTCTTCTCAATTTCTAGTTAGGAAAGTCAAAAACCTTTTCCTCCCCTTCTTTCATGAGTAGCTTAGCTCTCACATGTTCTTTTTCTGACCCGAATCTTCTAAGGTAGTTGAGTGTTCTTCTAACTCATTTATTGCATCGTAGTAGAGGTCTAAAAATACCTGTTGAGCTTTCATTAAGTCCATGGGTTTCTCAATTTCATCTTCAATGTAGAGGATTGAAATCATTTGGATGTGAATTATATCATAGCCGTCCTCATCGCAAAATTGAGTAGGCATAGACGTATTCACACATACATCCATTGTCGCTAAAATTTGAGTCCACTCAAATGGCTCAAACAAATTCTCTGGAAAGGGTTCAGGTACATAAGCTTTGTCGGTGCAATCCCTTTCTATGATACATCCTTCTTGTTTTAAAATCCCGTTTTCTGAAGCTCCGCAAATACAAATAGGAGTGTCTTTGTTCAACCACAATGGAATCTTAGTTTCAGCCAAAGAGACTGAATCAAGCTCTCATATGGGCGTTTTCATGACATCTCTATAAGTGTGATATTTTAGATTAACCCTTGTTATAGATCCCACTTGCTTCAAGTACAAATAATTGTTTCCCCAATCTTGGATAAGTTGTACCTGTCGCATGAAAGGTCTTCCCAATATGATTTCGTAATTGAGTTTTTTCCCAAACTCTACTATGGCAAAAGTGTGTTGATATTTAATGCCACAAGAATTAACAATCAGTTTTGCAAGCAGTTGAATGGTCTTTCAATGTGTCTATCAGCCAATTGCAATTTCATTCGAGTTTGTCTAATGGTTGGATTTTGTGGCTATGGCTAGGCCTGCTCCACTATCCAGTATTGCCATGGTTTCAATGTCATTATATTTCACTCGAAGGGTGGTGTTTCCTTCTTTTCCTTCGTAATATTCTCCAACTTTGTTCATTGGAACAGATCGTATCTCTTTGTTGTCCATTTTGTGTTTCAATCTTCCCAAATTTTTTGCGACTAGCCCCGTTATCCCCACCTTCTCTAGGATTTTCTATAGATCATTCCATAAATATGGTCTGAGTTTTAACAGCTTTCCCAAAGTAAGAGTGCATTGGATGGGTGTAGACATGATTGAATGGATGTTGTCTACTCCTAGGGTCTGTTCCTCTCTGTTGACTTCAGTGGTTCTACACACTATGGATTCACCTTCGTTATCTCCCAAGTAAGAGGGTAATGTTTTCAAGGTCAATGGTTTCGACATTCCTAAAGCTTCAGATTTGCAATCCCCATACAAGGATTGTACATCCATATCCATATGAGGAGGTAGATTGTCTTACCAAACTTCCTCTGTAGGAGCTGACTTCTGAGTTAGGATCCCATCATTGATGTCTCTAACTTTTTTCTATAAGTGGCCTGGATAGTCTTCCTCTACAAATGGAAATTCTGTCTAAGACATCTTCGTTGTCCAACACTATAAGTTCTGGATCTTTTAATGCGGGGTTCTACCACCGCTTTGGATTTTTCTTGAGTGTCTCTTACCACAAGCTTCTCGGTTTTGCCATACTTTCAAGCTTGGGTTTTTGTTTTCGACCATTTCTTGCATGACGCTTACCAAATTTTGATAAGCTTCAAGCTTAGCTTCTTCCATGTCTAGAAAAGGATAGTTTTTCCATTTGTTTTCCATGTTTTGGCCTGCTTTAAGTTCTGTTTGGTAGGCTTCCAATGATGCATTAATAGGCTCAAAAATTTTATTAACCAAAATTGATCCCCTAGATTTCACAGTTGTTTCTTTGATTTCGCCTCCAGTTTCTTTCACCTTTTCCTGGAATAGCTTCTTTGCTTTCTCCTCGATGTCAGCCTTTTGTTTCTGCCTTCTCATCTCATACCTTTTGCTTCTGCTTCTTTTGGCCTTTTGAGAGGTAATTTTTGTATTCTCTGAATCATCAGAGGAGTTATGTTTCTTTTTTTTAGCATGGGCTCTAGTGATTACCTTGATTGAAAGAATTGGTTTACTCTGAGATGAGCTACTAGGTATTACTTGGACTATGTTTACTACTGTTTTATCCTTGTTTAAAGTATTTTCATGACAATCTTCATGGAACTGTCCTCCCATTTTTCAACATTGTATGCAATAAGCTTCAATCGGCTTGAAGTTTTTGTCAGGCTCTGAGCATTCATTTTTTCAGTGATCATTTGCACCGCAATTATGAGAGTTTCTCGTTCTTGGGTTAATCATGGGTCTTACCTTAGGAGGTCTAACACCTTGATTAGCCACATAGTATATTGGTGCAAGCTCTGATGTAGCATAAGCCACAGGTTCTTCCATTGGTGGTGGATGTGAATTATACCAATCTCCTTCTACCATTACTGTAGATGGACGAGGCTTAACATAGGGTGTAACAGGCACTACTACTTGTTCATCTATGACTCCTTCTGAATACATGTACTTTACAGGCACTAAATTATGTCTTGGATACGGAGGTTGTTTCCCCAACACGGGTTGATGTCTTTTCATACCCATCGGTGGTCTTTGAGTTGATTCCATTCTATGCTCGTATCTGTACATGGGTTGTCCTTATGGCCTCATGGACATGTACTGAACATTCCCATCATACTTCGGTCGGTAGTAGCACTCATTGGTCTCATGGGTGATCCATTTACCCTTGATTTCACACCATTTTTGTGTTCTAAATGGTTGTCCCTATTGAGGTATCCCTTGCCCTAGTCCCCTCATAGGTTCTTTTTGCATGTTATTCATTATGTCATTCATTCTTTTGAGCATGTCTTCTATGGATGATAGTGGTGCTGCAGTAGCAGTTGTACCCACTTGTGCTAATTTAGTGGATACTGTTCTCTCACTTTGGCTATCCTTAGGGACATCTTCTTCATTGAAAATATCACAATTGTCTCCTAAGTCAATAGCATCTGACACATACTCTTCTAGGATTGTATGCCTCTTTCCATACAGTATAGAATGAAGCTCTTTGTTTAGTAATCCCTCTAGAAACAATGCTACTAGTCATTCTTCTGCAGGTATCTCTAGGCTTGGGCATCTGGCACAATCCCTAACAGACTCACCTTGTTTCTATTTATAGCTGTAGATTTGAGCTACCGTATTGTGTTTGATCCCGTTTTGAAACAAGAAGCTACAAATCCTTGAGCTAATGTGTTCAAGTCCATGATTGACCTTGGTGGAATGTCAATGCTTTCCCTTCTAATGTCATTCCAAACCCATAAAATATGTGTTTTTCTCTTAGCACTTGTAAAGATTGCTAAGTGGTCATATGGATCCCCTGATCCACTATATTTTCTTGACCCATTTTTGAAAATCATTTGGTCTCACATGTCTATTTGGTTCAACTCCTGGTCTCCTGGAAGTTGGTCCTGTTCCGAGTCCTTCAAACCAGTCTGTTGGAAATAATGACTCATGTAGCTTTGGACTGGCTCTAGTGTCACCCGATTTTCTGCGTGATGAGGTGGTTTCTGGTTTCTTAAACATTACTCTCAGAAGATCTCTCACGGTGTTCATCTCTTGGAATAGTTTATGGTCCTTGGCTCAATATCCAATCCCTCATTGAATAGCCTTGATGTTTGGCTTGTTCCACCTCCTAAGGAGTCATCATAACAAAGTTGTTGTTAACACTAGTTCTGTAATTGGACACTTAAGTGTCTTGAGACACTAAAGTGTCCTTGTTTTCTACCAAGTTTTGGCATTTTATTTGTCAAGCTAAAAAGAATCTTTCAATCACTTGCTTCTACCATAGATTGGTTATGAGGGAAAGAGAACACTAGATTTTTCTCCATATCAAAATACAATTTGTATGGAGAGAATTTTGGTAAGTTCTAAGACATAAATTTTAGTGAAATTTTAACCTGTTTTGCCAAAAAAATCATAAAATGGTTATATATTTTTGTAGAGATGGCCTATTTTATGTTTATAAAATCCAAGTTGTAGAACTTAGTGTTACAAAACAATGGAATGCACTTCAAAGATAAGTTTTCAAGTCACATGCAAGCTATAGACATAATTTCATACTTGAGCACGTGTTGAATAAGAGCATAATTTTGGTCTTCCAAAGGTCCCCTCATGAAATTGGTACTATTCTAGTGCAATTTGACAACTACAAATAAATTTATATGTTTAAACCAAGAAACTATGCATTTTTTGGGCTCCCTAGCTCAATTAAATCTGATTGCTTGAACTCTATCTTGAATTCTTTATCATGCAAAAACTCTTGGAAATCTTGAGTTCTCCATAATAGCATTAAAACCAAGATTTTAGGCACCCCAGTTGTGTACGTACCACGTATTTTGATACATTTAGTTGATCTACAAGTTTGATATTATTTGAGGTTTTGAATGCTTATGTCTCAAGAATGAAAATATGAAAGTTTTCTGTTATGCAGTTTTGAATATTTAAAATGAGCGAATAATTGTTGCATACCAAAGCCCTTCTACTTGCTACCTTGAGTGCTCAATGGAAAGGGAAAGCAATGTATCACTTTCTAAAACTCACAAATACATCATAAATATATTTTTCTTTGTATACAACGATATGCTTGAAATGACCATGTCAAACACATGGAACTTTCCATTATTTTATATACTCCAAAGTCAATTGTTTTGCACATGAAACTTTCAATTATCTATAGCAAAATTGTGGAAGAGTCACCTAGAATTTTCTACAAGGTCGCTTCATTTTTTCTTGAGCTTATAAAGGCGATTTCTTCAAAGCATCAATCCCTGTCTTACGAGGGTCAACTTGATGAGTATAGTTCTTGATCATAATAGATTCTAAAATGCAAGTAAATATTTTTTAAAGACCCTCTAGCTAAAATATTTAAGCATATCAAGAGGGTTTTCTTAGATAAACCATCTAATGCAAATAGCATTTAATTTAAATTTGTTAAAAATGGACACCTAAAGTGTCCTGTTTTGGTACCAAACTAGTGTTAAACAATCCATAAACAGGTAGGTTGGTAGGTCTACTGATCACTTATCCTTGATCTTAAAGACATAGATGATCTTCATGGGCATTAGTTGTCCTAATTTGGGATGCCAAGTCCACATAATATCTTTTACATTTCTATCCTCCCAATAATAGACTCCAATTCTAGAATTATCAGTACTAAGCTGTTTCAAAGGCTTCAAATCAACTTGATCGTATCCCTCAAATTCTAAAGCTGGTGGTCCTTCTTTTACGGCCATATCTCGACTTATGGTATTTACTTCTAACCCCCATTTGTCTATCACATCAAGGTTTTGGACTTGTAAATATTGACTTTTGTTTCTATCAATGTACGTTTTTCCTTGTTTGTTTGCCCTAATCTCCTCTTCGAACTTAATACCATGGTCATCAATGCGAATATCATACTCTTCATTAGGATCCAAGTAAACCTGAGGTCCATGGCAATTAGTCTTATAAAAAGAGAGTATATGCTTATAGTGCATTGTCATTCTGGTTTTTGAGTGAGTCGAACAAGAAGACATTTCAAATGTTGAATCTGAGTCTTCTTCAAGGATAGTGTACAAAGAATTGCCTTGATTCAGGCTTTCTTCAGTGGATACTCTACTGGAGGTTTCTCCAAGTATGACCTGATTTCCTAGTACATGACAAGATCTTAGGTTCATAAAGACTTATGAATACCTGGATAGAGTACTTACCTTGGATTGACTTGTTGTCAATTTCTTCCACTTGACTAGATTGCACTTTTGTCAAGCTACTGATTCCTTGTCCGCAACATGATTTCTATACAAATCTGATAAAGTTAGCTATTCTTTCACCAAAACCGTATATTTTTTGCTAGTTATTGTGATTGGTCTATGTGTATCACTACAAATCGAGCTAACTTAGTCAACAATTGTAATTTTCAAACTCGACTTTGATAAAAATCAAAGGATTAATCTGCAACTAGAAAACTGAGTGAACATGTACTAATTTAGATCAGATTGAACCCAAAATTTATCGGTGGCCTTGTATTATGTTGGTCTAACACAATACAAGTTCAAAGGTCCAAATGGGTGGCTCTGTATAGTAGTAGTAAATAATCGTGATTATTTACTTTTGTCAGTTTTTTTCATATTTTGGCTTGATTTACCAAGTATACAACCTGCTAAGGTCCCTGGACAAGTTTGGACAAAATTTGTTCAAGTTTATCAACTGTTTCATGTCTGCAGACTCGGTTTTCAAGAATTTAGCTTAAGTCTCACTTTTATGATCCAAATTTCACCAAATTTGATTTGTGTGGTCTACTTGATATGCTTGACCTGGTATACTCAAATATGCAAGATTGTCAATTTTTAAAGGAGATGTAAATAATCGTGACTATTTACTCTGCCGTTTTTTTTTGCAAGTTTTTATCCCAACCTTGATACAGATCTGCTAAGCACTTCAACTTAAGGTCTATAGTCAAGTCTCATCAAGTTTGGATTATTTTTGGTCAAATGGTCATCAGTTTTGTGTCTACAGACTAACTTTGCAATTTTGGTCACATTTTTCAATCCAATAATCCAAATCTTATCAAATTTGGTTTGTGGCCTTATTACAACATGGTAAAACTAGTGATATGCTAACTTAGTCAAAAAAGTTGAAAAATGGGGTAGATATAAATAATCGTGATTATTTACAACTAGCAAAGTTTTTCATCTTTTTTGTCAAGTAAGCATGTACACATGTCTATTACATTAATATAAGCCTATGAATCAAATTTCATTGAGTTTGGACAATTTTGTTTCCAATTTACACTCAAGTTTCATAAAGTCAGTACAAACTTTAGTTTTTTTCCCAGTTTCTTGTCAGTTTGGTGATCCAAATCTTCTGTGCCTTTACAAAAGGTGTTTGTACACATGCAATGAGTCACTAGTATCAACCTTGGTCAAATTTGAGTTGAAAGTAAATAATCGTGATTATTTACTGTACACCGAAAATGAACAATTTTTTACACTTTTTTCATGGACAGTCTTTTCACGAGTTATTTTAAGCCTATGAATCAAGTCAAAAATTAATTTGGCTTAAAATATCAAGAAAAAGTAAATAATCTGAGTTTTTGCAAACTCTTGAATTTTTTACCTCAAAGTGTCCTTGAGCTTACCCACTGGTTCATACAACTTTTAAGCATGTTCTCCACTCGGATTGAGTGGTTTAGAGTCTTTTCATGCTATTTCTAGCCGTAGACCTGAAATTATGCACTTCAAATAACAACTCACAATGATTCTTTTGGAGAGAGCAATGTTCTGAAATCCACCTCGGATCCTACTTACCCTACTCCTAGGTTCTCATGCAATGGGGTTGTGGAAAGTGTCCACAAACACTCGCTATTCTTGTTTTTTATGGTTTCCTGAGCATTGATCTTAAGACTTGTTTCTTCTATCAATCATTCTCAAATTCCTAATCTAATTCTACAATCCTACAATACTAAAGGCACTTGACAAGTACGATTACTTCCAAGCTACCTCTACACAACAAAAGACGACAATCTTAAGCTATGCGGTTTCTAAAAGAAATTTTTTACTATAGGAGATCCTAGAGGAACTTAAAGGATAACTTCACAAGACTCTCGTGTTTTTCCCTAGTTAAGGTCTCTTTGATCCTCGAAAATGGCACCAAATGTGGGATGGGTGTCTAACCTCACTCCTATCTTATTGCAGATTTAGCGAGAACCACAATTAAATTGTCAATCCATGGGATGAAGCTGACTCGACTAGTGCATAGAGGCTACAAGAGGTTGTCAATCTCTTGGAAAACAACAAACAGCACGCATCTAACTCAAGCTACACTCAAGTGACTGAAATCACCAAAAGATAATCGCTCATCGACAAACAATTCACATCCATTATAGCATCAAATGACATCCAAACATAACCAAACTTCTAGGACATGTATATAAGACCTAAACACACATGCTTATGGTCTCAAATTTCACTTTAGGTCAGGTGCCAAAATCACGATTATTAACATCAATGGATTGTTCACCTTGTTGAGACGTAGAGAGGAAGAGGGAGAGAGAGAGAGGGAGGGAGAGAACGACCAGACAACACCATGTATGCTCCCAAAGAATGATTCATCTTGACAACAAAATACATATATATAGGTGAGAATAACTTGAGTAGAGTGAGCCATATATAGCTCCAACACCCTCACTCAAACAAAGATCTCCAGCTTTGGATGAAAAATACATAGCGAGTACTAGGGAAAAGCACGCCCCTATACAAATGTGAGAATTTATACCAATGATTATCTACGTGTAAATGCATTTTGTATCTATGTACATATATACAAGTAAACAAGAGGTTACAATATGAAAATGTGGAGTGTGCATAATGCATGGTGCCTATATCATTACAATGTCATATAGACAAAGCTTCCATAATAGCAAAAAGCTAATCTAGTGAGGCGGGCAACAAGAGAGGCAACCGCTAAACACCCCTCACAGCTCCCTTGTTTCTCAATTGGGGTTGGGGAAACCACAATCACAACACAACAACAAACCCGTAGACAAACCCAAACAAGATAGGGACACCACCTAATTATAGAAGCAAGAGAGATTTTGTCACAACCATGAAGATGCACCACAAAAACAGACACCAACAACCTCACACCCACACACACACAAAATGGATTAGAGAGATCTAGAGCAAAGGGAAGAGAGAGAGGAATGGATCTTGCGTAGTACCTTATTTGTGACTTTCAAATGGAGATGGTTCATTACGATGCTATCATAGATCTTGTACAAAACTAACTCAATGCTTAGTGAATGCTCAACATTGCAAACACACTCACACTATCTTAGGGTGTGGGAGACCTCTCACCACAATACCCTCTTACAATGGACACAAAATTGGCAATGAAAAACACACTATTACCCTTTCTAAAACAAATCAAACGATAGAAACTCAAAATACATAAGTCACCTTGAATTCCCTAAACCGTATTGCACAAGTGGAAGGACGACGATTTAAACGTCGAATCACGCCTTTGATACACAAAACCTCAATTTATTGATTATGGAAAAACATATACAATAGTTCTTTTGAGATTTTGAAATCACGCTCTCTCACTTGCAATGTGTAGCTCGAAAGCTTCTCTCACAGCAAGAGTGAACCTCACAAAGTGGTTGCTACGCCTAAGTCTCTCCTCACGCATAGAGTGTTGGGATACTGTATGAGATAGTGACCATCCTTTTACAAGAAGGAGAGGGGCCTATTTATAGGTTGGAGACCCTCATTAAGATTATTTGGAAATACTAATTTACAAGCTAGCAAATCAGGATTATGATTTTTTCTGAATATCAAAACATTGCGGGCCTTCTTTGTCTGCTTGAGTCATGGATGTGGGCTCAAAAGAGAGCATATAAGGTGAAAGTAGAGTTTTAAGTAAGGATAGAGAGAGAGAGAGAGAGAGAGAGAGAGAGAGAGAGAGTTACTATGCACATGTATTGAGGTGAGGTGTCTTTTATGGTTAGGTCAATGGCTATTTTATGTTAGTATGTTAGTGGTTAGTGTTAGTAATCACTAGAAAGTTAATGATATATTTAAAATGGATAGAATTAGGTGGATGGTCTAGGTAAGATGGTTCAATGAAGTGATGAAATCCTTGTGATGGTGAAGCTTGAAGAAGTACTTACTTGTTTAGGTTCCCAAAATCACTATCGATCATCCTCTTCTTTTTCTCTTCTTTATGCCACCTCGGTCAAGGTTGATTACCGCGATGAAAATGGCAATTTGGTTGATGAGATTTCTCAATTTGTAGAGGTTAAGCATGGTTTACATGCTAAATTTTATGTATATAGAGAAGGGATAAGATGGAATTGTACTTTGGAAGTAATAGAGAGAGGCATAGAGATGGTGTATGTGCATGTAGAGCTCATATGAGAGCTATGGAAGTAACAGGGGAGGTTAATGGTGAAGAAGGTGAGAAAAACCATGAAAGGTGCAGGTTTGAGTGAGGGATTGAGAGGAATGAGCATGTGTGTATGTGTGTGTGTAGAAGTGTGGAAAGAGGTGAGAGAAGACTATGGGCCACTTGTGAGAAAAGTGGACAGACTGGGGTCTACTAAAAAAATCCCAGTTCACCGGTGGCTACTCCAAAAACCACCAAATCTTTGAGGTGATTATTCAGCTCTTGGTCCACATTTTCTCTTGTGACCACCGCTTTAAATTCGGAGTGAAATGGATATAAAAATCCCACCAAAATACCTGTTTTTCTTCACAAAAAAGTCTTCAGTGGCCCCCCTTTTGTTGGATTTTCATATGGATCCAAAGGTGAGCCCCTTCTTGCATGAGAGCAGGACCTAATTGATTCTTAGGGGTTTGAAAATATGCATGGGTGTGGATTATGCATAAATATAATACATGGATATGATGGAAAAAAATAGGCTAGTATATATAAACAATTTATGGAATCTAGAATAGTGTGAGCTATATATAAACATAAAATGGAAAAAAGAGATATATGAAAATGTAAGGAATCCAATGAGGGGAACCTCATTTGTTTTTATTGAAGTATTTTTATTTACAAGAGATAAGGAAAAATACCTCTAGGAAATAGGAATTTAGTGAAAGGTAATGACTAATGGTGAAAGGTATTTTTTAGGTTTTTCCTTGGAGTGGATTCTCACCCAAAAATAAGAGGAGAAGCTTGCATGACAATATTTATATATGGAATACATAGGTAAGAAAGATTATGGTAATGGTGAGTCAATGTACATAGTATACGTAGAAAAATAACGCACACCTAGGGAGATATATTTAAATAAATACCAAACTAATTATGAAAATTTCTTATATTTAGGCCCTATATACAATGAAATATTTACACACAAATGTTCCATAATATATATATATTTATTTTTATTATATTTATTTTTTGGCTCAAATATCCCAGTGACTAGCTAGCTGAGGGTTTTAAGAAGATATGGAAAAAGTCACCTAACTCACACACGCCTATGTACAATGAAAAGGTAAGAATAGCCACATTGTGGATTGAGTTCACTCTGGGAGAAGTCCTTGGAATTGCAAAGCGTGAATTCCATGAGGAGATCAGTGACATCATCAAGAAAAAGAGGAAAACTCTTGTTGAGGTTGCTCGTCCCCACAGGTTGACGGAGACACCTTGAAGACACAAGGGATGTAGTTGCAAAATAAGGATGATGATGGAGCTATGGTAGGATGCTACCAATCTAGTGGGAGAGTGAAGCAAGTGCATTTCTCAAATGATGATGAAGAAGTTGAAGCTATTCCTAAGAGTTACTATTTACGAAGTCACTGTGCAAGGGCTACTATAGAAACTTTGGTCAAGGTAGGTGACCTTGAAGAGCCATTTGTTGCCTTGATTGACCATGGTTCAAAACTAAACATAATGAAAGAGTCTCTACAACAAGTGCAAATGGCCGATGGACACAGATCATGGTTGGATGGTGAAAGTGGCAAACAATTCATCTGGTGAATTGTATGCCGCATGTCGAGGTGTGAAGGTGACAATAGGTGATGTAAAGATTGACCAAAACTTCTGTACAGGATACATCTTCATATCATCTCATCCTTGGACAACCCTACATTGTGGGAGTTCGAATGGAAACAAAGGTAATGGATGATGGTTCAGCATATGCTAGGATACGTAGCAAAGATGGTAAACGAGCTGTCCAATTTCTCACAGTTTGTGTAAACCATGAAAGAAATCGTGACAACCTCAGAGAATATCCTCTACCAAAGGTGAGCAAAGAGTTTCATGATCATAGAGAAATGATGGGTTTTGTCCAAGTATCATTGTAAAGCGGGATTGTAGTGGTACAGAAAGAAAAAGGGTCTTGCTTGATCCAAAAATAGGTGAAACTTTTTCAACGAGCTCCTTGGTAACAAGGAATGGATCAGTATGTTTTACAAAACTTGAAGATTTGAAGAGATGTGAGAGGCAATATGTGCATAATGTACAAATAGGCATGAAAAAGAGTGGATTGCTAGAGCCTATTGAAAATGTTTTGGGTTTGTATGAACAAGTTTCTTTTGTAGATACTATGGGTGAGCTTGATGCTATAATGGGGTCTCGTTTGCATCTTGAAAATGAAGTTGTGGAAGTTTCCTCTATGGAAATGTATCAAGTAATACAAGCCTTTAAAGAAAACCAAAGAGTTGGCCTAGAAGTCCATGTTGAAACTAAATAGAAGAGTGTAACAAAGAAGGTGAAACCAGTAGCTTCACCCTTACCACCCAACAATAGGGAAAAGATTGAGCAGGCTTCTTTACAACCAAGTTTCAGGAATCCTAAAAAGATTGGGCATACCTTCACAAAGGAGTCTTTCCAAGAGTTGCAGATTGGTCGCGAGGAGTTTCTAACACAGGAGGAGACAAATTACTTCAAAGAAATGATTTCAAAGCATGGTAAGGCTTTTGCATTTGAGCCACATGAGATAAGATGTGTTTATTCTTCTATTGTAGCTCCTATGGTAATTTTCACAATACCTCATGTGCCTTGGAATCTGCGGCCTATTCCGGTTACAAAGGCTCGTTTGCCAAAGTTAGTAGAGCTACTGAATGAGAAAATCAAAATGGGAATCTTGCAGCCTTCTTGTGCTCCATACTCAAACACGTGGTTCACAGTTCCAACGAAGAATGGTTCTCTACACTTCATCCACGATATGCAACTAGGTAATAAGGTGACAATTAGAAATGTAGGTATAGGTCCAATTGTGGATGAGTTTGCAGGGAGGGCAATCTACTCAATGGGGGATCTCTACTCAAGGATGTGTACCTTGCCACAAGGAGCAACCAGCTCGGTTGCACATATGATGAATGGGATGAATAAGGTCTTACATGACTTTATTCCTCAAATCACAATGCCTTTCATTGATGATTTGCCTATCAAAGGATGTGAACAAAGTGACAAAAATGCCTTGAAGCTTTGGATCTCAAGGGATGTCGCAAGTTTGTGGTAAATCACATAAATGATTGTGATAAACTTTTGTCTAGGTTGGAAGAAGTGAATATTACACTGTCAGGGAAAAAGTCTATGTTTGGTGTCAATGAACTGCTCATTGTGGGGCACATGTGCAGTCCATATGGTAGGAAACCTTGTCAAACAAAGGTAGATGCCATCCAAAGAATGAAAGAAACTTGCACTAGCATCACTAAGGTTAGAAGGTTTCTGGGAGCATGTGTCGTCTATGTTATTTGGATTCCACATTATGCACATGTAGTTGATCCTCTTTATCAGTTTCTTAGAAAAAATCAAAAGTTTAAACGGATAGAAGCACATGTAAAATCCATGAAAAAGCTAAAGGAGTTTCTCCAATCAGCACCAACTTTGAGAAAGGAAGACTATGAGTGTCAAAGGCCAGTAATTGTGACAGTAGACACCATTCCTACATGGATTGGATGGGCAATAGGGCAAGATGACAAAGAAGGATGCAGGTATGTGGTAAGATTTGGAGCAAAGGTACTAAGTGCTCGCCAAAGAAACTATCCACAAATAAAGAGAGAGCTATGGGGTATGGTTACAACCTTGAAAAATGGGAAAGAGTACCTAATTGGTGCATGTGTGGTTGTAGAAATAGATTGTCTACCACTTCTTGGGATGATTACAAGCTGCGCAACACCAGACATTGCTATGTTGCGGTGGATTGCCTACATTAAGTCCTTAAATCCCGAGTTTAAGCACATTGCAAGTATAGACAATACAGTGGCAAATATGCTATCAAGGGCAAGGTATGAAGATGAGTCACAAATGATTGATGAGGGAGATGATGTAGGCACAAAGTTCTATTCTATCTCTCATGGCAAAGGTAACAATGTCTGCATGACTAATTCACTTGAATTGTTCTTAAAAGATCTTTATGAAGGTGATTGGCTTCTTATTGGAAGCTACTTGAGTACTCTAACAAAACGGTATGATTGATCTGAACAAGAATTCAAGAAGATACGCAGGAAAGCATATGGGTACTTTTTGAGGGAATGTTACTTGTGGAAGCATCCTAAACAAAAGGGTGCTACACCACAACGGGTTATATGTAAAAAAGAGACTCAAGTAAAGCTCATGCAAGAGTTTCATGAGAGTCTATGGGCTGGACACAGAGGTGTGAGGGCAACCTTCTCCGAGTTGAAAGAAAAATACTGGTGGAAGGGTATGTATAAAGATGTATCTCATCTTGTAGAGTCGTGTGTAACTTGTCAAATCTATTCAAATGTCCGACATCGTGATGGATTGCACCCTACATATTCACTAGCCATGCACTATAAATGGGTTGTGGATCTAGTCACAATGCCTTTAGGACTATGGCAGATGAGATACTTGGTTCTTGCACGAGAGGACCTAACTAACCAGGTTGAAGGAAGAGCATTAAGAGCTAAAACCACAGAAACTGTGTGAAAATTTCTTCTTGGTTGATGAGGTGATTTGCCGTTATGGTTGTGTGTGAAAAATCACTGCAGACAGAGGTGAACTGGATGCCGAAGAAGCAAGGGAGTTATTTTCTAGATTAGGAATCAAGATTTCTCTTACTACAGCTTACAACCCTGAAGGCAATGGAAAGAGTGAAAGAGGGCATCCTCCTATCATCAAAGCTTTGGCCAAGGCTTGCAAAGGAAGAGTTGGTGAGTGGCCAAAACTATTACCATATGCTTTATGGGCTGATCGTACATCACATAGCTGAGTAACTGGCTACATGCGTGCGGAGCTAATGTATGGTCAAAAGCCAGTAATGCCGATTGCAGATACAATTCCCACATGGAATGTACTACCTTGGCAAGAGGGGCTTAGCAGGGAAGATCTCCTTACACTCCGTATAAGGCAACTAGAGAGAAGACCTGGAGACATTAAAGCTGCAAAAGAACGACTAAAAAATGCAAGGTTGAAAAACAAGGACTACTTTGATAAGTGACATCGACTAAGGAGCAAAACAATTGACAAAGTTGACTGGGTTTTAGTGTATGATAGTAACCTTGATAACAGAGTCATGCGTAAGTTCTAAAAAAGATGGTTTGGACCGTATGTTGTAAAGCATGTGCATGAAAATTCTACTTACAGCTTGTCTGAACTGGATGGTACAAAAGTAGAGATTCCCATTGCGGGAAAAAGGATGAAAATGTTTAAGAGACGAGAAGACAATGATCTAGAAGATGTTGATGAGGAAGAAGAGCAAAACACGGGTGAAGATCAAACACACTCATCTTAGTGCCATACTTTCCCTTGAAGAAATGTTGAAGTCTTGCCTCATCTTCTCTCTCCATTAAGGTGGTGACGATTGCTCTCATGTAAGATATATGTTGCTAGTTTTTCTTTCATTTGCATATCTAGTCCAATACTTGTCTCTAACTCTATCTCTATCTCTCATTATCTATATTTAATACCACCACCACACTTAGATATATCTCTAATTCTATCTTTACTCCTCCTTTCATCTCTCTTGTTGTGCCCTAATTGTTTCATTGGAAGGTATTCAAGCAGCAATCTTGTCAATGTAACGTGCACAACCTTCTTGCGGGAAACAATTATGTGCACAAGGTTAGTAACCATATCTTCATCTTTCACAAGCATCTCTCTCTCTCTTAAGGTTCTCATCTCTTCCACAAACTCTAGAATCTCCTTGCTACAAGTACTTCTCTCCCCGCAGTATCCTTATTGCCTAAGGGCAACAATAGGGCTTGGGAGAGAAACTCTCTTCTTCTTCTTCTTTCACTTATTTCACACCTTTATCTTTGACATACTAAGTATATCATTGATGAATAACCATAATCCACATAGAGGCAATTTCTTTCATTTCCATTCTGTGCAATCTATTAGGGTCAACATTTGGATTAGTCGAAAGATTCACTTTCAACAACGCATAGTGTTTCTATTTGGTCTTGAAAGACTCAACGAAATACTTCTCTCACCAGATCCCACCATACTACCTATAACTTCTCTTTTGATGTGAGTGTGGTTATTTTATTATGAATCAAGAGGATTTGTACTCACAACTAATCCCAGTCGTCGCTAGACAAAACATAGACATTATAGTAAGCACAATGCTACAGTTCCAAAGAGCAATCCGTAGCTTATTTGGACAACAAAGATTAAATATCATTAACTCATCCGTTAACCCTTTTATCCTACCCATGATACGATATGATCCTAATCTTGGTGTTTTCATTTTTGTTTTGTTTTGACTATCTTTCATGAGTTCTCTCCATCACATGTGTGTGTTTGTAATGAAAAGTGAGCGCCTTCTTTGGCTACATTTCTTCTTTAGCTCTATAAGCTATGTTATCTACAGCTTAGCTCCTTCTCATAACCCTTGAGCTTCCTCACAAACTCTCACAACAAGAGGCCGGGTGCCTTCCTCACAAGACCGTCAACTTCTTGACAACGTTCTACGAATTCTTGTTTCTTGAAAATTTCAAACAAATGTGAGTGCATATTAACTATGACAAGATACACAAAACATAACAATAATAATAATCGCAATTGACTATGATAAGATCCACAAAACATAACAATAATAATAATTGAAAACCATAGCCATAACATAACAATAATAATCTTGCAAACCATAACCATTGTATAAAATGTAAATCATAACCATAATTGAATTCTAAAACCATAATCATAACGTTAAGCATAACCATATCCATAATTATAAAAATAATCAAATAGTGAAACCATAACCAAATTTGGAAACCATATTTTTAACAGAAATTTGAAACCATAACCATAAACAAATTTTGAAATCATAGCCATAATAGAATTCTGAAACAACAAGCGTAACCATAGTGTAAATCAAAGTACATAACCATAATTGAATTATGAAACCATAACCATAACCTAAAACCATATTTCTAACCAAATTCTAAAACCATAACCATAATCGAAGTTTGAAACGATAACCATAACAAAATTTTGAAACCATAACCATCCTGTAAATCATAAAAGATAGCCATAATTGAATTATAAAACCATAATTATAACCTCAAACCATAACCATAATCAAACACTAAAAGAATAACCATAGTCTCAAACCATATTTCTAACCAATTTGAAACTATAACCATAACCTTAGGCATAAATATAGTAAAAACAGACATAACCATAAACATGATCAAAACATAAACATAACCACATAATGTAACCATAACCATAACCTTAGATAAAACCATGATCAAAACAAACATACCCATAAACATAGCACCTACCATCTAAAAGTATATCATTATGAAGAGGGTGGGGTGTAGGAGGGCCTCTTTATTTTCCATGAGCTTATGAAGGTGATTAACATTTGGATGAATAGGTGTATGCCATGTGTGCAAGAATGGTGGGTGTGTAAGAGGAGTCAAACAATGCACTTTTCTCCCCAAAAAGGAGTTGGAAACTTTTATGATTTTTGACCTTCCATACTCCCACATATGATCTCCAATTTGAGCCGAGATTATAGATCTGTAATCTGCACATGGAGCTCTTTCCATAGATATGATACATGATATGGTTTTATGTGCTAGATTTTAAATTTCATTTTGGGAGGAAACTTTGAATTCAAATAAACTAGTCGTTTTTCCTGTTTGAATTTAAAATCCGTCCTTTGATTACTTCCATAATACTAAAGGTTTGACTTCCTTAAACTGCCAAATAAAGAGGCCCTCATATACCCCATTCTCTTCCTAATAATTAATCAAAATATTAGTAGCTATACATTAACATGTATAAATGAAAATATATACATCGACAAGATTGATCGAGGTAACCCTCCCAGTTGACATCCTCTCCCTCATGAAGAGATGAAGAGATGGTAGTCCATGCTTAAATCCATATTTGTCCTTTCCAATTTACTTAAACCTTCTAATTTCCTTCAATAACCAATTAGACCTTTTAAACTTGCAAGTGATAAAATCATAAGGGCTTGGTAGCACTTGGTGGCCTAGTTAACTAGCTAGATTCATCGAGGCCTAAGACTATTTTTACACACCTGCTCATTTTCACACGTGTTTTGTGGCTGGAAATGAAATTAAACAATCATTTTCACATTTTGACAATAGATCTCAATTTCATATGCATGCTATCTAAACATTTGGTACCAAGCATATTGTTTTTTGTAGAGTGCTCAAGTTAAATCTCACCCTGAGTTTATTTTACATCTACATTGATTTTGCACACAATTTTCCATCCCTTCAAGATGGCGCCAACGTCTTTACTCTTGTGACACTCATATGAGCGTAGATGAATGCTATGGGCATATACCAATGATGTCAATGTTACATTACCATATATATTGATGCTTCGATCCTCTCTTGTAGGTACAAAACAATTAGTATGATAGGGCCTTGTGATATTACCACCCAGCTCACCATTGTAAAATAAAATTGTCTTCAAAATAAAATAGCAAATTGACTAACGCCAACTCAACCTCAAAACATTGAGATGTTATGAAATGTAAGGATAGAGGATTGATAAAATTGAATGTATAAATACTCCTATATACTGTGAAATGGTCTGGTACAAAGATGGAGGAATGCCTCAAACTAAAGTGGCATACAAACAATAATAATTATAATGTTACAGCGCTAAAACGGAGAATCATATCATCTCAAATAAATACATGTACATAAAACTACAATACATGGTGGTATACGAGTTTGCTCTCTTGTGAGGAGGTTTCCTCGTGCTACAAGGGCGCTTGAGTTGGATTCTATAAATACAAAAAAAAGCTTAGTTAACAGAACTACATACAAACACATAGTTTAACATGAATGAAATTAGTGGGGTAAAAGTTTAAATGTTTTACCTCACTAGGTTGAGATCTCAAAGTCCTTAACACTAGAATGGTAACCTAAAAGGACATAAAAGTGTCCTTTTAGGGTTTTGGGAAAAAATTCCAAAACCATAGTAGATCCACTCATTTTGAAAAATCCTTTCATGAGCTTATAGTTCAATAACTACTACATATGGAAAAAATGAGAAAATTGTAATTTTTCTCATCCCTTGGTCACTACAAGCCTCCAAAAATGATGGACCAGTGCATTTTTCCCAAAACCGCAATTTCTTACGGTTGATTGCATATAAATAAGAGTGGAGATTTTTGTAGGACGTGAGATAAAATGCCCCGTTAACTTCAATGGGTTGGTGAACAAAACATATGGTTTCTTTTACCTCACTAATTTTTTTTTGGGAAAAAAAATAGGTACAAAAAAGTTGCATTTTTGTTATTCTACGGACCTATCATCAAATTTCCTGTAGTCATGCTCAATACAGATACTATATACATGTTTTCTTAGTTCCCTTTGGGCCTCTGGATTCAAAAGGATCCATGGAGCATATCAAAAGGATAATGGATCTCTTACAATTGGAACCTTGGGGGCAATGATAAAGTGCAAAATACAGCAAACATGAAAAAACTGGGTTTAGCATTATGACCTCTAGAAACCCATAGAAACTACTCAATATCTAGCCAAGTTTGTAGTCTATGATTAGATATGGTTACTCCCTACAAAATAAACACAATTGGCCTAAGAAACTAGCAATATTGAGAAAGTTATACTTGCTACTCTAAAATGTATCGTATTCTTCAGCAACAATCAAAAAACTCAACCATCATCATATACTATGCTATATAGCATATTAGGTCCCCCAAAACTCAAGGAAGATTAGATTTATGTTATACATTACACTTACACAATCAAAATTGAATTTGGATATCAAGAAAGCCACCAAAAAAATCATAAAAGTGCTAATTTTGGCCAAAAAATAGGATTATGCAATTCTTGTAAATTGGTCATAACTTTCAATTTTAAAACTTAGCTCTCCCTACAAGCATCAAAACATGTTGAGAACTATGAAGGCCTAACCTCTAGCCCTCTAAACCTCACAAACATGAAGTTTAGAGTGGTATAGTTGCCAAAAATTGAAAAAAAGCCAAAAACAAAACCCGTTTTTGCACACAGTTTAGGTTCAAAAATGTTGTGCAAGAGTAAGGTTAATGGTGAGATCGATACTCAAAAAAAAATGCTAAGTTTTTTTCAGCTCATAAGGCAAATTTGTGGACATCTAGCATCTAAAAATAATTCAAGAAAAATGGTCACTTAACAGGACACAAAAGTGTCCAAGGACATAAAAGTGTCTTGTTACCATTCTAGTGTTAAAGACAAGCTCATTTTTTTATCAAACTAGTAGGAGTGATGATGGAGAGCATTTCATGCCCTAAAAGAATCACCTACCTCTCAATGCCAGACTCCCCCCCAACCCCCCCTCATGTGACAATCCTTCATTGATAAACGTGCTTTTTATCCCCCTTTGGGATAAATTGTGATGTCTCTCCAAGATGCATTGATGAATAGATTCTACCACTTCAGGTCCACTCAAGTTCTACCTATTGTTCACTCTCGCTTAGAATCCATGTCTCCTCCTCTCCTACATTCATCTTCAATTCTCAATTACTAGTCACGCTTGGTGTCTCAACACATCCAACCACTTTCACATTCTAGCCTCTTCATTAAGTGAAAAGCTGCCTATAAATAATCAAACACTTTTGGGTTCATGATTTACAATGCCAGCTTAGGCAAACAATAAATGATTAAGAAAAAAAATTTTGCAGGCCCGTCCGAACTAGCATGACTGAACTCCTTGCTTCAATAGTAACATAGAGGCTAGCATTGTTGATAGCTATATAGACCAAGGCAGAAAGTATCCTATAATTCTTACTCTTCTAAGGAGGAAAATAATGTCATCTTAGGCACTCAAGAATCATGATCTAAATAGAATATTGAGTCTATAATTTTTTCAAAAAATCTTAATCATCACTATGAAGATCTCTAATTTTTTACCGCGGTCTTTTCAAGTTTTCTAGAGAAAGACTCCAAAATGGGTTGGATAGAGAAGAGAAAGGAGGGCGGGAGGTTTTCTTTAATCTCAAATATTACCATGGATATTTCTACACGTAAGACTGCAAGTATTACTACAATCATTGCTGCTAAAACTATCGTGTCTATTACCGAATTCCTCTTTAGTGCTTAAAAATTCAAATTTTGGTGTTTCTCTCTGTTTTGCTTGTTAATAAAAAGTACAAAATATTATTTAACATTTCAAAGAAAAGAAAAAATTTGATATGAAAATATGAAACAATAGCTAGCTATGTGGATAAACATGAAACTAGAGAGGGCCTTATCCATCCTAAAGTTATGCATGTGCCTCCATCTATAGCAAGCACTCTCAGAGATGAGAAGCTAAACATGGAAGACATCATTTGTCAAGGCATGGACATGATAGAGTGAAGTGTGCCCACATTTTACTAGATGGTCACACCTATGTTAGTTTCTTCAAGATCCATCTTGCAACAATGTGCATGTGGCCTACACTTTTGTTATCAATTAAATTAATCATTGCCACTTGATGAACATAATTTAGCATGCCTCACAAAATTAGAGAGAGAAAGAGGGGGAAGAGAGAGATGAATGGATGACATGGGAAAAAAATGCATAACTTAAAGTATACAATTTTTTTACGAATCATCTTCCAAAATATCTCTACAAGAAGAGTCATCCAATTCTAAGCACATGGACCCTAAATCAATAAATGGAGAAATTGAATTGTCATTTGTGGATGTGTTGGCTTCATGATTTTTTAATTTTTCATCCTCCATCTCATCATCATGGAAATCATCCTCGCTAAGATCTACAGCCATGGGACTTGAATCATCAACCTATCTCTCCTTGGTCTCCCTCTCATCCAAAGTAGAAGGTGGGAGAGGTTTGAAGATGGTATCCACTTCATTATTGGAAAAAATGATCATCCCCCGAGCCCGTGTTACTAAAACTACAAACCAAAGTCTTGGTTGGTGGATATCTAGAATATAGATGACCTATAGAAGAGAAGTTCAAAGTGAGTAACATTGGTATAATTAATGTTACAAGAAAATAAGGGTAAATAAGGTAGTCACTCACTTTCTCACAATTGCATGGAAAAACTAAATGGGCATACCTCCCTATGTGATCCACACTAGCGTTCAGCATATAGAGGTCATTCTCATGTCGTCTGGACACATTTGCAAACCACTTGTACTCAAAGATGAATGTATGAAAGGCTCTAAAATTAACATTTATTATCCTTTCAATAGTCCCAGAGTACCTGGCTTCATCACCATATGTGTTGAAGTTTCCCATGATGCCATAGACTACAATCCATGCTGCTTCGATGGTCATCAATGTGGCACGTACGAAAGTGTGGATCCTTTGACCACATAAAGTTAAAGGAAAGGCACTACAAAATAGGAAAATATATTTTATCAATTACAAAGATATTTGTCGATGATGTCTTCTCCATGTGCTTTTGCTATGGTAATTCTATCATCAATCCACTCCGCACTAATGAGTTCTAGGAAACATGCAAGGTGTTGATGTACTAGTGGTTCCCTTCTACCTCCATGTTCTTTCTTCCATGCTTGACTCTCCTCCACTGCGTTTCCTTTTACATTTTCCACAAGTCCACCTTTGCATTCAAGATACAAAAGCTATTTACCACTTGAGATATACCCATATCCATGTTAGCTAGTTTTACCTTTCTACTTGGCAAGTGTGAATTCATCAGGTTGCATCCTCCTTGTCTACGCACATGCAAGGCATGGAGGGATCAACTTGTGCCAAATACTCTAAAATATCAGCAAATTACTCTTACACGATACACCCTTTGGCCATACATGACTCTGGTTGGGATTGTAGCCGCATAAAATATTTTAGAGTCTTAGAAAAAAATTATAAAAAGAACATCCATTGAACATCCATTGTGCATGCACTACTCCATATATTGTGGTCTCCTCAACCACATGAACAAAGTGGATTTGGCTAAGAAGAACCAATCAAGAAAATGCATCCTCAATGGCACACATGGTTTCCACAACAAATGTTTGAAAAACGAGGATGGCATCTATTTTAGTTTCCTTAGAGCTTACAAATCTACAAGAGTACACTAAGTGCTAGTTTAGGGAGAGAAGTATATAAGAAAGTCTAGTTAAGTGGAGCCTTGTGGTGTGTGTTACTAACTATTTGAGTTTCAAAATAGCTTCCTTCACTTTCTTGTTCCGGCATATACACATACTCACCAAAAATATGAACTACAATGTCAAAATACTAAACGACGAGAAAGTGAGAGAAAGTAATACACACAAATCTATATATAGACAAAATGAGGGAGAGGGAGAATATAGAGATAAAGAGTTACATGTAGCATCTTGTGCCAATGGTGGAACTTTAGCCTATACAACTGAACGCTTCCACCTTTCTTTGCTTTTGTGAAATCTCCCAGATGTGATGCCAAGGGTACGATCAGGCAAGAGCAAGGGCTAGGATGAACGTGCATTAATGGGGTTCCTATACTTAGCCAAGCCAAGGGCCTATACAGGACACGGTTGGGAGGTGAATTGCACGATCTAGTTCCCTACGTAGAAAAAAGACCTTTTTCCTGGCTAGTGAGCGGCCACACTTTGTAGGTCATGGGCGGCCTGTTTAGTTGGCCCTTGGGCGGTTAGCTTAGGTGCAAGCATAGGTGAATGCATTTAGAAAAAAGAAACTTCCATCCGGCAAAACATGTCAAGCTTTTATTGTGCATACACCATTCGACTTACATGTCCGTCAAGGCATTATATATATATATATATATATATATATATATATATATATATATATATATATATATATATATATAAATGATTTCTATCGGCCCACATCCGGCAATGCATTGCATTAAGCATGTATATCATCCAACTTGAACATACATTGCTAGTGGAGACGGCCTTCTGTTGCCACCATACTTGACACCTATATGGACCAAGGCATTGCCGTGATAAATTCATTGAGATGTTAATGAAGGCATCAGATTTGGTGATTACATTACCCAAGGCATAGCATTTTGCTCTGACGGCTCCATTTCCCAGAATCTTGCTGAAGCTCAAAAATTACCAGATGAACTTGATTGATCAAGGTTACTAGAGCGGTATGGAAGTGGTCCCCAATGATACTTAAACTGACCATATCTTGTCAACGGAAACCCCAATTGACGAACTAGAAAGACCGACATGCTCCTGGAAGTGAGAACTTGAGGCCCATGAATTTTTATCATCTTTGACCATTTATCAGCAGCTACCCAATCCGGTACGAATCTGCTACTAACTCAACTTCAAACTGACATAATTTCCTATCTGTAGCTCCAATTGACGAGTCGTAAAGACAGTCCTGTAGAGCACTTCAAGTACTTCAACTTTGATCAATAAAATCCCAGCTATGACCACTTCAAGCATACTCACTGTTAGCATTACGAAGACACCTTTTGGCCCACTAGAGCCGCATCTGGCATAATTTTAACATAAAATTGGCTTGTTCGCAAGCCCTTATTACTGCTGAATAATCACGTAGGATTGAAATAAACCTGATTGGCATCACTTTGCCCATTTTCTTGTCATAGAAGCGGAGTTGCATGACAACAACCCGATTCATTGCCTTCTACACACACACACAACTTCTCTTAATATCTCTTTGCATAATCGATCTCGATGGGGCACACCTGCTGACATACGCTCAAAAACACACACACACACACAAGAAAAGAATAGAAAGGGGAAGGGGGAACTGACACAACTGCATGGCAATGATGGCTCCAATTCACAAAACAACCATATGCAACCATGCTCCTAGCGGCACACCCTAACTTTCGCCTCTCCGCGGAGCAAAATGCCAAAAAGCCCTTCTATTGGTCAAAAATCCTTTACAAAATCCAAAGAATCTCCTCTTTTAGGAGTGTGCAAAATCTCTCAAAAAAGAAGAAAACTTTGTTTCCCTTCTTGTGTAGCCCATCTAGAGCCCATTTAGGCATTTTTTTATACATCACACATGTGGAAAATTAAATCTAGCAAACATTGCATGGCCTTGCCAACTCCGTCACTTTACTCACCCAACTGCCTATGAACCACTAAGTTGTATCCTCACGCAGCCTTCATCTCAAATCACATGGGAGCCCTTCCCCCCCCCCGCTTAGTGCTAGCAGCAAGCTAATGTGGACTCCATTTTTCGGAGCTCTCCTTGTAAAAGAATTATTATTTTGATAGATCGGGAATATTGTAACTCCTATTTTCTTGGTAAACTTTTTTATCAATGAGCCGGGGCTACAAGCTTCTAGATTGTATCAGCCTGTCGATTCCCAGCTTTAGTAGAAGTCCAGATTATTACTTTTGACCCCTCAAAAACCTTGGCTAAGCTATAAAAGCCAATTTTTGTAAGTTTTTTATAAGTTTTCTGGATAAGAAATGCACAGCGTGAGCTAACGGCGATCACTTATCTCCTTCTCGCACTTCCTACTCCCTCCCCGTTTATCACATTGCGAATGCGTTTGTTGCATTGAAACCACAGGTAAGAGCTCTACGCATTGACGTAAGCCATTCACTGTATTTCGTAGCTTTTGGCATCGCCGACCCGTGGCCTAATTTCATCATAACTAGGAATTTACATGTTCAAATCAAAAACTAAGGATAGGCGGAGTATTGGGGCATCATTGCTAAGCATTTGGGTGCATTCCGGGTAAAAAACGACTAGGTCAAAAATCCACTGCTGTTAATAATCGTGATTTTGGAACTTGACCTAAAGTGGGGTTTCAGACCATAGGCATGTGTGCTTAGGTCTTATAAACTTTTCCTAGAAGTTTCGTTACGTTTGGATGTCTTTTGATGCTGTAACGGATGTGATTTGCTTGTTGATGAGAGATTGGCTTTTGGTGATTTCAGTCACTTGAGTATAGCTTGAGTTAGATGCAAGTTGTTAGTTGTTTTCCAAGATATTGTCAACCTCTTGTAGCCTCTATCCACTAGTCGAGTCAGCTTCGTCCCATGGTTTGACAAATTAATCGTGGTTCTCGCTAATACTGCAATAAGACATGATGGTAAGGTTAGACATGCGTCCCACATTTGGTGCCGTTTGCGGGGATCGAAGAGACCTAAACTAGGGAAAAACACGAGCACCTTGTGTAATTGTCCTTTAGCTTTCTCTAGGTTCGCCTAGAGTTCAAAACTTTCTTATGGAAACCGCATAGCTTAAGATTGTCGTCTTTTGCTGTGTGGAGGTATCTTGGAAGTAATCGTACTTGCTAAGTACCTTTAGGACTTTAGGATTATAGATTTAGATTAGGATTTGGAGAATGATTGGTAGACAAGACAAGTCTTAAGATCAAGACTCTGAAAAACATAAAAAACACAAGAAAACGAGTGTTGTGGGCACTTTTCACAACCCCATTGCATGAGAAACTAGGGGTAGGGGTAAGTAGGATCCGAGGTGAATTTCAGAACATTGATCTCTCAGAAAGTATCAAGTGTGAGTTGTTATGTAAAGTTGCAGAATTTTAGGTCTATAGTTAGAAATACCTTGAAAAGACTCGAATTCACTCAATCTGACTGGAGAGTAAGCCTAAGAGTTGTCTGAACCAGCGAGTAAGCTCAACGACACTTCGAGGTAAGAATTTCAAGAAGTTGATCAAAACTCAGATTATTTGCTTTTTCTTGATATTTTAGGTCAAATTAAGTTTTGACTTGATTTATAGGCTTAAAAAACATCATAAAAAGACCGTTTTTGAGAAAATTACAAAAAACTGCTCATTTCAAGCCTCAAGTTAATAATCCCGATTATTAACTTTTTGCTCTAAATTGGCCAAGATTCATATCATTGACTCGTTGCATGTATACAAACAAATTTTGTAAAGGCCCAAAAGATTTGGATCACTAAACTGACAAGAATCTGGGTAAAAACTAAAGTTTGTACTGACGTTTTGATGAATCAAGGAAAAATTTATCCAAACTTGTTGAAAATCGGCTCATAGGCTTATATTGATGTGATAAACATGTGTATATACTTAGTTGACCAAAAACTTATAAAATTTTGGCAAAAGTAAATAATTGCGATTATTTACATCTGCCCTGTTTTT
Source organism: Adiantum capillus-veneris (assembly GCF_014529385.1). Classification (NCBI taxonomy): domain Eukaryota; kingdom Viridiplantae; phylum Streptophyta; class Polypodiopsida; order Polypodiales; family Pteridaceae; genus Adiantum; species Adiantum capillus-veneris. The sequence continues at coordinate 79,746,981 of NC_140950.1, forward strand.
GAACTTTTTTAACCAAGTTGGCATACCACTAGCTTTACCATGTTTTAATAAGCCCACAAACCAAATTCGGTAACATTTGGATCACTGGATTGAAAATTGTGACAAAAATTGTAAAGTTAAGCTGTGGACCGATAATTGATGACCATTTGATCAAAAATTATCCAAACTTGATGAAAATTGGTTAGTGACCTTAACTTAAGGTTCTTAACAAATCTGTGTCAAAGTTGGGACAAAAATTAGTAAAAAATTATGAGTAAATAATCGCAATTATTTACATCTGCTTCAAAACTTGGTGATTTTCCAAATTTGAGTATACCACAAGGTCAAGCACATCAAGTAGACCCCACAAATCAATTTTGGTGAAATTTGGACCAAAAGAGTGAGACTTAAGCCAGATTCTCAAAATTAGAGACTGCGGACATGGAACAGTGGGTAAACTTGATCAACTTTTATCCAAACTTGTTGAAACTTGCCCAAGAGCTTTAACAAGTTGTATACTTGCCAAAACAATCCAAAAAGTGCCAGAAATTAGCAAAAGTAAATAGTCACGATTATTTACTTTTGCTATCTAGAGACTTCAATTTTGACTTTTGGGCTTATATAGTGTTAGACCAGCATAATATAAGGCCATAGGGAAAATTGGAACTCAATCGGATCAAAATTGGTACAGATACACTCAGTTTACAGGTTGCATATTAGACCTTTGATTTTGCTAAAGCTGAATCTGAAAATCCAAATTTGGACTTCCATAGCACGATTTGAAGTGATATACTGAGACCAATTACAAGGGTTCTCAAGAGGTCTATTGTCCTTATAGAAAAAACAGCTAATTTGATTAATTTTATACAGGAATTAGGTTGTAGACAAGGAATCAATGGCTTGACAGGAAGTTACAATTGAATTGAGTGGAAATTGACGACAAGTCATTCCAAGGTAAGTACTCAATCCAGGGCTTCATAACTCTATATGAACCTTAGATCCAGTCGTGTAATAGGAAATCAAGGCCTATTCGGGGAAAACAACAGTAGAGTATTCACTGAAGAAAGCATAAATCAAGGCAACTCCTTGTACACAATTCCTGAAGAAGTCTCGAACACTTTTTCAGATTCAACATCCGAAATGTCTTCTTACTCGACTCATTCGAAAACCGGAACGACAATGTGATACAAGCATATACTCTCTTTTTACAAGACTAACAGTCTTGGAGCCCAGGTTTACTTAGATCCTAACGAAGAGTATGTTATTCGCATTGATGACCATGGTATTGAGTTTGAAGAAGAGGTTAGGGCAAACAAACAAGGAAAAATGTATATGGATCGAAATGGAACTCAATATGTACAAGTCAAAAATTCTGACATGGTAGACAAATGGGGATTATAAGTAAACACTATAATCCCAGATATGTCAGCAAAATAAGGATCACCAACTTTGGAATTCGAGGGATACGATCAAGTAGACTTCAAGCCTTTGAAATGGCTTAGTACAGATAATCCTAGGATCAGAGTCTATTGTTGCGAAGATAGAAACATAAAAGATCTTTTGTGGACTTCTCATGCTAGACCAAGACAATTAACGGCCATGAAGATCATCTATATCTTCAAGATCAAAGATAAGGGATCTGAAGATCTACCAACTTACTTGTTTAGGAATTGTTATAACAAAAATTTTGTTATGATGATTCCTGAGGTAGAACAAACCAAATACTAGGGGTATTACATACGGGATTGGATATTGGGTCAGGGACCAGAAACCACACCAAGAGATGAACATCGTGAGAGATCATCTGAGAGTAATGTGAAGAAACCAAAAATCACCTCATCACGTAGAAAATGGGGTGACACTAAAGCCAGTCCAAGGCTACATGAGTCACTATTGCCAACAGACTGGTTTGAAGGACTCGAAACAGGACCAACTCCCAAAAGACCTGGAGTTGAACCGAATAGACATGTCAGACCAGCTGATTTTCAAAATTTGGTCAAAAAATATAGTGGATCAGGGGATCCATATGACCACTTAGCAAGCTTTAAGCAAGTGCTAAGAGCAGAGCAAATATTCGATTTCCATACTCAATTCGAGGGGTTTGGAATGACATTCGAAGGAAAAGCTTTGACATGGTTCTAAAAAATTCCACCAAGGTCAATCATGGACTTAACACTAGGTTGGTAATGGAACACTTTTATGTCCTGGGACACTTTTATGTCCTGTTAAGTGACCATTTTCCTTGAATTATGTCAAGAGTTTCAAAATAGATTTTGAGGTGCTATCTATCTAGAAAGTTGTCTCATGAGCTGAAAAAAACTCAACATTTTTTTGGAATATCAATTCCATCTTTAACATTGTCCTTGCACAACTTTCACAACCTAAACTGTGTGAAAAAACGGGTCCTGTTTTTGGATTTTTTCAACTTTTTGCAACTATACCACTCTAGAATTCATGTTTGTGAGGTCTACAATGCTAGAGAACTATCTTTAGTAGTCCTCAACATGTCCTGATGCTTCTAGGGAGAAATAAATATTAAAGTTGTAAGTTATGACCAAATTACAAAAATTGTCAAATCCTATTTTTTAGCCAATTTTAGCTCTTCTATGATTTTTTTGGTGGATTTCATGATATCCAAATGCATTTTTGATTTTCTTTGTCGCATATTGTAACATAAAGCTAACATTCCTTGAGTTTTGCGGCACCTAATACCCTATTTTGCATAGTACACAACGATGGTTGATTTTTTCAATTATAGAAGAAAACGAAACATTCTAGTATATCAAGTATAGCTTTTTCAATATTGTTAGTTTCTTGTGATAACTACATGCATTTTGTAGGTAGTAACCATATCTAGTCATAAGGATCAAATTTGGCTAGATATTGAATAGTTTCTATGGGATTCTACAACTCATAATGTTGAACCCAGTTTTTTCATGTTTGCTGTATTTAACACTTCATCTTTGTCCCCAAGATTCCCCTTGGTAAGAGATGTATTATTCTTTTGACATGCTCCATGGCTCCTTATGAACATAAGGGACAATAGGGAATCAAGAAAACATCCATATATTATTTGTATTGAGCGTGGCTATAAAAACTTTGATGATAGGTTTGCAGAATGGTAAAAATTCAACTTTTTTGCACCTATTTATTTTGGCAAAACAAAAAATAGTGAGTGAGAAGCAATCATATGATCTGATCACCAACCCATTGAAGTTAACTAGGGAATTTATCTCAAGTCCTACAAAAATCCCTAATCTTATTTTTATGCAACAAAACGTAAGAAATGACTATTTTGATGAAAATTCACTGGTCCATCAACTTTGGAGGCTTGGTATGACCAAAAGATGAGAAATTTGACAAGTTTCTTATTTTTTCCATGTTTAGTAGGCCTTGAACTATAACCTCATGAAAGGATTTTACAAAATGAGTGGATCTACTATGGTTTTGGAGGTTTTTTCCAAAACCCTAAAAGGACACTTTTATGTCCTGTTAGGTTACCAACCTAGTGTTAAATACATTAGCTCAAGGATTTGTAGCTGCTTGTTCTAAAACAGGGATTAAACATAATACGGTAGCTCAAATCTACAACTTTAAATAGAAACATGGTGAGTCAGTTAGGGATTGTGCAACTCGAATGAAACAATACATTGCCAAATGCCCAGCGATGTAGATACCTGTGGAAGAATGACTTGTATCATTGTTTTTGGAGGGACTGCTAAACAAAGAACTTCATGCTATACTCTATAGTAAAAAGCATACAACCCTAGAGGCGTGTGTGTCTGATGCTATTGACCTAGGAGACAATTGTGAGATCTTCAATGAAGAGGATGCCCCTAAGGATAACCAAATCAAGAAGACAGCATCCACAAAACCAACACAAGTAGGAACGGCTGCAGTGACACCACTCCAAGCCATAGAAGATATGCTAAAAGGATGAATGACATGATGAACAATGTGCAGAAAGCACCCATGAGAGGACCAGGATAGGGGACAACCCCACAGGGACCACAAATTAGTCCATAAAAATGGTGTGAAATCGTGGGTAAATGGACCAACCACGAGACCCACGAGTGCTACTTCAGACCAAAGTATGGTGGTAATGTTCAGTACGTGCCCATGAAGTCCCAGGGACAACCCATGTACAGATATCAACCTAATATAGCTTAGTTTCAAAGACCACCAATGGGTATGGAGAGACCTCAACCTATATTGGGACGACAACCTCTTTATAGAGGACATAATGTGGTGCCTATAAATTACATGCACTTAGAAGGAGTCATAGATGAATAAGCATTAGTGCCTGTTACACTCTATATAGAGACTAGTCCATCTACAATAATGGTAGAGGGATATTGGTATAGTCCACACCCATCACCAATGGAGGAAACCATGAATTATGCTCCACCAAAGCTTGCACCAATGTATTATGTAGCTAATCAAGGTGTCAGACCTCCCATGGGAAGACCCATGATGAAGCCCAAAACAGGAAAGTGTCATAATTGTGGTGCTGATGACCATTGGAAGAACAAATGTTCCGAGCCTGACAAAAACCTCAAACAAATTGAAGCGTATTGCATACAATGTTGCAAAAAGGGAGGACACTTTCGTGAAGATTGTTCTAAGAATCCTTTGAACAAGCCTAGAAAAAACTATAGTCAAGGTAGTCCAAGTAATTCCCATTAGCTCATCAAAGAGTGAACCGATTTTTCCAATCAAGGTAATCACTAGATCCTAGGAAAATAAAAAGAAACACAATCCCTCTGATGATTTGGCGAACACAAAAGTTACTTCTTAAAGAATCAAAAGGAACAGAAGCAAAAGATATGAGATGAGAAACAAAAACAACGGGTTGAAAACGAAGAGAGAGCAAAAATTATAGCCTAGGACAAGTTCAAAGAAAATGGCAGTGAATTCAAGGAAACAACCGTGAAATCTGGATGATCCATTCTGGTTGATAAAAATTTTGAGCCTATCAATGCTGCCTTGGAAGTCTTCCAAGCAGGACTCAAAGCAGGACAAAACATAGAAAACAAATGGAAAAACTATCCATCTCCAGACATGGAAGCAGCTAAGCTGGAAGCCTATCAAAACTTGGAAAGAATCACGCAAGAAATGCTGGATAAACAAAAACCCAATCTTGAAAGTATTGCAAAATCAGAAGAGTTTGTGGTAGAAGAAACGAAAGCAAAATCCGATTTGGTGGCGGAACCCCACCTTGAAACAAATGAACCAGAGCTTATAGTGCCGGACAACGAAGATGCCTTAGACGGAATTCCATTTGTAGAGCAAGACTGGCCAAGACACTTATTGGAAAAGGTAAGAGAGATCAATGATGGGAGCCTAACTTTAAAGTCAGCTCATATAGAGGAAGTCTGGTTGGATAGCCTACCACCTGATATGAACATGGATTTACAATCCTTGTACAAGGATTGCGGATCAGAGATTCTAGGAATATCTAAACCAATGACTTTAAAAACATTAACTTCTTACTTGGGAGACAACAAAGATGAATCTATCATTTTCAAGACCACTCAAGTAAAAAGAGCCAAACAAACCCTAGAAATAGACAACATTCATTCAATGCACTCTTACTTTGAGATAACTGTTGAAACTCGGGCCATACTTATGGAACGATCTACAAAAAACCCAGGAGAATGTGGGGATAACGGGGTTAATCTCTAAGAAATTGGGAAACTTGAAAAATGAAACGAAAAACAAAGAGATTCGATCAGTTCTTATGAACAAGGTCGGAGAATATTATGAAGGGGAAGAAGGAGACACCACCCTCTTAGTGAAATATAATGACATTGAAACCATGGCAATACTGGATAGTGGAGCTGGCATAGCCATAGCCACTAAAGGAGTGTGGGAATCTTGGGGACAGCCAACCATTAGACAAACATGAATGAAATTGCAGTTGGCTAACGGACATATTCAAACACCACTAGGGCTACTAGAAAAAGTGATAGTCAAATCCTATGGAATTGAATATCAACACACTTTTGCCATAGTAGACTTTGGAAAAAAACTCAACTATGAAATCATATTGGGAAGAACTTTCATGCGACAAGTACAGCTTATCCAAGATTGGGGAAACGACTATCTGTATTTGAAGCAAGTGAGATCTATAAGAAGGGTCAATCTAAAATACCACACCTATAGAGACGTCTTGAAAACAACCATCCAAGAGTTTGATTCAATCTCTTCGGCTGAAACTAATCTCCCATCTTGGTTAAACCAAGACACTCCTATTTGGATGTGCGGAGATTCAGAAAATGGAAGCTTGATATGTGAGGAATGTATCCTAGAAAGGGACTGTAAAGACGAAGCCTACTGTTAACCCTCACGGCACACGGACACCCTATCGCCTACGACGGACACTGTAACCATATTATGTATTATTTAGAGTCAGGGACCGGGCTTGTCGAACCAATAGGAAAAGGGTAAGAGTGATCGTCGATGAGAGGCGCACTCTAACTGGGACATTCAAGGGATTAGTTGGCTAAGCATGGGCGCCCAAGTGTGAATGGGGTGAGCTCCTATAAAAGCCAACTAAACCTAATTTTTACTCATTCTCTCATTTGTGCAATAGAAGAGTGCTCTTGCTCCATCTCCATCTTCTTCTTCTTCACCTCCTTGTGTGTGTGTGTGTGTGTGTGAGAGAGAGAGAGAGAGAGAGAGTGTGTGTGCGATCGAGCATTACGAAGGCACGACGGCGGCAAAGTGGTTGAGCGCGGCACGACTGCAGCTTCTTCTTCATCGCGGCGAGGAATCCACCACGAAGGCGAGCGTAGAGCGGTGAGTGACACACCCTTTGTTTTCTTGAGCTTGCTAGTTTAGGCTTGTTGTGTGCTTGGAGCCGTTTGTGGCTCGCACATGGTGTATTGGCAAGTCCCTTGCTTCGACAGTGCGGCAAGGAGCGCACATTTTTGGCGCCGCTGTCGGGGATATGCCCTACACTAAGCTCGGTTAGCACTTTACGCTTCCTTGTTGTGCAATTTCTATCATAGGAAAGGCAGGGAAGGAGTGTGTGGAGATTTCTGTTTTTTGCGTTTTCTGCATTTTTTGTCAAGTTTCAATTTCTGCTATTGTCTGTGCTTTTTCAATTTTCTGCATTTCTTGCGTTTTTTTCAATTTCCTGCAATTTCTGCATTTTCAATTTCGGCGGTTTCAATTTCTGCAATTTTCTGCATTTCTGCGTTTTTTCAATTTCCTGCATTTCTGCATTTTCAATTTCTGCGTTTTCAATTTCTGCAATTTCTGCATATCTGCATTTTTTCAATTTCTGCGTTTTCTGAAATTTCTGCATATCTGCGTTTTCAATTTCTGCAATTTCTGCAATTTCTGCGTTTTCAATTTCTGTATTTTCTGCACCCAAAAAAAAAAATTTTAAAATTTTTATTATTTTTTCTCAAAAAAAAAAAAGGAAAAAAAAATATATATTTTTTAAAAAAAACGGAAATTAAAAACGCGAGTGAGCGGGTGGCGAAATTTTTCGAAAATAAAAAACGTGACTATTAAAACGGACGGGTTGGTTTGTATAAAAGATAGATCGGGATCATTTTCCCAAGCCCAAGCCCAAGCCCAAGCCCAGACCTCAGCCCTCAGACTTTTGATATATGCTAGACTCACTCTTATATATATACCCTACTCCCTCAAGAGAGAATGAGAGCATGTGAGACAAGTCCTCCACTCTCCTCCTTTCTCTTCCCACTTGCACCCTTAGACTTTCTAGTTTGGGCCTAGTTCCCTACTGGAAATTGATAGTTTTAGGGATTCCGAGGGCATAGAGTGACCAAACGGAGGGCTGTAAAGCACGGCACGATCCTCTGACCGATACGCTCGCTTCGAGCTATCACACGGCCCATTCCACGACACGCTCTAAAAAATCTAGCAAAAAAACAAACAAAAAACACGCTAAAAACTAGTCACAAGGCCTCCTAGAGCAGCTTTTTGACACCTTAGGGTATCAAAAGCACATGCACTTACGCTCTGGGCGGGTGCTAGAACACGAGCATATTGAGGGTGCCTCTGTTCATACGGACACCCATTACCCATCCACGATAAGCTCTAGACCCTCAGCGGGGACACAAGGTAGCACCACCCAAGACCCTAAAATAGCCGCTAGTGATTCCTCCTCCGACTCAGAAATCATGGAAGCATACCCTACCCAAAACACTGAGAGAGAAGGCCATGCACATCCCGAAGCTCCACAGCCTAGTACTAGTATGTTTAGCCATTTCATGGAAACATTAGGTAGAGCTACTCGCTCGGAACCTGATGCAAATGAAGCACACGAAGGGGGTGGGAAAGTGGATTCTCCTTTCACATCGCACGTGGACCCCACACCCCCAAAGAGTGTCCATGTGGATATCCTACCAACTTCTTACCAAGAAGGCCCTGTTGAGCTGCCTCCTTCAGAAGTTCCCTCTAGAGTACCATTGGTGACAAGTAAAACCACGGGGAGCAACATTGCTTCTACCTCACAAGAAACCGTTAACACGTCGACTCTAGAAGGATTGTTCATTAATGATCATTGGACATACGACCTCCACACTGAGGTGTTGACGGATCTACACTCTGGCCACGCCTACCATGTAGGATGGATAGAGATTGTACAATCCACCTCTAGTGCCACGAGCATCGAAGATCAACAAAAAATGATATGTAATGTTATCCATGGCATTATTCAATCAGAAAGGCAAAACCGAGGGGTAAATATACTCTCAACTGGCCCCATGAGATTTCTGGATACGAGCAAGGCTCAACAGCCTACTCTATCACAAATGGAGACTCCTCTAATGAGCGCCCATGGACCCATCTTACGTCATTTCACCTGGGGTCTCTATGCAATCTGAGACTCCGAGCGAAAACTTTAGCTTCCCTAACTTGGCTCAACCCTCTATCAAGGAAAACACAGTGCTCACTCCAGGGATAAGCCTGACAGAGAATGTACCGATGACATCTACGGTTAGCGCAGTGCCACTACCTAGTGTCGTAGTACCTAATATGGGGCCTTGACCATATGTGCCTCTAGCCCCTTATGCACACATGGCCCCCACACCTCCAATTGTACCACTTGCTTATGCTCCTCGAGTGTCGCTCCCTAGCTCTTATCCGAGTGGACCTATGCCCGGTTATGTTCCATATCCTGCATCATCCACACATATGCCAAGACCGGCACCCGTTCCTCTCCCACATATGATTCCAAGAGTACCTCCACCGGCCCTGCCTCCTCACATAGGTGACTTGGCAGCGTTTGCTCAAACCATAGGTCGATCTATCACGGAAAATATGCGTCATGCATCTGATAGAGAGCCTAGAAGTAAGGCAGTACAAATTGCCAAACTCACGCAAAAATTCAATGGGGATGAAGATGCTAGGAAACACATTGAAGTGTTTGAACAAGTATGTGATTCCTTAGGGGAACGCAACGAACTACATAAGTGCAATGCCTTAAGCTTGACATTAAGTGGGAAGGCTGGAGATTGGTATAGGACCCTAAGGGTGGACGAGAAAACAATCTACCCTACCCTTCGAAGGTTGTTTCTAAAGGAGTACATACGAGAAGGTGTGCTTTGGGGTGTAGCATCTCAGCTACAGAAGGCCGAACGTAAGGAAGGAGAGTCAGTAAGGGACTTCATTAGTCGTCTAAAGCACTTAAACTCTCGCTGCCCTGTAAATGAGCGCTTCAACAATAACCAACTGCTTGATCGATTCATTCGAGGGTTGAGGAATGAAGGAATCTATAATGGACTAGTGATTAGAGGTATCACAACCTGGGAAGATGTCACTGCCAATGCAATCCAATTAGAGGACAACTTGATGATAGCAGGCATGAGGGTGTCTACTGACACGATCCACTAGCTCACAAGCCATTGAGTATGAACCCATGACTGCAAAGCCCATTGCCAATGAGCCAAAGGTATTTGAGACATTCTTGACAGACCTCACCAAGGCAATCCAAGAGTCTCTTAAGGATAATCGACCCCCTCAAAATAGTCACATGTATCCAAGAAGGGAGCAACAATGGTGTTCCATTTGCTTAGGTCCACATAGCACTAGTGAGTGCCCTACGTTTAGAGTAAAATTTAATGGAACTTGCAAGGCATGTGGTAGGTATGGTCACCAAGCTAAGGATTGTTTAATGATCAAACGTATGATGGCAAATAGACCACCTGTAGCCTGGACGGATGCGCCTCGAGCTCCTGTATTGATGCCTACTCCACCTGTTGAGCAACTACCGCAACACATGGTCCCTAGACCTCAAAATGTTGTACAAGCTACACCGCTACCACCTCCTGTGCTAGGACCGCAGCCCCCGCATCCAAGAGTCGTCCCTATGAACCAAGTGGGTTGCGAGCCATCAAATGCTTATGCAGATGGCTGTGAGGAGGAAATAGACACTAGTATTTCCTACGGACTTGATACATTGGAAGAGTGTCCTATATACTACATGGAAGATTGTTGGGGGCAAGTCAAGCCGGTTTATCAAGCTGCTGCTCTCGCATCCAGAGGTCAAAATATCAACACCCAGGCTAGGAGGCCACCTCTTCAATGCTACGAGTGTGGTGGACCACATCGAGTAGCGGAGTGCCCTATTAGGCTGCAAAAGAATGCTGCACAGATGCAAATGAATCAAGGGAGCACGTCTGCAATGCCAATACTCACATGTAATCGTTGTGGCATAGATCACTTGATTGCCCAATGCCCCTATAACCCAAATGCGCCTAAAATCACACCCCTGAATTTGGTCGAAATTGCTAGTGTGACATCACCAATACCACCCGTCGCACCCGCTTATGCGATTACACGGTCCATGCTTCAAGGGCCAGGACATATCCTCGAAGAGAGAGATACCGCGTCAATTATCCAAGCAAAGAAAAAGAAGACACGAAGGAAGAAGTCGCAGAATACGGAAAATTCAAAGCCAAGTTCCAAAACAAACATAGGAACAGGAGATGACCCCGTGTATATGAATGACCTCGAGGATGATTCAGATTCAGTCGAGACAATGGAGACTAGAACCAATACCACAAAGGGAAAGACCGACAAAGAAAACCGTAACATGGAACCAAATGAAAACCGAATGAGAGAAAACCATAAAGAGCCTCTGAAAACACCACAAGTGTTTCCAAATCCAATCCAAGACCCCCAAGATAAACCGCAGGGGCAAAAAGGGAAGAATCGTAAAAAGAAGATTGGGACGTACCCAAACCCAGTAGACGAGATTGAGCAGGTGAAACATCTAAGAGGTTTAGTGGAGGAGACTCAAAGGAAACTAGAACCAGAACCCATGCAGGTCAAAATTCATGACACAGTGTTTCCCACGCAAGTTCATCCACCCCACATGAACCATAGACCGTTAGCCATATCTAGTATCATCCAAGAAGGGAGTGAGGATGGGACATCAGAAAGTGAGCATACACCCTTCTTGTTGGAAAGGATGTTTAACGAAGGAATACCTGATCCCATTGAGGAATATGAGATTCCATCCTCACCAGTTCCTAGTCAAGGACCTACACCCTGCAAAACGCCAATGAATGTTGCCAAACTAGTGGACTTCATGTCTTCTGAGGTCCGAACCACGATCATAGCAAAGCTGTATGGAGATCCTGAGTTATTCCTTGCACTTCGAGCATTCCTTAACGGAGAGCTACGAACGGGATTACCGCAGTTTGCGCAACCAAATAGGCCTGACTCGATTATGATTGATGAGGAAAATCATGTGCAATCACTTGACTTAGATGGACACGAGTCTGTGATCGAGGTACCCATTAACGAATTAGGGCAGTATTTTGAAGGCGACGAGTCTAATGCGACCCTACCCATCACTACCAAGGGATTAACTATAAAGGGAATTCTTGATGGTGGTGCGGGAGTTAGCATCGTTACAAAAGATTGTTGGGAATCCATGGGAAAACCCCGCCTCAGTGTTACTAACATTGTGGTAAAGATGGCAAATGGTACCATAGCCAAACCTATGGGGATGCTCAAGGATCTTAAGATCAAAGTTCTAGGACACAAGGTACGACATACGTTCATTGTAATGGATTTCTCTAAACACCTTATGTCATATGAAATGATTTTAGGACGACCATTCATGAGGGAGGCACAAATGGTTCACGATTGGTCTAAAAATCATGTCTATTTGCAATTCCAAGACTCTGTCCTTAGAGTGGATTTGGTGACTGGTAAGGTACACCCCTTAGGGAGTAAAACCATTATTTATCATCGCTCTGACACCACAGTTCACTCGGCCCCACTACAATATTGTTACACTTGTAAGAAGGATACAGACATTGGCAAAGATTCTCCTTATATGGATATCCTACCTGGGATGACGGAATCAGAGAATGTGGATTGGGTCCACCTAGCATCAACCATAGACACTTGGGGAAATAGGGGGACGACCTGGGTAGCACCTGAGGGGGATGAAATGCATATACCCTTAAATATGCTACAAGCAATGCATATCGCTTCTGACAAGACTCATCCTAAGGTAACGAAGAAAACATACAAGTGGGTCCCTAAAGCTTTTTTAGTGACCATAGCTAGTGCAAAAAAACAGAAGCCTTGTAAGAAACGTACCACTCGCTCCAAGAAAAGTAAGAAAATGTTGCGATGGATCCCTAAACGACTATTGGAAGCCCAAGGCTACTATCAAGGAAATGATCAAATCTGGGTGCCAAAACGTAGATTGTGCTCTTACCTATCACCTGACCCAAGTGAGCCCAATCCCGTATCTCCAAAACGAATCAATGATCGTGGAAAGAAAAAGATCACAGAATGCTACACACCCGCTCCCGAGTTAGTTTGGGTACCAAAGAAAGAACGATTTGTTCCACCTAGCTCAGGAAGGGGGGAGTCCCATGAAGATTCTAGCTCATCATGTAATACATCCATAGAGGTAAAAGCTTCTACACAGCCTCCATCTATAGTAGTGGACCTCCATGAAGCTACCAAAGAATCCACACCTCCCAGTGTTCAAGAATCACCTAATGAACCACTTCAAGTTCGATCCTGGGAGAGTACCTTACCACCCTTGCAACTTGACAAGGCACCTAGGGTAATAACAAACTACTGGCAAAAATCCTCACCTATTACCAACTGGAACAATTGGTTTCAAAGGGTGACAAGCTCATTTCAAACGGTATGATCTACCCAAGGAAGGGGGGAGTGTTTGCTGACAGTCCTCATTCATTTGTTTCCCTCTCAACCTTTTTCCCTGACCTCTCAATCACCAATCTTAGGGAATGTACATATAAAGCTTTATACTCACAAAAAAAAAAAAAAAAGAGCAAGAGCAATTCGCAAACGAGTATGCACAATAAAAGTCAAAACATTGACTCAGACCTACACATGTCACATCTGGTACAGTGAAACAGAAACCTATGCCATGAAACACCTTTGATCCTCATCACTTGAGTGATGGAGGGTAGGTAAGATTAGTACGATAGGAGTGTTTCTGTTTTAGAGTTGAGTGATTAGAAAAGTTCTCTTTTCCCACTGATGTGTCTCCTAGAGGTATTGTTTGTGTTTCATAGTGTGTACAGGAGCGTGTTGCTATTGATAGGATTTGGACCTTCATGGAACCTTTCTCTCGTTCACACTTCAAATCAAGCGCGACCATCGAAACAAACAAGTGTTTCTTGTCCATTAGCATTGCCCTTATCTTTTTGCATCCATGTTTGTCTGCCTTGATTGTGATTGGTAGCATAATATTCAGCGAATTTGCTTAGTATCAAACATTTAATTCAATGTAATGTTTTGTCATAATCACTTGTTCAGGTGTAAAAATCAAGCAGTCCGACTAAGCTAGTTTGACTAAGTTAGGTGTTAGAGATCTTCTCTAAATACCATGGGGAATGCCTTCCTAATAAGCAATGGTTACTTAGGTTCTTAATCCGATTTAGGCAGCATTGTATGAAATGTACTAGGGCTTTCTAGTGGGCTTAACCCTAGTGACCTTTAGCTTAAGTATTATAAAGGGAGTTTACTAATGTGATGAGCCTGGGGAGGGTAACAGTGTTATATGACCCCCCAAAGTTACACAATTAAAATGCTGAAAATGAATAAGCAAAAAATCAAAGTGCCACAATGTAAAATTTTAAGCTGGAAGAGAAATCTCAGCTTGATTTGGTACTTCACTCACGTGTATTGCCTATGGTACTAGAGCCCTAGAGGTTCCCAGTGTGGGCGCTTTTCCTTGAAAAGCAAAAAACCCAAGGCATACAAAATAAGCACACACATCATAATTGAATCACTGTGAAAAGACCTTGGGGGGTCAACGAAAAAGTAATCAGTCAGGCGATGATTTCATGAGAAATTCCTTTTATGGTAGCTTAACTACAAAGTTTTCTAGATATAGCCTCTAGTCAGCCCTCGAACATGAATACTTGGCTCTCGCGATTAAACAACTTAATTGACCACAGAAAGTTAAGAAGCTTACCCATGGTATTAATATTTGATCTCTAGTGCTTTTCGACCGTCATATTAGCGACCCCAGACTTGTTTAATTTTCTACCTGTACATCTGTTTATGCATTTGATTACATTGCAATTTAATGTTCATTGCTAACAAATTGTTTGAAATTCTTTTACCAATCAATGTGTCTACCTAAAACTGCATATGCTTTTTAAGAGAATGCAATTACTGTGCCAATGTTGTTTGATTTTGCAGTGACTGAAGAAGGCTAAGGACATTCATCTCAAATGCTCTTCCACCTCGACGAACCAGCTTCAACTCAATAGCTTCCGAGGACGGAATCTACATCAGGAAGGGGGGCATGTTAACCCTCACGGCACACGGACACCCTATCGCCTACGACGGACACTGTAACCATATTATGTATTATTTAGAGTCAGGTACCGGGCTTGTCGGACCAATAGGAAAAGGGTAAGAGTGATCGTCGATGAGAGGCGCACTCTAACTGGGACATTCAAGGGATTAGTTGGCTAAGCATGGGCGCCCAAGTGTGAATGGGGTGAGCTCCTATAAAAGCCAACTAAACCTAATTTTTACTCATTCTCTCATTTGTGCAATAGAAGAGTGCTCTTGCTCCATCTCCATCTTCTTCTTCTTCACCTCCTTGTGTGTGTGTGTGTGTGTGAGAGAGAGAGAGAGAGAGGGAGAGTGTGTGTGCGATCGAGCATTACGTAGGCACGACGGCGGCGAAGCGGTTGAGCGCGGCACGACTGCAGCTTCTTCTTCATCGCGGCGAGGAGTCCACCACGAAGGCGAGCGTAGAGCGGTGAGTGACACACCCTTTGTTTTCTTGAGCTTGCTAGTTTAGGCTTGTTGTGTGCTTGGAGCCGTTTGTGGCTCGCACACGGTGTATTGGCAAGTCCCTTGCTTCGACAGTGCGGCAAGGAGCGCACACCTACACACATAAACCCTTTCTAGAACATTTTTTTGAACCATTCAAGTGGAATCAAATCTTAGCGACAATGGATGTATGTGTGAATAAGTCTATGCCTACACAATTTTGCAATGAGGATGGCTACGACATAATTCCCATCCAAATAATGTCAGTCCTTAATATTGAAAACAAAGATGAGGAAACAAAGGACTTGCTAAGAGCTCAAAAAATCTTTTCTCACCTCAATTATGACGCAACTGATGAGTTAGATGAACACTCAGCTACCTCTGAAGATTTGGGATCAAAAAAAGAACATACGAGGGCTCAGCTACTCTTAAAGGGAGGGGAGGAAAAGTTTTTTGACTTTCCAAACCAGAAAATCAAGAAGATAAAAATGGTATAGAAGAAAGAGAGGCACTAAAATTATGAAAGCATGACCTATGCCATCACTCTCCAGTAAAACACATTTCCTGATGTGGATAGATGCTAATGACTGTGTCAAGGACAAAATAACGGGTAGATATCCTTCAAACAAAAACTCAAAAATATCTTAGACATCGAGAAAAACAAGGAAGGGTACTCACGAAGAACATCAGGATAAAAAACCACTAATGACTAGAGTTGACCGGAAAAAGAAATATCAAGAACTGAAAAAAGCTCTAAAGGAGATATACACCACCGAAATGGAAACCACGGAAGAGGATGGTAAGGATGTAATGCATGTTTCATCCCATTACAAAAAGTATACTCTCCAAGATCAGAAAATCATAATTGAACAACCTGTTAGGGTCTACAGAAACAAGGCGATTCTTACGAAGGACCTGAAAACCTAAAAGGGTGGACTTGGTTGAACCAAGAGAAGATCCTAGACCGGCTTACATTGCAAATGACCTAACAGAAGAAGAAGAAAAGATTTTTCTAAGCTTGTTAAAGGAATATCGGGATATCTTTGCTTGGTCTTACAAGGATCTCAAGGGTGTCGATCTAGAAATCTGTCAACATACTATACCCATGAGAGATGATGCAAAACCGAGTAGACAGAGACCATACACTTATAACGAAACATTTGCCAGAAAGATCAAAGAAGATTAAAAAACTGAAGGAAGATGAATTCATTTACGAAATTAAACACACTTATTGGGTGTCTCCAATTCTAGTGGTACCTAAGAAGAATGGGAAATTACGAGTGTGTGTTAATCTCAAAAAAGTGAATGCAGCTACCATTAGGGACAACTTTCCTCTTCCAATAACTAAGCATGTTTTAGAACGAGTGGTAGGAAATGAAGCCTACAGCTTCTTAGATGGTTTTTTGGGATACAATCAACTCTTGGTTGACCCAAAAGATCAACATAAAACTACTTTTGCAACAAAATGGGGTATATTTTCCTATCGCGTTATGCTGTTTGGATTAACTAATGCTCCAACCAAATTTCAGAGATGATGAGCCATGCTTTTAAAGAGTATCTTCGGAAATTCTTGGAAGTATACATGGATGATCTATGTGTACATTTGTCAATCCGAGCTGATCATTTTGAACACCTAAAAAAGGTATTCGAGAAATATAGACTTTATAGGATTTTCTTAAACCTCGAAAAGTTCACATTCATGGGAAGACAAGGGAAAATCCTAGGACATATAGTGTCTAAAAATGGCATAGCTACCAATATTGAAAAGATTCATGTCATTGTTGATTTACCGAGACCAACAACAATCAACGGGGTACAAGCCTTCATGGGACATTGTGGATATTACCGATGGTTCATCTACATGTACGCTATAATTGCAAAGCCCATGTATAGCTTGATTACGCACTTTGAATGGACTGAGACATGTGAAGAATCCTTCATGAAGCTTAAGCAAGCTCTCACCTCAGCTCCAATGTTGAAAGCACCCAATTGGGATAAGGTGTTCCACGTACATGTAGATGCTTCAAATTTTTCTATTGGTTGTATACTAGCCCAACCAGGAGATGGGAAAATTGACTTTCCTATTTCGTATGCTAGCCAACAATTAAATATGGCAGAAAATAATTACACCTATGCTGAAAGAGAGGGACTAGGAATGATCTATGCCGTTAAAAAGTATAGACATTATCTATTAGCCAACAAGTTTGTGTTTTTTGTGGATCACCAAGCCTTGTTATTTTTGGTCAAAAAACCATTCAGCACAGGGAGAATAGTGAGATAGTTCATCATTCTTCTGGAATTTGATTTCACTGTGATTGTATAAAAAGACACTACACATCAACGAGCAGATCATTTGTAAAGGATTGTTTTAAGGGAATCCCCAAAAGGGGTAGATGATGATCTACAGATGCCTATTTGTTCTCCATGGAAATGATACCTAGATGGTTGGAAAACATTGTGTCATTGATGAAAATACCTCAAGTGGATTCACCACTTCCTATCACAATTGATTTAACGATATCAATTACTACCTGTAAGGCTATGTAACAGAAATCGAGACGGGATATTTCTTGTATGCATTAACCCTGAAGAAAAGGATCAATACCTAGTTCAAGAACATGTTACCATAGTAGGACTTCACTTTTCGGAAGACCATACTATGGAACGAATCTTAACACTAGAATGGTAACCTAACAGGACATAAAAGTGTCCTTTCAGGGTTTTGGGAAAAATTTCCAAAACCATAGTAGATCCACTCATTTTGAAAAATCCTTTCATGAGCTTATAGTTCAATAACTACTACATATGAAAAAAATGAGGAACTTGTAATTTTTCTCATCCCTTGGTCACTACAAGCCTCCAAAGTTGATGGACTAGTGCATTTTGCCCAAAACAGCAATTTCTTACGGTTGATTGCATATAAATAAGAGTGGAGATTTTTGTAGGACATGAGGTAAAATGCCCCGTTCACTTCAATGGGTTGGTGACCAGAACATATGGTTGCTTTTAACTCACCAATTTTTTTAAGGCAAAAAAAATAGGTACAAAAAAGTTGCATTTTTGTTATTCTGCAGACCTATCATCAAAGTTCCTGTAGTCATGCTCAATACAGATACTATATACATGTTTTCTTAGTTCCCTTTGGGCCTCTGGATTCAAAAGGAGCCATGGAGCATGTCAAAAGGGTAATGGATCTCTTACACTTGGAACCTTGGGGGCAATGATAAAGTGCTAAATACAGCAAACATGAAAAATTGGGTTTAGCATTATGACCTCTAGAAACCCATAGAAACTACTGAATATCTAGCCAAGTTTGTAGTCTATGATTAGATATGGTCACTACCTACAAAATACACACAATTGGCCTAAGAAACTAGAAATATTGAGAAAGTTATACTTGCTACTCTAAAATGTATCGTATTCTTCAGCAATCAAAAAACTCAACCATCATCATATTCTATGTTATATAGCATATTAGGTCCCCCAAAACTCAAGGAAGATTAGATTTATGTTATACATTACACTCACACAATCAAAATTTAATTTGGATATCAAGAAAGCCACCAAAAAAATCATAAAAGTGCTAATTTTGGCTAAAAAACAGGATTATGCAATTCTTGTAAATTGGTCATAACTTTCAATTTTAACACTTAGCTCTCCCTACAAGCATCAAAACATGTTCAGAACTATGAAGGCCTAACCTCTAGCCATCTAAACCTCACAAACATGAAGTTTAGAGTGGTGTAGTTGCCAAAAATTGAAAAAAAGCCAAAAACAGGACCCATTTTTTCACACAGTTTAGGTTCAAAAATGTTGTGCAAGAGTAAGGTTAATGGTGAGATCGATGCTCAAAAAAAAATGCTAAGTTTTTTTCAGCTCATAAGGCAACTTTGTGGATATATAGCACCTAAAAATTCATTTTCATACTCTTCAAATAATTCAAGCAAAATGGTCACTTAACAGGACACAAAAGTGTCCAAGGACATAAAAGTGTCCGGTTATCATTCTAGTGGTAAGACTTGGAGTATTTTGGTCGACTATGAGAAAAGATGTTAGATATTTTGTAAAGATTGCCCTCAATGTCAAAAACAACCACCGATTCTTCATGTAACATTGTTTAAAATGTCACATGTTCCCAAGTGGAGTACGTATCTGGTTACTTACTTATATAGTAGAACGTTTCCTGAGGATATGAGTAAACGCCATCAAAGAGCAATTGAAATTGAAGCAAGAGACTACACTCTTACTAGGAACCAATTGTATCGGAGGGGTAAAGATCAACATTTGTGTCTTTGTGCGAATGAAAACGAGTATATTCCGATTATAGAACAAGCACATGCTAGATAAGCTGGAGGTCACTTTTCTAGTGAGACCACCACAAGAGCAATCTTGATGGAAGGAATGTGGTGGCCAACACTTTTTGCAGATGCCAAACAATATGTTCGAAGGTGTGATGCTTGTCAATGAGCAAAATTGCCAACACGAGTAGACAGCATGCCCTTAAGACCAATGATGGGGGCTAGAGCCTTCGCAAAATGGGGTATAGATTTTGTTGGACCGATACAGCCAACTGCTTATAGAACCCAAGCTCAATATATCATTGTATCTACGGACTATTTGACCAAATGGGCCGAGGCTAAAGCGACTCAAAAGAATGATGCCAAAACCACTGTTGCATTCTTATATGAGTATGTATTCACAAGGTACGGACTTCCAATAGAGATTGTCAATGATCAGGGAACTCATTTCCTCAACGAGGTAATAGAGTATTTGCTTAATGAGTTCATGGTTATCCATAACAAATTAGCACCCTATCATCCACAAGCAAACGGACAAGCTGAGCATACGAATAAAATTCTTAGCTCGGTAGTGACCAAAGTGGTTAGTTCACGAAGGAGAGACTGGGAAATGAATCTCCATGCTACTCTATGGGCTTATCGAGTTTCATTCAAAACAGCTCTAAATGCCACACCCTTTAACCTTGTCTATGGTCTTGATGTCATATTGCCAATAGAATTTCTATTGCCGACATTAAGGGTAGCACGGACTCTAGAGTGGATTGGACATGAATTGTCAGAAAGACTGGAAGATTTGGAAAAGCTAGACGAGCAAAGGCTAACTGCTGTAGCTCATATCCATGCACAAAAGCAGAAACAAAAACATTTTCTTGATTCCCACTTAATCACAAAAATTTTCAAGAAAGGGGACTTAGTTCTAGTCTATTCCCTTACGCAACACATTCCCAAGTTTTAGAAAAAGGGAAATGGACCATTTATCATTGAAAATGTATCTCCAAGTGGAGCAGTAAAATTGTCAACCCTAGATGGTGAACCAATGGCTAATTGGATTAGTGGGTGTTGTTTAAAGAAATACAATTTGTTGCTAACCAGTGAATTGCTAGAGAGAATGCATGTAGTCAAACAAAGGAAGATGAAGCGATGGCAGGTTATTGATGAAGTCCAAGAGGAAGCTAGACTTTGGGTGCTCAAGCGTAAAGCTGCTCTCAAGAATCAACAGATACCGATTCCCACCAACACTTTGTAACTAGATGATTGACAGTGGGAATTATCTAAAGACATAGTTTAAATAGATGACGAAAGAAAAGCCTATCATGCCATTGGCATGGCTGACAACCTACCGCCTGCCCGGGATCAGAGTACATGGATCTTGGCAGCTCAACCCTCTCCAAGAGCTACAAGATCAGGTAAAAGATCATTTAAATCAGGTGATGAATCAGATGACAGCTCATCAGAGCGGCACATCAGTGAAAGCACTGACAACCAAGAAAAAAGAGCTAGGAGGGAAGAGATGAAGAGAAAGGCTGTGGCTGCCTACCAAGAGGAGCCAACTTAGAAACAAGCAAGATTTGAAAGAGAAAAACAGACGTATCAATGCACTAGGAAAGCACATGGATTTTATGCTCCTGAATAAAAGAAACATCAGTATTCCTCTTCACTAGCCAAGAGTTAAAGGTGAGTAATTTATTGGGGTCTTTAATCCCCCTCGCATCATAGAAAGATATGATCATGGGGGTGTGTTAACAACTATCAGAGTATCATCATCCATATCTTGCATGTTTATTTCTAAGTTCACAATAGGAGGGTCCCTATGCTGCTTCTGCTGGTAGTCCTTGACCAGTCCTTCTACTGCTCATATTGTTTCAGATGACGGAAAGTCGTAGAGGATGTCATCGACATTGGATAAGGTGTATCGTGATGCAAATTTTTTGGGTTTGAAGTTTTTTTTGGATGGAGGGGCTTGAAACCCCTCTGAATGAATAGGTCATTTCCGTGTAGGCCCTCTTCTTGGATTTCTAGAAGAGGAAGGCTGAGAGACTGACGATCTGGCGTTAACTAAAGTGCCAAGTGGACGAGCATACATTGGAATTTTAGGAGCAGGAAGGGGAACATTTGGTTGGAAGGGAGCCACAGCAGTTGCAGTAGTTGGGGGGATCACAAGGGGTTTTCCAAAGATTTGATTTATTGGGACCAGATTCTTGCTACCTGGGTAAGAAGGTATGAGTTCAACTGAGCTGTCCTTTAGTGTAGAAAAATTATTAGAGAAGTGACCTAGCTTCCCACAGTGAGAGCAAGAGCCAGCCAAGTTTACCCCATTTTAGATACAAAACCACTTTGCCTACGTCCTCCATTTCAATTTCCAATATTGAGGGGAACACTTTATCAGTTTCCCAATTCACACAGGCTTAAGTCTATTGGGACAATCAATGGTTGGGCTAAAGAGAACTTTACCTAGGGAGGCCGCTGTTTCAATAATACAAGGCCAAAGGTAAAAAGGAAGGTCTACTAATTCTACCTAGACAGAGCATTTTCTTATGAGCTCTTCTTTGATTTGTCTTACTGGTTGCCATAAGGTGCATGAACTACTTGTCCATAGAGAATAACAGTAGATGATGTCAAAAAGGGTTTTTGATCATCCTCCTTGAAGAACAATACCTCAAATAAACCAAAACCAGAATAAAAGATTTTATCCTCCACAATACGACGAAACCCATGGTCAATGAACCTAGCAACCTCTCTAATGCTGGGCAGTTTCCTTGTAAAGTACAACACAACAGATCTCCTCTGAAACACATTAACATGATTCCATACAGTGGCAGATTTGAAGAGAACCTTATGTTGCATTCGATAGTAGGGTCCCTGTCAACAAGGAATCCCTTAAAGCATCAGACATAGATGCAAATCAAATAATACATCTTCACCCCCCCAAAGCACATGATGTGGCTTCAGCATTAGGTTTAAGCTTAAATGCCTCTGGAAGAGACATGCTCTATTGTTCAAGAAGGGACCTGAGATGTAGACAATGTGGGACCAATCTTCACAGCAGGTTGCGTGTAGGCGCGGGGGCGTATCACGAGCAACAGAAGCTTGGGTGTAGGGAGAAGGAGAAGTCATTTCTTAGTAGCGCATGCAGGACACCTCTTGAGTAGGGCACATTATCTCCCTCTCTCTCTCTCTCTCTCTCTCTCTCTCTCTCTCTCTCTCTCTCTCTCTCTCTCTCTCTCTCTCTCTCTCTCTCTCTCTCTCTCTCTCTCTCTCTCTCTCTCTCTCTCTCTCTCTCTCTCTCTCTCTCTCTCTCTCTCTCTCTCTCTCTCTCCCCCCCCCCCATATCAACATGGTATCAGAGCATGAACGATCACGCAACAATTCAACTCATGGTGACAAAACATATTGTGTGTATACAGATTTCTTGTAAAATTCATAATTGCTACAAATTATTTTCTTCGACCTCTCTATACTCTCTTAACACCCTCGATCTACTCTCTCTCTCTCTCTCTCTCTCTCCATATATATATATATATATATATATATGTACACCTTTACAAGGAAATAATTCTTAACTTCTACTCTCTCCATGAACTCTGCTAGTTACGATAACTTGAATATTTGAATAAGTTAGTGGGATAACTGCCACTACTTGGCTGAGACTACCTGGGTGAGACCTAACTAACTCTTCATAGCTTAACTAGATCACAAAGGAAACCTAACTGGGTTAGGCTAAATTTATACCCCAAACAAGGGTGGAAGTATGCCCTAATGTCTTTCTTACTTGGGGACTTGGGAAGCAATAAACCCAAGGGCCTATACCCTGGGCCATCTTAAAGATAGTATCCTTTTTTGGGGTGGTGAACTGGGCTATTAAAGATAGGCAGACAACACAATTATAACAAATTTAATATTATTGAAATTGATATTGACAAACACCTTGAAATTTGTGAGGCAGTCCACCTTCGCTGCATATTGCACATGCTTGATATATGGCAACTTTGATGTAGAGTAAGATACATTAAGCAAGGAGAGAAGTACTTAAAGATGAGCTCACTTAGTTTTCTTTTTAGTATTTCCTAAATAGAAAACTACCTAATATGTGAGCATAGCAAGGGATTTCTTTGTGTTAGAGCTTTGCTAAGTAAGAGATCAAGTAAGAATAAATCATTAGCCTTATACCTCCTTCTTCTCTAAGTGAGAGGGTAAGTAGGGTCTACCTATCCTGAACTTGGATGTTTCAAACCACAATTCCATGGTCTTCAACAAAGTGACTAGACCATCTGAGGTACCAAAATATGCTTAACTTATTCTCTAATGTATGGAGTAGTGATTCATCTCAAGAAATAGGTGTGCATGGTCTATGCATGGTAGCTTTTAGTACAAGGGTATCATGTTAGATGCATGGTTTAGCTAGGATGAATGTAGTTATCAAATAAATTTGGTGAAATTAACCTACCTTAGAAATACTAATAGACTCACCTTTGATAGATTCTTCTACTTTTTAGAGCATTCTTCTCTTTTAGTAGAAGTTTGGCTGACATAATATACATTTCTTCTAGAGTAATTTAGATATGGTTCTGCAATTTTTGAGTAGCATATCTTCTAGAATAAATGAATTAATATAAATTTCTACTTATCTGTGGGTTCTTGAGATTTTGATGGGAGCTAACAAGCTACTTTAGTTTATATATATATAAGTGGTTTTTTGTCATGACTGTATGGAGCCATGCTATCTCTTTGATTTCCTATGAAACTCCCCCATGTGCCATTTGGATAAATTGCATTGATGCAATTATACTTCTCTCTCTCTCTCTCTAATTATCTCTCTCTATATATATCTTCACAATGAAAATTTTCATAACCTCTCCCTTATCCATTTCTCTCTCTCTCTCTCTCTCTCTCTCTCTCTCTCTCTCTCTCTCTCTCTCTCTCTCTCTCTCTCTCTCTCTCTCTCTCTCTCTCTCTCTCTCTCTCTCTCTCTCTCTCTCTCTCTCTCTCTCTCTCTCTCTCTCTCTCTCTCCATATATATATATATTTACATATCACATTCTCGAACATATTTTTCATTGCTTTTAGGTTGTAGAAATATGGCGTCCCCCCTCTCTCTAATTATATCTCTCTCTATACATCTTCACAATGAAAATTTTCATAACCTATACCTTATCCATTTTTTTTTCTCTCTCTCTCTGTCTCTCATTCTCGAACATATTTTTCATTAACTTTTAGGTTGTAGCCATATGGTGTCCTGATGTAATTTTGAGTATTCCTAAAACTCCCTTGTGCACTGTTAGGACAATTGGCCTTGATGTAAATATTCTCTCGTCTCTCTCTCTCACACATGATTTTCCTCTTTCTCTAGCATGATCCTAGATATACAAAGATCTCGCTTACATAGTAGACAAATATATATTTTAGTGTGAATAGATAAATAGTCATATCTTCTTAAAATGGATGTTGTGGTCTATGATTCTTGAATTTTTTATGAAGTCTCCGGTGCTATGTTAACCTATTTATATATGAAACATTCTCTCCTAAGCACATGGGTGGATAATTCCACATAACCAAAACCTGGGCTAAATACATATTCCATATATATCTAGTTTATCTAGATATCCTTGGATGGGGGGATGCCTCACAACCATTAGAACTCTATTTAGACTGGTTTAAGGTTGGCTTCCCTTCCAAATTTACTTACCCCTTTTATTTGATGGCTTCAAATATCCTTGATATCTATTCTACTTGACCTCTCAACCCAAACCCTCTCACTTGCCTCCCTTCTTGTGATAAAAATGATCTCTAAACCTGAGGAAATACTCCTCTTGAATGATAGCTCAAAAGTCACACACCTACTTTCCCTCATAACTATATCTTGGTGCTGGCGATTGAGAAGGAGGTCTCAAATACCTACAAATAAGTACTAACAATCTGGCTACAACCACATAATAGGGGTAGAAAGATGACTTGGTACTATTTTCTTCATAGGGTGTTGAGATTTACAACAACGTTTTTCCCCAAAGGACTGTTCTTTTGAAATACCAACAAATGTAGAATAAGTGAAAGGATTTCAAGCGGGACATTGCTCTACAAGAAAATAATTCTTGATGGGTCTGGTCCTTAGGGTCTCTAACATATTTCTCTTTTTGCCATCTTGACACATTGAAAAAGAAGGTAGGGCACATTAACACCAGTTGAGGGAAGTTCAGAATAAAGCCTTTGTGTCCCCTATTTCCATAGATACTTGGATATACCTTACAAGACTCCAATCATCCACTAGTGAAGATTGGAAGCTGGATATTATCAAATGAGAGAAATAATTGGACAAAGGAGAAGTGATCAAATCTCCTATAGTATGAATTTTTAAACTCTTAAAGATTTGCAGCATTGGCATGCATCTATGCTCGTACAAAAGGTCCCCTCACCTTTGACAAACAAAACAATGATTTCTACTTGCGAGCAATTTGGAACATTTAGAGGCCTTACATCAAGTGTGCTTGCAAGGCATTGGATCCCAAGACAAATGTGAAAGCAACATTCTCTGGTTTCATCACTCAATATGGTACATCTTAAACCACCTCTCTGACCTATTTCCCACTCAAGTAGATGAATACTACCTCCCCTTGATCTTGTCTTGGCCAGGTGGACAAGTCGAGAGATTGTCAAAGCATATATAACATATCTACACTTTAGGAATTGTATGCATAATGCTCCAAATGAGCTAAAAAATGACGAGCCCAAGTAAAGGGATAAAACATATTCTTTTTCTTCTCAAACTCTCTTTAGACCTTGAAGACTCCCCATCTCTGAAGACATGACTTCATTTGTGATTCCCTCTCCTATTACTGACTTCTTAGAGGGAAGAGGGAAATCTAGAAGCTTTGTAAGAGGTAGAGGAAAAAGCTTCCCAGTTTGCCAAATGTTTAACTTTTGACCAGATAGTCACACCTACAGGAAAGCGAATTTTGCTAGAAGCGAGTCTTGTTTATTGCCTTTTTGTTACCAAAATTTTGAATTGCTTTCCTCCCAATTTTTGAATCCAACTTTGGAAGTGATTGTTCGCTGCAGTACATTACGATTGGATGGAAATATGATCTACCACTTGAGATTTTTGTCTAATCTACTAAATTCCTCACTTTTGAGCATACCCCTAATTGAAAGTGCTAATTCAATCAATTTTGTAAAGACTTTGATCAATTTGGATGGCATGTATAGCTACTGAGGAAGGTGATTGGGTGTTGGTGTATGAGACTAGTCTTGATAGACAATATTCAACAATAAGAAATATTTCACAGATATGTGTTCGTCTTTATCTTGTAACCATGTACATGAGAATGCGACTTAAACCTTGCATGAATTAGATGAGATAGAAATAAGGATTCTCATTGCAAGGAAAAGAATCAAGTTAATCAAAAGAAGAGATGATACAAATCTCTTTGATTTATAGAAAAGTCAAACGAAGGCTCTGATGAAAATTTTATGGATGTGGATGAAGAAAGAGAGGATGATGTGTTAGATTTATTTGAAAGCTATGATGAAATTGACATGTATGCGAGCTTAAATGAAGACTAAACCTACTGCAAAAAGACATGTCTGACACATGGCAGAGGATGTGCAGGTTTAGAGGGGGTGCATGTCGCGTCGTGGCATGTGCATAATGTGAAAGTAAAAATATCTACCTCACTCTTAACTTTTTTGATGTGTGGGACCGAATGTTACAATGCACATAGTGTGATATATGCAAAAACGGATACCATGGTTTGGCAGGCATGTACATACCTTGTCGGATATGCAAGGCCAGGGATGTTGCATCTTTGCATGTTTTATCACATTAAAGAATGCATAATTTTCTTTAAAAATGTACAAATGTCAAGTTTTTTGAAGTGGCACGCTCATTTTGCATATAAAGTTCAATGCAAACGATCTTTGCCAAAAATAGTACGTGTTATGTGCAACTATAAATGATGTTTCCAAAATGCTTCCCAAGTGAAAAAATGAGTTTTAACATGAAAATTGAGCCCAATGGGATTTTTTCACAAATTTAGGAATTTTCCCTGCTTGTTTGGACATTTTACGGACAAAAAGAGGCATTTTTGGGCTAAAAATGACCATAACATGGTCAAAAATAGCTCAAAATTCCACATTAATGATGGTTTGTTGTTGCTTAATTTGAGAGGAAAGTTTTAAAGCCATTAGTAAGATCATTTGGGCATCCAAGCAAGGACATACAACCATTTCAATCCATGGTGCTAGTGCAATCTCGTGGTGTTTTCACTATGTGTTTGAGGGTGTCAGGCCTCCAATTAGGGTTTTGTCCTCCTTAAAGAACTACTTGGAATTTTGTGATAGACTTTTGAAGCTTCTATGATATGGTCACAACAATGAATTGAAGCGTCAATTTAGGGTTTTCAACAGGGAAAAAGAGCACCGCGTTTGTGCAATTGGGAGCGAGGCTACACCAAATCTTCACACACACAAGAGTTTTGAGTTGATCCTTGTTATTCTCCAAAGTGAATCTTTCATGGATGATTTTTTGTTCTTCTTGAGTGTGTTTTTAGCTTCAAATCATCTATGAATTGCTTAAATTCTCTACGAATCCTCACAATGAGAGGCTCGACGCTTCCTAGCTGCTCTACACACCTCTTGACAACGATAATAGTTGCAAGTGTATACCTTTCACTATTACCACGTATGTTTCCATGTGTATTAACGCGGGTATTGCCGCTAGGTGCCTATTCAAAAATAACGTTACTCATTTGTGTAATGTACCCAACATTTATCCTTATAACTCATTTCAGTTATTTTGCAAAGTAATTGAGATTCCCAATTTTGTCAGTCATCATGATTTTATCTGAGCAAGCGGATTGAAGTCGGGTTCAGAATCTATCTATTTATGATCTTTCTTTATGTGGAACAATAATTCTATGTGGGAACCTAATCTATGTGTGAAGAAAAAGCTTAGAGATAGTATTTTTAAGAAAGAAAGAGAGGTGAGTCAAAATTAGGATACTTCTTTCTTTCTGTCTCTCAAGATAGAATGGGAACTTGTAAGTATAGAGATTTTTAAAAATCGTGCATGAGATTTGTGAACATTTTTTTTAAAAAAAATTAGAGCCGCAACGACGCGCGATCTTTTTCTTCTCCTATTCTTGAAACCCTCTCAGTATTCTTAGCACCCCCCTAGAGACTATATAAAGGACCCTTGTCCTCTCACTTTGTACACACACATCTACAGAAGTGGAAGCTCTCTTGCAATGACGCGCCGGAGCGAGCGTCTCTCCATCAACCTATCACCTTCAAGCCATCTCCATCTCTGATCGTCGACGTGTCGTCTCCTGCTTTGTGAACACTCTCTCTCTCTCTCCAACAACGCATTTTTCTTTTCTCTATTCTGAAGCTATGGCTCCAAAGCGTGTAACGCGAAGTTCTAAGGATGCCCATGCTGTTGCACCATCAAGGAAGGTGCAAAAGAAGATATCATCTACTCCAAATGTTGCTGAAGCGGATGTACTGGTCACGGAAGAAGTCAAAGCCGTCCAACCTCAAATACAGGAGGTAATAAAACATATGGCTAATCCGATAAGGCAAAATTTTAATCCTGCATTGCTATTCATGATGACTTGGGAAGCTACGCATAGGAAACCCCTTAAACCATTCAAAGAAACATGATTCTATCACAAGAAACAAGCATATGTTTTCATAGAATACTGAAAGAACTGTTTGATAAATTGTCACTGTTTGTTGAATTATTATTGCTTAAAAAATTATTATTGTTTGATAAGTGGGTTCTGATTGATATGAAGAATTGGTTGACCATGTTTGAAGAATCATTTAAAGAGAAGAATTTCTAAAAGAATATTTTTTGTTCGTCATTGGTAGCGAGATGATACCGCGGTCTACAGAGATTAAGCTGAAGTTGTCGGCTCTCTTTTGCTCCTCATGGTTAGCGAGATGCCTCGTCGGTAGCCGGATGCCTCGCGGTTAGCAAGATGCCTCGCAGGTAGCGAGATGCCTGGCGGTTAGCAAGATGTCTCGCGGTTAGCGAGATGGAAAGGTTGCTCAATTTGTCGTTAGTGAATAAATCCTTTGCAAAGGCTCTGTTGGTTAGACAGAGGAAGCCCGTGGGTAGTGGAAAACTCATGAGAAATTGGAAAAGTTATTTTTGTTGAATTATAGGGATATCTTTGTTATGCCTTATCTGAACTGTTTTGGTATTGTTTGAAGGGCTGTATAAAAGAACCTGTGTTTGGAATTAATTAAGGAGCACGGTTTGTATATGTAAAACAGTGTGGTAAAAAGTGTGAGTGTGGGATGGAAAGTGGGGCCTAGCTCAGGGGATTTAACATTTGAGAGTTTTTCATTACAAGTTTTTTTGACAATTTTAGCAATCTTTAGAGTTTTTT
Organism: Adiantum capillus-veneris; assembly: GCF_014529385.1. Classification (NCBI taxonomy): domain Eukaryota; kingdom Viridiplantae; phylum Streptophyta; class Polypodiopsida; order Polypodiales; family Pteridaceae; genus Adiantum; species Adiantum capillus-veneris. The sequence goes on from NC_140950.1 coordinate 79,776,913, forward strand.
AACCAAACATGTGCCATAGCATAAAGTATCTATTTACTATAATTTTCAATCATCGTAAGACTCGACATATGTGTGGTTGACGGAGAGAGTGACTTCTAGAGAGATATTATCTATGCGCGTTACGATTGGAAGAAGAGATCATAAATTCTTGAGAGAGAGAGTGACTTCTCTTCTAAAATCTTTAGAGAGAGAGTAAAATTCTAGAGTTGTATATCACTACGTAGAGAGAGAGACCAAGAGGACATAATGAAGTGAAAATGTAAACAGAAAAAACCACCATTTCACAACTTGTAAATAACGGAGGCAGTTTCAGTAGGTGGGAACCAGCTCCTGGAAAGCTGAGCAGCGGATTATTCAGTAATTACCATGACGATTACCATAGTAACTCTAAGAGGCTATAAATAGGACCCATTACATTGTAATCAGGTTGACAATTGTTGGCTGTACTTTTGGGATGTTTTATCTTTTGACTTCCTACTCTTAGTGTGTGGTTGTCGTTCTGAAGCTGTTCCTAAGCTACATTATCCCCACTTGTACTTTTACTCTATAATTCATAATACAGTAGTCGAGTATACTTGAGCCAGATATGCTTTATATCCATTCTTTCTGAATCTGAATCTGAATATGAATATGAATCTGAATATGAACTAAATCCGAATATAAACACTAATTCCAGTCATTCAATTTTTCTATTTCTCATCAGATGTATTCAAGTTCATGTAACTATTCTAGCTCAATTTCTATCTTTTCCTCCATGTTGTATTGTTTGACTAATGAATCACTAGTAGCTGTAAACTCTAACACTGGAATCAGCTATCTAAAGAGACCAGCTCCAATTCCACAACTCATGCCATTAGAGTCAAATATGTTCACAGCGCATGTCATCAGAGTCAAATAATCCACAGCATATATACATGTGATAAAGTAAAATATCATGCCAAATAGAGACAATACTATTTTCAGAGGTAAATAATCCACAGCATATATAAATGCGATAAAGTCAAAATCATGCAAAGTAGAGACAATACTATTTTTCCCAAGCTTGAGATTTTTGAAACAATGTAAGTTTGAGGATATTAGTACATTCGCTAAACTACCACAGGATAGGACCAAAAGTAAAGTACAAAAAAGGAATAGTCGCCATAAATGTAATGGTCACTCTAAAAGGCACATAATTTTCTCCCAAATAGCTTGCAAGTTACTCCTGTCTTTTGCTTGAAATTTGAAATCCTATGCTGCATAAACAATGTTTTTTCAAGATAAATAATCACAAGTGAAATATACCAAAATAAATGTAAAAAACACTTTAATATCATAGAACAAAATTCTAGGTTAGTGAAAGATGCATACCAAAATAGATGTAATCAAATGGAGAGAGAAATATTCCTTGGTTGTCTAAGAATAAAGGCAATGTCCATTAATGAGAGGTGTGGCTGATGGATAATCATGTGCTCCTTAGGTTCAAGGCCAGGAACTTTTGTGTACATATAGTACATATGTTTGCATGCCAAAAAGGATTTGTTGGTATTCTCTTGGTTTTGAAAACCTGGACACGTGCATGTTAGACTCTCTTTTATATGAATCTCATAACTATTTTCAGTGAGAACTCGGAAAACTACATGCTCTTGAGACCTTTTCACTTCATCCAAAAATATAATTTTCATACTATTACATGCTTCCAATTTCTTCATGGCCTCTTAAGAGATTCCATGCCTTCACTTTTTCTTTCTCGAGCTGCCACCACCTTCTTCATAGTCGCCAGCCGGAGGTTGTGGATTTACCATTGAATTCTCTGTCCCGAATCCACTCAGATGCAGCACTACAGGCAGGGATTTTAATTACGTGATGATGCATTTTGTTAAATGTTAATTATTGTTTTTATTATCACTATTTTTTTCATGTTAATAAACATATCTAATGTCATGACCTACGAAAACCGGTACAAAACGTAGAACTGGCGTGACAACCAACAATCCCGGTAGGGTCGGCGGGTTTAATATGAAACCCGGCAGGCCCTGACGGGACAAGCAAGAATCCCGCCCGGCCCATCGTGTACCCCCTCCATATTTGGCGTCTCTATATAAACCTTTTATAGACATCACATCACATGACCTCTTCCTCTAAATTTGATCATTCTTTAACACTAGGTTGGTAATGGGATACTTTTATGTCCTGTGAAGTGACCATTTTCCTTGAATTATGTCAAGAGTTTCAAAATAGATTTTAAGGTGCTATCTGTCTAGAAAGTTGTCTCATGAGATGAAAAAAACTCGACATTTTTTTTGGAATATCGATTCCATCTTTAACCTTGTCCTTGCACAACATTTCACAACCTAAACTGTGTGAAAAAACGGGTCCTATTTTTGGCTTTTTTCAACTTTTTGCAACTATACCACTCTAGAATTCATGTTTGTGAGGTCTATAACGCTAGAGAACTATCTTTAGTAGCCCTCAACATGTCCTGATGCTTCTAGGGAGAAATAAATGTTAAAGTTGTAAGTTATGACCAAATTACAAAAATTGTCAAATCCTGTTTTTTAGCCAATTTTAGCTCTTCTATGATTTTTTTGGTGGCTTTCATGATATCCAAATGCAGTTTTGATTTTTCATGTCGCATATTGTAACATAAAGCTAATATTCCTTGAGTTTTGGGGCACCTATTACCCTATTTTTCATAGTAGACAACGATGGTTGATTTTTTCAATTATAGAAGAAAACGAAACACTCTAGTATATCAAGTATAGCTTTTTCAAGATTGTTAGTTTCTTGTGACAACTACATTCATTTTGTAGGTAGTAACCATATCTAGTCATAAGGATCAAATTTGGCTAGATATTGAATAGTTTCTATGGGATTCTACAACTCATAATGTTGAACCCAGTTTTCTCATGTTTGCTGTATTTAGCACTTCATCTTTGTCCCCAAGATTCCCCTTGGTAAGAGATGTATTATTCTTTTGACATGCTCCATGGCTTATTATGAACCTAAAGGACAATAGGGAACTAAGAAAACATGCATATATTACTTCTATTGAGCGTGGCTATAGAAACTTTGATGATAGGTTTGTAGAATGATGAACATTCAACTTTTTTGTACCTATTTATGTTGGCAAAACAAAAACTAGTGAGTGAGAAGCAATCATATGTTCTGATCACCAACCCATTGAAGTTAACTAGGGAATTTATCTCAAGTCCTACAAAAATCCCTAATCTTATTTTTATGCAACAAAACGTAAGAAATGACTGTTTTGATGAAAATGTACTGGTCCATCAACTTTGGAGGCTTGGTGTGACCAAAAGATGAGAAATTTTACAAGTTTCTTATTTTTTCCATGTACTGGCCTTGAACTATAACCTCATGAAAGGATTTCACAAAATGAGTGGATCTACTATGGTTTTGGAGGTTTTTTTCAAAACCCTGAAAGGACACTTTTATGTCCTGTTAGGTTACCAACCTAGTGTTAAAATTTAGAAGAAAAACTAAAGGTAAAAAAATGAATAGTCTTAAAAAACAATAAAACTTAATGTAACTCTGATCATGGATCATTAGTTCTTTTTTGGTCTGAACTGATTCTTGAAAGGAGGTAGAAAGGTGAATCTTTGGGTCGGTATCTCTACATTTGGGATGGACTGATCTCATGTTTCGTTCACCGTTATATTTGCTAAATTGATTGCTATTTCGATTAGAGCTCCAATCATGGGTCATTAGTTCTTTTTTGGACTGGACTGGTTCATGAAAGGAGGTAGGAAGGTGAATCTTTGGGTCGATATCTCTACTTTTGGGATGGACTGATCACATGTTTTATTCACCGCTGTATTTGCTTGCTATTCCGATCAGAGCTCCAATCATGGGTCATTAGTTCTTTTTTGGACTGGACTGATTCATGAAAGGAGGTACAAAGGTGAATCTTTGGGTCAATATCTATACTTTTGGGATGGACTGATCACATGTTTGATTCACCGCTCTGTTTGCTTGCTATTTCGATTAGAGCTCCAATCGTGGGTCATGAGTTCTTTTTTGGACTGGACTGGTTCATGAAAGGAGGTAGGAAGGTGAATCTTTGGGTCGATATCTCTACTTTTGGGATGGACTGATCACATATTTAATTCACCATTGTATTTTCTTGATCATGTTTGAGTAGATTGAGGTTTATTCCCTTCAGGCTTCACTACTACGCTTGTGTGTGATATTCATTATAACACTAATGTTTGGTTTGAATAATACTTGAAAGAAGAGATAGCATACTGAGCTATGTTTATTGGTATTGCAGGCATCCAATAAGTATGTCTTCCACCGGGAATGTGAGCGGTGATGTTGGTGTCTCAAGCCTCGCTTCCTTGAGGAGACCTCCTACCTCGATGCCAGGTCCTGCTTCGCAGAGCACCACTTCACAGGGCAAGCAAAAGGCAAGATGGAAAAAGTCCAGGACCTGAGTGGAATTTTGCCACAAATTTAAATAAGTATCAAGATTGGAAATGTAACTTTTGTGGTGAAGAGAAATCTGGAGGAGCACCAAGAATAAGGGATCATTTTCTAGGTGGCAATACCAGAATCCAAGGAGGAAAATGCAAGGGCTTAGGTGGGGTATCATTGGCCATTGTCACCCTTGATGCATGGAAACGCATTGGGGAGTATGGTGCTGGATTTACCCCTCCAACATATCACCATATGAGAAACCAATTGTTGGATAAATGTTACACAAGCACACAACAGGATATTCAAAGGGTAATATTAAATGCAACAGAACAATCTGGATGCACCATAGTTAGTGATGGTTGGTCCAACGTTCAAAGGCGGCCATTGATCAACATCATGCTTGTATGTCCTCGTGGTGAATGTTTTATCAAAGCTGTGGATAACTCTAGTCAAATAAAGTCTGGCAGTTTTATAGCTGACATCATTGGCGACGCAGTTGAGGAACTTGGAAAAGAAAATGTTGTCCAAGTAATCATGGACAATGCCCAAAATTGCAGGGCTACAGGTAGGATACTTGAAAGTCGTTTCCCTCATCTATATAGTGCTGGTTACAGTACACACAGCTTGAACTTGGTATTGCAAGATTGGTACAAGAGTAATGACAGAGAGTGGTTCAAATGGATAGTAGACAATGCTCGCTTAATAGTCAAGTTTGTTTTGAAGCGTCAGAGGGTTCTTGACATGTACCGTCAGAGGATGTCTACTATGTTAAAACTACCGTGCGAAACTAGATTTTGCACCAACTACTATACGGTAGAATCACTAATAAAAAATAAGAATGCTGTGATGGAGACATTTGTTTGTGCCACTTTTTCAGAATGGGAGGCCGATCAAAGGGAGAAGATAAAAATCATAATAGGGGTGATCAGAGATCTACTAGCTGATCGCCACTTCATGATGTGGTGGATGTGCACAATGTCATGATGCCAATTATGCTCGCATTATGCCAGCTTGATTCTGCCTTGCCTAACATAGGTAAGGTGTGGATGGCTTGGTGGAGTGTTCAAGAAAGCCTTCCAAATCCAGAGGAGCCCCAGGAGCCAATTGTGAAGCCTTGGAAGACACCATTCACTCAAAAGAGGAGAGAAATTCTGAGAAAGTATGTGCATGGTCGATGGGTTGGAGCACATAGTCTACTACACAGCATAGCTTTCTTATTGGATCCAGAGTATTGGGCAATGGAAATAGACAAACTTGATGAGGAGATGCTGGAAGAATTTTATGATATGATAGGCAAGTTTTATGATGATCCTGATGAGCATGCATTAGCTGTTACTGATCTTACGAAGTTTAAACTCAAAGAGGGTAAGTTTGGCACATAATTTGTGCAGAAACTTTCCATGGAGCAACCAGCGTGGAAGTGGTGGATGATGAATGGTGGTAGTGCACCCACCCTTAAATGCCTAGCTGTTAGAATACTAACCCAATGTGCATCCAATTCAAGTTCTGAGAGAAACTGGAGTTCAGAAACTGTTTATCTTATGAGCTTTTTTTAATATTTAGTTTAAGGTTTAGACATTTTCTTAATAATAAACGAAGCCCTTAAAAACCTTTACAAGGCCACAAATCAATATTAAAGCTTCATAATGGGTGAAAGCATGTTTACTTGTCATGCTTTTTCATGTCCCGGACAATGCTAACTAGCACAATTTTGACATATGCTAACTAGTACAATAACTTGAGCTACATCTCCAAGATCTATGACATATGATATATCAATAGAAAGCACTCGAAACAAGGAATCCAAATGTACAACCTCCGACAAATTTTGATATTAGTTGTAAAAAATTTACCGGACGCCCAACTTTTTGAAGATGTGCTAACTTGAAACTGCTAACTAGCACAAAAAGCGCGACAGGTTAACATGCTTTCACCCTAATATACAAAGCCCTAACAAATCTTTGCATTATCACATATCATAATTGAAGCTGAAGTGAAGACAATTCACAATTCACTAATAAATTCTCGCAAGACAACGAGTAAATGTTTTCAAATGTTACAAAAACTATCCAAGTGATAGTAAAATATTTGTGAGAATATCTTCATTCTCCTGTTCACGCTGACCTTTAATCTTATTATAATATTCAGACATTTTGAACATTGCATATAGCTTTTTGGATATCTCATACTCACATATAGCACAATGAAAGCTATTCATCATGCTTTGCATCAAGCATGATATATGGTACATATGTCCGCATGGCAAGCTGAAGTGACCACACCACTCATGAAAGAATGATCTACATATGGGACAAGGACCATCGTGCTCACCAGAAGCTAGAGGGGCCTCAATACATGTTGGGTGCTCAATCAATGTGGCAGCATTTTGTTTTTTTTATAGTAGTCGCCTCTAAATCTTTTACATGGCGAGATAGTACCTTCACCTCCCTTTGCAAGTCTCTATTTAGGGTTGCTTCTGCATGAGAGCCTTGTGTATCTTGTGATGCTTGCCTGAGTTTAGTTTGAAGCTCCTCCTTAACTTGGTGCACTTTCATTCATGCACCTTCTAGTGACAATGACATCTCTTGCCGTGTGACGGTGATTGCACTGCTGCGAATGTCCTCAACCGTCATATGAGGTGTCCTTGAGTTGAAGTCCACTGCTTCACCCAAGACATAATGCATGTATAACATCTTGGCAAACCACAATGGAGAATCCATATGATGCATAGGATGACCCATAACATCGAGATATATGTTCTCTCCATTGTCTCGTATGTCTGCATTAATGCATTGTGATAGCTTGAGTCGGCCTTTCTTGATGTTGTCATTTGCAACGCCTGGCCATATGGATTTGACCATTTCTGGGTCAATCCTAGAGTTCACATCTTTCCATTGTGTACCCACTGGGTTGGCCCACTGGGAGCAACGAGCTGCAATTTGAGCGGTGTCATTCACTCCACCGCCTTGACCTATGGATCTGAGACGCTCAAAAGCGCGCTTAGCCCTTTGATTATCATTATCCATATCCTGATTAAACACTATACGTCAGTTACGGCATATAAACTTAATGATAATCAATTGCTATAAGAGTAACCACCATTTTACGACAATCAATTGATAAAAGAGTAACCACCATTTTACGACAATCAATTGATATAAGAATAACCACCATCATACGACAATCAATTGATATAAGAGTAACCACCATTTTTTAAATCAATGAATGACAATCAGTGATTCCACGTGGCTTATTGCTTGAAACTTAAGAGAAAAAACAAAACTCATAGAAAATTTGTTGTCTATTGAGATATAACAAAGTATTTTTATTACTCATACATCATCCATGGCGCATAAAACCCAAATTTTAAAAGTGCTTCTATAAGTCAAACGTCTCAGAAAACCCTGCTTCATAAAGTACATCATATATCCATTAAAAAAAAGCTACACTCATTTCAGAGGGAGGGCGTAAGCATCGTTTTGGCTGGGCTTCAAATCTTTCTAATTCTTCATCCAAAAGTGCCAAGGTCTTTCTCTCTGTGGATTTATTCCTCACCCAACCTTCCACAACAATCCTAGATATGGCTTGTACCTCCACTGAAACCTTATGTTTGAGCCAATCTGTGTTGTAGTAGTCAGAGAACTCTCCACAAAACTTACAAAATTGCGATATCACCCATCCTATGGCGTACACATCTGTGGCCTTAGTCCATGGGCACGGGTGATTGCCATCTAGTAATTCAGGAGCTCGCCAAGGATGAAGATTTTACCAGTTTTCATCGGTATTGTTGGTCTTTTGTGTCTCTAAGCCAACACGCAGAGCCAATCCCCTATCAATTATTCCAATACGGGGAGTGAGATCCTTGGTAAAGTCCAACATGATGTTCCATGGATGGAGATCATTGTGGATCACTCCCTCGTCATGTGCAAATCGCAATGCCTTCACCAAGGCACGGATCAACGAGGGAGCATGATTGCACAGGCTCTTGATACGTGTTTTTAGGTCTTTAGAGGGCTGCTCCCATTTAAAGTCTGTAGGGATCTTTCCTTTCCCCTCTTGATGCGCTACAAGCGTCGTGAAAGAGCCATGTGGATGGGGCACTGTCTCCATAAGATCACCTAAAGTTCCCTCATTGAAGTAGGGGAATATCAAAAACCATGGCAACGTTACAGAGTGGGCAATACTCCTCCCAATCTCTCTATGGTTGAGATCTACCCCACTTTCTGATGCATAGATTTTTCACTGATGCTTGGCCTGTCCTTTGAACTCCTTGGCACAATAAATATTCGTTGCAGGACGGAAACTGATCCCTTTGATTTGAACTTTCCACCCTATGCCATAAGCCCTTGACCCAAGTTTCTTGATCTTCTTAATCGACTTATTTGGAATTCCCAGAGTCATACTACATTTAGAATTGTATATACTGCTCTCCAGGTGACTGGGAGAAGCAGTAGAACCCGATGTTCCCTCAATGGCAGCCTCCTCAATAAAAGGTTCTCCAACTTGGTTGCTCCCCACAACTCTGGTGATAGCCATTCGCATTTTCTTGCTTAGGCCAAATTGTGTGTCTATGTGGGATGCTCGCCTTGACCTCTCCTTTTCAGCTGTCCATCTAGTGTTCCAATGCTCTAGCTTACCGTTGTCTACTTCTTGAGGGCATTCCTCTTTCAAATCAGAGGCCACCTTGGGAAAATTGCCCACCCAACTGCTCAGTAATGAGTTTATTGATTCGGTTGTTTTGTCTGGATATAACAACAACACTGTGCGGGCAATCTCACTGTATAATGATTGCAATCTAGACTCATCTGCAACAATCTGCGCTATATCGTCGGGATCTAGTGCACTGACGATTGTAATCAACAATTGTCTAATTTTCTTTTTGAACTCTATCATTGAAGTAGAAGAAGGATCCATTTTGCCTGTAATGGTATTATTTCAAAGAACACATTGTGAAATATAACTATGTGCCACTGCATTTGGATCTTTTCTACGTGAAAGAAAAAGTGCAATATAGACCATAGATCTCGTACGCTTTTGTAGTGACACACCTAATCGCAATTGCAACCATGTGCCAATGCCTCACCGTACGACAACTTACAAACAGATGCTCCTGTCATTCTAGCAGCAACACACCTAGTCGCAATTGCAACCAGATGCCGAAGCATGAATGACTGGGAGCAACATGAAACATAGTCACCCTACGCTTTTGCAAATGACACACCTAGTCGCAATTGCAACCATGTGCCAGTGCATCCACGCACGGTGACTTATTTCAAATAGATGCTCCTGTCATTCTAGCAGAAAAACACCTAGTCGCAATTGCAACCATGTGCCGAAGCATGAATGACTGGGAGCAACATAAAACATAGTCATCCTACGCTTTGCAATGACACACCTAGCCGCAATTGCAACCATGTGCCAGTGCATCCACACACGGTGACTTCTTTCAAACAGATGCTCTTGTCATTCTAGTAGCAACACACCTAGTCGCAATTGCAACCATGTGCCGAAGCATGAATGACTGGGAGCAACATAAAACATAGTCATCCTACACTTTTGCAATGACACACCTAGTCGCAATTGCAACCATGTGCCAGTGCATCCACGCACGATGTCTTCTTTCAAGATTCAAGCATATGAAGCATTATGAAATTATTTGAGCACATTCATGAATTAGATGCTACCGTCAATCTAGCAGAAACACACCTAGTTACAATTACAACCATGTGCCAAAGCATGAATGACGGGAAGCAACATAAAACATAGTCATCTTGCGTTTTTGCAATGACACACCTAGTCGCAATTGAAACCATGTGCCAGTGCATCCACACACGGTGACTTCTTTCAAACAAATGCTCCTTTCATTCTAGCAGCAACACACCTAGTCGCAATTGCAACCATGTGCCGAAGCATGAATGACTGGGAGCAACATAAAACATAATTACCCTACGCTTTTGCAATGACACACCTAGCCGCAATTGCAACCATGTGCCAGTGCATTCACGCACGGTTACTTCTTTCAAACAAATGCTCCTGTCATTCTAGCAGCAACACACCTAGTCGCAATTGCAACCATGTGCCGAAGCATGAATGACTAGGAGCAATATAAAACATAATCATCATACGCTTTTGCAATGACACACGTAGCCGCAATTGCAACCATGTGCCAGTGCATCCATGTAGGATGATTTGATAAAAGAAATTTTAAACCTTTAAGTTTTAACGCAAAAAAACATCAATAAAATAAGGAAGGGTTTAAAAAATTACTACTACACTGCTTTGATAATGTGGAAAGCTGCCAAAAAGTTTGGTGAAGACTTTGCAATGTACCTCTTTTGTGAAAAGACAAGCACCGACGTCATCTTTATATAGCCATGGTGGGCCTGGCGGGCAAATAGCTTAACCCGGCGTGACCGCCGGGAAGATTCTATAGCCCGGCGGGCTACGAGCCGGTCTCCAGGTCTCCCTGGAGGTTAAAAAATATGAATTTCAATTAGCAAAATATTTGTTATTTTGCATTTCTATTCTTATTAACCTGAAATTATAGTGTGATCACGTCATTTTGAAATCCCTGGCTGCAAGTTCCTGTGTGGAGATATCTGTCCCTCTTGCTATTCGCCAAACATTCCGAGCAGGAGGTAGATCTTTGACTTGTCTTTTGATTCATCGAGTATGCAAAACATCATGATTATAAAACCATAACCATTGCTCAATTGTTTTACCCTTCAAAATTCTTTCAGACCATATACATGGAGCAACAAGACCAACTGAGCGACTGTGCAAGATATTGTCACAATTTTTTCTCCCTACTATTCCAAAACATTTTCTTTGACTTTGAATGGGAATCTCAAAACCCTAAGTTGGGGAGATTGTAATGTACCCAACATTTATCCTTATAAGTCAATTCAGTTATTTTGTAAAGTAATTGAGATTCTCAAATTTGTGAGTCATCATGAGTTTATCAGCGCAATCGGATTGAAATTGGGTTCAAAATCTATTTATTTATGATCTTTCTTTATGTGGAACAATAGGTTTATGTGGGAACCTAATCTATGTGTGAATAAAAAGCTTAGAGATAGTATTTTTAAGAAAGAAAGAGAGGTGAGTCAAAATTAGAATACTTCTTTCTTTCTCTCTCTCCAGATAGAATGGAAACTTGTAAGTATAGAGCTTTTTAAAAATCACGCATAAGATTCGCGAACGTTTATAAATAAAAAAATAAAAAAATATAGAGCGGCGATGACGCGCAAGATTTTCCTTCTCCTATTCTTGAAACCCTCTCAGTATTCTTAGCACCCCCCTAGAGCGTATATAAAGGACCCTTCTCCTCTCACTTTTTACACACACATCTACAGAATCGGAAGCTCTCTTGCAACGAGTCTTACCATGCACCGAGCGAGTTTTCCCAAGCAAAGACAAACCCGAGCAAGTGTTTGTACACAATATAGTAAATTTTATCATCAACAGAATATTTATTGTTTGTGATATATTGATGCACTACAACAAAAAAAAAAATTCAATGGATAGACTACCTCCTAAATTCCAAAAGATCAAAGTTTACTTTTAAGGAAAATAGCACAATATTTGAAAATATTATTATGCAATGAAATAACATCTCTAAGAGTACCATTAACTGAAATTCTAGATGACTCATTCCCAAAAAGAATTTGGAAAAGAATCTATCCAAACCCATATCATATAGACTTTCAAGTATGAACTCCCATTCAATTCTATCATAGGCCTTATCATACGCTTTGTGATCAATTGTTTGTGAAAAGATATTTTAGAATACATTTTTTAACAATTTTGTAGTGTAGTGATCACCATCATATCCAATAATCAATTAATTATTATGATCTTCGAATGTACATTGGTGCTAGTACTACTACTTGTAGTCATCTGAAATATTGGCGGCTGCAGGAATCATATCATAGTAGTGCAAGATGTTGCTCATTCCTCCTAGCCTTGTTGCTACAGTATTGGGTATTGTACGTACAAGTACCAACTCTGATCGCTCAACCCCAGCCAATCCCAATCTGTCTTCTTGCCATCAATCGGGATCTTGCCCCTGGTCTAGTGTGTGACTGCTCTGCGTTTTGCATGATGTGATGAATATATGAGCAAGAAAGTTCCCAAGGCCGAACTCAAAACCACTCCCGAACGTGACTCCAATCCCGAGCCTAGGGGTAGCGCTCAGATCCTCTATAGAGCCTAGGGGTAGCGCTCAGATCCTCTATAGAGTCTCCTCCAGCCTGGCTCCCATCTTGCAAATCTCGGAGACCATGAGGTTCGATGCCCTAAAGAGAGTATGGGACTACATCAAGGCTCAGAAGCTCCAGAGTAGTGTTTAGAAATGGAAGATCTTATGTGATCCTCCCCTTAAGAAGGCATTTAGACAAGACAATGTTAAGGTGTCAGAAGTGCTTAAGTGCTTGAATCCCCACTTGTCAGCACATTTTTTGTTGATGGTATCAGGTTGTTGGCGATGTAGATGAAAGTGGACAAATAAATAGAACGAGTATGTGCCTACGTGTTTGGAAAAAGAAAAGTAGACGAGAATCAAATACGGATTCCGCGTACATCGAAGTAAAAATGAAAAGCAAGAGGGGGGCAACATTCATTGTCACTAGCAAGGCGAAGGGGGGAAACATGCGTCGTTGCTAGCAGGGTGAAGGGGAACAAAGGCCTCGCATGGTGCAGCACCTGCAAACCTCAAGCATGCACAATTGGGCACCGCATGGTGATCTTATTTTTAAAAATATTTCATGTTGGAGCTATATATGTCTCACTCTACTCAACTTGGTCTCACCTATATATTTGTATCTTGTCCTCAATATGAATCAGTCTTTGGGAGCGTATATGGTGTGTATCTTGTCTCGTCTCTCTCTCTCTTTCTCTCTACATCTCAACATGGTATCAGAGCAGTAACGATCCCGCGCCGATTCAATTCATGGTGACAAAACAGTATGTGTATGCGATTTGCATGTAAGATTCAAAAGTTGCTACAAATTTTATTTTTGAGCATTGATTCTTGTTGACTGTGGTTGTTTTGTGTTAAGAAGAATATGATTAGTGTTTTGTGTGGCATTTATTGCTAATCAATCTAATCGTTGATTACGTTTTCTTGTTGATGACACCCTGAACTTCATCTCAATTTTTCTTGTTGTTCTGCTCAAAATTTGGAGAAACGGGAAAAGCGCAATGGAGTGTAGCACAATGGCACTTTTCATCCAAAACTTGTCATCTCCTCGAGCTCTTCGATTTGAGTTCTAGGTTTGCGTCAATCGGAGTTCACAGCAGAAAGTTATGTTGTTTTTACTGCAATTGATCTTGACGCAGCTTTCTTCGTCCTACTTCTTCGTGAAGCGTCCACGATCATTTTTCTTATTTTGGCGTTAACTTTTTCGAGAAGATTTATCTTTTTGCTATTCGTATTGTGGCCATCAATCTTGCGTCTCACGCCACTCTATTTTGAGGACTCTTTTATTATTAACGTCTCCTTTACCCTGCCTTTTTTGGGTGACGTCTCTCACATCTTTCGACGTTCCTTGAGCATCCTTCTTACGTTTATCATTGAAAGAACGCAGTCCTCATATCTCTCTCATTCTCAATTGTGGCCTTCACCATATATGGTGTGCAAATTCTGCGATCTTATCTTATACGTCTTCTCGCAACAAGATATGGCTATGAATATTCTCGTCAACGGCTTTCCTTCTAGCCAGCGTTCTATTCCTCCTTTCCAAGGTCAAGGTTTTCTAGGCTGGAAAGCAAATATGTTGTTAATTCTTGAAGGCGATGAACTCTACGATGTTGTTCTTGGAAATCATGTTTGTCCGCCTCAGCCTGTTGATATTTGAAGGACCTATATTTGAAGATTGGAATGTTGCCTATACGGGTTGGCAACGACGTGATAAAGGAGCTCATCGATAGATTCTTTCTGCTCTTACTGATTCCCTTTTGCTTGATATGTATGAACTTCCTACTTCCCACGACGTATGGAAATACCTTATTGCAAACTTTGAGAAGAAATCTGTCATAGAAATACTTTATTTGAGAGAGTTGCTTAACAAGTTACAATATGAAGTTGGTACTGCCATGACGGGACATATTGAATCTTTCAAATCTATTATTAATCAACTTGCTGCTGCCGGTGATCCTGTTCCACAAAAGCAACTAATTACACTTCTCTTTGATACGGTGAAGGACTCTTCTTATGATAACATTGTTACTATTCTCTCTAATAAAGATGGTCTTGATTTCGACCAAGCCTGCATGTCTTTAATTGAATACTCTCAACGTCAAGAACGTCGTAATGTTGGTCATGATACAGCTATGATTTCACAAGAGGAGACTGAGTCACAACAGATGGAACGGGCTTTTTATGCTCGAAGGCGTCCATTTCAACGAGGAAACCGCAGAGGTGGCCGTCGTGGTAATATTTTCTCTCGTATCAAATTTCCTAATAAGCAATGTTCTTACTGCAACAGAAATGGCCATACTGAAGATGATTGTTGGGCACGTCAATATGATGAAGAACACAATATTACCACAAAACAACCACGTTTATCTAGAGACTCTTCTTCTTCTTCTTGTGAATATTGTGGACGATCTGATCATCCCACTCATATGTACTATAAGCGTCGATTCGACATAGATCGCAATAGAGCATATGCTAATGAACATCAAAACAACATTGTACCAGAAACAAGTTGCGTCCTATGTTCAGTTGCTCCAGACAGAATACTTCATGTACGCGATGGATCACTTTTTATTGTCGATTCTGGTGCTACAGGAAATATGACATATCAGTCTAAGTGGCTCCATAACTATCATCCACTGCCAGTTCAACGTGTTGTTTATCTTGCTGATGATACTACTTGTCAAGTAAAGGGTATTGGAGACTTATATCTTGGTACCTTATCTTCTTCCACTCGAATTTTTCGAGGAGTATTACATGTACCAAATCTTCAACGTAATCTTCTTTCAGTTGCTAGACTTGTTGATCTTGGCCTGTTTGTTGGATTTGATCATACCAAATGCCTAATTGAGAAAGATGGACAGACTATAGCCACTGCTCCTCGAAATGGTAATTTGTTTGAACTCTCTCTCAACGATGCTGTAGCAAATGTTGTCACTGATCCAGGTGATCATGATTGCGAAGTATGGCATCACCGTTTTGTTCATGCTGATTTCTCAAAACTCCTTGATCTTCAACGTCATGATCTTGTTCATGGCATGGATCTTAAAGCCCATCCCCATATGGGAATTTTTGAATATTGTGCTCTTGGGAAACACAATCGAAAACCCTTTCCTCTTTCAAATACAACTCATTCTCATGACATATTGGATCTTGTTCATACTGATATATGTGGACCTCTACCTTCTTCGAGATCACAATATCGCTACTTCATTACTTTCATTGATGATTTATCAAGGTATACGACTGTATTTCTACTTAGACAAAAATCTGAAGCCTTATCTGTTTTAAACAATTCCACAAGGCTGCGGAACTTCAAACTGGTCGTCGCCTTAAGAAGCTTCGTAGTGACAATGGAGGGGAATATGTTTCTCGAGAGTTTGTGAGTTACTGTGCTGACATTGGAATTCATCATGAACACACTATTCCATATTCGCCTCAACAGAACGGTGTTGCTGAACAAAAGAATCGCACTATTCTCAATGCTGTAAGATGTATGTTGATTCATTCTGGCTTATCTCGTGTTTTTTGGGCTGAAGCTGCTTTGACAGTAGTATTTATTCAGAATCGTCTTCCTACTACTGCACCCTCTGGTAAGATACCCATCACACCATGGACAGGTGACATTCCTTCTGTATCTCATTTTCGAACCTTTGGATGTATTGCTTATATTCATGTTCCCAAAGATACATGAACAAAGCTTGATGCTCCTGGTCTTAAAGTTACTTTTATTGGATATTCTGACACTTCCAAAGGATACAAATTCTATGACCCTTCTTCCAAGAAAGTATTTGTGATGCTACTTTTAACGAACAGCTTATGGGAGGCTCATGGTCCATGGATGATTCTGATGATGCTAAATCATTGCTTTAGGCTTTTCCATTTCTTTCAGAAGATGAAACTCTTCCTATAGAGCAACTTTCCTCTTCACAACCATCCATTCCGAATGTTGCCAATGATGATATTGATATTTTTGTTGATCTGCCTATTGATTTTGAACATGGCTCATGTCATGTTTATGATGACAATATTGCTGATAATGCTTTTTCTACTTCCGAAGATCCCATTACTTATGATGAAGCTATCTCTTCACCACAAAAGGATCAATTGCAAGAGGCTATGGAAGCAGAGTACGATTCTCTTATCTCTAAAGGTACATGGATACTAACTAAATTACCTCCTGGTCGTACAGCTATTAAATGTAAGTGGGTGTATAAGACAAAAGTAAAAGCAGATGGATCTTTTGACAAGTTCAAGGCACGTTTAGTTGCAAAAGGTTACTCCCAAGTAGCTGGTGTTGATTATCAAGAGACTTTTTCACCAGTTTTTTGCATTACAAGTGTTTGAGTTTTATTGCCATTTGCTGTTCAATTTGATTTAG
This sequence comes from Adiantum capillus-veneris, assembly GCF_014529385.1. NCBI lineage: Eukaryota > Viridiplantae > Streptophyta > Polypodiopsida > Polypodiales > Pteridaceae > Adiantum > Adiantum capillus-veneris. Next base: position 79,793,907 of record NC_140950.1, read on the forward strand.
AAGCTCATCAAATGGATGTGCGAACTGCTTTTCTTAATGGTGACTTGGAAGAGGAAATTTATATGGAACAACCAGAAGGGTTTGTTATTCCAGGTAAAGAAGACCTTGTTTCTCAACTCCATAAGGCACTATATGGTCTCAAACAAGCTTCGGGAGCCTTGTATACAAACTTTGATCTTTTTCTCACCTCTAAAGGATTCATCTCTTGCTCGTCCGACCCCAACTTATACATAAAACGCCAAGGTAGCAGTTTTGTGATTCTTGCTCTTTATGTGGATGATACCATCCTTATTTCCAATGATTTGGGATTTCTTCAGCAAGAGAAAAAGTTATTGTCTTCTGCATTTGATATGGTGGATCTTGGAGAGATTCACTCGTGTCTTGGCATTCAAATCGAACGGAACCATACAAAAGGTATTTTATTCCTTCGACAGTCAAAGTTTATTGCAGATACTATTCAAAAATTTGGTATGGAATCTTCACATTCAGCCAACACAACTTGCCTTGCGAGCTCTACGAAGAACACTTCTGACAATGGCAGTCAACTTGTCACAAATCAACCTTATGCTAAATTGATTGGATGTCTTCAGTTTGTTGGCATGAAGACTCGTCCTGATATTCTGTTTGTTGCTAATTATCTTGGACAACATCTTGCATGTCCTTCTCTTAAGCATTGGTCTGCTACAAAGCGTGTGTTGAAATACTTGAAAGGCACTACAGATTTTGGTTTAGTCTATCGATGACAACACACATCGGATTCTATGCAATCTCTTTCTCTTTTGGGTTACACAGATGAAGACTGGGCAAGCTTACATTTATCTATGCGATCTACTAGTGGAAATTGCTTCTTTATAAATGGTTGTCTTGTTTCTTGGACCAGCAAGAAACAACGTTGTGTTGCAGCTTCTACGACTGAGTCAGAATATGTTGCGGCATCACTTGCAGCTGGTGAGTTGATTTGGCTTCGACAAATGCTGGTTGATATTGGTCACTCTCCTCTTTCTAGCACACCCTTGCGGTGTGACAACCAAAGTGCTATTAGTCTTGCAAAAGACTATGTTCAACATAATAAGTCAAAGCACATTGCTGTCCATTATCATTATGTCAGGTATGAAGTACGCAAAGGAACCATTATGGTTGAACATTGTCCAAGTGACCAGATGATTGCAGACATTTTGACCAAAGGCCTCAACGAGTCACGTTTCATCCTCTTGCGCTCGGAGCTTGGAGTTGCTTCAACCTCACTCTTTCTAGATTAGCTTCTTTGCTATTGTAATAGCTTTGTACATATGACATTGTAATCTTTTACGTACCATGCACTATGCACACTCCACATTTGCACATTGTGATCTCTAAGTCACTTGAATATTTGTACATAGATGCACATTTCAATTTCACATCATCATCGCTGGTTCATATTTTCACATTGTATAGGGGCTTGGGTTTTTCCCTTGAACTCCCCAGGGTTTTTTCATCCAAAGCTAGAGACCTTTGTTTGAGTGGGGGTGTTGGAGCTGTATATGGCTCACTCTACTCAACTTGGTCTCACCTATATATTTGTATCTTGTCCTCAATATGAATCAGTCTTTGGGAGCGTATATGGTGTGTATCTTGTCTCGTCTCTCTCTTTCTCTCTACATCTCAACATTTCAGGCAAATTTTCTAGACTACGTTACCACGTTGATTTGATGTTGCGAGGAATGGTCTTGAAGTGACCATTCCCCATTATAAGTGCGATCTCGTGGTGATCGGCACATGAGGTCGCACTTATAACGGGGGAATGGTCACTTCAGGACCATTCCGAATTGACAAAAGTCCAGGGGTGGAGGGCCATCAACAATGTAGGTTACAGTGCCATCAATAATGTAGGCAGTGAATAGTGCAGGTGACAGTGCCGTCAACAATGTAGATGACAAATTCCGGGCATTAATTTGGCATGCAATGATTGGCCCATCTTGCACAAAATTATGGCTGCAGACATGGCATGCAATGATTGCTTCATCCCTTAGAAAAATTGTGGCCTATCGCTTTCAACATTCCGTTCGTTGATGTTTTCGCAGTACAGACCGTTTCATGGGCTGATTTGTTCGAAGGACAGAGATTGCAGACTATATTGGCTTCCATGGTTCCGACTACTGACTTGGCAAGCATCAGCAGCATGGAGCCTGAAATTACGCCATTTAAACGACTGTAGATGTACGGCTGTAGATTGCTACCCTCCAACCCTCGACTTTGACGGATAGTGTTGAATGGCCAAGGGAAATAGATATGATGTCTCTAGTTTGAATCCAACCAAAATCTTGGTTTTACCCTGCATTCTTATGAAGACTGCAAGGATTTGGAAGCATCTATGAAGATTCGTGGCAATTGAATTAGAGTTGAACAAGCAGGTCAAAATCATCTTACCAAACATACCTTGCTCTACCCTCAATACTATAAGGGCAAATCCCTTAATATCTCCTCGTTCTCAACTTCATGACGTTAGTCTCATGACCCTCACATGTTGCCCAGTCGTGCGGACCACGTTCCTGGACACCGAGGTACTGTGCGCTTCTGGCAAAAGAGAGCAATGGTGTACATCTGTGCCCCTCCTGCGTGTCTCCTCCCTATCTGCCCCCCCCCCCCCCCCCCCCGCAAAACAACGGGAAGCCTGAGAGAGAGAGAGAGAGAGAGAGAGAGAGGGTTGCACCTTCCCTAGCTCTGTGCTCATGCGAGAGGCAAGACGTGGAAAGGACAGAATAGCTTATGACGTCAAGTAATTAAGCGAGCGGCTTAAGTGTAGCTAGCTGGTTGTGCTTTTAGCAGAGTTTGTGAGGGGATTAGTGGTAGAGACAGCTCAATGTCGACGGAAAGGCACTGGGGAATATTGCCACTAGTGCAAGTCATGGTCTGATGACCTTTGGCTTCAGTCAAACTGTTGGAAGTACAAGCCCAATCGGGCATCAATATTGTCCGCCGCCCAGCAGCCAAGGGGCACAACTCAATGACTGAACCTTTCCAAATCACGCCTCTTGAGGGTTATAAATAATGTACTCATAATCATTAAGCAGCATGCAGTTATCGCGTCGTCTTCTCTCTCTCTGTCTCTCTCTCTCTTTGTCTCTCTCTCTCTCTCTCTCTCTATGAGTATGTATGCAGTCATGCATCTCTGTGTATGGCCGCTTTGGCCTTCTCTCGAAAATTTCCACACAGACTCCTCGTCCAGCTCTGTTGATAACCTATTTGAAAATTTGATGAGGCAAGCATTTCGGAACGATCTCCAGAGAAAGAGAAACATCTCTCATGACCGATTCGATGCAGAATATATGTGCAACTACGAAGCGATGGCGAGCCTCACTTCTCCTCTCTCTCTCTCTCTCTCTCTCTCTCTCATACACACAAAGATAGTCAAAAGAGAAACGCTCTGAAAGAGCGCGCGCCAGTTTTTTTTTGAGAGAGAGAAAGAGAGAGGGGGGGGAGAGAGAAGTGCGATAATCCGATTTATAGATTACTCGAGCAGCAGGTATGTAGGCACGATGAATGAAAAAAGCCGTTTGGAGGGAATCTCAAGTTGCAAAAAACCAAAGCAAAGGACTCATGGAGCAGAGACAGTAATCGAGGAAGAAGAGTTCGGGATTTTTTTCCAGCTGCTCTACTTGACGGGAGTCAGGTGTCCGCCTCTGTGTGCTCCCGGCTGTGCTGCTGCAGCCGACAACTGCAGCTCTGATGCGGGTTAGCACCGTAAGGGAGTGTGGGTGCAACACGGAGCCGCCGTATGCGGGCAAGATGGGAGCCGTGAACGCGGGGCAACCAGGGCTTCTCTCTTCCTCTCTCTCTCTCTCTCTCTCTCTCTCTCCCCCCCCCCGTCTGCCTCTGATGCGGGGGAGCAGAAGCGCCCTCTCAGGGTGATCACGACTCTGTTGTGTCTCCCTCTCTCTCTCTCCCCGTATGTGTGCGTGCGCGGCTGCTGCGCTGGCCAACCTCGACTCCAAGGTCTGCAAAGAGCTCTCTCTTTCTCTCTCTCTCTCCCTCTCTCGCTCTGTGTACGCGCACGTGCAGCTTCTGCACTGGCCAGCCTTGATTCCAAGGCCTGCAGAGAGCGAGCTCGGAGCTATTGCGCAGTCGCCCCGCTCGCCATACCCCTGCGCGGCCCGCGTCTTGCCCTCGCCTGCAGCACCGTCGTGGAGAGGATGCGAGATCACAGCGCAGCATGAAGGCAAGGTGAACTCGGAGTGCGGGCGCCTGACCATGCACAACACAGGCCGCCATCGCCGCGGGGGGTGTGGGTGTTTGATTCGTGTATTTCGAATAGCATCTGGCGCCGAATCTTGGGACTAATAGTGTAGGATTTTTTTAAAATCGAGCTAGTAAGTATGTCTAGTAGTATGATATGTGTCCTTGATTCCGAAAAATGATGCATTAATCAAAATCTTTTGAAGATGCTGCAAAGGAAAGACACACGATAAAAGTGCAGGACGAGCGAGTAGAGGTAGGGAGGGGCGGAGCAAGCTTAGGCAGCCTCAAGCTCCATGCCCCCCCGGGGGGGGGGGGGGGGATGCTGAGGCATGCGCAGAGTTTGCTCGTTTTTTTTTGGAATTGGATGAATCGATTGCAGCACCAGCTCAACGTCTTGGTGCATTTGGTTAGCCTTGAGACTCTAAAGTCCTATACGCCGAGGGACCTGAGTTTGAATCCTCTCTAGTCCTTTTCAAAGGTAAGATCCTCATACAGGGGAGCATGAGATTTGCAGGAATCTTTGGTGAAATGAATATAAGTAGTAGCCGTAGCTGTCGGATTTGACGGTATTGAGGATTCTTCCTTCTCTCTCTTATTTTTGGTTCATTGCACCATCCTCCTCTTTCTATCTCTACCCAAGTTGCCAAAATAATACAATCTCCCTCTCACAGTTGCAAGTCTCCATGCTCTTGTTGGGTAATTACCCACCTTCCTTCCTTGTCGACACATTCGTTCATGCATCCAAAATATGATGTATATTCCTTGATCGGTTCATGCATCCAAAATATGACGTATGTTCCTTGATCGGTTCATGCATCCCCCAAGCCAATAAACACATTGGTCGATCAATCTCAGCACAGGGAAAACTGCTAATAAACACATTGATCAATCTCAGCACAGGGGACTAATTATGCAAGAGTGAGAATCAATGATAATGGAGGCATGGATAAGGTCATGAAAAGCAAGGGGATTAAACAAGAAGAAAGGTCGAGGGTACTCATAGGTTCAACCTTTCTCAAGAAATTGCATGCCCACCTCTCCATTTGTTCGGAGGTCTCCTTTTGCTGCCTCTATAGAAGTTATGAACTCTTGCCCCTCCTCCTCTCTCTCTCTCTCTCTCTCTCCCTCCTCCATCTCTCTCAATCTCTCTTTAAAAAAAATTTCATGCCGACGTAGGCTCTTTCAGAGTCTTTTTTTTTTTTAAGAGATTGAGAGAGAGCGAGAAGAGAGGGGCTGAAAAAACAAACCTAGGTTTAGTGTAATCCCACCTACAAATTTTGAGATTTACCTTTAAATTTAAATTTGAAAGTAAAGAAAACCTACAAAATTTAGAGAAATTTAGCGTCATTTGGTGTAAAAACCTTCAAATTTAATCATATTACCCACTAAAATTCTCATAGGTAGGTTTCCCAAGTTTTCAGAACAAAGTTTTTCTCGAGCACTGGTCCTTGCCCATACATGACAGAGTCCGCGTCTCTTTCAAAGAGATTTTTTGAAGGGTTTTGTTTATACTGTATAGTTGTTGAAAATGAGGAGGTTGAACTTGAGGACCTTCTTGCCTCATCTATTGTGAGTTTCCTTGCCCAACTCCTTCAAAACCAAATTTGTCAATGATTAGGGGCTCTAAGATTACCTTTCCTAGCCAACACAGTTGTCTGAATGTGGTACAATGTTGTTCGTTGTAGCACAACCAACCTCCTATTTACCCCTTGGAGGGGGTTACCTTATAAGGTGCTAAGGACCGAGGCCTGGGCCACATCATTCTGCAGAAGGACAGATGCAATGCTAGACTACCATCCATTTGAATTGCTAAGAGGCATTGGTGGACGTACAACTCCCAAACAGTAGATAGAGTACAAACAAAAATGGAGGGTTAAGACGCATTAGGAAAAGCATTTCAAAGGACTACAATGACAGTCAAACACCATGGCTCTAAGAAGTGTATTTAGCATAGGGGCATCACATGTTGGGTGAGTAATCTGGGTCGAGGTGTGACGGACAACTCAGGAGACTAGGAACCTCGAGCAGTCTAGGAACTTTGAGCTCTGCTCATATAAACATGGAAAATTTAAGAGAAGGGTTTTACACTAAATTTCTCAAAAGTTTGTAGGTTGATTCACCTTCTACTTTGAATTTTGAAGATACAATCTCAAAATTTATAGGTGGAATTACACTAATCTTCTATCAAAGCACTCTTTATAATCCCCCACCATTACCACCTCCCTTGGCACGTTTGTTGCCACCACCTTTGACAACACCACTAAACCAACCCCCCCCCCCGATAGAAGGCTACCTATGATGGTGTGATCCAAACTTTAATATATACCATGATGTGGATTTTCTCAAAAGAATAGCCTCATTGCAATAATAAAATTATTTTCAAGTTTCCACCGTTTTCTCTAGAGTAACTTAAAATGCATAGTATGTTATAGTACATCAACCCGCAATAACTTGAGGTTGAGTAAGAGAGAGGAGAAGAAGAAGTAAAGAGAAGCTTAAGCTCCAAAACTCTCCTTATTCAGGCGAATTGTTCGAGTGGCAACAACCTTACTTTTCTAGTGTAAGTCTCGTGGCCCTACATGTAGGGATGTAGGAATAGGATATTTATATCCATTGGAATCATGGTGCCACTATTCCCAACAAGGAACAATGGGGGTAGAAAGGAGCTTCCAATATTTGAGGCCAACTAGTTCCAAGAAGAGGAATATCAACATGCCATTGTATGGGTTCCATTTGTTCTAGCCCATCAAAGGAAACATTATACCAAACCCTTGTTCTTCAAGGGGTTTTTTCTGTCAAAAATTTGTGGTCGTTTTACTATTAAAATTAGGAGTAATCTTGTTTTATTATTTTTTGTTGTGCTTGAAGTCACCTAAAAATCCTGTTTGGTTTTTGTTTTGTATAGTATGCCTTGGCCAGTCCTGCTCGCTTTAGGGATTGCTCGGAAAATCTCGCTCGAGATTTGAGATTCCTCTCTTGGAACAACGCGCCGGAGGGAGCCTCTCTCTCTCAACCTCTCACCTTCAAGCCATCTCCATCTCCAATTCGTTGAGGTGTCATCTCTCAGTATGTAAACACACACTCTCTCTTTCTCCAACAATGCGCTTTTCTTTTCTCTATTCCGAAGCTATGGCTCCGAAGCATGTAATGAAAATTTCTAAGGACGCCCGTGCCATTGCACCATCAAGAAAGGTGCAAAAGAAGATATCATCTACTCCAAACATTGCTGAAGCGGATGTATTGGTCACGGAAGAAGTCGAAGCCATTCAACCTCAAATACGGGAGATAATTGAACATATCGCTAATCTGGTAAGACAAATTTATAAATCTGCATTGCTATTCATGATGACTTGGGAAGCTAAGCGTAGGGAACCCCTTAAACTGTCCAAAGAAACGTGATTCTATCACAAGAAACAAGCATATGTTTTCATAGATTAGTGAAAGAACTGTTTGATAAATTGTCATTGTTTGTTAAATTGTTATTTCCTAAAAAATTGTTATTGTTTAATAAGTGGATTCTCATTGATATGAAGAATTGGTTGACCATGTTTGAAGAATCATTTAAAGAGAACAATTATTAAAAGAATATCTTTTGTTCCTCGCGGGTAGCAAGATGATTCCGCGGTTAGCAGAGATTAAGCTCAGGTTATCGGCTTTCTTTTGTTCCTTGCAGTTAGCGGGATGCCTCGCAGGTAGCGGGATGCCTGGCAGTTAGCTAGCAAGATGCCTCGCGGGTAGCGGGATGCCTCGTAGTTAGCAAGATGGGAAGGTTGCGCAATTCGCGGTTAGCGAATAAATCCTTTGCAAAGGCTCTCTTGCTTAGATAGAGGAAGTCTGCAGGTAGCGGCAAACTCATGAGAAATTGTAAAAGTTATTTTTGTTGTATTATAGGGATGTCTTCATTAGGCCTTGTTTGAATTATTTTGGTATTGTTTGAAGGGCTTTATAAAATAACCTGTGTTTTTAATTAATTGAGGACACGGTTTGTATATGTAAAACAATGCGGTAAAAAGCGTGAGTGTGCGGTGAAAAGTGGGGGCTGGCTCAGGTTTCCAATCAAGGATGGGTGGTCTCGATAAGTCGAGAAACTCTCCACTCCCTCTTATTAAGAGAAGTGAAATTAGAGACTCATTGTGCCATAAGACGAGATGGCCCAAATCAACGTGACACAAGATTACTATTTAGTTTAGACTATGTCTCATATCATATTTATGGTTTATGGATGACGGCCATGGCTCTTAAACGTGGGGAAAAAGGCGTTGTTTATGGATTCTAAATATGTCAATGGGATTTCATCTTTATGTTAGGAGATAGCTTTATTAGAATCCTAGATTTATCGACCTGGCTTGTGGCACACGACCCTTATAACCACGTTGTGAGCGGGATGAAAACACACATAACGCCTCTCTAACGACCCGACACACACTCTTGGAAAGATACACACACACACACTATGGGGCACCACTCGGCTTACACAACACACCTGGCCGAGACAGGGAACACACCTATGGAGTGAGAGGAGAGAGACTTCCCACTTGTCCACTCCACACAGAGACACGCACACACACACACACACACCCAAAAAACTCAGCTCAAAAGAGGAGAAATTCTGATGTTTAGATACAAATGAGCTTGGGCCAACACCAATGGGCAAATAGCTCACACAAAATGGGTAAAATATACCACATACAATCACAAACTGGAGCAGGAACTTCGCTCATAGGAGAAACTTACACAGCCAAAAAAATAGCACAAAAAGAGTGAGGAATTTGGAAAAATGGACAGCTCCATCACGTCCGGAACGGCCCAAAACCCCAGTCTACAATGTCAAAGCGCTCAAATCCGACCTCGGATGAGCAGTTTACGGCCAAAACAGGCTCCAAAAATCCCAAAAACACACCTTCGGCTGTTCCTCCTCTCTTCTCCACGTTTTTTCTGGTCTTCTCTCTGTTTTTTCAGGTCCCACACTTAGCTTTATCACTTGAGCACCCTTGGCCTTTTAGATGACCTCAAACGGACCCCGAACAGGCCAAGAACAGTGCATAGTTGTCACCTTTTTGCATCATCCGCACACCTGGCACTCATTTCTTTTCAATAATGCATCTCGCCACCACGTGAAGTGGACCCAAAAGATGGTCCTCATGATGAAATTTTTGCATAATTAGCATAAGAAAACATCCACGTCGTGTCTGTACTCCTCTGCATGCAAGTACTAGCCCCGTTCGGCCTCCTGACGCCACTAGATGCCATCTGACGCACCTGCTTACCTCATGTCGTCGGCCCGCGGATAGCTTCCTCGAGAAGTTTCACGCGCTACCAAATCCTCATTATTGTATAAAAAACACAGTGGTACTGGTAATAGTGAAAATCGATGCACTATGTACATGTTGTCCTGCATGTACACATGTGGGCCCCACATAACCACCTGGCTCTGGAAAATGGGCAATCCTTTATTCGATGCACCATTCATGTGTATGTACATATGCGCAATTCCTTTCTTGAAAAAACTCCTACAATAGTTTGCCCACCCCCTAGCCTGCTAGAGCGTTCATGCTCAGCAGCAGCACTAGTAGATGCTCATTCCACCTGGATCAAAAGGCCAAAGCATATCGCCTGATTCACAAGAAGCATCATAACACCACACCTACATTTGTCAACAATCAACCAAAATGCACCATAGGCATATCCAACTAACACATCTACCCTGTCTGGAGTTCCAAACGCATAAATATTGCATGCCACATTCAACCCAACCGATAGAGACAACTCAAGTGACTCATCACCTGGCATCTTGGCTTCACCAGCCATAGCAACAACCTACAAATCATGCACCCAAGTACCTAAAATCATTGTGTGAAGGTAAAGTTGTTGATATCCAAAGCATAAAAGTATCCCCGCAGCACACATATCCCTAGCATAGGCATCCACATAGCTGAGATTGGACTCATATATGCCAAACCCCTTCTCATCATCATAAGCATACTCATCATCACTCGTAACTTTATCCACATCATAATCATGGCTAGCACCACTATCCATAGCTTCTAGCATGGGTTCATCAGTCTCCAAGAATATAGATCCCTGCTCTAAACCACAATCATGCTCACAAATCGGTTCAATCACTGCACATACATCAAAATATGGCTTCAAAACAGGCTCCACATCCAGCAAATCCACAAAATGGCTCTCAACCTTTCCCTCTTCCCTAATTTCCAAGGAACTAGTATCCAAAGATACGTGCTCATCATCAATAACCTCAACCTCACACTCACACCCAGAATCACAAGGTACACAAGTAGCCAATGCATCCTCTTCAAGACTTGTCAATCCTGTATCCAAAGCATTACTCACCTCTTTAGGCTCTTCCATAAACCTGTCAACCTGCAAAACCTCTTTACGCTTCACAATAGACCTTGGGAAGAAACCAGAAACATCATAGGATAGGCTACTTTTCACCTGCTTAGGTTTAACTTCATCTTCCATGTCAAATCCATTTTGCACATGCATACCTGTACTGATACCATGTTCCTCAAGACGCTTAAACTTCCATTCCTTGTGCTTTGCAATGCATACCGCATCTTGAAAAGACTCGGGCCTCTTCAATTCAACCTCGAACCGCAACCAAGGTGACAAACCATCAACAAAAGAACTTTTCTTCAATGAACAAGGGGGGGTCTCATCCTTAAGAGCAACACACCAACGAGTCCATAAATCTATAAAACCTTGTACATAGGCATCAACACCTTGACAAGAACCTTGCTCAAGAGCATTGAGCTCATTCCATACTGAATTTGCATCTTCAAAAACCTCGAAACGCTCTAAAAAAGCTTCTATAAACTTGTCAAGACTCAAACCATAAGAAGAAGCCACTGCTTCTTTAGCTTCCAAATCCCTGAACCAAACACGGGACTCATCTTTCAAAAGGAATCCAAATAGCTTCAAAATCTTCTCCTCATCACACATATTGTTGCTTATTCATGCCACCTCGACTTGCTCCAAAAAGTCTTCTGCATCTTCACCACTTCTTCCATGAAATTCTGGATAAGAGAAAGCCATGGCTACCCAAGTTTAATGCTTTGAGAACCCCTTTGAATACACGTGCAAGAACCCAAAACTTTTACTGACTCAATTCCCAAAAACTTCAATGGAACTCAACTTTAGATAAGGACAAACACATGCACATCAAATGAGTTTTCATAGTTGATCATCGAAATTACAACAGGCAAAGGACATTCCAAGATCTTCCTTAATCTTCTTGGCCCGAACATGAAGACTATGCGCTGTTGGAAAAAGATCTTCCTGGACACATGAACATTTATCTGGATTCTTGAGTTAAATGAAAAGGAGTGAATTGAGGTCCGTTTTGATCATCCATCATTAAAGCCAACATGAAGCTCCCAAGAAAGCACACCTGTCTTATCCTCTGATTTTGTCAAAATTTCAGCAGCATAACATCATAAATGCCTTAAAAGACCAAAACACCAGCCATCACACCTTGGAAAAATTTTGGCAGAGTTTCCCCAGAAGTAGAGCAGTGTGAACCCAAAATATAGATTATCATTAGGAACAAAATGGACTCTCCATGGGCCTTGTGAGAATCCCTAATTTAAAGGAAGCCTGCCAAGATTAAGGGGGACAAAGGCTTTGAATGGGGCTATTTGGGTAGGGTCTCCTCCACCTTTGACCCCTAAAAAGGTAGGGGGAAGGGGGGGGGGGGGGGGGGGGGGGGGGGGGGGTAACCGTTAAAAAAGTAGGGAAGGGGGGGGTAAACCATTTGAAAAGTAGGGGGGTAGGGGGTCTTCTTTCTCTACCTTTTTGGACAACTTGTAAGTGGCCTCTTAACTCTCCCATGCCACCTAAGCAAATCCATGGGTCAAAGAGGTCAAAAAAATGACTTTTTTCAAAAACTTTCAAAAAAACTATATTCCCCCCTAAAAAGTACCCCCAACATATACACATAATAAAAAAAAGTTTTGTAAGTTAAATTACTCAAAATTCAACATTTTTTGACTCCCTCCAAACTTTTAGAAAATTCCCCCCAAAATTGAAAACTCTCTCTCCGAATCTAAGCTCCTCTCCTACACCCATCCCCCTTGCACGTGCACCTGCTGCTGCACCTACGCACCCATCTCTCCATCCTTCAAGCTCCATCTCTCCATCCTACAAGCTCTATCTCTCCATCCTTCAAGCTCCATCTCTCCATCCTACAATGCCTCTTGAGGACGTGACCAATGTCCCAGCAAGCTCTTCACGTGGTAGGTCTCCAGGGCTTTTCCTACGCCTACCTCAAGAGTATGTTTCGACAAAGAAAACATGCTTGGGTACATTACCTTCAGCCAACTAACGCCGCGCTCAAGGGGAGAAGAATGTGGATCTCTGGACAGACGGATGCTTGTATCCAAAGAATCCTTCTCTCAATGTTCATTCGTCTTTTACAAACATTCCATCACTGTTGCAATACGTTGGAAATGGAGAGCAAGGTTTTTTGGGCTACTGCAAGAGACTCAACAAACACAAGATTGCGCGGTTCGAGATCTACTTGCGTCATTGGCAGTTGCTCAATGGGAGTTTCCACAATCTTCAAGCTCAGATGCAAACAGCTACTAGTGCGCTTGAGGAGGCAAAGAGCACCATCACAACCAAGGAAAATGTAAATAAAAAGCTTGAGGATACTCTTTCACACATGAAGAGTACTGCAATGGGAGGTAGGGTGAGGAAACGAGATTTGTCCGAAATTCAGACTCTTGCACCACGTGGAGGTGCAAGAAAACGAAGGGTGACAGCTATGAGGTAACATGTTCTATCCCTCATGTTGTTTAAGTTTAATACGGCTCATCATTGTTGTTTTGGGCAATAGGAACTTCGTCCAAGAAACGTGCGGCGGCGAGAATGCGTCAGCTAGGGCTACTTTACTTCGTTCTTGTTTCAACAAAGAGGATTTTATTGGGATGCTTGATGCTTCAGAGGCAAAACACTTGAAAGACGCAATCACTAAGAGAGTTCTTAGAGATTTTTCTAATATTGTCACTGATCTAGATGTTCAGGATATTTGTGATGCTGTTGGGATTAGTACCAAGGGCTATCAAGCAATACATCAAGTGTTAAAAGATGCATTAAGAAGTCGAGGAGTCACGGAAAACCTATTCCCACTTCCTCACAGAGTGCAGATTTCCAAGAAGGTGTCAAATGAAGATGTTGTTCACCGATTAGGGGACTACTTGTATATTGAAGACACGATGCCTCTTCATCCGCTCCGTAGCAAATCACAAGGAAGGAAGGGCCGCGGGAAGGGAAGCGGTGCTGTTTCTAACAGTGTGTTGCGGACCGAAGGGTTTGTTTACACCAAATTCAACAATATCTTTGTGGACTTGATACGATTGCAGCAGTCCATGGCTGTTTTCTACAATTTGAGTGATGCAGGTTAGTTTAGAGTTGCCTACATGCTCTATGATGTGTCATAACATGCATTTTGAGGCTTTATGTTGTTGGCAGTTCTTGAAGGCAAGATTGTGTTCGTGCTGAAGTTGGATGAGTGTGTAATTGTTAAAGGGAGAAAGTTGGAGAGAATGAACATCATGCTTATGAATGAAGCCCTAGCTTATGCCAAGAAATCTTGCAGTTCGAGTGAAGCGACAAAGCCCTCTTTTAGTGTGCAATCAGAGAAGGATATATGGTGGCTTGGTGAAATTGAAGTTCCGAAAGAGACACATGAAGTCCTTGCATGGATTTTCAGTAGAATCCCATGGGTCACAGAGGTCATTAAAGCTCAAATAAACGGTGAGAAGCTCATGGTTCCAGGACGTGGGGAGTTTGATGTTAAATGGCATTTAGGTGGTGATCTAAAGACCATAAAGTGCATGCTTGGATGCAAACAAGGTGCAAATTCTTTACTTCCCTTTCCATTCTGTACGAAAGGGCACAAGACAAGTCGAGCAACTCAAGTGGAAGGTCAGGACGATGATAATGATGACCATATAAATAGGGAGTGGCAAAGTTCGGTTCTTTCATGTGATATGCTGCAGGTGCCCAATAGGGATAGCAAAGATCCTGGGTGGAACCCCATAATTCCCTTCTCCCTCAACAATGTTCACTTTTGCACATTGCATGTGTTTATGCGAATACTTGATAGGATCTTAAAGCATCACATTGATTATGCTTTCACAATGAAGCCCCTTCAACGGTCAAAAGACTCCTTGCAGGGGGTGGAGACGCTCTTTAATGAGATTGGATGTCACTGATCAAGGGTGAACATTGTAGCAGAGACTTGTAGGGAGAAGACATATGAGGTGGCACAGAATGTTTCCATGAATGGAGCCAAAGCACGTCGATTTTTCAAGAAGATGTCAAAGTCTCCAATGCAGGTATCCAAGGCAAGTGTCGATCTAGCAAGTGAGAAGCGGTGGGAGTTGTGGAAAGATTTGTGCTCATACACGACGGACAAAGATCCCAATGTGGAGGTTGCTAACCAACGCTAGCTAGTATGGTCATCCTTTCAAAAGGTTGTGCAATTGATGAATCTTTCAAGCACCACCGTTGAGCAGCGAGAGGAGTTCAAGAAGGTGCTTTATGAATTCACAAAGGACGCTAAGGACGGATGGTCTGAAAGCAAGATTACACACTACATGGTTTGTTTGAACGGACTTAATACATATGCAATGTTTGAAAATGTAACTTTTCTATTCGCTTATCTCCTTTTTGGTTGTTTTAGCACATTCTCTATGCGCATGGTGCATACTTCATGGACCGCTATGGTTCGCTTGATATATGGAGTACACAAGGCATGGAGAAGTCCCACTATCGAGAAAAAGGAGTCTACTTCAAGAATACTCAGCATGGTGGTGGTAGTTCACACTCCAACTACCTCCAAGAGATGTTTAATTGGTTGTTTAGGCACACCTTTGGGAGAACTCGTAATATTGAGAAAGCAAGAGAATCGATGTTAGCAAAGCAATTACGCAACGCTTCCCGTACTGCAGCATCCGAGAAGTGGAAACGCTCGCGAGCGTCCCTCGGCCACGAAGCTTGGCATGCAACTAAATATTGAAAAGGCAGCGTTTGGGCGTCGCGTCAGCCGTCCGCATGATCCTGGTTTAGTTGTTCAATTCAATTGCTTTATTTGAGTTTCACTCAATTGGCCGCATAGTGTGAAAGGGACCAAATCTCAAAAAAACCTATTTAAAGGTTGAAGGGGCTCATTTTGTCATCTTCCCTACTAGGTGCAACCATGGCAAAAACAAAACAAACGGCTAGGATTGCATATCCAGAGGGGCCGGATGGCCAACGACTCAAAGGTACAGCAACAAAAGCTGGAACTTCACAAGCTCAAGGTGAAGTCCACACAGCAGAAGCTGGAGCTTCAAATCAGCATGGCCAGTCCTCTACAGCAGCAAAAGAGAGACGGAAGCATCGTCTTGTTGTCTATTCATTGGACTCCAACAATTCTGATGGCAACAGGGAGGATGAGAGCAACCAGGGCAAAGAAACAAACAGCCAAAAGCAGCCGTCAGAAGGCTCCGAAGAGACACAAACGGATAAAGATGCCCCATGGGTTGGCGTCCAAATACAAACTTATCAGGCTCACTTATCTATTGGGGGTAAGACACTTCCTAAAGGGAGTGGACCTTCACCATCACATCCGGTCGATAGTGAAGAGCACGAATCAGATGGAGAGTGGGTGGAATCCCATTATGAGGTGCTGGAAGTGCCTGTGCAGAAAAAAAAGAGAAAGAGCATTGTCTACAAGAAGAGGAAGCAAGCTGCCCCGACTCGTGCCAAAAATGCACCTCCACGTCGACCTCAGAAGGTACAAAAGTGCAGCCATGCTTTTGCGGAGATTCGACACTATCAAAAGAGCACCGAGCTCTTGATTCGGAGGGCCCCTTTTGCAAGGCTATGCAGGGAGGTTTTGCAATTGTACAACACTCAGTTTCGGATGGGCGCCGTGGCCATAGAGGCAGTCCAAGAGGCAGCAGAGAAATATTTAACTGGCATATTCGAGGATTCTAACCTTTGTGCAATCCATGCAAAGCGTGTAACCATTATGCCCAAGGATATGCAGCTTGCTCGCCGTTTGTGCCATGAGGAGTAGCTTGTAATTAGGCATCAACCTTTTTGTATTTACGGAACTCCAAGATTGGGAAGAATTTGAATACAAGCGTCTTTGGATTCTATATCCCACTTTGTGCATTGTATTGGGAAGAATTTGAATATAAGCTTCTTTTATTGTATACCCCAGTGCGCATTGTATTGTTTTAATTCTGCACCATGCAATGTAGCAGTGGTTCAAGTTTTGTCTACCTTCTATTGTATGTATGTAGCCATTAGCTTGTTATTGTGAAAAATTGCCTACTTTTAGCACCCTGGCTAAGTTGGGCATGCGCTTCCTAATGTATCCATGCTATGTGACTCACTATTGCATGGCAAAAACATCTACAAAGTGTTCAAAATGGCTTGGAATGCCCCCAAGTTGGGTGCCACAAGGGCGCGCATTTGGGGCTTCCAGAGGCCTATGGATGGACATAATGCACGCCCTTGTGGCAGCCTCTCCTAGTGCTTTGCTAACACTCTTCAGTGGTTTCCAGACAATTTTGACAAGCAATAAGTATGTTTTGTGTTCTTCAATGCTTCAATTAGCATAGATGCTGCTGGAATTCATCCCCCCTTATTCCATGTTAGTCCTAAACTCCAGAAAGGGCTTAGATATTGCCACAAAGTTTACTCTTGTGGTTTGTTAATACAAATTTAGGTATCTGGGGCAAGATGGGCTTAAGGTTACCTGGGTATCCATGTCTTCCTATTTTGCAGCTGGGTATTATTGTCTTCTCACTCTGTTTGGTAACTGGATATGCTCCTATTCTCCAAGAAGGGTTTAGATATTGCCACAGTTTTGTGGTTTGTTAATACATCTTTAGGTATCTGGGGCAAGATGGGCTTAAGGTTACCTGGGTATCCATGTGTTTCTCTTTTGCAACTGGGTATTAATGTCTTGAAACTCTGTTTTGTACTTGGGTATGCTCTTAGATGTGTCCAATTTCATCTGCCACAAGGGCGCACATTTGCACACTTCATTTGCTGATGGAAAGCCCTAATGCGCGCCCTTGTGGCAGCATTGTTTAGGGACTTCCAAGCCCTTTACTAGGCACATACATAACTTTGGAAGCCTAGAAATAACAAAGTATACATTTTTTAAATTTTAATGCCTGCCAAACCCTTTAGTAGTCATAGCAAAAACTATGGTGCTTCTCATACACAATGGAAGCCCAACATATAAGAAATTCAAAACCTTGCAAGAAAGAGAGTCATAGATAGCAAAAAGTAGTTTCATTAAAGAAATCAATGCTTTACATGATATCCGGCTTTTGCTTTAGGATCTTTCTAATTACAATTTTCTAGTGCTTGGCCTTTTGGGGTGGCTCCCTGTTAAGTAAAGTGGTTGTGATTTCTTGGGTGTCCTTAACCCCTACAGCTTGGTTCATGCCGAAATGGGCAATAAGGCACCCGCAAAAGTTTACACCGAAAGTGGATATTGCAAAATCTTTCTTTACAAGCACTACAAGGTTGGCCGTTTGGGCAAGTGTTGTTAAACACAACGCCTTGGAGAGTGAACGGAGAGCAAAAATGTTGTAGAGACCATTGGGAGAGTAGTCGGCATGGACAAACACCACGACACCAGTGGGAAGTGTGCCGAGGTAGTGAGAAAGTGCTGCTTGAGGTCCGAACGGCGTCCTCCTCCCCCCTGACCGTTGCGCCCAGGCGTCAACCTCCAGAACATCCTGCAAAACATAGGTTTTCTAAGATATGGCACATAATTATGATATAACATTAACAAAATCATTTGTAACAATCAAATGTAAGTGAGCATCTATACCTCTTGTCTACGATCCTCCTCATCGGCATCCGGGGGCAAGTAAAGATCCACGCTTGACTTCCCCTTTCAATCAAGCAAAACAGGTGTTGCAGCAGGTGGTGGTGAATCCACTCTTGCGCGTTTAGCCAAACACATGGCTTGCACGGCCACAAAATCCTCCTTAGAGACCTTGGCCTGCTCGGTCGCTGCCACCTCGGCTTGTGCGATTGCCACTGTGTCCGCAAAAGTATTCCCCATGGGCAGTAGGAGATCATCGTCATGGGAGGTGGTGGTATCAAGCTCAAAATTTCCATGGGCATCGAGGATGTCGAAACACTCATCCATGCGAAGCTCAAAGGATTTCTCCAGATCGTGCATAAACACAAACTCCTCCCCACCCACCACAATGGAGGAGAAGCGGGTAATCTCTACCTCAGGGATGGCATCCCGAGTGGTGGTTCCTTCTGGCGGTCCCGAGGATGAACCGACTGATGGAGAGGCCTAAAAGAGGCCTTGAATCCCTATAGGGTAGGTCAAGGCAAGCGTCCTCTCCTCTGCGGATGAGTCAATGGCCGCGGGCTTGGGATCCTTCACATTAGCCAATACCCCGCCGATCTGCAAGTGAGGTAGCACTACGTCAGGGCCTGCTGGGCACTCGTGAAGGAGGAAAATCATTATGGCCTGAACAGAGAAAAAAGTGTTTCCGATCCTTCCCTTACGCATTGCTCACACATCATCATCTCCAAGCCGCACATATTGTCCGACAGGTTGTGCTATGGTGGCAAAGCGTGCAAGCCGCTGATGAAATGGCTTGTCCCCTTGGTAGATGTGGTGGAGAAGGCCTTCAGGGACCCATTGCCCTGGTTGGTTTGGTAACTCAACAATGAATCTCCCCATGCACGTGGAAATGTATGAAGTAATGTGCTCAAGAGATTGAGAGTGGAGGGTCAAGGTGGTTTCCAAATCGGGTTGGGTTGTGAAAAATGCTTGAAGCTCAGGGCGATTTGCATGCCCAACCTCAGTAAGGAATGCATATAAAGCACCAGTAGCAGCCATGTCTTCTCTTTGCGTGATTGGGTATGCTAGGTCTCTCTGCAATGCTGGGATGAAAATGGTGAAACGAGGAGGTGGTTCTCCTTATATAGACATATTTTATCTCAAAAAAAATAAGAAATATGGATTTAAAAAATAAATTTACACCACCTTAAAACTCAAGTACAAAATCAAGTACAACACCTTAAAACTTTTCAAAATCTTTAATAAAATATCCAATATATAAACGATTAAAGTTACAAGCCAATTCACTTAGACAAGATGATTTCGTCTGTAGCCCAATCTTTGTAAACAAGCATAGTGGCCTCCATCTGCCTTCCAATCTATACAACCAAAAATGGGCAATCAAAATACAAAAACCCACAGAAAATAAGAAAAGGTAGCTAAGGAAGCACAAAGCAAACCTTGCGTTGTTCTAGTTTCAAACTTGCATTACCGACATCCTCGAATCCCATTATGACAAAGTGTTCCTGAAGATTGGCAAGAGTCCAATGTGGATTCAATGCAACCACCTCCACCTCGTTATTGGGCATGCGGACACGAATTTCAAAGGATTGAATCTCTTCGGCTGTCAGCTGCAAGGGTATCCATTTGCCACGTTCGTGCATCCACCTCTCAAAGCTAAACCGTGCATACAAGGTGCACCTTGCTTTCAAATACCGAAGGCAAAGCTGTGTGGGGGACACATTGTACTTATAACAGTCACCATCATGCAAACCGTCAACATATCCCCAATTGACACCTAGAATGGTGTCCATTGCATCTATGTCAACTTCTTTGCAAACAAACATTGTTGGTGTTTCTACAATTGGTAGAGAGCGGAATGCATGCACATGTTAGGAAATAAGACGTAGCTAAATAGATTTTTGAGTAGATTACTTAATGGAGAGAGATAGATTTCACACACAAGAGATTATAGAGTAGAGAGAGAGAGAGAGAGAGAGAGAGAGAGAGAGAGAGAGAGAGTACACATGATATACGTGGTTCACCCAATGTGGGCTACGTCCACGGGAAAGCAGCCACTCAATGGCTTTAGCACTTCAAAAGAAGAAGTAGTTTACAAAGGGATTATACCCTTAATGGAGCTCCCGCCTTGCTTCACTCTCACCACCTCACACTCACCTTGTTGCATCAACTTCACACTATGAAATGTGTGTAGAAATGGCCTCCTTTTATAGGCCAAAAGGGCTGCCCTCTCTTATGAGAGATAGCCATGTGTAGCCGCCCTTGTGCGAATAAGTCCAAATCGGACCCTCCAATCTGCCCATGTGTGGCCGCCCTTGAGAAGACAAGTCCGCTTTTGAATTCGGCCACCGGCCACCGGCCATTGACTTCCGACCACCGGCCATCGGTCATTGACTACCGACCACCGGCCAACCGACCGGTTGTTTTCCGACCACTTTCTGGCCGCCGTCTGGCCATAATATTCCGGCGAAAAAGAATATTCCGGTGAAAAAAATAGTCTCGGGGGCCTCCGCCCCCGAGGCCTTTAAAGTTGCCCCTGATTCTTGTCCGTGAAAATTTTGGTTTCCGGTGAGTGATTTTCCTTCACGCACAATGGATTCTCTTCATAATGAAGGCCTTACAAATGTGCTCTTTTACCACAAAAAATTACAAGGGTAAATCGGGCTCCATACTTAACAATCTCCCACATGGAGACTGATCTCCAAACCAAACCTGTGACTGCTCCATTCTGGCTTTTTATCCTTGAATGCCGATTGAAGATGAGCAAAAGCTCAACTTCTCCTTGTTGACCACCTTTGTAAACATGTCTGCAGGATTTTCACTTGTATGCACCTTTCCTAGCTTTAGTTGTCCCTCTTCCAAAAGAGTGCATATGAAGTGATATCTCACCTCAATGTGCTTTGTCCTTGAATGAAAGGCTGAGTTCTTCGCAAGATGGATAGCGCTTTGGCTATCGCTGTACAAGACACAATTGTCTTGTTTGAATCCAAGCTCTTCTAAGAATCTGTGAAGCCACATAATTTCTTTGCTCGCCTCCGTCATTGCTACATACTCTGCTTCCGTGGTAGAAAGTGAAACCGCTTTCTGCAACTTTGAAGCCCAGCTTACTGCTATGCCTCCAACCGTGAACACATAGCCAGTAGTGCTCCTTCGAGTATCTTTGTCACCTGCCATATTTGCATCAGCATACCCTTCTAGAAAGATATCAGTTCCTCCAAAATACAAAGCATTTGTTGTTGTCCCTTTTAGATACCTAAGTATCCACTTCACAGCTTGCCAATGCTCTTTACCTGGGTTGTCCATGAACCTACTCACAACTCCCACTGCATGTGCAATGTCTGGCCTTGTCCAGACCATAGCATACATTAGAGAACCTACCGCTGCAGCATATGGAACTTTAGACATATAGGCTATCTCCTCTTGTGTCTTTGGACACATATCCTTCGTTAGTTTAAAATGACCAGCCAAAGGTGTAGAAACTGGTTTTTCATTTTGCATTGCAAACCTTTCTAGTACCTTCTTGATGTAATCTTCTTGAGATAGCTTTATTGTCTTCTTCGTCCTGTCCCTTGATATTTTCATACCAAGTATCCTCTTTGCAGCACCCAAATCTTTCATTGAAAAAGATTTGGACAGCTCCTCTTTTAGGTCTTTGATGTCCTGCATGTTAGCACTTGCAATCAACATGTCATCAACATACAACATTAGGATGATGAATTTCCCATCTCCCAAATTCTCCGTGTAGACGCAGTGATCCGAGTTGCATCTTGTGAATCCATGATCCAACATCCATCGATCAAACTTCAAGTACCATTGTCTTGATGCTTGCTTTAAACCATACAAGCTCTTCTTTAATCTGGAAACCATTTTCTCCTTACCTTTTACTTCATACCCCTTTGGTTGAAGCATGTAGATTTCCTCCTCTAAGTCACCGTGAGGGAATGCCGTATTTACATCCATTTGCTCGAGATTTAGATCATGAGCAGCCACAAGGCTTAAGACAAGCCTAATTGAGTTCATTTTTACAACAGGAGAAAATATTTCATTGAAGTCAATACCTTTCTTTTGAGAAAAACCTTTTACCACAAGCCTAGACTTGTACCTTTTCTTCCCACCTTCTTCTTCCTTCAGCTTGTACACCCATTTGTTTTGAAGTGCCCGCTTACCTTTAGGCAACTCAACCAACTCCCATGTTTGGTTGCGATGTAGTGAGTCCATCTCCACTTGCATGCTCTTCGTCCATTCTTCTTTGGATTCATGTTGCATAGCTTCTTCATATGATTTCAGCTCTCCAGAATTTGAGATCAAGAGATGGTTGAAGGAAGGAACAAACCTTTCTGGAGGTCTACTTGCTCTTGTAGATCTTCGGGGAATAGGTTGAGGCTCCTCATTTGGTTGACGTTGTTGCACATTGTCACCGTTTGCAGTCCTTGAGTCTTCACCGTCCTCAAGCTCCATGTACTCATCACCTGTTTCTTTTGTTTGTTTTCTTTTCAAGTAATCTTTGTACATATTTTGTTCGTTAAAAATTACATCACTACTCCTTAAGATTTTACCATCTTCAGGATTCCATAGGCGATACCCAAAGTCTCCTTCTCCATAGCCAATGAAGAAACACTTTTTGGACTTTGCATCTAACTTTGATCTTAGGCTTCTATCTATGTGCATGAAAGCCTCACACCCAAACACTTTGAGAAATGAATAATTCACCGGTTTACCTGTCCATGCCTCTTCTGGAACTCCCCCATCCAATGCCGTTGAGGGTGACCGATTGATTAAGTACACAGACGTACTTACAGCTTCCGCCCAAAGCTCAAGCGGTAGGCCTGCATGTAGCCGCATGCTTCGTGCTCGTTCCATGATTGTCCTGTTCATCCTTTCCGAAATCCCATTTTGTTGAGGTGTCCTTGGGGTTGTCCTTTGCCTCCGAATGCCATTGCTAGCACAAAAGCTTTCAAAAGCTTGGCTGCAATATTCGCCTCCATTGTCGGATCTGAGGCATTTAACCTTGGTACCTTTCATTCTTCACAAAGGCTTTCCACCTTTGAAATATGGAAAATACATCGGATTTATTCTTCATGACATAAACCCATGTTTTTCTAGTCGCATCGTCTATGAATGTTACATAGTACAATGAGCCACCAAGTGATGGTGTACTTGCAGGACCCCAAACATCAGAATTAACCAACTCAAGTTTTTTATTTTTTCTTTCATTTTTGGATTTTTCCGACCACTTTCCGGCTGCCCCGGCCATAATATTCCGGCGAAAAAGAATATTCCAGCAAAAAAAATAGTCTCGGGGGCCTCCGCCCCCGAGGCCTTTAAAGTTGCCCCTGATTCTTGTCCGTGAAAATTTTGGTTTCCGGTGAGTGATTTTCCTTCACGAACGATGGCTTCTCCTCATAATGGGGGCCTTACAAATGTGCGCTTTTACCACAGAAAATTACAAGGGTAAATCAGGCTCAATACTTAACAGCACAAACAAATGAATGGGACAATGCCAACTGAGACCCACCGATCTGGTTGCCTTACCAAACTTTAGGGACCCTTGGAAATCTTGCAGCACCTTGCGCTTGAAATAAAGCAAAGCCCAATGGTCTGGAGTTGGCCATTCTCCACTCTGCAATGAGGGTGTCTCCATGGCTTCTAACCTACCATAGCTTTGGCTTGACTTCGGCACCACGTACTTGTGGGAGTACATGAATATTCGCTGCTCGGTAAGTTTTTTCGATGAAACATTAGGAAACATAAGCTCCCCAATGTGAGCATGCACAACCATGAACGTGCCTGAGAGGCACTCAAGCGGCTGCTCCTCAACTAAGCTGGATGGAAAAACATCTTTACAAATGTCCTTAGTTAAACATAATGATCACATAAACCTAAACATGACATATGCATGGGATAGTTAAACCATGAAAACTTACAATGAGGTGCAAATTGAGTAGAAGCTCTCTTGAGGTGGAGCTCAGTTGCACTGTAGACTTGTTGCACGATGGCCACCATTCCGGACTTTGTTTCTTTGAATCTCAATAGCCGGCCCTTCCAATGACGTTCCAATACGCCTTGACATCGTACGCGATGAGGTCCAGCACGTGACGGTTGCATGTAGATCCATCACCCTTCTTGAACACTTGTGGGATCCATACCCCCTCTGAGTCTTTTGTGTTGTGCAACACAATCTCCTCTATCTCTGGTTTGGGCTGTCTATGCGTGGACATGCTTTGGAAGTTGGGCTTAGGAAGGGATTTGAAAGAGTTGAGTACTGTGGAGAGAGAATGAGGAGCTGAGGGGAGGGTGAGGTGAGCTGCCTATGGTGGATATGGTGGCTTTGACAGTGGAGATAGAGAAAGAGAGGAGTGAGAGGTAGAGAGGATAGTGGAGCTGTGGGCTATGGAGTGTGGGATTGTAGAGGGTTGATGGAGGTGTGAGAGAAGGGGGAGCTATGGAGAGAGAGGAAGAGAGTGGTGGAAATCTTTTGGCTATGGTTGCCTTGACTGTAGAGAGAGAATGGGAGAAGGGAGAAGAGGGAGAGTGTAGGGGAGAGAAAAGTAATGAGGGAGAGAGAGAAAAGTGGATTTTGGGGGGAAAAATTGACTTTTTTAAGTCAGTTTATGTTTTGGGGCAGTTTTGGAGGCAAATGAGTCAACTTTGGAAGTTTTAAAAAAATTTCAATTTTTTGGGTTTTTAAGCATGCGCGTTTTTTTTTGGGGGGTCCCTCCCTCTTTTATGACACCTCTCTCCTCATATTTACCCCCCCCTAGCCTACCTCCCACCTCTCTCTAAGAACCAAGCATTGAAGAGGGTGACAATTAGGCTGCACCCCTACCATTCCTCCCCCTCTAGGTGATATCCCAAGAGCCTTCTCATTGGTTCTCCCTTAAGCCTTCACTAATCAAAACGGCCCAAGGAGAGTCCATATTTTTCCTAATGTATATGTATGCATAAACTGTCAACAATAGAACCCGAGCATCAAGTAGGAATCACTAGTACATAGCCTATGGCGAGGTCATGAAAAGGGTCCTCCAACTACCTGTATCATCGAAAGGATCTCCACATTTGAGAATCCCCCAGCTCAATAAAACCTCACGCTATCGACCCTCACACGAAGGCTCATGCAAATCACGTATAATCAAGTCTCAGAAATGACTTTCTTCCAGACCAAGTCTCAGAAATGACTATCTTCTAGACCAAGTCTCAGAAATGGCTGGGACTGCCAAATAAAACCAAATATGGCTTCACAAAGGCGTACAATGGCAGTTTCCACAAGTAACGTACAATCCAATAGACAATGCGCTCAAACAGGCGCCAAATGGTGCATACCCACAACAACTGCAAGTGACACCACTGCTAGTATATCACTGTACTCCAGCTACATATACCTGTGTGAATCACCTGTACCTATCCCTGTCCCTGTAACCTGTAACCTGTAATCTGTAATCTGTAGTCTGCAACCTTTAATCCCGAATCTCGAAGCTTGAAGCTCGAAGCAGAAGGTACTCGAAGAAGATCCTCCGTGTGGGCGCCAAAAGAATGTGAGCGGGATGAAAACACACAGAACGCCTCTATAACGACCCGACACACACTCTTGGGAAGATACACACACACTATATGGGGCACCACTCGGCTTACACAACACACCTGGCCGAGACAGGGAACACACCTATGGAGTGAGAGGAGAGAGACTACCCACTTGTCCACTCCACACAGAGACACACACACACACACACACACGCAAAAAACTCAGCTCAAAAGAGGAGAACTTCTGATGTTTAGATACAAATGAGCTTGGGCCAACACCAATGGGAAAATAGCTCACACAAAATGGGTAAAATATGCCAGATACAATCACAAACTGGAGTAGAAACTTCGCTCATAGGAGAAACTTATACAGCCAAAAAAATAGCATAAAAAGAGTGAGGAATTTGGAAAAATGGACAGTGCCATCGTGTCCGGAACAGCCCAAAACCCCAGTCTACAATGTCAAAGTGCTCAAATCCGACCTCGGATGAGCAGTTTACGACCAAAACAGGCTCAAAAAACCCCAAAAACACACCTTCGGCTGTTTCTCCTTTCTGGTCTTCTCTCTGGTATTTTAGTTCCCACACTTAGCTTTATCACTTGGGCACCCTTGGCCTTTTAGATGATCTCAAACGGACCCCGAACAGGCCAAAAACTGACCTCGCAGTGCATAGTTGTCACCTTTTTGCATCATCCGCACACCTGGCACTCATTGCTTTTCAATAATGTGTCTTGCTACCACGTGAATTGGACCCAAAAGATGGTCCTCATGATGAACTTTCTACATAATTAGCACAAGAAAACATCCACGTCGTGTTTGTACTCCTCCGCATGCAAGTACTGACCTCGTTCGACCTCCTAACGCCACTAGATGCCATCTGACGCACCTGCTTACCTCATGTCATCGGCCCGCGGATAGCTTCCTCGAGAATTTTTACGTGCTACCAACTCCTCATTATTGTAGAAAAAACACACTGGTACTCGTAATAGTGAAAATCGATGCACTATGTACATGCTGTCCTGCCTGTACACATGTGGGCCCCACATAACCACCTGGCTCTGGAAAATGGGCAATCCTTTATTCGATGCACCATGCATGTGTATGTACATATGCGCAGTTCCTTGCTCCAAAAAACTCCTAACAACGTAAATGATGGATATATGACTTCCTCTCTTCTATTGCTCGTATCTCTACTTTGTGGAAACAAAGTAGGGTGTCTTCTACGGAAAATGAGAATAAAGGAAGGCCAGCTATCAAGTCGCCCCAATCTTCTCGGGGTTGGGGACCTCACAATTTGGGCCAGCCAAATTTGGGTTTCTTAAAGGAGCGCCTTTATTTTTGACCTGCATAAAACTATTGAAAAATCAATTGCATTTTGAAAAAATAAACAATATAGTTTGAATATACTTTACTTTGACAATTTAAAGTGGAAAATATCAATAATAAAAAAATTGCAAATAAGATGGGAATTTCACTTCAATTGTATATACATATGCTCATAGAGTTTTATTTGTGCCACATTAGGACTTTAAGGGAGGACTACAAATAAATTTCTATCTGACCAAGTCCTCCTTCTCCTCGTCATTGTCCATAGGTTCATATGTTTAATCACCTTGACTCTATATCAACCAAAACCAAATTAAATACATTAACAACTCAAGACATTTAATAAAATATGATTTGTTTAGACTTACCGCCTCTAAAGATCCATTTGTTCAGTCGAATTTCTTGCAAGAGATGTGATGGCTTTCCAACAACCATTTCCAACTATGAAATTCTTTGTGCAATAAAAAAAGCAATTCATAAACTACAATCGTTTTTAAGTAGTTTAGGCTTCAATTTAAAAAAACTTAAATATTTTTCCTTCCAAGATGCTTTCCCTCAAAAAACATAATGTGTGGGAGTTTGATGTTCCGAGATTCATGATGTCGTCTATAAGATGAGCCCGTTGAGGCTTGTTTGCCCTTTTCTTGCATGTCTTGCTCGGATTCCGTAGAAGAGGTGCCATCAGTGCGAGGCTCTATACGTAGGGGTCCCTCCTTGGATCCCCCATGGAATTCTCTACTGAGAAAGATCGTAGGTTTCATGATGATACTAAGTGTAGTGTCCAAAAAATCCATCAATTGCTGAATGGAGGTGCTCATATCGCAAAGAGAGTGCCCGCTAGGGATTTCAAATCGGAGGTGTTGTTTGCTGCATTGAGGGATGCCCTATCTTGTTGGGTTAGTTCAGTGCTGGTCTTGGCATTAACCATATTGCTGGGTTTGAGGTATCATCACTCTCATTGAATGATTGCCTACTCTTAAGCTAGTGCTGTTGTTAGTTTGAATGCATAGTGCATATATTAAAGTTATGTTGTCTTTAAAAATCATAAAATATGTGTTGATTGTAGCATACATGGATCCTGTGGAAATGAAGGAGTTAAAAACCAAGATGAGATCTCTGTTGGTCACGTGTATATGTACCCTGACCACAGAGGAGATCACCTTTTTATTGGAGAGTGAGACTCATAGAGATCGATTCTTTGATACGATAATCGAAGCATCTCAGGCACACTTCTCAGCTGTAGAAGCAAAGGCTATCTGTAGGCTAATGGAGAGTATTGTGGAAAATGTGGCACAATGCTTAAGAGAATTGAGTGTTGATGCACTAATGGATACAGATCTAGCGAAGCTACAACATTAGATTGATATATGGTGTGTAGAGAGGTCAAAATTGAAAAGAGTGTGCAATACTGATGGTCAATATGTCCATAGCCACAAAGCTAATACCATTTTTTATTCAACAGCGTCCTCTCAGAATACAATAGGTGCAAGATCAAATTCAGAAGCTGGGATGGAGCATTTATTGCGCACCCATTTTATGTCTTAGTGTGCCATTGGTGTTTACCTCACACCCGAATATATCAAACGTGGACAAAATCTTGGGAAAGGATTCTATGGAGTTGTGTCAGAGTGCACAATCAATAGAGTCACTTGATTGCCACCAGAAGTGCAGTATGTGGTCAAAGACTTCAAAGGAGGTGTAGCAGAGAGCCGCAAATCTTTTGCTCTAGAGGCGAGCATGCAATTATTCCGGAGGGGCATTGCTAGATGCATTGCACAAACACACCAAGATCCATGGTCCCTTGTTTTTCCTCACTTGAATGGAATGGATTTTGGTGACATGTTAGAGTGTGTTCCACCACCCAAACGAAAATTTTCTAAAATACTGGCGGCTCAGAAAGAAGATCCTAGACGCCCTCTCACAAAGTAAGAGTTGGTGATGTGCAAGCATATGGTCATTTGGGTGTCTTCTTTTATGGATGCTTTAGTCAATACCATGGCACATACATTGTGACTTACACCCATGGAACATCATGACTGAATTCACTAAGGAAGGTGTGCCACATGTGGGTGTCACTGATTGCGGGTTGGAAATGCGAGTGGGTATTGAGAAGGGAGCAACAAACATTAAAGACCCCGTAGAGCATTCCCTACGTCCTTCGAGGGCCCGGAGCATTGCAACCCAAAAGCTGCTTATTATCGGTATTCGAAAGCCACTAACACCTATGTGGTTGCTTTTTGCATTGAGCAACTATGTGATTGGTGCAAAGATTTTTCAAATAATTACAATGTGCCATGGAAAAAGCAAAAGCAAATTGATTGCGAAATTATTGCCTCTATAATGCATAAACTACTTACAACAACCACCTAGGCAAAGAGAGACATTGCAGAATATGATTGAGCATTTAGTGAGGCAATCCGGGGCGGGCAACAAGAGAGGCGACCTCTAAAACACCTCAAAAGGCTCCTGTACTACTCAATTGGGGCTAGGGAAACGACAAGCAAAAAACAACAACAAATAACCCATAGTCAAACAAGTGAAGGGGCACCACCTAGTTATAGAGCAAACTAGGACGCAAAAGAGGAAGATCCTTGAGCAGTACACTATCACTAGTATCAATGCTACAAATATACGCACCAAATTCCAAGAGAGAGAGAGAGATGGTGAATGGTACACTCAAATTAGTGAGGAATATTATAGAGATCATGCCAGTTGCAAAGGAAAAGGTGCTCTATTTATAGGTGAGAAGAGCCCTTATTACGATTATCTCCTGATCAACATTTACATAGAAAACCATGCTTATGAAATTTTTTATATGTTCTTATGAGAGTGGGGCTCTCTTGTCTCTTGAGTCACATGGATGTGGCCTCAAGAGGAAAGAATTTTTGAGGTGAAATAGAGAAGATTCTAGAGAGGTGAGTGATTTTTTGTGAAGTTGCCTACTCTAAGGTAGAGTAAAGTGGGTGCAATTTACAAGAAAGCGTTAGTAGTTAATGTCAGTAATCACTAAAAAAAGTTAGCAATATAATTACAATAGGTAGAATGACTTGAAGGGCTGAGATGGAATGTACCCTTCAGATAGTGAATCGTTGAGGAATCTTGGACTCTCACCCGTGCGTAGATTGTCGCAAGTGACCACCGTTCTTCTTCTTCTTCTTTTCACGCTGCCGCCAAAGTCTAATCCTCAAAAAGACAATGAGGGTTTTGTTGATTAAAAACTTCCATTTTGCAGAGACTAAGTATGGTTAGAATTCTGATATTTTATGCATTCTTGAAAGGGTCTAATAAAATTGTAACATGGGAGTAATAGCGAGAGCGAGAGAGAGAGAGAGAGAGAGAGAGAGAGAGAGAGAGAGAGAGAGAGAGAGAGAGAGAGAGAGAGAGAGAGAGAGAGAGAGAGAGAGAGAGAGAGAGATATGGAGATGGTGGATTTAGGTAGAGCTTGAAAAGAGAGCTCTGGGTGTGAGAGGAGAGGGTAATGGTAAGGATGGTGAGATAAACCATGGAAGGGGTAGGTTTGAGTGAGGTATGGAGAGGAATAAGTATGTGTGTGTGTGTGTGTGTGTGGAAGTGTGAAAAGAAGTGAGAGAAAACTAGGGTGCCTTGTGAGAAAAAGTGGGCAGATTGGGGTCCACCATAAAATTCAAATCTCACCGATGGTAGCTCCAAAGATTATAAATAAAACTGAGATTATTATTCATCTTGTTGGCTAAATTTTGTATGTTGGTCACTTCTTCAAATTATGAGTGGAGATAGGCGCCAAAACTCATTTCTCATACAATCAATCCCATCCTGAACGTTGGAGTAGAATGTGTTGACCACATGATAGAAATATCTCACCTCCTTTGTATTAGACATCAAATCTAAATTCCAATACTCTGGATTGAGCATGTAGCCACACTTGGATTGGACTATGAGCGTTCTTCCATCTTACATGAAAATACTTGGCCAAAATTTGTTGTTGTTTGCTAGAGAATGGTAATTGCCACTCCTTCTCTATTACAGACTCTTTCAGCTCTTTGGGGTTTTCAAGACTCTATTGGAGTGACCACCTTGTCAACCACACTTTGCCCATATTTGGTGCCTTTTGATCAAGGTTTCAAATCACAAACATAACCAACATCATTACATGGTATGCATACATTACACTCCTCCACCAAGCATCCTTGTTTATGTTGCCACGTAGACATGCAATTTTCGCTTTCACTTTTTATTTCTGCTCAAGTTGCCAGTCAAAGGACGTGCAATTAAAGGTGTTGATCACAATGCACTCATTGCAAGGAAGTGATTTCAATGTATAAGTTGTAGGTAGTTTTAACATCACTAACATACGCATTCTGTACAAATCGAACACTCTTTATCATTCCAAGATAGATTTCACAATTTGATGTGCAGTGTCAATTATTGTGGTGAACCATGTGGTTTCTTGACTAGTGTACCAATGCTTCAACACCAAGTTTAAGTTGTGCCTATTACAACCATTGGAAAAAATGTGTGGAAAGTACTTCTTTATAAATTTACTAGCGTTTTTACAGCTCTTTCTGTTGTCCATGACTACTTCAGTAGCATGTTCAACACCAATTTCTTTAATAACATTAACAAAGACCTCAAAAATACATTTGCCACTTAAATTGCACCATAACGGTCAATCACCTTTATGAACATTTCTTCCCTTGGACAAACCAACATTACATTGATGAGTGGTCTTCTTTGAACATTTGACCAACCATCACTCACAATTATACATTTTGAAAACCAAATATTCCCAAGTATTATTTTGCCAACACTCCCTTTGACTTCAATGTAACATTTGTCCAAGAGAAAATTCCGTATTGTGTAATAAGAAGGAGCTGAAAATCTTGGGCCAAACTCACCGATTTTCTTCCAAGTGACCTTCCAATGATTGCTATCTACCGTGACCAGAGCACTTTCAATGAAGAATAATGCTTTGACAGTGAAATTTGTGCTTCTTCTAGAGAATGCATCCGAAAGCTTTGATGGAATGATTTTTGATGCATTTGACCAAGTCCACCTTCATTGTGACCCTTAAAAGGAATGATGCTTGACATTTCCTCTCCCTATGGAGGCTGTTCTCCAAGGTTAGTAGGTGTCACCATAAGATCAGTAGAGTTAATACTTGACTTTGGCTACTCTTGAATTACATCCATAACAGAGCTATATATGTGCTATCTCTTGACACCTTTTTTGGGGAGCTCTTCTCTCAGATGCTTTGCAAATGTAGGTGCTTGAGGATGTTCACATTTCTTACAGTTCTTTTTAACGCTACCCAAAAAATAGTCTCTAATCGTGGTGCATCGCTTGATTTTTTTGTGAAGCAAAATTTACTTCACCACTCCATATATCGACCGCATATGTTGTAAGCATAATCCCACTATGTGCCAAGAGTTTTTTTATTCTTTGGCTTCTTTGTACCACTTGTGCCAATATTTTGCTCCATTGCTTTTAAATTAAAACTGAGAACAAAAGAACTAGATGTTCAGTTTTTAAATATTTTTCTTCTTTTCAATATACATTAAAAAACCATTCACTAGGAAAGTAATCAAATCTGCACGATATGAGATTTTCAATGCACACTAGTGCACATATTGATCACCTATGTTGTGAGAAAACATACACATTGTAATGCACTCTCTGGATGACATAATAAATACAACATTGCTATGAATTTCTCAATGCAATTATTATTATGAGGATTATTTATACGTCCTCTTTGATTTGCAAACAATAAGAAACATCTAATTTCAAATGCTACAAAGAATAATCAACTTCTACATTGAACAATGCTAGTTGTTTGCAAAAAAAAAACACGAAAGCAATAAATCTATGATTGGTCATGCCATACAGTAATAACATTTCATAATACATAATGCACTCTCTGTATTGGGAAACACATGAAATAATACAAAGATATAATCACACAATTGAGGACTACTTGTATCGAGTCAAGGATTGTAGCCCTCATTATGCAATCATTGCAATATACAAAATTTACTTTCACCCAATTAAGGATTATAGCTCTTATATTGTGTAGTGACAATGTATATCAACTCAAATCTATGATGGTGAAAAATGCAAGACTTCGAGGATCTTTATATGCCTAGTACACTACCACACGAGATCCAACCCTTGACTATCGACTCGTCATTTACATATGCTCATCTTCTAAAACCAATTACAGCACTCATTTGGACCAATGGATTCATCACAATGAGCATGAATCTCCAAATTTTCAAGTGTTTTGATTTCATACCTTTATGTTCGGTAAAGGGATTGAATATTTTTAGAAGTGGTTACCAAATTAAGAATCATGTTCACGGCAAAAAAAAAAGGACCTGTGACTTTGTAACCTTAGGTCAATTCACAAAGAGATTACAATACCTCGCACTCGGATATACTCCCCAAGGATTCTCCGAGTCAAAGCACCATGGTAAGCAAGCTGTTTACTTTATATAATTATGGCCATCGCGGTTTTTTATTTTCTCAGTGGGCTCACCGAGTAGAAGGAATCTCCTAGTGGACCCACTAGGAAAATCAAAAAACCCAATGGAACCTACAAGGAATATTCTTTTACCCGATGGGCTAATCGGCTCTATGGGTTTTTTCAATTCATCATCAAATTCATGTTAACAGTTAACGTGATCACGTGTTTTTTGTGTAACTACTAGAGTTATTAATGTAATCACACAATCGTGATCAGGTCAATGAAATTAATGGCAACAAAAATATTGAGTTTATTTTTAGAATTCTTTTATATTCCTCTTTAATGTGTGCTAGGAGCATCACATTAATCATAAGTATTGGTGGCAAGGATGGTCATGCATATATAGGTTTGGATCTGTTTTTTGATAAATGCATGCGCACTAGGTGTTATGGTCCTTAGTGTTTAGCAAAGGTTGATTTGGAGCGGCATGCATATTTGCCACCTTAGTGCTAGAAGCATTTTGCACTCTATGTGCAATGTCTCTATGAGATTATGTTTGGATCTACCAATCACCAATAGAGGTCATGGCTCGGTTTGAGTGCTTGTGAATCTTTAAGTTAACCAGGATGGTTGTTTATAACATTTTCATTTTCTTAGCATTGTTGTATGACATTATGATCCCTATTTACCAGTCATTTGGAAGACTATCTGTAAACCATGGGGAATCCCAAACACCTTGCTACTGTTAGTATCTAACGGGACAGACAGATTACAACATTTATGCTACTATCAGAATCCATGGGGATATGCAGATTAGGCAGATCACAAAGCTTAATCTTGTGCTAAAGGATATGCAAAGTGCATATGTAAGAACCAAGCAATCCAATTAGTAAGCATGTATTGCCCTAGTTGAAGTTTTCTTAGTATAAATTAAAGAAAGTTTGCGACTAGGTCTAGTCTCTTCAAGTATAATTCAAGTTCTCAACTTTGAACACTAATAATGGTGGGGATAACAAGTCAAGAACTTAAACTTGGCTGATGAGTTACGTCAGCAAGCTACTTTCAAGGAAAGTGAAAAAAGGCACATTTCAATGGTGATAACTCAACACCATATCAGTGATTTTTAATTCCCACTTTCAAAACAACCTTAAGATTTGACCACATGACCAAATCTTAGCCAAAGTTTTGAGAGGATGGATCACAAAATCTTTTCAAGTACTACCTTGTGGAAGTCTTTGGCTTTAAAAAAATAGTTTCAAATTTGTCCATAAGGCCAAATCTTCAAGACATTGGTGATTCCCAAATTGGCTCCAAAGTCTCAAACTCAGTTTATATACAACTACATTGTATACGAGACGGTTACACCAAGATGGTTCCAAAGGGACAAAAATGTGTAAAATCAAGATGTTATTTATGATTTCATTGAACCTGCTGCAAACCCATGTTTAGTCAAATGAACAGCTCAATCCATGAAGGATGCCACTCAACAAAACATTAGTGTATCGCCACTCTTGTTTTTTAGGACAAAAACTCTTCTCCTAGGGGGAGTATTGTCATGACAAGGGCATAAACCTTGGTGGTCAAGGACCAGCAGGCCCTAGGGGTCGGCCGCTAGTTTGGATAGGTAATGACGCCCAGGGGCTATATAAAGGGCAGGATCATTCCAAGGAACTCCCACTAGGGGCTTCACACTAGTCAAGCGTGTGGCTAAACATACCCCCTTAAGCCACATCCGTATTGGCCCTTGGCCTTGCCCGTTCCTACCCTTGGGATGCCATTACTTCCCCCTTATAGAGTCATTTTTGTCCTCCAAAACAAGAGTGGTGATACACTAATGTTTTCCATAGTGGCATCCTGCATGGATTTAACTATTTGATTGATTGAAACAGGGTGCAATAGGAGGTTTAATGAAACCAAAAGTTACATCTTAATTTTTCACATTGTTGTCCATTTTCAACCATCTTGTGTTATCGGCTTTGATCCAGCATAGTGTGTAGACTCCATTTAGAGCGCGCATGAGTATGATAAATGAGTTATCAAAACTAAGATGTACCGAAAGAGTACCTCTTCTCACTTTCCATGAGAGTAACTTGTTGATGCAATGTATCTCGAGCATCTGTCCACACCCGCCTGGAGTTCACTTGAATTAATCCACTCTTATCTTTGCGTACAGTTGCATTAGGCCCACTAGTAATAACTCTGAACCACTTGACATCAAAGATAAAAATATCAAACTTTCTGAAGCTAATCTTCAAAATGTCTTGGATGTAGCCACAGTATTCAAGCTGACCAATCTGTGTGTTTTCATCATTGGCACTGGCCCGACTTTCTTGGATGAAGCTTGCTCTAACCCCACTATCGAAGGTCACCATTCGTTCGTCTATCTGCTGCACTCTGAAGCGTCTCCCATGGGACCACAAAGCTCCGTATTTGTGATACTACAAGCACATAAATCACATAGTTTAGGGTTTACTAAAGCAATGTAGACCATATGGATTTTTTAAAAAGAGGTTGTAGAAAT
The DNA here is from genome assembly GCF_014529385.1 of Adiantum capillus-veneris. NCBI lineage: Eukaryota > Viridiplantae > Streptophyta > Polypodiopsida > Polypodiales > Pteridaceae > Adiantum > Adiantum capillus-veneris. The sequence continues at coordinate 79,829,794 of NC_140950.1, forward strand.
ACTTACATGCGAATTGCAACCCCTTGACATCTCCTCCTCTTCTTCAGTAATCAACACGTTGGTTTTCTTTGCCTCCGAAATTGTTGCATCCAACCATCGACCAGCAGGAAAGTCTGGCAGCTTCTGAAGATGGTCAGGATAAGGCAGGTTTCTAGTGGCACAATTGCGCTTGAACTGCAAACGTTCTATAATACGTCGTTTCTTTTCCTCTTCATAATTCTCTAACCACTTTTGCATTTCCTCTAAGTTGAGTAGACAAAATCTCATAACCTTTTCTCGCATTCTGAGATCCATCTTTCTCACAACACCTTGTCCTTGCAGCTCATCCCCTGTAACCTTGGCGTTGGTCTCATTAGTCCACAATCGAGGATTCTCTGGATCAATTGAACCCAAGAACTCACTGATGAAAACTAGAGACTCTTGCACAAGCCATCCTTCAGCCATGCTACCCTCAAGACGAGCTCTTTGATGAACGAACCCCTTTAAGGTCTTCATAAATCTCTCCAAGAAGAACATCCATCTGTTATTGACGGTTCCAGCAACTGCAACTTCATCGACCACATGCACAAGCAAATGCATTTGGATGGTAAAAATGTTCGGTGGAAAATACTTCTCCACCATACACACTACTTGGACTGCATTCAAGAGAGCTGCATGTATGCTGTCTTTTCTTATCTCTTTTGATGAGATCCAACGCACTAGCTCACTAATTCTATAAATGGTACATCTGATGTCATATGTCAGACAATCTTTTATGGCAATTGGTAAGATAAACTGTAAAAATTTGTGCCAATCATGCGACTTAAGACCACTAAGATTGTCATCTCTAGTAAATGCCGTTTTCAAACATCGCATGCACCCAGTAGGAGTCTGGAAAGAATATATGGTCTTCTTCACTTGTTGCTCTTCACCACGACTCAACACCCATGGACCTTTTGGAATAGCATATGATCCATTGGACTTTAGTCGAGGCCACATCTCTGGCATTCGACCCACAGCCTGTAGGTCATCTCTCTGAGCTTTGCTCTCCCTTTTTCCAATAATGGTCTTCCAGATGATCTCTCCCACATTCTTAAAAATGTGCATTGGGTCGAGCAGATGATTAATAAGCAAATCACTCCAGTACGAAAGTTCGTGAAAAATAGATAATCTCTTCATGTCGGGTGGATTAAAATCTCCACTTTGTAGCCACATTTTCTTCCAGTCACTCGCCTTTAGTGGATTCATGTCGTGTTTACATATGTTTGGCCCACGTACCTCATGCCCTTCAAGGAAAAATCAACCATGCTCTTCGTAGGCTGTCTTGCCTAGGTAATCAGAGCGGCGAAAGCCAAGTCGAGGACCACATTTTGGACATGCATGATTCCTAGAGTAGCTCAAGCCTGTAAACAGTAAAGAAAGAAATTAGCAGGGCACAATTAGCAATGATGCAGATTTGTATATAAGTTAAGGTTTCATGATACTAACCTGAACACTCACCAAAACCTGGCCAATCGTGCATGGTCCACATAAGAATTCCTTGCACATGGGCATGTCACCGTCTAATCGGTTGGGACATGTCAACCACATCAATCCCTGACCACAATATTTGAAGCTCTTCTATAAGTGGTGCCAGATAGACGTCCATGTTCTTTGCTTTGTACTTTCCTGGGACAATGAGTGACAGTAATAGATGGCCTTTCTTGATAGCCATCCATGGAGGAAGATTATAATTCACCAAGCAAATACGCCATGTGCTCCATGATGAACTGCGTAATTCAAATGGGTTTACTCCATCCATTGCTAACCCAAAACGGAGTGAACGAGGCTCCTCCGCAAATGTAGGCCATTGTTATTCTAGGTGCTTCCATGCACGAGAGTCAGCAAGCTTGCACATCACATCATCCGTGGATCTAGTGTTGGTATGCCACGTCATCAAATATGCTATAGACTTGCTTCTGAACATGCTCTTTATTCTTGGAATGATAGGAAAGTGTCTCAGAACCTGTGCAGGGACATATTTTCCTTGTGTGTCTGCTTTATATCTGTTTGATCCACACTTGGGACACTGTACTAGATTGCGTACTCATTTCGAAAGAGTATACAATCCTTAGGACATGCATGGATTTTATGATAATCCATGCCCAAGCTGGTAAGAATCTTCTTGGCAGCAAGTCGGGAGGGAGGCATGTGATTGCCTTTTGGAAACATTTTCTCGTTTAGCAACCTGTCAATACATCACCACATCAAAAGCCACGATTATTGGTTTGAATTTTGTGTCCATACTAAGCATACAATACATTTACCTGAAAAGCTCTGTGACACTCGTGTCAGACCATCCATAAATAGACTGTAGATTAAGCAGTGCCAAAGATGTACAAAGAACTAAAATGTTTGCACCATTGTAAAGCGGCGTTTGTGCAAGTCTCCGCATCATCTCACCTTCTGGCTCAACGTCACTCTCATGTCGTCGATGTGGACGTGATGACTGAGGTTGATCGACATTGTTTCCTTGGATGGTTTCTCCACCTTGGTTTTCAATAACCAGATCCATGTCAAAAAACGCATCCAACATTTGATCCATCTCAGCTTCTTGGAATGTGACATTCTCTATTGGTGGGGTAGATTCCACTGGTGGTGGTTCGTTTGGCATTCGTCTTCTCTATGATGAAGTTGGAACAATATCTATTTGTGGGGATTGATCGACTGCATCTGGACCATGAGATCAAAAACGTAAATCTTGTAGCTGCTCTGTAGGGAAGAGACTGTTGTTGCATATTTGCTGTTCACATATCTTTTGTTTTCGAAAGATTTGGTGCTTGCATCGCACACAAGGACACGCCATCCTATTATCCATAATTGATGTGTGTCTTTCGTACAATAACTTAACAGTAAGGAGCATAGATCTCTTTAACCTTCTATATATAAATAGTATAAATTACCTCACATTCTCTAGTCATGCCCGATCTCCACACACCTCGGTCTAGAGGTGCACGAAGATCAAGACCATCGAGTAAATCATGTTTTTATTGATCAAATTAAAGCCTATATTTGTGGGTGCAATATACGTACACACACACATGTGCTCTTCAGACAATCCATGTAAATGGTCTCAAGATGGATTGTCTTATCTTCGGATCCATCTTCTTCGTCTCCACAGTGTAAACTACCTCACATTCTCTAGTGCTCGATCTCCGCACACCTCGGTCTAGAGGTGCACGGAGATCAGGACCACCGGGTAACTCATGTCTTTATTGGTCAAATTAAAGCCTATATTTTTCGGTGTAACATATGTACACATACACACATGTGCTCTTCAGACAATCCATGTAAACGGTCTCAAGAGTTCTTGTTTTATCTTTGGATCCGGATTTGACCTACGACTTGTGTATTTGGCGTTTTTTCCGTCCGTTTGACCTCCCGCTTGCCATACGTGCTTTGACATTGCCTAAAGACTACCTAATCGACTACGGATGGTTTTGGTAACCGTAGAATCAATTTCCAAAGTTCGTTTGCATTTTTTCGTAGAAAAACGTAATCGGATCTGACCTACAGCTTGTGTATTTGCCGTTTCTTCTGTTTGTTTGACATACGGCTTTCCATACATGCTCTTGACATTGCTTTAAGACTACCTAATGGACTACGGATGGTTTTAGTAGGCATAGAAGTCATTTCCGAAATCCGTTTCCGTTTTTTCGTAGAAAAACCCAATCGGATTTGACCTACAGCTTGTGTATTTGGTGTTAATTCAACCCATTGACCTACGGCTTGCCATACATGCTCTTGACATTACTTTAAGACTACTTAATGGACTATGGATGGTTTCGGTAGGCATAGAAACCATTTTTGAAATCCGTTTACGTTTTTCAGTAGAAAAACGCAACCGGATTTGACCTACGGCTTGTGTATTTGGTGTTTTTTCTATCCGTTTGACCTACGGCTTGCCATACGCGCTCTTGATATTTCTTAAAGACTACCTAATCAACTACGGATGGTTTCGGTAATCGTAGAATCAATTTCCAAAGTCCGTTTGCGTTTTATCATAAAAAAACGCAACCAGATTTGACCTACGGTTTGTGTATTTGACGTTTCTTCTATCCGTTTGATCTACGGCTTACCATACACGCTCTTGACATTGCTTTAAAACTAGTTAATGGACTACGGATGGTTTCGGTAGGCGTATAATTAGTTTCCGAAGTCCGTTTGCATTTTTCCGGTGAAAAACGCAACCGGATTTGACCTACGGCTTGTGTATTTGATGTTTCTTCTGTCCGTTTGACCTACGGCTTGCCATATACACTCTTGACATTTCTTAAAGACTACCTTATCGTCTACGGATGATTTCAGTAGGCATAGAAGCCATTTTTGAAGTCCGTTTGCGTTTTTCCGCAGAAAAACGCAACGAAATTTGACCTACGGCTTGTGTATTTGACGTTTCTTCTGTCCGTTTAACCTACGGCTTGCCATACATGGTATTGATATTGCCACAATACTACTTAATAGACTATGGATGGTTTCGGTAGGTGTAGAATCAATTTTCGAAGTCCGTCTGCGTTTTTCCGTAGAAGAACGCTATCGGATTTGACCTAGCTATGGCTTGTGTATTTGGTGTTTCTTCTATCCGTTTGACCTACGGCTTTCCATACGCGCTCTTGACATTGCTTAAAGACTACCTAATGGACTATGGATAGTTTAGGTAGGCATAGAATCAGTTTTCGAAGACCTTCTGTGGTTTTCCGTAGAAAAACGCAACCGGATTTGACCTACGGCTTGTGTATTTGACGTTTTTCTGCCCATTTGACCTACGGCTTGCCATACACGCTCTTGACGTTTCCTTAAGACTATCCAATGGACTACGGAGGGTTTCGGTAGGCATAGAAGCCATTTTCGAACTCCGTTTGCGTTTTTCTGTAGAAAAATGCAACCGAATTTGACCTACGATGTAGAAGCCGTTTATGAAGTCTGTTTCCGTTTTTCCGTAAAAAAACCCAACCGGACTTAAAGAACGGCTTGTATTTTGGGCGTTTCTTCTATCCGTTTGACCTACGGCTTGTTATATGCCCCCGCCCAACCTTTTTTGAGGAGGAAGCTTGTCTCTAAGAGCAACGACGTTGCTGTTGTTGCTCCCTAGAGGACTTTCATGTGTAAAGGTGAGAGTTTAGCTTCGAATGTATTTTGAACAGGTCAAATGAAGTCAAAGAAGCTCAAGAGGAGTGCCACATATCGGCTGGTTATTAAAAATTCTAGAGGAGAGTGAGAGAGAAGCTTTGTGGAGCGTTGTGATGGTTTTTTGAGAAAGCAATGAGCCACCATCTCTCCCTTTTGTGTTTTGTCCCTCCTCCCTTCCCCTTTTCTTCTTCTATTCCACTCTCATACTAGCCGCAGCGCTGACGGAGCGTGTGTACGCCCGGGCCGCTAGTTCTTTGCACACACACACACACAGAGAGAGAGAGAGAGAGAGAGAGAGAGAGAGAGAGAGAGAGAGAGAGAGAGAGAGAGATTGTGTGTGCTTTACATGCTGTCACTAAGAATGCCGAATGATGATAGTAAGATGCAAACGTTTCCGTTGGTCATGCAGGGCAAGGCCAAAGTGTGGTTCGAAGCAGTGGAAGGCGAGCCAAAGTAAATGTGGCCGGCATTACGCACAAGGTTTCTACATGACTTTCGCAAGGAAGTTTCCCCACTCGACATGGACACCAAGCTGAAGGCTTTGAAGCAGGATGTGGGCGAAGATTTCAATGTGTTCTTGGATCATTTCGAAGCTTGTCTTTATTCTCTCTCTTTCCCTCTCTGCCTCTCTTTCTCTCTCCCTCTATATCTATCTCTCTTTCTATTTATCTCGCTTTCTCTCTTTCTCTCTACCTCTATCTTTTCCTCCCTCCTTCAGCCTCTCTCTTTCTTTATTCTCTCTCTTTCCCTCCATCTCCTTCTTTACCTCTTTTTCTGTTTCCCGCTATCTATCTCTCTTTCTCTCTTTACCTCTAGCTCTGTGTCTCGATCTTTTTTTCTCTCCCTCTATCTTTCTCTACTCTCTCCTTCTCTCTATTTCTCTTTCTTTCTCTCTTTTTCCCTCTCCCTTTTTTTATGTTTAATTTTGTTTCTACTCTATTTTTTTTACTACTTTTTGTTAATGTATTTAAATATTTTTTATTCTATTTTTGGATATACAAAACCCTAAAACTAATTAACTTTAACCCTAAAATTAATTTCAAGAAACCCTAAAATACAATTAACAATAACAAATTTGAATATAAAATTAAATAACAATAAAAAATTAAAATTAAACAACAATAACAATTTGAATTTTAAAATTAAATAACAAATTTAAATATAAAATTAAACCAAAATTAAAATTAATGTGTGTGTGTGTGAGAGCAGTGAGATTGTGCACTCACATACACTCGTATGTGTGCACAAAGCTTCTGGAGTAGCTTCCACATCTGCAAAAAAAACACACACACACACACATTGTGTTACACACACAAACACACACAAAAATAACCAAAAAACATGGACAATAGGCTTACCTGCACCAAGTAGAGAAGATGTGATGGTGTTTTCCCAAGCCCGTAGTAGTCCAAAGGTGCAGATCTGGCCGCGAGTTGAGCAAAGAGAGAGAGAGAGAAAGAGTTTTTGGAAATGCGCAGAAAATAAGCCCGCGGTTTCGTTTTTACCAGTCGGCGTCGGTACACACTTCTGGATACGCATCTGTATACACTACTCGATACACGTTGATATACACTGTTGGATACGCATCGATATCTGCGTCGATATACGCGATGAAAATTGAAAATAGAATTTTTTTAAAAATCTGAGCTCCCTCTAGTATTGCCGATGCACATATTGACGCCCGCCAATGACGCTGTGAGCGGGATGAAAACACACACAGCGCCTCTATAACGACCCGACACACACTCTTGGAATGATACACACACACACTATGGGGCACCACTCGGCTTACACAACACACCTGTGGAGTGAGAGGAGAGAGACTATCCACTTGCCCACTCCACCCAGACACACACACACACACACAAACCCAAAAAACTCATCTCAAAAGAGGAGAATTTCTGATGTTTAGATACAATTGAGCTTGGGCCAAAACCAATGGGGCAAATAGCTCACACAATATGGGTAAAATAAGCTAGATACAATCACAAACTAGAGCAGAAACTTCGCTCATAGGAGAAACTTACACAAAAAAACAGCAGCAAAAGAGTGAGGAATTTGGAAAAACTGACAGCACCATCGTGTCCGAAACGGCCCAAAACCCCAGTCTACAATGTCAAAGTGCTCAAATCCGACCTCGAATGAGCAGTTTACGGCCAAAACAAGCTCCAAAATGAGCAAAACACACACCTGTGGCTGTTCCTCCTCTCTTCTCCACATTTTTTCTGGTCTTCTCTCTGTTTTTTCAGTTCCCACGCTCATCTTTTTTAGTTGGGCACCCTTGGCCTTTTAGATGACCTCAAACGGACCCGGAACAGGCCAAAATCCGACCTCGCAGTGCATAGTTGTCACCTTTTTGCATCATCCGCACACCTGGCACTCAGTTTTTCCAAACAATGCATCCCGCAACCACGTGAAGTGGCCCCAAAAATTGGCCCTCATGATGACCTTTGTGCATAACTATCACAAGACAACACCCACGTCGTGTCCATACTTCTCCGCGTGCAAGAATTGACCCCGTTCGAACTCCTGACGCCACTCGATGCCATCTGACGCACTTCTTACCTCATGTCGTCGGCCCGCGGATAGCTTCCTCGGGAATTTTTACGCGCTACCAACTCCTCCTTATTGTAGAAAAAACACAGTGGTATTGGTAATAGTGAAAATCGATGCACTATGTACACCCTGTCCTACCTGTACACATGTGGGCCCCACGTAACCACCTGGCTCTGAAAAATGGGCAATTCTTTATTTGATGCACCATGCATGTATATGTACATATGCAAAATCCCCTGCTCCAAAAAACTCCTTACATAATTTTCCCATCCCCTAGCCTGCTAGATCATTCATGATCAGCAGCAGCAAAGAGAGATATGAGACTCGCTGCATCACACGTTTCCTCATCCCTCACCAACGCTGCTTGATCCACAGACAACTCATCTTGCTCCACCATCATCAATCTAGCATGATACAATTTAAGACGCAATCCATTTACCCTTGACTTATGTAGAATATCATCCAAGTTATCCAGCTGATATGTGCCATTTGGAAAACACTCCATTACCTTGAAAGGGCCTTCCCACTTAATTTGAAAGTTCTTTTGGAAGGTGTTTTCCAGCTTATTGTTGTAGCGCAAAACCAAGTCATGTTTCTTGATACCCTTACTTTTAACCTTTTCATTTATCTTTGCCAAAGCCTTTTCCTGCATCTGCCCATAATGCTCCAATGCGCTCATCCTATCCAACTGGACCTCTTGTAACTGCAAGAGCCTCTCTTTGAATGCATCACTAGGTGGCCCAATCAACTTCTCTAACATCTTGACCGCAGGCAACTCTACCTCCACAGGCAATAGTGCTTCCTTTCCATACACCAAATGAAATGGAGTAAACCCTGTACCTGTCTTCACCAAAGTATGGTAAGCCCATAATGCACTAGGCAATTCCAAATCCCAATTCTTTCCTTGGTGCTCTGTCACTTTAGAAAGAATTTGTACCAACTCACCATTGAATCTTTCATTTAAGCCATTACACTGCGGGTAATAAGGAGTGGTATGCTAGTGCCTAATCTTCATCTTTGTGCATAAGAAGTCTAGCAGTTTAGCTCTAAATCATGGCCCCTTATCTGAAAGTAGCTCTAGTGGCACCCCAAACTTGCAACATATTTCATCATACACAAATTTTGCCACATCCTTTGCAGTGATCTGTTTGACTGCTATAGCCTATGCCCATCTAGAGAGATAGTCCACTGCCATCAAGATATAGCTTTTGCCTCTGCTTGTGATAGGTAACGGGCCTATTGCATCAATCCCCCACTTTTCAAACACATCAAACGCCATAATGGTTTTTCGTAGCTCTGGCTTCAACACTCTCTTCCCAAATGCTTGACACCTATTGCAAGGCCTACACCAATGGTGAACATCCTTGTGCAAACTAGGCCATACATACCCCTCTTGCAAAATGTTATGCAAGGTGATCTTTAGAGCAAAATGGCCACCACATGCGCCTTCATGATTCTCTTCCAACACTCTGTAAATCTCCTCCCGCCAAGGTACACGTTTCAACACGAGATCAGCCCCTTTCATGTATAAGACATCACCAATCAATTTGTACCTGTATGCTCTACGCACAAAGCCATACTTCTTAGACTTCTAAATCTCCTTTGGAATGATTCCTGTTAGAAAAAACTCCTCTTCTTGAGCCAAACTTTCCCGGCCATGATAAAGAGGTAAAGTGGTCCTCAACACAAATAGCTCCCCAATCATGCCTTGAGCTGCTTCATGTGCCTTTCATGTTCAATGTGTCTGATGATCCATGCTTCAAAATTTTTTAACAAGCCTTTATTTCTGAAACACATTTCCTTCAATGAGTTGTTCTTGCTCTTCCACACACCCAGCACTTGCTTCACCACTAACAAGGCATCACCTTTTATGCTCAACCTTCTAACTCCATGCTTCAAACAAATGTGTAATCCAGCTTCCAACGTAGCATATTCAGCCTCATTGTTACTATGCGTATCCAACTTGAACCTTCTCTTGCATACTAGCTTCCCCTCTGGATCATAAAGTGCTATACTCCCTGAAGCTGCATCATGGCTCTTCCTGTATGAACCATCAAAGAACAACACATGTGAATTGCTGATATGTGGCACTTCTTCAACTACCTTTCTCACCACCTCTTCCTTAACAATATGGGGATTCTCCTTGTAGGTCAACAAAGCAGCTAGGGTAGCCCTTGTACTATCTTCCACTAGAAAAGAGAACTCAAACTCTTGCAGCTCAATTACCCATTTCTTCACCACATTTGACATGTTAATTAGTGCCATTAATTAACTGTGGCAAAAAGGCATAACTCGTCAAGAAAACAAAAGGTCGTGGTAGCAAGTAATGACGAAATCGTCGACAAGCAAATATTACACTAGCCATCACTAGCTCTACTTCCGAGAACTTTCTCTCCGCTACCAACTTCACTCGGCTTGCACAATACACTGGCCTCATATAATGGCTGCCCTTCCCCTTTTGCAATAGCATGGCTCCAATGGCATCATCCCCTACTGATGGATTTACATAAAACACTTTCTCCCAATCAAGAGCCTGCATGGCTGACAACCCCTCTAACACCTCTTTCACCTCTTGAAACACTTCTTCATACTTGTCATCCCATTGCAATGGATCATGCTTTGCCACTTGGTGTAATGGATAAAGAAGCTGTGAAGACAATGGAGTAAACTGTGCCATGTACTTCACTTTGTGTATAAAAGTTGCCAATTGCTTCGTACTCGTAGATGATGGAAGAAGAATAATAGACTTAACCTTATCTGGATCAGCCTCAATGCCATTTTCTGACACCATATGGCCCAATAACTTCACCCTTGACTGTGCTAGATGACATTTCTTTGGATTTAGTTGTCCTCCACATTCATCATATCGAGCCAATACCATCTGCAGCTTCTCATGGTGTTCATCCCTACTGCTATAAACACAGAAGTCATTCATAAAAGCTTTAACACAACTACCAATGAATGATTCCAACACCCAATTTGCTCTCTCTTGATAGAAGGAAGGTCCATTTCACAACCTAAATGGCAATACTATGTAGCAATAGCAGCCCCATGGCATAATAAAAGTGGTCTTTGTGCGGTATTTAAGAGAAATCTTCAATTGAAAATAACCTGAAAAACCATCACACACACTGTACCTCTCATTACCTGCCACTGAATCCAAGATCTGATCGATAAATGGAAGAGGATATGGGTTCTTCTTAGTGGCTGCGTTTAAAGGTTGAAAATCTACACAAATTCTCCACTTCCCATCCTTCTTTGGACTGACTACAACTGGACTCACCCATTCTGTGGTCTCCACAGGGACTATGAACCCTGCCTTCAACAACTTGTCCACCTCTTCTCGCAAGGCTTCCATTTGCTCTTGACCCATCCTTCTGAGCCTTTGACGCACTGGTTTAGCAGCTTCTTTCAGCTCTATATGCATCTCTTCGCCCTTGAACCCTCTGATCTCTTCATATGAAGTAATGAACAAATCCGGAAAACTAGCCAGCATGTGCAAATTTATATCCTTCTCCATAGCTGAGAGGTCTCCACTGATCATTTGTGTCATCAATTCCTGCTTCTTTGACAACTAAACCTTGGTTTCCATCAGCCCTTCAATCACTTCATAAGGCCCTTCACTTTCATCTTCAACCTCATTCTCAAATGCAACTAAACCAAACTCCTGGATTTCTTTATCCATCAAAAGAAATGCAACATCAACATCCTCATCACTGCTGGTAGTGCTATCACTGTCCTCAGCTGTCACCGTGGAAGAGTCTTCATCACTAGAGTCATCCTCATCTTCATAAAGCTCCTCTAATCGTTTCCTTGTGTCCATATTATAAAGCTTCTTGGTCACTGTCTTTCCATAGAGGCTAATCGTACCATGTCACCAATCTTGAACAGCTCCCACTGCACGTAACCATGGTCTGCCCAGTATAATAGGATATGCTCCCAACCCTATTGGCATCACTTGAAAATCAACCACTGCTTTTGCATCATATGCCTCCACTTCTAAGATCTTTACAACACCCAAGCATTTTACTTTTTTATGGTTTGCCAATCTGATCCGAAAACCTGACACCCCAGCCACTGTGAGACCCATCTTCTCAACGCATGAGTGTGTTATGAAATATATTTGGGCTCCGCCATCCACATAACCTTGTCCCAAATTTTTCCTTTTATGCCATACATCTACTATTGGACAAATGTCTGGTAGCTCATCCATTGCCAACACCTTTACTGAACCTCTCTCTGGGTCTTTCTCCATTGGGTTAACCATCCTCTTCCACTGTCGCTTTAGCTTAGGTACCATCTCTATAAGCTGCCCAAAAGTAACATCTGCCTTCCTGCTCGTTAGATCCTCCTTCAAGTCATAGCTTAATTGCCCATCCCCTAGTGGAAAATATGAAACATGAAAATTTCGACGAGCTCTCCTTTTCCTCTTGGCCTTGACATCCTCGCCTTCATGGATCTTTCCTTTCTTCTTACTAGGACCTGGGGCACTTCTTCCTTCCTTATCCTCTATGGTCCTCTTCCCAATAGGCATCACTAATGTATCCTCTAGCTTTGATGCCTTCTCCAAGGTGACTACACTTAGCACTTTTGTCTTTCCCTTTTCCTCCTCGGTCAGTCCACTGGTTCCTTCGTCTCCCTTAATTTTGATGCCATAATCATTTGACCTAGTTAGCACCTATCTTGGCAATGGATACATGTCTCCCCCCATCCTTGGTGGCTTATCACATTGCGGGCTAATGTGACCCAACTCTCCACAATTATAACATGTGGGCATCTGCCTCCAAAACCTACCATTGGTTTGTCCAACACCATTTCTAGGCCTTTCTTCACCTCCTGGCTGATTTGCAAACCTACCTCGACCTCGATTATTTCCCACTTGACCTAACATGTTTAGCCTAAGATTCTTCATCAAATCTACCATTTGCCTCATGTCTTGCCTTAGCCCATCATCTTGCACTGTTGTAGTGACCACTGCTGGCATAACTTGAGTAGTAACAGGAACCATTGGTTCGTGACGAACCCCTGACATGCGACCTTGTAAAGACTCTATAGGCTGAAATTCAGACCTTATGGGCAAAGACTCCACCCCTAACTGGCTCATTTTTCTCAACTTCCACTATTTGTTTCTTGATACCTCTAGTGCATCTTCATATTTCTTAGGCTTCTTTAGCTCCACTCTCCAACGTATATTCTCCCAAAGACCAGCTAAGAATCTGTCCTTCTTCATCATGTCAGGCGGGGGTACCTGTGGTGCTAAGGCCTTGCACATTTGCTCCCATGCCAATGAAAACTTATGTATGTACGCATCTACTGGCTCACCTTCCTTTTGCACCAAAGCCTGTACTTCTTGCCACACTTTGTCAGGATCTTATGTCTTCACAAACTCCACTTCCAACCCATGTCGTAGATTGTCCCAACTCAACCTTACAGGTGGATCAGCCACACGCAACTCCTCTTCAAATGCTTTAGACCAAACTCGTGCATCACTCTTCAAACAAATTTGGAGAAGGCGTAACCTCTGCACAGGGTCATGAATCTGGTTGCTAATGCAGACAACCTCCATCTTTTTCAAAAATTCTTCCACATATTCATCACTTCTTCCATGAAACTCCGGATAAGAGAAAGCCATGGCTACCCAAGTTTCAATGCTTTGAGAACCCCTTTGAACACACGTGCAAGAACCCAAAACTTTTGACTACCCAATCCCCAGAAACTTCAATGGAGCTCAACTTTAGATAAGGACAAACACATGCACATCAAATGAGTTTTCATAGTTGATCATCATATTTACAACAGGCAAAGGACATTCCAAGATCTCTCGTAATCTTCTTGGCCCGAACATAAAGACTATGCGCTGCTCGAAAAAAATCTTCCTGGACACATGAACATTTATCTGGATTCTTTGAGTTAAATGAAATGGAGTGAATTGAGGGCCATTTTGATCATCCATTAAAGCCAACCATGAAGCTCCCAAGAAGGCACACCTGACTTAACCTCTGATTTTGCCAAAATTTCTTTAGCATAACAGCATAAATGGCTCAAAAGACCAAAAAACCAGCCATCATAACTTGGAAACATTTTGGCAGAGTTTCCCCAGAAATAGAGCAGTAGGAACCCAAAATATAGACTGTATATGCATGCATAAACTGTCAACAATAGAACCCGAGCATCAAATAGGACTCACTAGTACATAGCCTATGGCGAGGTCACGAAAAGGGTGCTACAGCTACCTGTATCACCGAAAGGATCTCCACATTTGAGAATCCCCCAGCTCAATAAAAACCTCACGCTATCGACCCTCACACAAAGGCTAATGCAAATCGCGTAAAGTCAAGTCTCAGAAATGACTATCTTCCAGACCAAGTCTCAGAAATGGCTGGGACTGCCAAATAAAACCAAGTATGGCTCCACAAATGCATACACTGGCAGTTTCCACAAGTAACGTACAATCCAGTAGACAATGCGCTCAAAAAATTGCCAAATGATGCATACCCACAACAACTGCAAGTGACATCACTGCTAGTATATCACTGTACTCCAGCTACCTGTACCTGTGTGAATCACCTATAACCTATAACCTGTAGCGGGATGAAAACACACACAGTGCCTCTATAACGACCCGAGACACACTCTTGGAATGATACACACACACACTATGGGGCACCACTCGGCTTACACAACACACCTGGCCGAGACAGGGAACACACCTCTGGAGTGAGAGGAGAGAGACTATCCACTTGTCCACTCCACACAGACACACACACACACACACCTAAGAAACTCAGCTGAAAAGAGGATAATTTCTGATGTTTAGATACAATTGAGCTTGGGCCAACACCAATGGGGCAAATAGCTCACACAATATGGGTAAAATAAGCCAGATACAATCACAAACTAGAGCAGAAACTTCGCTCATAGGAGAAACTTACACAAAACAACAGCAGGAAAAGAGTGAGGAATTTTGAAAAATGGAGAGCGCCATCGCGTCCGGAATGGCCCAAAACCCCAGTCTACAATGTCAAAGTGCTCAAATCCGACCTCGGATGAGCAGTTTACGGCCAAAACAGGCTCCAAAATGAGCAAAAAACACACCTGCGGCTGTTCCTCCTCTCTTCTCCATGTTTTTTCTGGTCTTCTCTCTGTTTTCAGTTCCCACACTTATCTTGTTTAGTTGGGCACACCCTTGGCCTTTTAGATGACCTCAAACGGACCCCGAATAGGCCAAAAACTGACCTCGCAGTGCATAGTTGTCACCTTTTTGCATCATTCACACACCTGGCACTCAGTTTTTCCAAATAATGCATCCCGCAACCACGTGAAGTGGCCCCAAAAAGTGGTCCTCATGATGACCTTTCTGCATAACTATCACAAGAGAACACCCACGTCGTGTCCATACTTCTCCGCGTGCAAGTATTGACCCCGTTCGACCTCTTGACGCCACTCGATGCCATCTGACGCACCTGCTTATCTCATGTCGTCGGCCCGCGGATAGCTTCCTCGAGAAGTTTTACGCGCTACCAACTCCTCCTTATTGTAGAAAAAACACAGTGGTATTGGTAATAGTGAAAATCGATGCACTATGTACACCCTGTCCTACCTGTACACATGTGGGCCCCACTTAACCACCTGGCTCTGAAAAATGGGCAATTCTTTATTTGATGCACCATGCATGTATATGTACATCTGCGCAATCCCTTGCTCTAAAAAACTCCTAACAACGTCGGTAAGTTGGCGTCGGTATTCAAGTGATCTCTAGTAGTGACGGGAGAAGAGAGAATTGACGAATATAAGAGCCGAAGAGAGAGAGGAACCTTTGCAAACATTAACACGACATGCAGATTACTGTATACATATGATAAGAGAGAATTTTTTAATATAAGGGCGGAAGAGAGAGAGAGGCAGCTCTCATGCAAGCATCAACACGTGCAGGTTACTGTTTTGAAAGTGAGAAAAGAGAATTGCTGAATATAGGAGCCAAAGAGAGAGAAGCAGCTCTGCAAACATTAACACCTGCAAAAAGCTTCATGACTCACAAGAGAGAAGCGTCTATAATTAGCGGGCTATATCCTCCCTTTTTTAATCAACGACTATAATTATTGCCTATTTCTACAGTTATAATAGCGTTCTTGGAAATAATCGCTTGCTATTATTAGTAATACAATAGCATAGATTTTTCTGACCTTCAAAGAGTGTGTCCCCCAAAATCAGGGTTGTTGCTAGCGACTCGCTGGTTTTTTAATTAGTCCGAGATTCGCTCGTATGGTGCCAGCTTCAAACCGTTAAGGTTTTGGAGAGGTGCTACCTTCAAACTTGTTCGGAAGTGTAGTTTAATTTATGCAGTTTAAAGGAGGAGCTGTTAGAGAGGAGGTAGCATTGCTTGCAGGAGACGGCGAGCAGTTTTGGAGATATAGGGGGTTGAGAGGCACTACATAGAAAAGTTGTCCAATAGGTAGAGATAACACAAAACGAGGAGCATGCAGAAGAAGGACTTGGGTAAGCATCATCTTCCTTCTTCTTTTAATAATGTGCTGCATGAGCCACCTATTTTCATAGTTTTTTTTGTGCTCAACTTTCATGGATACACGTCCCGCGTAAAAGGAAATGTAGTCAGGTTGGCTAGCTATGGAGATTTGCGTACACTGCCCTCGGCACTCGCCCTATCTTTAGCACTCATGTACGTGTTAATATGATTTCATAATATTGCGACTATTGTCAGCACATAGATATTATTTCATATCAAGATTTTGTAGGCCTTTGTCATCCATCTAAGATTAATTAAGTAGCTTCCGAAGGAACTATCTGTTACGAAAATATTGTTGGGAACCTACCCATGATACTTAGCCGCTCCTGCCAAAAACCATATTGTTTAGCTATGGTATAACATGTGAAATCATTGTATATTGTTGAAATCTAGATGCTTAGCGCTTGATGGTGCCTTGTCTTTGCCATTAATGAGACAAACATGATTGTATTTAGTCGTTCACATGGTAAATATAACATTACTCTATTTTAGAAATTACAATACATCGGGGGCTAATGGCTGTAGAGAAGTACTTGATTATCATCACCCGCAGTTCTGTTGTGGCTTTGACTTGTGGCTATGGTGGCTCCCCCAAGCCGACATAAGAGATTTATGTCTAGTTGTCTTGAGTTGGCAAGCCCATTAGTAGTGGCCCACAAGACCTCGCGTACAAGGATAGATTAGCGTCATTGTAAATTCTCGAATAGATTTACACAAGTTTGTGCAAAAACTTCAAATTTTGACCTAAAAATAAAAAGAAAATAAATTTTGTGAGAGAATTTCAAATTTTTACTTATTTTAATTGTCTTAGGGAAATAGCCAATGATCCATAGGCATCTAGGAGACTGACCAATGTGGCCTTTGAGTGATGTGATGCATGCTCTATAATGGTATTATTGTGTGTAAATTGTCTTGTATGGATAGTCAAAGAACATGTTTGCACGATGTCATTGTCTGTTTAGGTGATGTTAGCCCATGGTTTATCGAGTAACCTGGTCTCTATTCTCACGAGAGTAATGCCTAGCTTCCATGGCTTTGACTTCAATGGTGATGAGAAATGTCATTATTGTTTATTCATAAGTAAGCGGGTCTTGGTGCTGACTGTAGGCTCTACGCTATGTTTATGAGAAGAGGTTGCAGTTTGCAAATGACAGAGTTTTGTTCATTGTATTTTGATTGACATTATAGACTGAGATTTGATTGAACAAACCCTTGATAATCATGTAGACAGAAAGTTGTAGGGGTTACGTTTTTAAGGCTCTTGTGTCATATGTGAGGCTTATGTTTCTAGCTGGACTTTATAATGAATTTGTAAACCATAGTGTTTCTATCATTATATCTTTGATTGACATTGTAGAATAAAAAATTGACGGAGTGAGACTTATGTTTCTAACTATAATTTTTGTCACATTTAATCACTGAATTTATTTAATAGAGACTAATTTTATACCAACTCACTTTGATCCCATGGAATAGTATGCATGCCCATGGATTTTAATACTAGTGCTTCATATGATGATTTGGTAGACTATGTGTTGAATATTTTAGCTTCAATTTATGATGCTCCAAGGGTTTGAACATTAGTGCTTGGTATGATGGTCTACTAGACATTGTGTTGAATATTTAAACTTCAATTTATGAGGCTCATGTAGTGACATGACCAATATTGAAGAGTTTGATGCTCTATCGCTTGTAAAAGAAATGCATATAATTTACAATGAATTATTACTCAAATTATTGATGGGGTAATTTACTTGAGTTTGTGCCTTGATGGGCACTCTATAGAGTTGAATGTATCATCTTGCCATCCGGAAACTTATTCTTATGGAAATCATCTACAAATATCATCTCGAACATCGTCATCGTCATGCCATCATTGTTGTGGCAATTGTTATGAATATCATCTCGGACATTATCAATCGTCATTCCATCATTGTTATGAATATCTTCTAGGACATCGTCATCATGATGCCATCATTACTATGGTCATTGTTATGAGTATCTTCTCGGACATCATCTTGTGTCATGTATCTATGTGCACACATACATTCTTATTTTGTTATACATATATATCTTCTATGTGATCATCATGCCATCATTTTTATGGCCATTCTTATGAATATCATCTCGAACATCGTGATCGTCATGCCATCATTGTTGTGGCCATTGATTGTTATGATCATCCTCACGAACATTATCAATCGTCATGCCATCATTTTTATGGCCCTTGTTATGAATATCGTCTCCAACCTCATCATAGTCATGCCATCATTTCTATGGTCATTGTTATGAGTATCTTCTTGGACATCATCTTGTGTCATGTATTTATGTGCACACATACATTCTTATTTTGTTATACATATATATGTGCTATTTGATAATCATGGCATCATTTTTATGGCCATTCTTATGAATATAATCTCGGACATCATAATCATCATGCCATCATTGTTGTGGCCATTGTTATAACTATCATCGCGAACATTATCAATAATCATGTCATCATTGTTATGAATATCGTCTCGGACCTCGTCATCGTTATGCCATCGTTACTAATGTATTTATTTGCACACATACATTCTTATTTTTTTATACATATAAATGTGCTATCTGATCATCATGACATCATTGTTATGGTCATTGTCTTGAATATCATCTCGGACATCATCTTGTGTCATGTATGTATGTGCACACATACATTCTTATTTCATTATATGCACAAATACGTTGTTGTCTTACTATGTATACATATCTGCTATGTTTGATCTTCATGCCATCATTGTTATGGCCATTTTCTTGAATATTGTATGGAAATCATCTTGTGTCGTCTTATGTGCTATCTAGTTTTCATGCCATCATTGTTATGGCCATTGTCTTGAATATCATGCGGAGATCATCTAAATATACATTCATATATGCACAAACATTCTTGTTTCATTATACATACATATGTGCTACTTGATTGTCATGTCATCATTGTTATGGCCATTGTTATAAATATCATCTCGGACATCGTCATCGTCGTGCCATCATTACTATGGTCATTGTTATGAGTATCTTCTCGTGTGTTATTATGTGCTATCTAAATGGCATGCCATCATTTTGTTATAGACATTGTCTTGAATACCGTATGGAGATCATCTCGTTATACATACATATGGGCACATATATATTCTTGTTTTGCTATACATACATATGTGCTACCTGATCGTCATGACCTTTTTCTTGAATATTGTATTGACATTGCTAAGATTTTCTCGATTATATTTCTTGAGTTTATGATATTTGCAGGTATGACCAAAAGTTAAAATTATCAAGACATTTTTTGGTGAAGAGATTATGGCAAAATACTTAAGAAATATATGAAGATATTTGTGGTGAGGAGATGTTGGTAGTCTACACAAAGATATCTCTTTGTTGAGCCTTTTAAGGCCATTGTTGTACTTGATAGGAGTGATGTAGTTCCTCATAAGCATTCTTTGTAAATTCAATGATATTTTTAATATAATAGTGGGTGTATATAGAGTTGTGGGTTTTTCCATTGAGCCCCCAAGAGTTTTTTCATCCACAGTTAGGGACCCTTATTTGAGTGGGGGTGTTGATCTCTATATATAGCATGAACTCTATATATAGCACCCGGGTCGCCTTTATATATACATCATCCGTGTGAGTATTCTACACACTTTGCGGTATGAAATTGTGGAGTCATCTCTCTCTCTCTCTCTCTCTCTCTCTCTCTCTCTCTCTCTCTCTCTCTCTCTCTCATCTCGTGTCTTGTCTCCGGTTAAACAGAGACTAGCACACGCATCACCACCACCCTTTCATTGATATCAAAGCTATTTTTGGAGAAGGGGAAAATCAAGTTGCATGTGCATGCAACGTGCTGCTTCTCTCCCACATTCTGCAGACAGGGACGTCTTTACAGTGCAGCAAAAAGAAGACAGGCATAGTTTCCTGTGTGCAGCACGCGTCGTTAGGCAGTGATAGTTGACCACCCTCCACAACACACGATCTATGTGGGCGACCAAGGCAAACTCAACCGGCAACTCGATGGCACCGAGGCTTTGAAGGATTTGGTTGGTGCCATTGGTTGCACACGTAGGAAGGCCCACTTAACCCTTCGATGAAGGAGGGTAGAACCCACCCCATGAGGATAAGAGTCCAACACTTTACCATCAAGCTAGTGACCATTGTTGTGTATAACAAGGAAAGATAGCATACTTGTGTTGAAAAGAAAATTAGAAGGAAAGGGAAAGCTTCAAACTCAAGAAGTAGTTTCACCCTTCCTTTTCACTTCTTGGAGGAACGCAAGTTTTTCTTCAAAGAGTCTTTTTTCTCAAGGAGGTAGATTCAAAGTGAATAAAATCCTTCACAAAAACGATGAGTTTTTGTGAAGAATCAACAAAGGTGTTCTTACGACATACGGGACGTTGTCAAGAAGTTGGCGGTCTTGCTAGGAAGGAACCGGGCCTCTTGCTGTGAGAGTTTGTGAGGAAGCTCAAGGGTTATGAGAAAGAGCTAACATGTAGATAACATAGCTTCTAGAGCTAAAGAAGAAATGTAGACAAAGAAGCTGCTCACTTTTCCTTACAAACACACACGTGATGCAGAGAACTCATGAAAGATAGTCAAAACAAAACAAAAATGAAAACATCGAGATTATGATCATATCGTATCACGGGTAGGACAAAAGGGTTAATGGATGAGTTAATGATATTTAATCTTTGTTGTCCAAATAAGCTGCGGATTGCTCTTTGGAACTATAGCTTTGTGCTTACTATAATGTATATGTTTTGTCTAGCGATTGGGATTAGTTGTGAGTACAAATCCTCTTGATTCATAATAAAATAACCACATTCACATAAAAAGAGAAGTCATAGTCAATAATAGGTATTATGATGGGATCTGGTGAGAGAAGTATTTCGTTGAGCCTTTCAGGACCAAATAGAAACACTATGTGTTGCTGAAAGTGAATCTTTCGACTAATCCAAATGTTGACCCTAATAGATTGCACTGAATGGAATTGAAAGAAATTACCTCTATGTGGATTATGGTTATTCATCAATGATATACTTAGTATGTTCAAAGATAAAGGTGTGAAAGAAGTGAAAGGAGAAGAAGAAGAGAGTTTCTCTCCCAAGCCCTATTGTTGCCCTTAGGCAATAAGGATAGTGCGGGGAGAGAAGTACCTGTAGCAAGGAGATTCTAGAGTTTGTGGAAGAGAATGAGAACCTTAACACTAGGTTGGTAACCTAACAAGACATAAAAGTGTCCTTTCGAGGTTTTGAAAAAAACCTCCAAAACCATAGTAGATCCACTCATTTTGTAAAATCCTTTCATGAGGTTATAGTTTAAGGCCTACTACACATGGAAAAAATAAGAAACTTGTAAAATTTCTCATCTTTTGGTCACACCAAGCCTCCAAAGTTGATGGACCAGTGCATTTTCACCAAAACAGTCATTTCTTATGTTTTGTTGCATAAAAATAAGATTAGGGATTTTTGTAGGACTTGAGATAAATTCCCTAGTTAACTTCAATGGGTTGGTGATCATAACATATGATTGCTTCTCACTCACTATGTTTTGTTTTGCCAAAATAAATAGGTACAAAAAAGTTGGATTTTTACCATTCTGCAGACCTATCATCAAAGTTTCTATAGACACGCTCAATACAAATAAAATATGCATGTTTTCTTAGTTCCCTGTTGTTCTTTATGTTCATAAGGAGCCATGGAGCATGTCAAAATAATAATACATCTCGTACTAACGGGAATCTTGGGGACAAAGATGAAGTGCTAAATACAGCAAACATGAAAAAACTGGGTTCAACATTATGAGTTGTAGAATCCCATAGAAACTATTCAATATCTAGCCAAATTTGATCCATTTGCTAGATATGGTTACTACCTACAAAATACATGTAGTTGTCACAAGAAACTAACAATATTGAAAAAGCTATACTTGATATACTAGAATGTTTCGTTTTATTCTATAATCGAAAAAATCAACCATCGTTGTGTACTATGCAAAATAGGGTATTAGGTGCCCCAAAACTTAAGGAATATTAGCATTATGTTACAATATGTGACATAGAAAATAAAAAATTCATTTGGATATCATGAAATCCACCAAAAAAATCATAGAAGAGCTAAAATTGGCTAAAAAACAGGATTTGACAATTTTTGTAATTTGGTCATAACTCACAACTTTAATATTTAGTTCTCCCTAGAAGCATCAGGACATGTTGAGGACTACTAAAGATAGTTCTCTAGCATTATACACCTCACAAAAATGAATTCTAGAGTGGTATAGTTGCAAAAAGTTGAAAAAAGACAAAAACAGCACCCGTTTTTTCACACAGTTTAGGTTGTGAAATGGTGTGCAAGGACAAGGTTAAAGATGGAATTGATATTCCAAAAAAATGTCGAGTTTTTTTCAGCTCACGAGACAAATTTCTAGATAGATAACACCTCAAAATACATTTTGAAACTCTTGACATAATTCAAGGAAAATGGTCACTTAACAGGACATAAAAGTGTCCCATTACCAACCTAGTGTTAAGAGAGAGATGCTTGTGGAAGATGAAGATATGGTTACTAACCTTGTGCTCATAATTTTTTCCCGCAAGAAGGTTGTACTCATTACATTGACAAGGTTGCTGCTTGAATACATGAGAGCAATCGCCACCACCTTAATGGAGAGAGAAGATGAGGCAAGACTTCAGCCTTTCTTCAAGAGAAAGTTTGGCACTAAGATGAGTGTGTCACTATGGAATTGAGCTATTCACTCATAACTTGCCCCCAATGAAGAGAAGGTTGCTCTTTTTATAGGTGAGGGAGTCATGTTTTACATAATCACTTAATTAGGCTAAAGAGTTTAGCCCAAATGAAAAGTTCTTTGGATATTTCTTAAAATGGGAAATATTAGGACTCAAAATATCATGAAATTCAGAATTTTTGGTCATTGGGGCTCCATGTGGGTGCATGATGTATGTGGCCCCACCTAGGCATCTTCTGTGTGGCTCCAACAGGGGGTCCCAACTTGTGTGTCTTGTCCTTCAAGGCATCTTTGAGGTGTCACATTCACATGCTTGTGTCTTTTATCCTCCAAATATCTTATTTTATGGAAAAAGACCAAGATTACCTCTTTTCACTTGATTCACCTATTTACCATCTCTTCTTGCCGTGTAGTTGTGAGGGGATTTTTCACTCGTTTCCTTGTAACTTTTGACCTGTAACTCGGATTGACATGCTTCAAAAGGCAAAATTGGCCTACTAAAAGAGATTGAATTGGTTTTGGAATTTTCTCCATGCCCTTGGGTCAGGATTTTCAAACTGGGATGGTCCAAGAAGCTTTGGATCTTCCTTTTCCTAAAGTCTTCTAGTAGGCCCTTCCCTCTTGTATGTACCCAATAAGATATGCATTATTGAAGGGTTATATTATTAAATAAATGTGAAAAGAAGAAAATAATTTATATATGGTAGGGCATAGCTGAGATATTAGAAGAAATATACAAATGCTTTTCCCCCAGACAAAAAGAGGCACAATCATTGATACTTCTCTTGCAGTACTTTCTAATAGTAATGTACATTTATATTACTTCAAAGGTAATACTAAGGTATGGTAGAAAGCTTTTATTTATGCATATGAGTATTATATGAAGTATACTTATGCGTCAAAAAGTCACAAGATAAATCGTTTAATGCCCGTTCCCACTATATACGTGCCACATCACGACATCCACTCCCTCTAAACCTGCACATCCTCCGGTATGTGCCACATTGTCTCTTTGTAAGATCAGACCTCTTGTACATATTTCTTGCTTTCTTCTTCACTGGATGATTCTAGAGCTTCATGTTCACTTTGATCTTCACCTGTGTTTTGCTCTTCTTCCTCATCAACATCTTCTAGATCATTGTCTCCTCTTCTCTTAAACATTTTAATCCTTTTTCCTGCAATGGGAATCTTTACTTCTATACCATCTAGTTTAGACAAGCTGTAAGTAGCATTTTCATGCACATGCTTTACAACATATGGTCCAAACCATCTTTTTGAGAACTCGTTCATGATTGTGTACTGGCTATCAAGGCTACTATCATACACTAAAACCCAGTCACCTTTGTCAATTGCTTTGCTCCTGAGTCGATGTCGCTTATCAAAGTAGTCCTTGTTTTTCAACCTTGTATTTTTGAGTCGTTCTTTTGCAGCTTCAATGTCTCCAGGTCTTCTCTCTAGTTGCCTTATACGAAGTGCAAGGAGATCTTCCCTGCTAAGCCCCTCTTGCCAAGGTAGTACATTCCATGTGGGAATTGTATCTTCAATCGTCATCACTAGCTTTTGACCATATATTAGCTCCGCAGGCATGTAGCCAGTTACTAAGCTATGTGTTGTACGATCAATCCATAAAGCATATGGTAACAGTTTTGGCCACTCACCAACTCTTCCTTCACAAGCCTTGGCCAAAGCTTTGATGATAGGAGGATGCCCTCTTTCACTCTTTCCATTGCCTTCAGGGTTGTAAGCTGTAGTAAGAGAAAGCTTGATTCCTAATCTAGAAAAGAACTCCCTTGCTTCTTCGGCATCCAGTTCACCTATATCTGCAGTGATTTTTCCCACACAACCATAACGGCAAATCACCTCATCAAGAAGGAATTTACACACAGCTTCTGTGGTTCTAGCTCTTAATGCTCTTCCTTCAACCTGATTAGTTAGGTCTTCTAGTGCAAGAACCAAGTATCTCATCTGCTAGAGTCCTAAAGGCATTGTGACTAGATCCACAACCCATTTATAGTGCATGGCTAGTGGATATGTAGGGTGCAATCCTTCTCGATGTCGGACATTTGAATACATTTGACAAGTTACACATGACTCTACAAATTGAGATACATCTTTATACATACCGTTCCACCAATATTTTTCTTTCAACTTGGAGAAGGTTGCCCACACACCCCTGTGTCCATCCCATAGACTCTCATGAAACTCTTGCATGAGCTTTACTTGAGTCTCTTTTTCACATATAACCCGTTGTGGTGTAGCACTTTTGTTTAGGATGCTTCCACAAGTAACCATCCCTCAAAAAGTACCCATATGCTTTCCTGCGTATCCTCCTGAATTCTTGTTCAAAACAATCATCCTGTTTTGTTAGAGTACTCAAGTAGCTTCCAATAAGAAGCCAATCACCTTCATAAAGCTCTTTCAAGAATGATTCAAGTAGATTAGTCATGTAGACATTGTTACCTTTGACATGAGAGATAGAATAGAAATTTGTGCCTACATCATCTCCCTCATCAATCATTTGTGACTCATCTTCATACCTTGCCCTTGATAGCATATCTGCCACTGTATTGTCTTTACCTGCAATGTGCTTAAACTCAGGATTTAAGGACTTAATGTAGGCAATCCACCACAACATAGCAATGTCTGGTGTTGAGCAGCTTGTAATCATCCCAAGAAGTGGTAGACAATCTGTTTCTACAACCACACATGCACCAATTAGGTACTCTTTCCCACTTTTCAAGGCTACAACCATACCCCATAACTCTCTCTTTATCTGTGGATAGTTTCTTTGGCAAGCACTTAGTACCTTTGCTCCAAATCTTACCACATACCTGTGTCCTTCTTTGTCATCTTGCCCTATTGCCCATCCAATCCCTGTAGGACTGGTGTCTACTGTCACATTTAATGGCCTTTGACACTCATAGTCTACCTTTCTCAAAGTTGTTGCTGACTGGAGCAAATCCTATATCTTTTTCATGGATTTTACATGTGCTTATGTCCATTGAAACTTCTGATTCTTTCTAAGCAGCTGATAAAGAGGATCAGCTACATGTGCATAATGTGGAATCCAAATAACATAGAAGACACATGCTCCCAAAAACCTTCTAACCTCAGTGATGCTAGTGCATGTTTCTTTCATTCTTTGGATGGCATCTACCTTAGATGGACAAGGTTTCCTACCATATGGCCCGCACATGTGCCCCGCAATGAGAACTTCTTTGACACCAAACATAGACTTTTTCCCTGACAATGTAAGATTCACTTCTTCCAACCTAGACAAAATTTTATCACAATCATTTATGTGATTTACCACAAACCTGTGACATCCCTTGAGATCCAAAGATTCATCTTTGTCACTTTCTTCACATCCTCTAATAGGCAAATCATCAATGAAAGGCATTGTGATTTGAGGAATAAAGTCACGTAAGACCTTATTCATCCCATTCATCATATGTGCAACAGAGTTGGTTGCTCCCTCTGGCAAGGTACACATCCTTACCAAACCCAAAGGTGTCCTCATGGTTGTCAAGTCTCTGCTTTCGATTGCAAGCTGAAATTGATCATACCCTGAGTAGAGATCCCCCATTGAGTAGATTGCCCTCCTTGCAAACGCCTCTGCAAACTCATCCACAATTGGACCTATACCTACATTTCTAATTGTCACTTTGTTCACTGGTTGCATATCTTGGATGAAGCGTAGAGAGCCATTCTTCTTTGGAACCGTGAACCACTTGTTTGAGTATGGAGCACAAGAAGGCTCCAAGATTCCCATTTTGATTTTCTCATTCAGTAGCTCTACTAACTTTGGCAAATGAGCCTTTGGAACCGGAATAGGCTGCAGATTCCAAGGCACAAGAGGTATTGTGAAAATTACCATAGGAGCTACAATAGAACAATCAACACATCCTATCTCATGTGGCTCAAATGCAAAAGCCTTACCATGCTTTGAAAGAATTTCTTTGAAGCACTTTGTCTCCTTCTGCGTTAGAAAATCCTCGCAACCAATCTACAACTCTTGAAAAGACTCCTTTGTAAGGTATGCCCGATCTTTTTAGGATTCCTCAAACTTGGTTGTAAAGAAGCCTGCTCAATCTTTTCCCTGTTGTTGGGTGGTAAGGGTGAAGCTACTGGCTTCACCTTCTTTGCTACACTCTTGTATTTAGTTTCAACATGGACTTCTAGGCCATCTGTTTGGCTTTCTTTAAAGGCTTCTATTACTTGATACATTTCCATAGAGCAAACTTCCACAACTTCATTTTCAAGATGCAAAATAGACCTCATTATAGCATCAAGCTCACCCATAATATCTACAAAAGAAACTTGTTGACACAAACCCAAAACATTTTCAGTAGGCTTTAGCAACCCACTCTTTTTCATGCCTATTTGTACATTATGCACATCTTGCCTCTCACATCTCTTCAAATCTTCAAGTTTTGTAAATCATATTGATCCATTCCTTGTTACCAAGGAGCTCATTGAGAAAGTTTCACCTATTTTTGGATCAGGTGAGACCCTTTTTCTTTCTGTACCACTGCAATCCCGCTTTACAATGGTACTTGGCCAAAACCCATCATTTCTCTATGATCATGAAACTCTTTGATTACCTTTGGTAGAAGATGTTCTCTGAGGTTATCACGATTTCTTTCATGGTTTACACAAACTGTGAGAAATTGGACAACACGTTTACCATCTTTGCTACGTATCCTAGCATATACTGAACCATCGTCCATTAACTTTGTTTCCATTCGAACTCCCACAATGTAGGGTTGTCCAAGGATGAGATGATATGAAGATGTATCCTGTACAAAGAAGTTTTGGTCAATCTTTACATCACCTATTGTCACATTCACACCTGGACATGCTGCATACAATTCACCAGATGAATTGTTTGCCACTTTTACCATCCAGCCATGATCTGTGTCCATTGGCCATTTGCACTTGTTGTAGAGACTCTTTGACACTATGTTTATTTCTGAACCATGCTCAATGAAGGCAACAAATGGATCTTCGAGATCACCTACCTTGACCAAAGTTTCTATAGTAGCCCCTGCCCAGTGACTTCGTGAATAGTAGCTCCTAGGAATATCTTCAACTTCTTCATCATCATTTGAGAAATGCACTTGCTTCACTCTCCCACTAGATTGGTAGCATCCTACCATAGTTCCATCATCATCCTTCTTATTTTGCAGCTGTATCCCTCGTGTCTTTGAGGTTTCCCCTTCAACCTATGGACGAGAAACTTCAACAAGGGTTTGCCTCTTCCTCGTAATGATGTCAATGATCTCCTCATGGAATTCACTCTTTACAATGCCAAGAACTTCTCCCAGAGTAAACTCAATCTTGCTATTCAAGATCCTTTCCTCCAAGACTTAATTTAAATCTGTAGCAACCTCAATATCAGATTGTAGTTTATAAGTTGGGCCTTTTGTCTTACCTTTTGTTGGCTCTTTCTTCTTTCCTATTGTAGACTCCTCCATGAGTACTTCAGGTGGAGATGCTCCTTGTGTCGAGGGTGTTTGAGAAGGCATTGAGTCGCTGCTTGATCCCTCACTTCTAGAAGCTCTTTTTGATGGTCCTTCATCAGCATTCTCACGTATGCGCTTCTCTTCTACAATTGCCTCATTTTGTTGGCATTTTGTAATGTAGGCATGCACTGACAATGAGTCCACTGGATCATTCCATCCTGTTTCTAGAGTATGCAATCACCTGCTTCATGTAGAATCTCGTTTGTAAGCTTTACCTTTTTAGCTAATTGCATGACATTTGGCCAAATTTGACCATGATGGTCACTCACCTCTTCATCAGTAAGATGCTTAATTTTTACTCCATAGGTAGCTGCCTCAACTGAAGAGGTGGCATGGTTAGTTTCCATATCTTCAACTAAGGTTTGCATTCCCCCCTTTCCAAAGTTAGTTCTCAAGGGTAGACCTGTCTCTCTTGAGTGGATTTTACCATCCTTAAAAAAGACAACGTCTTTTGACAAAGCATCACGAAAATCATCACAATCCCTTCTTACATGGTGTGTACTATCACACCAAATACATTTATTAACAAACCCTTCCTTGGGCTATTGTCTTTGCCTAAGAAGTGACCCTGATGGTGTGCCTTTTTCTTCAAGCTTTGCAAGTTTCACCTTCAAGTCACGCATTCCCTTCACAAGTTCATCTAGCATAGACTCATCAAACTTAGTAGCTATATAAGTAGGCTTTACCATTTTGTCAGAAGTTGAGGTTGAAGGACTTGTAGTGTTTACTACCATCTTGTCCCTTCTTCTTTGTCGTTTGACAAGCAACGAGACAGCACCTTCAACTTCATTCCAGTCGGTCTTTAGTCCTTGCTCAGCATCTTTATCTTCAAGGAGAAGCTCCAAATTTTCTTGAAACTCTTTATGTGTGGATTTTAAGAAAAGATCTGTCTTCTCTACATCTAGTGTGGCCCTTTTTGTCCTAGTGAGTTGTGCATAGCACCGCTCAAATTCCCTAAGTAGCTCTGTTATTGATAGTCCTTGCTTTGCTTGACTACCCATTCTAAGAATGTCCTTTTGGTCACTCTCTCCGAGTCCTCCATGAAATATTCCTCCTTTAAAGCTACTTTGAGTTCTTCCCAATTTCTCCCATGCCCATCTTTAATTGCCCTAACATGCTCCCTAATTTCTGGAGCAGCAACTAGCTCAAAGCTTTGAATCATCTCACCTTCTGACACGCGATGCAACTCCATCTCTTTCACATACTCGCGTAAGTACTTGGTTACATCTTTGCCATTGAACTGATCCATTCTGTTGACGATCGCTTGTATGGCCTTCGTTGCTGAAATCTCCCTTCTTTCAGAAGCATGTTGTTGTTGCATGAACATTGCAAATGCTTGAAACATTTGCATTGTTGCTGGGTCAAAATGCATACCCTGTTGCTCAAGATGATCACCCATGGTTACGCACAAACTCTCACCCTGGCACTTTCGTGTCAGGTTCACCAAAAATATGTCAAGAAGTTGGCGGTCTTGCCAGGAAGGCACTGGGCCTCTTGGTGCGAGAGTTTGTGAGGAAGCTCAAGGGTTATGAGAAAGAGCTAAGATGTAGATAACATAGCTTCTAGAGCTAAAGAAGAAATGTATCCAAAGAAGCTGCTCACTTTTCCTTACAAACACACACGTGATGCAGAGAACTCATGAAAGATAGTCAAAACAAAATCAAAATGAAAACATCGAGATTACGATCATATCGTATCATGGGTAGGATAAAAGGGTTAATGGATGAGTTAATGATATTTAATCTTTGTTGTCCAAATAAGCTGCGGATTGCTCTTTGGAACTGTAGCTTTGTGCTTACTATAATGTATATGTTTTGTCTAGCAATTGGGATTAGTTGTGAGTACAAATCCTCTTGATTCATAATAAAATAACCACATTCACATCAAAAGAGAAGTCATAGTCAATAATAGGTAGTATGATGGGATCTGGTGAGAGACGTATTTCGTTGAGCCTTTCAGGACCAAATAGAAACACTATGTGTTGCTGAAAGTGAATCTTTCGACTAATCCAAATGTTGACCCTAATAGATTGCACTGAATGGAATTGAAAGAAATTACCTCTATGTGGATTATGGTTATTCATCAATGATATACTTAGTATGTTCAAAGATAAAGGTGTGAAAGAAGTGAAAGGAGAAGAAGAAGAGAGTTTCTCTCTCAAGCCCTATTGTTGCCCTTAGGCAATAAGGATAGTGCGGGGAGAGAAGCACCTGTAGCAAGGAGATTCTAGAGTTTGTGGAAGAGAATGAGAACCTTAAGAGAGAGATGCTTGTGGAAGATGAAGATATGGTTACTAACCTTGTGCTCATAATTGTTTCCTACAAGAAGGTTGTACTCATTACATTGACAAGGTTGCTGCTTGAACACATGAGAGCAATTGCCACCACCTTAATGGAGAGAGAAGATGAGGTAAGACTTCAACATTTCTTCAAGAGAAAGTGTGGCACTAAGATGTGTGTCTCACTATGGAATTGAGCTATTCTCACTCACTCATAACTTGCCCCCAATGAAGAGAAGGTTGCCCTTTTTATAGGTGAGGGAGCCATGTTTTACATAATCACTTGATTAGGCTAAAGAGTTTAGCCCAAATCAAAAGTTCTTTGGATATTTCTTAAAATGGGCAATATTAGGACTCAAAATATCATGAAATTCAGCATTTTTGGTCATTGAGGCTCCATGTGGGTGCATGATGTATGTGGGCCACATTCACATGCTTGTGTCTTTTATCCTCCAAATATCTTATTTTATGAAAAAAGACCAAGATTACCTCTTTTCACTTGATTCACCTATTTACCATCTCTTCTTGCAGTGTAGTTGTTAGGGGATTTTTCACTCTTTTGACCTGTAACTCGGATTGACATGCTTAAAAAGGAAGAATTGGCCAATTAAAAGAGCTTGAATTGATTTTGGCCTTTTATCCACTCCCTTAGGTTGGGATTTTCAAATTGGGATGGTCCAAGAAGCTTTGGATCTTCCTTTTCCTAAAGTCTTCTAGTAGGCCCTTCCCTCTTTTATGTATCCAAGAAGGTATGCATTATTGAAGGGTTATATTATTAAATAAATGTGAAAAGAAGAAAATAATTTATATATGGTAGGGTATAGCTCAGATATTAGAAGAAATATACAAATGATTTTCCCCCAGACAAAAAGAGGCACAATCATTGATACTTCTCTTGCAGTACTTTCTAATAGTAATGTATATTTATATTACTTCAAAGGTAATACTAAGATATGGTAGAAAGCTTTTATTTATGCATATGAGTACTATATGAAGTATACTTATGTATCAAAAAGTCACAAGATAAATCGTTTAATGCCCGTTCCCACTATATACGTGCCACAACACGACAACGTGAAGCGCTACAATTCCCGCAAGGCAAAGTTTGCATGCAACACAAATTGCGGAGCATACAAAACACAAAGATTTCAATTTCACGAGGTATAAGTTGATTTGATTTTCAGCATGTAGGTCGAAATCAGTGCACCACGGGTGTTGTTCACACTAACGTGCATGACGATGATGATCTAGGAGATCATGGCCTTGCAGATATGGCTGATTTCAAGAATTTGGAAAATTTCCAAAGCGTACTTGAATGAAACCTCTCTGCACTCAATGCAAATGTTACCAATCTTACGGAGTTACTTGTGAAATTTATAAAGTCACAGACGGCCTGAAAATATTTTGGATTCTCATGAGCTTCGCACTAGACATCATGGCAGACGACAGGTCTTGGTAAAATGGTTAGATAGACCTGAAGAAGGCTCTACATGGAAGAATGTCTCCGCACTTAAGAAACATTTTCCTACGTTCATTTTCAAGGAAAAAAATGATTCTCCAAGGGGGGTAATGTAAGGACATGGGTCCTACAAGCAAAGCCACCAACACGGTCGTACAATGTGTACGCTAGGGGGAGGCTATAAGATATCATCATTGGGTGGAGACTAGCACACGCATTACCATTGTGCTTCACATGAAGTGGGGAAAAGCACTTTTCTTTGTACAATGGCTTCCTATGGAGTCTGCCCAATCACTTTTTCCTTCACGGTAGAGAGATCTTTTCCAAATTGAAAAGTAACACATAGAAAAAAACAAGCAAGACTTGAAGTTTACTAACCTTGTAGCCCACGTGTGGCCAGGTTTCTGGTAATTCACTCAAATATGACTCGAAGAGATATATACTGCTGAGTTAGTTAACATATGTGTCATAGACACCCTCTTGTGATGTAAAGAACCCGTAGAAATCTTGACAAGTTTCTTGATGTTCGTATGCTAATAGCATATTACAAACTATGGAAACCGCTATGCCAAATGTCAAAAGGGAAGCCTTGCTCCAAATAAGTACTCATGCACTGTTATGGTGCTCATAGAGAACACATACTCTTACCAATTTACAATGGCATAACGAGAGAAAGTTGACCTTGTCAAGCATTTACAACTAATTGACCTTGTTGCATTGAACAATGTGTTGAAAAAAAGAAAAATACTTGCAATAGATGTGCCTCATACCTGCTTGACTTGATTATGTAGATAGAGCCTTGCTCCAATGATGTCTTGAAAAACTCGTCAGATCTTGCTTGCGACAATGGGTGGATCTTTCCATTGTTTGATTGCTTTAATGAAAAACAATTGGCCTAGAAGTCAAGCCCAAGAAACTTGGTTTACAACTTCTTGAAATGGTGTTTAATGGTTGGACTTTCCAAATACTTTTGTCTTACATGCCATAGGTCTTGCCTCTACCGACATACTACAGGTCTTGCCTGAACCTGCGGAGCCAACATTGCCTAGGAGCAATGTCTTAAGAGAAGTTACAAGTCAAAAGTGAGAAATTGACATCCATAACTGCAGGGCATTGATGGTAAAATTCATTGGCCAATGATGGTGCTCTTGATCGTTTAAGGTATCAGATGCCATGTATGAAAAACGTTCAAGTCTGAGCAAACATGCTTGAGCAGCTAGATGATCAATAGTTAATTGACCTTAGATCTCCCAATGCGTGCGTGTAATACAGAGGGATCTGCAAAAGTCAACGAATTCAAAATTGAAAATGTTACTATCAACTCATTTACCGATAGTGATAATCCCACTTTGAGCGATGGAACCATGTCATCATATTCTTGATGTCCTTGTTGTCATTATCTTACATTTTACATGACCAATGGATGCCACCTTCCTTTGATCCTCTGCACTTGCATGATTGAATCCATGCTCGAGTGGCCATGCCTTGAAATCTTGTGCATGTTGAAACTTCAAATCTTTGCCAATCTTGTTATTCCTTACCAAAATTGTGGACTATGTCCCTTAACTTCTCTAATTTCCTACAACTTGTGTCTCGTCGATGCTGTATGCGTGCTTCAAGCCTATCACAAATCTTGTTTACCAGAGGTGGACACCATCTTTTTGAACAATGTTGATCAACTTTGGCCATGGCACGACCCCTATGGGCTAGGGTGCCCCAAAATAGGGACATCCCATATGAAAAATAAATCACACAGTGGCTATACCAGCACGCTTCCATCGATGCAGGGAGAAAACCCAAGAGGATGCACTCTGCAATAGTCTTTAGTCCATGCCTATTTGACAAATTCACCACCCTGGACCAGGGAAAACTTGGAAACCTCATCATCATGAATCAGTTTTGTGCAATTCAAATCTACCCGTGTCCTTTATACAAGTGGCCCCTCCCACTGATCTTCTTGGCCATGATAAGCCCCGCCATGCATGAGCCGTTTTGAGCAAGCTATCTTTGTCCATACTGCCACAGGGCTTCGAGAGAGAGAGAGAAAGAGAGAGAGAGAGAGAGAGAGAGAGAGAGAGAGAGAGAGAGAGAGAGAGAGAGAGAGAGAGAGAGAGAGAGAGAGAGAGAGAGAGAGAGAGAGAGAGAGAACATGATAACATGCAATTCAATGCAACCTCTCTCCTCCCTTGTTATAGATTTTTCCCTCGTTGAGCTTTGATACCAGTTTGAGTGCTATGAGGATCTTGCTGCAACAATACCGCACCCAATGTCTCTTTACCCACACTTGAGCTAACAAAGAATGTAAACTCCCAACATGGAGGCGTGAGAGTCCGTAGTTCCGCCAAAACCGTGTTGAACGAATGACACGGTTTTGGAGGGACCACTTGTCATTCTTTTTTGGAGTGACCACTTGTTATACCCCCGTAGTTCCACTTAGAATTATTTACGGGGTAGATGAACCGTGTTGCTAGAAGGTTCCTCACCTCTTTGAGTAGTGCTTGCTCTTTGATGACTCCTAACCTTCATAGATTTTGTGCTTTAGGTTTGGCCTCTCGCTTTAGCTCGATCTTGTGTTGAATGGCATCCACTCCACATACATCTACGTAATCTTTAGCAAAAAGTTTAGGAAACTTTCTTAGCACACTTTGAATTCCTCTCTTTCCTCCCAAGTAAGAGTCTTTGACAACATACCATCTAGCATTTCTTTATCATGCAAACTTTGGTTCTCCTGGGGGCCTACCTCTTCTAAACCTTGGCAAGATATCTCTTCATTATTTGGCCTAAAACTTACACCCGTGACTTCAATGAACGACTCCTCCTCTATAGTGCTACCACTGCATTCTTCTTTCGAGGTGTCATCGGTCCAATCATTCCCGCTTTCACTTTGAGAAGATTCCTTCTGGAGCTCCTCTTGACGTTGCTCCTTCATGTCAAAGATAACCTTCTTGTGATTGCCATTCCTGCAAATCAACTTTCCACTTTCCCAATCCTGCAAAGCTCGCATTCTTATTAGCCACAGTCTACCTAGGATAAATGGATAGCCATTTCCCTTTGTAGACATAACATAGAAATCAACAACCTTCTTAATGCCAAAAGCTTCCACAAAAACATTTTTACAAACTCCCAAACACCTAGCCTTGCTATTATTTGCCATTTTTACTTTGTTTTCAGGCATCTCATGAATGTGCATGCTTAGTCTCTGCAGAAGGTCCTCTGTCATGATGCAAATTTGTGCGCCCCCATCCACTAGACCCTTCCTAACTAGTTTTTTCTAGATATAGAAATCTAGCACAGGTGTAATATCTTCATTCATTTGGGCATGTGCAATTTTAACAACAAAAACA
Organism: Adiantum capillus-veneris; assembly: GCF_014529385.1. NCBI lineage: Eukaryota > Viridiplantae > Streptophyta > Polypodiopsida > Polypodiales > Pteridaceae > Adiantum > Adiantum capillus-veneris. The sequence goes on from NC_140950.1 coordinate 79,865,405, forward strand.
TTCTCTTTTGTCCTTCTCCTAGTGCTAACTGCCTTTGTTAACTCCCTCCTAGCTTGTGGGCACAATCAAGAAATTGAGGCCATGATATGCTTGGACCCTTACCTCTCATGTCCTCCATAAGGTTGTAGGGAGCCATACCATGTCCAAGAGGGAAGTCTTGAAGGTTGATGCGATGCCGGGTCCTCTTGGCTTCCTTGGTTTCCTTTGATTTCTTTCCTCGTCCATGGTCACTTTGTGATGTTACTCCTTTCTTTTCCTTGCCTTTTCCCCGCCCACGTTTGATTTGCTTCAATGTCACCCTCTTTGGACTGTGTGACTTCTACAACATTGACATTTGGGTCACGCAAAGGTGGAACTCCTTCCACCCCTTGTGGAGGTGGTCTTGGTCCATTTGGACTTTGTAGAAGCCTCGATTGTTCGCCAGCTCCTTCACTTGCATTCATCACTCGGTAATTCAAGTTAGGTCTCCGTGGCTCCCCACAGGGCCAAGAACAATTATACATCTCATGTCCAAAATCTCCGAAATTCCAACATTGCAAGATTCTCCTAGGTCATGGATCTCGCTCTTCACACTTCTTTGCTTTTCCGTTTGGACCTACAGCTTGTGCAAGGTGAATTGACAGACTGCTTAAAGATTCATATAACTTCTCAATCACTTCCGCCATTACCTCAAGAAGATCCCTAGATGTTGATGCTTGTGACTTACCTTTGGGTCTAAGACCTTTTATTGGAACCTCTCCCCTTAAGCACTTGAGTTTCCTATATTTCTCAGCATCCCTAGTTTCATCTGCATCTTCAAATTGACACGCGCTTTTTTTTCTTCTTTAAAAGATCTACACAACAATGTTTTCTAAATGAAAATTTGTTCTACAACAAAATAAAAATATGCGCATCAAATGATCTATGATAATTAGCAAGAGGCAAGATGATTGGGTTTGGTGATGCAAGAATTTCTCTTACTCTTTGGGCACCAAACATGAACACCTTACATTGTTGAAAATGGATCTTTCTACTATTTGCAATGTTAATTCTAATGTGTGGAGTGAAATGGAAGGGAAAAATCTCTATTCCTGGGCCATTGTCCATGTTTTATGCATGACCTAATGCTTAAAACAAAACAAAAATATAGACGTCCAAACTAAGGTAGTACCTAATGAGAGGTAGAATAAAAGGATTACCGAAGTGTTTATCTCAGTCAACCTAAGAGGACCTAAAATTCTACGAATTACACGTTGAAATTGCAACTTAGTACTAACAATTATGTACACCTTTTGCCTTGCAATGGGAATGAAAGGATCATACAAATTCTTGTGATTCATAAGGTTGAACCTACAAAAAAATACACAAGCCCTCCTCCGTGGGGGCACCAAAATTGAGGTGGTCCGGGGCGGGCAACAAAAAGAGCGGCCTCTAAACACCCTTTGAGGCTCCCATGCTGCTCAATTGGGGTTGGGGCAATCACAATCAAAGACAACAACAACCCATAGCCAGAAACCAAACAAGAAAAGGGGAACCACCTAGTTGTAGATGCGAACTAGGACGCACGCGATATCTCCTTGTACTCAAACACACAAAGGGAGGGGAATGCAAGATATCCAAACACACCAAACACAAACATTCACCATACCAGAGAGAGGTAAAGAGCACAAATCAACTTGAGCAACATAGTCTTAGCCTTAAAGACTAGATGCACACAAAGCTTGGTGAGGAACAGAGAGACAACACAAAACTTGACCTTGTTGCCAATACAAAAATTGTCTTAGGGTCACAGGAGCCCTCTCACCGAGCACCCTCTTACAATTGACTTTTTAAGAAAACAATTCAACAAGCCCTCAAACCACCAAGCATGAAATGGCACAACAGACTTCAAAGAAAATATACCTTCAACCACCTGATGAGACAACTTATCAAGTCAATTTGGAGAGAAGAGTTGTAGTTGATGCATACAATTGCACCCAAAACTATAAATCTTATTTATGCACAAGAGTAGGCTACAAGTGTGATGAAGAGTATGTCATCACTCCACTCCTCTGGATGGCATAACTAACTTCAAGCTTCTCCATGCACCTATGTGTAGTGATGGAATAGAGCACTCACAATGCACACACTCTGCACAACTAGGCTTGAAGAGTGGTGTGTTATGTGTGGAGAATGGTGTGGTGTAGTGTGATCATGGGATGATTTACAAGGGAGAGAAGGTCTTTATTTATAGGTTTTAGAAGCCCCGATTAGGATTAGACCTAATCAAGTTTATTTGAAGAAATCAAATATTATGCATATTTATATTTTTTAAATGAGGGTGGGTATCTCTTATCCTTTGAGTCACATGGATGTGGGCTCAAGGGAAGATAATTATGGAGGAAGAAAGGAGAGAGGATTGAGTGAATAATTTGGGAGTGCTTACTCTAATAGATAGTAGAGGGTGTATTTTACAATAATGTTAGTGGTTAGTGGCTAGTAATAATCACTACAGATATTTACAAAATCATTCACCACATGGTGAGATATATGATGAGAAAAGTTAGAGAAGGGATAAGCATGTGAAGAGAGGTTGAAGCTTTGGAGGAGTTGACATTCACCTCTTTACAGCATCCGTAGAAGAAGCGGTTAACATGGCGATGTTGCACGTGTCAATGAAGCTATGTTATCTTGAAACCTTGGATAGTTCATGATAAAAGCCTTCATTTGTACTGCTCGAATAAATCTTGCACTCTGGACAAACGAAAGGCCCGCTGCTGCTGCACGCTCCCCCCCCCCTTGCACCATCGCTCCCTCTCCCCCCCCTTTTCTCCTCCTAACCCTCGCACTGCCCTCAGCCACCCCCGCGTTGCCCCTCCCCCCCTTCGCCCTCGCGCCACCCTGCCCAGCCCACCACCTCCTGCCCCCTGCTGCGCGCCGCCCTCCCCCCCTAGCCCTCCCACTGTACCCGTGCTCGCCCGGCTCTGCAACACCTTTTATTCAGAACAGGTGTTCAGCGTTCTCGACTGCAGATTGTTCTTCTCCGTCCGCTTCTTCGACTCCAGCTCCGCCACAGAGGGACTCACCTGAAGCCCCCTCGCCCGACCCCGCTGAGCCCACCATTCGACTTGCTCTTTCGCCGAAAGAGCAAGCAAGCCTTGCTGCAGAGGTAGAGCGCTTGCAGGCGACTTCTGTCATCTGCAAGGTTCTCGGCACCCATCCTAGCAGAGGAGAGCTGCGAGACCTTCTCTAGGCCTGCCTTCTCACAGAGGTGGGCAAGATTTTGGATGTCTAGATCCTCGGACGGAAGTACTACCAGATTGAGTTCGAGACTTCCGAGATGGCCTCCAAGGTCATAGCTATGAGTCCACTGGCTATCCGAGCATCACGCGCCCACTTTCGACAGTGGCGACACGGTTTTGACCCGACTTCGGATGTGCTCGTAGAGGAGGCATACATCCCCATCTTAGTCTACTTTTCGGGTTTACGGAGGGAGTACCTTCCACTGCTCTCTAGGATTGGCTCCGCCATCGGGACTGTTCTGGAGACATGTCGTACGGCAGCATCAGTAGCTGCCAAGGCGGCCGGCATCCCTTCAGTTCGAGTTTTGGTCAGAGATACCCACACGCTCCCGAAGGTCATCCTTTTGCCTCGGGTGAGTGGGGGTTGGTTTAGGCAGAGTGTGGAGTACTCGGGTCTCTCGAACCACTGCTTCATTTGCAGACAGATGGGCCACCTAGAGAATGCCTGTCCACGGAGGAGACCACGACCTGCACCTCAGCCTTAGCCCCAGCCTGCCAAGGCTGGGCCGCAGCCTCAGCCAGCGACACAGCGCACAGATTCTGAGCCACCCTCCAAGCCTGGGGCTCCAGCGGAGGAGGGGTGGAAGCAGGCCCGTGGCCGTCATTGCCAGGGGCCACAGCGATAGCCTGGCACTCAGAGTGGCCCTCAAGTGCCTACTCAGCAGCAGTGGGTTCCCACGGGGAACCGCTTTGGACCTCTTGAGCAGGAGGAGCCTCCTACGCCAGCCTTCTCTTCCGTTTCACCCTCGCCAGCCCCTCCACCTTCAGATTTCCCCTCTTCCTCCTCATCCCCTCCCCTGCTCTTTGCTCCCGCCCACTCCCCACCTCGCCCCCCTGTCTCTGTCATCCCGCCCCGCTTCTCTTCTCCGCCGCCCCCCCCCCCCCCCCCCCCAGCTCCTTCTCCCCCTCCTCCTGCTTCAGTACCACAGTCGACTCAGGAGACTGGCCCCTCGCCGGCGGCTAGGAGATCTTTTGGAAGCGCTTTTGCCACGAGTCGCCTAGGGAGAGAGGGTCAGCCCTTCTTACGGCCCCCTTTGCAGATTCAGACATCTTCCCTTGCAGCTATCCCTCGTGGTCTGACGAGCATTGACCTCCGATGCCGCTGGGACTTCTTCGATTACGGATTCACTCGCTTTCTCCGTGATTCCGTAGCAAACCTCGAGGCAGCCTGGGGGACAGAGGCCTTGGACTCAGCAATTGGTTTATCCTTTCCTCTCCGCGGTAGGACTGAGACAGAGTGGTCCCTCGACTCAGTGGTGGGATGGTTTCATACACAGGTTCTCGAGTTCTCTCACCACATGGGAGAACTTGGAGTTACAGATTTGCTGCAGACTTTGTGGCCACTGGCCAAGTTTGCGGTGACACCCCCAGACTCAACAGGATGTAGGCACATTGTGTTGTACTTTTTCACTGATACACAGTGTTTTTCTTGCTATGTATACATACATGAGGACTCCTAGACAGAGGAGGTTGCTTTACGCTCGGCTCGCTTTGCTTGGGCTTGGGCCAGGCACTCACTACAGGCTGGCCTATCTAGAGGACGCTCGGATGCGGATTACTCCCCATCCAAGCCTGCCTTGAAGATAGCCTCTCTTGCTGCTGCGGCAACATCTATTCTCTCTCGCTCCCCATGAGGATCGTCTCATGGAACGTGCAGGGATTAGGTGGGCCCCAGTTTCAGCGACAGCGGGGCCGATTGCGGTAGGAGCTTCAACGTTGCCTTGTGGGAGGAGAGATTGATCTCCTTATGCTTCAGGAGCACCATTTGTCTGAGAGCCGCATCCGGCGCTGTGGTCAGATTTTGCGTGGACGTTATGATACCTTTTGGTCAGCTGGTTTTGGACCTGGAGGCATCCAGGGTGGGGTATGTATGACTATTGCGGACTCATTACAGCAGACCATTGTGGGCAGAGGGATTATTGTGCCAGGCAGGGCTCAGTGGATTACTTTGCAGGTTCAGGGTGGCCTTGTGGGCTTCGTGAACATCTATGCGCCCAATGTGGCGAGTGCTCGTGCAGAGTTTTGGTCACAAATTGTTGAGTCTTTTTGCCACAGGTTGACCATTGGTGTGTAGGAGGGGACTTCAACATGTTGGAGAACTCTTCTTACAGGATCGGAGGTAGCCATGCTACTGTGCATGGAGTCGAGTTAGCAGCTTGGGAGAGGTTGTGTATGACCTTGAGGGTCTCGGATACATGGCATCATTCTAGCTTTGTGAGGCCTCCAGAGAGTCTTGCCTTCTCTAGATCAGACCACAGAGTGGGAGGAGTGAATCTATCATGGATAGATCGCTTCTACACTAGTGACCACTTCAGTGACTTGGGGGGAGCAGTGGGCATCCTAGTAGGGACATCCTTCTTGTACCATGCACCAGTGATCCTCAGAGTGGCAGACAGGCAGAGGAGTGGGAGCACGATGCTTCGCATCCCAGAGCGGGTCTTGTTGGACACAGCACTCAGAGGGAGGGTAGAGGCTCTTTGTACAGAGGGCATGGACAGCCAGGCTCTACCGGCAGACAGAGTGGCCTTAGGCCTAGCTCCGCTTAGCCACTTTTTTCTCCAAGATTCTTTGGCTCGACGAGCCGTAGCGAGAGAGGAGGAGCAGTGTCTAAGATGAGGCATTCCTTCACTACAGAGAATGCAGGAGCAGCATCCAGACAGTGCATGGCTGGAGGAGCAGTTACAGTAGGCTTGACAGCAGCTTGCTTGCACAGAGGAGAGGCGCCATGAGTTTGCCTTTCACGGACAGGCATCTCAGTGGACTCAGGTAGGTGACAGAGTGACAGGTGCCTTTTTTGAGACAGTAGGACCTCGGCACTCGCATGCCAAGGTCACTCAGCTGAGGAGACCCGATGGGTCAGTTGCTTGTGAGCCTGAGGATATGCGTGCAGTTGCTACTGACTTTTACTGTGAGCTACTGACGGTTGAGCCCCAGTCAAAGAGACAGGATGCATACAGGGAAAAGGTTTGGGCGCAGATGCCTTGTCTTGTGATTGAGAAGATGCGCTAGAGGCTGGAGATACCTCTTCAGCTTCAGGAGCTGCATACGGCTCTTAGGGCCCTTCCTAGTGGTAGCTGTCCACGTGAGGATGGGCTGACTCCCAGCTTCTTCTTGGAGTACTGGGACTTGCTTGTCCCAGATCTTTGTAGTGCCTTTCAGTACATTTTGCACACAGGAGTGATGTCGGATAGCATGAGTGAGGGCCTGATTTACCTCATTCCAAAGGAGGGTGGCTCCTTGGATGAGATTCGACAGTGGCGCCCCATCACCATCCTCAACTCAGCCTACAAAATTCTTCCCAAGGCTCTGAGTTTGAGGATTCAGCCACTTTTGGAGAGCCTTATACATGGGACTCAGACAGGTTTTGTCAAGGAATGCAGTATCCTTGACAACATCTTCACTTTGTGGGAGGCTTCTGCCCTGGCACGTCTCCGTGGGGAGGACCTTGTGATTCTTCTTCTCGATTTTGAGAAGGCATACGACAGAGTTGACTGGTACTTTCTAGAGGGCACGCTTCGCAGGATGGGCTTTTCAGATGCTTGGATCAGAGGGATGTCAGCTTTGTACAGAAGGGCTCACAGTCAGGTGCTTTTGGCAGGAGGTAGAGGTGAGCGCTTCATGCTCACACGATCGGTCAGATAGGGTTGTCCTCTTGCCCCCTTTCTCTTTCTGTTCTATCCGGAGGCGATGAGCAGATTTTTGGTGTCAGAGCAGGTTGGTTTGAGGGGCTTAGCACTCCCGATACGGGGAGATGAGCTTCTGGACGCTGAGTTTGCCGACGACTCAGCCTTGTACTTAGAGGGCCAGAGGCCAATTTACACAGGTGTGGGCAGGCTCTTGAGACCTTCTGCTGTGCATCAGGCGCATTGATCAACTGGAGAAAGATAGTGGCTTTCTCGGTTGGCAGTGCTCCTGTGCCAGAGTGGATGCCAGGAGAGGGTTTCAGGTGGATTCCCCCAGGGACTGCAGTTCGATACTTGGGTTGTCAAGTTGGTTTGGATTTTTCCCCCGAGCAGCAGATTGCTCCTCTTCTCCTGTCCATCAGGAGAAAGCTGTTACACTAGAGTTCAACACGACTTTTGCTGGTTGGTAGAGTAGTAGTTGCCAACCACGTGTTTTTGGCAACTATGTGGTACATCACTTCTTGCTGGATCTTCTCGAGTTCTTGTATCAGCCAGGTAGCGAGGCTGATCAGGAACTTCCTTTGGACAGGGCGCGACACTCAGGTTGCCCGAGCCAAGGTGGCTTGGTCGGTCATCACACTTCCTTGTTCTCAGGGAGGGCTTGGGATCATTGATCCAGCACAGCAGAGCAGAGCCCTTCTTGGGAAGTTCGTCATCAGAGGACTTCTTCCAGGCAAGGAGCCCTGGAAAGAGTTCTTGCTACAGAGGCTTCGTGCCAAGGTGCCTTAGTCAGGAGGCCCTTGGCAACCTTCGACCAGATGGATCTTTAGAGAGTTACGCCGAGTTGGTTTGAGCAGGAGACTGGAGGACCGACTCGTTGTGAGTTTGCTTCGCTCTTGGGAGCTCTTACGGCGTGGCCTAGAGCAGAGACAACCGACATGCACGGAGGAGCGCCTACGAAAGCCCCTCGTCTAGAACCCCATAGTTAGCTCTCCGAGAGGCCACTTGGTTGGGAGTAGGCCTCATGTTTCATGGGGTCCCATGGCAGCAGGTCCAGCGCGCTCTCTAGGTGATTGGCTAGAGTTCACAGGTTTGTCAGAGGAGGTGCAGGGTGTCCAGCTACAGGGCATGAGAGGGGTTCAGAGCATGTGTCAGGACATCTCAGAGTTAGTTCCAGCTGAGTGGCTCATGCCTCTCGAGCCAGTAGCACCCCGATGGATGGGAGCCTTCACACGACTGGAGGTTCTCATCTCAGTCAGGGCTTGTTCAGAGACTGTCCCAGCCCTGTTCTTTGAGCTTTAGGGTGGGGGACATTTACAATGAGTTACAGTAGAGGCCCCGCAGGTAGCAGAGTGCTATTTCCAGAGGATCCGAGTTGTGGGCATGTGTGGGAGTACTTGCGTCATAGACCCTGACCCAGCAGCTCTTGAGACAGGACACTGGAGGCTATGGGCTTGGGAGTGTTGTCCACTGGCATGAGTACAGTGGGATCCTGGTGAGTGGCTATGGAGGGACCCCTTCTCTTCTGCAGACCGCCCAGGAGTCCCTTTCTTCCAGTACACTGTTCGGCATGGACATAATATACTTGTAGCGCAGAGAGAGGCCCGCCCCGCTGCAGCACGTCATTGGCAGGAGGAGGGTCTCACAGTTGAGTTCTTGGCAGCTTTTTGGCAGGGGCTGTTGGACTCCAGACAGCCGAGGCGCGTCACTTTGTTCAAGTGGTTGGTTGCACACATAGCCACAGCAATAGGGAGCTGGCTTGTGCATAGTGGTCTCTCGGCCGCATGTACAGCCTGTGACCAGTTGGTGGGGAGTCAGCGACACTGTCTTTGGGACTGTCCTTCCGCCCAACAATTGTGGCTACGAGTTCTTCGGCTGATGCCTGCCCTCTCCGCGGCTCGACAGTAGACTTGGGGGGCAGCGGCTTGGTCCACCCTCACGGGCCCGGCACTACAGTTGGAGCTATCTTCCACCAGCAGGATGATAGTGATACAGGGGGGGGCGACCTGCACTCCAGCCTGCTACAGACCTTACTCCACAGGAGTGGTGCAGTGAGAGAGAGGAGTGCTGGGAGCTCATCAGCGGCCTAGCTCTTTGTTTCATCTGGCAGGCCCGTTGTTTCCGCATCTTTGAGGCTCGCCCTGTGCCACCAGCAGAGACTGTTCGTGACTTTTGGCTAGAGCTGATCCATACTCTCAGAGGACAGCTAGAGGGACTACAGGGAAGCTCAGACCGCATGTGGGAGCGCCGCGAGGCTTTCCTTCGACTCTGGCGCCCTACGCCTTTCTACACCTTGGTCCAGGGGGTGCTCAGATGGCACTACTGTCCACTTGTGTGGCTCTTTCTCTCCTCCCATTTCTTGATTTAGCCCCATTGTATATATGTTGTTTGTTCATTGGGAGAGTCTCCCCATCATGCGTGTTGTAGCCCTCTCTTGCAGAGGTGGATGTAGCCCTATGGGCAGTTTTCATTAACTAATAGAAGGATCTTTTTCTTGGAAAAAAAAAAGCCTTCATTTGTAGAGGTTAACCTTGGATTTTTTCTCATTTTTTGGAGTTCTTTAGAAAGCTGAAGAGGATAGGTAATATGGACATATATGTAGAGAGAAAGGGGATCGCATAGGGGTGTAGAAATGGAGGATGAACGCTATGGAGGTGTGAGAGAAGTGGCAATGGTGAAGAGGTGAAATAGTACATGGGAGTTTCAGGTTTGGGTGTGGGAAAGAGAGGGAGGAGTGTGTAAGAGTGAGTAAGTGTGTGGAAGAGTGAGAGAAAATAGGAAGATTTTTTGGTGTATGAGGTGGCAGTTTTGAAGTCGGACATAAATTCCATGTAAAATTGCCCTTGACTTCCAAAATTATGAAAAATACTTCAGCTCACGAGCTACATTTTGTCTTTTTGGAAGTATCCTTAGATTCCGATCAGAAGAGGGTGCCAAAATTCGAGCAAAAAACTGTCCCTACAGCACCTCATAAGGCTTGACGTGGGCCACTATTTGATTATTTTTCCTTTGGAGTCTTCCAATTGAGCCCCCCCATACATCAACCATGAACTAATATTGCCAAGGTTCTTGCACACATGTAGGGTATAGGATAAGTATCAAATATAATATATATTTGTGGGATAAGAAGATAGGCTAGCTAGTCATGAAAAATGGACACATGGGATGCATGGTGGCAAAAAATATATTAAATAAAAGGAGGAAAATTATGAAGGAAGGGACCCTCAATTATTCTCTAGTTTGAGTGATTTATGGAATTTATTTGAAGATGAAACCTATGTACTTGTGAATATTTATCTGGGAAGGATGGAAAAAAATATGATGCAGCCGATAAGGTTATTGGTGAATTTTTACGGTGAAGTCACATAAAGGTTTTTCAAGGCTTGTGTGAGTAGAGCCTAAGGGATAGAATGATAGTATAATATGTATAAGGAATGACATGCGATGGAACCTAGCATACTTAGGCCTAATAACGCACACCTAGGAATATATATTTATATAAATACAAAAAAATTGGAAAACAACCTTTATACTTAGGTCTTTTATTTGATAGAAAACATTTACATATAAAGAGGACCGTAATATTATAAATTTACTTTTTTGTCTCCTAGCCCAATGACTTGCTCAATGATTTAATAAACGAATGTGATAAAAACCCTAAACACATGCACACTATTTACAATGAAAAAGTGAGGCTAGTCATTGTGCTAGGGTGTTTTTGCGGGGTGAAGCGACTTCTTAAAATATTTAATGAGAGCCGAAAAAATGGCTATCATTACAAAATCAGCATAAAGATGCACATGCACTTGAAAAGCTTAAAATTGATTCTTTGAACAACAAACTCTTGCATGAATTTAGTCAAGGTGTCGAGAATGAAGGGCTTAAGGAATAGGGTTTGAAGAAAGGCATGTTAGTATTAAGATACGCAAACAGATTTGACACTAGGAAAGATAAGAAATTTCAACCCAGTTGGGAAGGGGCATTCACTGTCAAAAGGCGATACGCTAATGGTTGTTAAAAACTGATGGAAGTAGATGAGCGAATTCACAAGACCAAAGTCAATGGATGGAGGCTCAAAAGGTACTTCTTAAGGTTTGATTCGGAGTTCATGGTTGATATTCCAGAAGAGAAGGAGGAACCATTGTCAGGAGTTTTTTGGAAGAAGTGATTGCACATATGTACATACCCATGCATGGTGCATCGAATAAAGAATTTCCCATTTTCCAGAGCCAGGTGGTTACGTGGGACCCACAGGTGTAGAGGTAGGATAGCATGTACATAGTGCATCGATTTACACTATCATCAGTGCTAGTGTGTTTTATCTATAATAATGAGGAGTTGGTAGTGCGTAAAACTTCTCGAGAAATCTATCCGCGGGCTGACGACATGAGGTAAGAAGGAGCGTCAGATGGCATCTAGTGGCGTCAGGAGGTCGAATGGGGTCAATATTTGCACGTGGATGAGTACGGACACAACGTGGGTGTTTTCTTGTGATAATTATGCAGAAAGTTCATCATGTTGACGATCTTTTGGGGCCACTTCAGGTGGTAGCAGGATGCATTATTGGAAAATGTTGAGTGCCAAGTGTGCGGATGGATGCGGTGGGGTGACAACTCTGCACTCTAAGGCCAGTTTTGGCCTGTTCGGGGTCCGTTTGAGGTCAACTAAAAGGCCAAAGGTGCCCAACTAAAAAAGCTAAGTGTGGAAACTGAAAAAACTGAGATAAGACCAGAAAAAACATGGAGAGAAGAGGAGGAACAACCACCATTGTGTTTTTGCTATTTTTGGAGATTGTTTTGGCCCTAAACTACTCATCCGAGGTCATATTTGAGCACTTTGACATTGTAGACTGGGGTTTTGGGCCGTTCCGGACGTGATGGCACTGTTTATTTTTCCAAATTATTTACTATTTTTATGATGTTTTGGCTGCATAAGTTTCTCCTGTGAGAATGAAGCTTCTGCTTCAATTTGTGATTGTATCTAGCATATTTTACCCATATTGTGTAACCTATTTGCCCCATTGGTGTTGTCCCAAGATCAATTGTATCTAAACATCAGAAATTATACTCTTTTGAGCTGAGTTTATTTGGGTGTGTGTGTGTGTGTGTGTGTCTGTGTGGAGTGGGTAAATGGGTAGACTCTCTCCTCTCACTCCATCCGTGTGTTCCCTGTCTGGGCCAGGTGGATTGTGTAAGCCGATTTGTGTATGCATACATATATAGTCTATATTTTGGGTTCTTACTGCTCTAATTTTGGGGAAACTCTGCCAAATTTTTCCAAGTTGTGATGGCTCATTTTTTTGGTTTTTTGAGCCATTTATGCTGATATGCTGCTGAAATTTTGGCAAAATCAGAGGATAAGTCAGGTGTGCCTTCTTGGGAGCTGCATGGTTCACTTTAATGGGGATGGTCAAAATGGCCCTCAATTCACTCCTTTTCATTTCACACAAAGAATCCAGATAAATGTTCATGAGTCCAGGAAGAAATTTTTCCAACAGTGCATAGTCTTTATGTTCGGTCCAAGAAGATTACGAGAGATACTGGAATGTCCTTCGCCTGTTGTAATTTCGATGATTAACTATGAAAACTCATTTGATGTGCATGTGTTTGTCCTTATCTAAAGTTAATCTCCACTGAAGATTCTAGGGATTGGGTCAGTCAAAAGTTTGGGTTCTTGCACGTGTGTTCGAAGGGGTTCTCAAAGCATCGTAACTTGAGTAGCCATGACTTTATCTTATCTGGAATTTCATGGAAGAAGTGATGAAGATGTGGAAGACTTTTTGGGTAAGATGGAGGTTGCCTACATTAGCAACCAAATTCATGACCCGACGCATATGTTTGGTTTTCTCCAAATCTGTTTGAAGAGTGATGCAAGAGTTTGGTCCAAAGCATTGGAAGAAGAGTTGCATGCAGCGGATCCACCTGTAAGATTGACTTGGGACAATCTAAGCCATGGATTAGAAGTGGATTTTGTGAAGACAGAAGATCCTGAAAAAGTGTGGCAAGAAGTACAGGGTTTGTTGCAAAAGGAAGGTGAGCCAGTAGATGCGTACATACGTAGGTTTTCATTGGTATGGGAGAGGATGTGCAAGGCCTTAGCACCACAAGTACCCCCGCCTGACATAATGAAGAAGGATAGGTTCTTGGCTAGTGGTCTTTGGGAGAATATACGTTGGAAGTGGAGCTAAAGAAGCCTAGGACATATGAAGATGCACTAGAGGTAACAAGGAACAAAGAGTGGAAGGTGAGGAAAATGAGACAGTTAGGGATTCATCATGAACCAATGGTTTAAGTTACTCCTCAAGTTATGCCAGCAGTGGTCACTGCAGCAGTGCAAGATGATGGGCTAAGGCAAGACACGAGGCAAGTGGTAGATTTAATGAAGAATCTCAGCCTAAACATGCTAGGTCAAGTGGGACATAATCGAGGTCGAGGGAGGTTTGCAAATCATCCAGGAGGTGAAGAAAGACCTAGGAATGGTGCTGGACAAAGCAATGGTAGGTTCTGGAGATAGACGCCCACATGTTATAATTGCGGAGGGTTGGGCCACATCAGCCCGCAATGTGATAATCCACCAAGATGGGTGGATACATGTATCCATTGCCAAGACAGTTTCTAACTAGGTCAAATGATTATGGCATTGAAATCAAGGGAGAAGAAGGAACCAGTGGATTAACCCAGGAGGAAAAGGGATAGACAAAAGTGATAAGTGTAGTCACCTTGGAGAAGGCATCAAAGATAGAGAATACATTAGTTATGCCTATTGGGAAGAGGACCATAGAGGACAAGGAAGGAAGAAGTGCCCCAGGTCCTAGTAAGAAGAAGGGAAAGAGTCATGAAGGCGAGGATGTCAAGGCCAAGATGAAAAGGAGGGCTCATCGCAAGTTTCATGTTTCAGTTTTTCCATTAGGGAATGGGGAATTAAGCTATGACTTGAAGGAGGATTTGACAAGCAGGAAGCCAGATGTTCCTTTTGGGCAACTTATAGAGATGGTGCCTAAGCTAGATGGTCAACCGAATGGAGAAAGAGCCAGAGAGAGGTTCAATAAAAGTGTTGGCAATGGACGAGCTACCTAACATTTTCCCAATAGTAGATGTGTGGCACAAAAGAAAAAATCTGGGACAAGGTTATGTAGATAATGGAGCCCAAATATGTGTTATAACACACTCATGTGTTGAGAAGATGGGTCTTACAGTGGCTGGGGTGTCACGCTTCCGGATCAGATTGGAAAACCATCAGAAAGTAAAATGTTTGGGCGTTGTAAAGAGCTTAGAAGTGAAGGCGTATGATGCAAAGGCAATGGTTGATTTTCATGTGATGCCAGCAGGTTTGGGAGCATATCCTATTATATTGGGCATACCATGGTTACGTGCAGTGGGAGTTGTTCAAGATTGGAGACATGGTACGATTAGCCTCTATGGAAAGACAGGTGCCAAGAAGCTATATAATATGGAAACAAGGAAATGATTGGAGGAGCTTTATGAGGATGAGGATGAGTCTAGTGATGAATACTAGTCCACAGTTTCTAATGAGGACCATGATAGTACTACCAGCAGTGATGAGGATGTTGATGTTGCATTTCTTTTGATGGAAAAAGAAATCCAGGAGTCTGGTTTAGTTGCATTTGCAAATGAGGTTGAAGATGAAAGTGAAGGGACTTATGAAGTGATTGAAGGGCTGATGCAAAGCAAGGTTGAATTGTCAAAGAATCATAAAGTGATGACACAAATGATCAGTGGAGACACTTCAGCCATGGACAAGGAGATATATTTGCACATGCTGGCTAGTTTTCCTGATTTGTTCATTACTTCATATGAAGAGATTAGAGGGTTCAAGGATGAAGAGATGCATATAGAGCTGAAAGAAGGTGCTAAGCCAATGCGGAAAAGGCTAAGAAGGATGGGTCAAGAGCAGATGGAAGCCTTGCGGGAAGAGGTGGACAAGTTATTGAAGGCAGGGTTCATAGTCCCTATGGAGACCACAGAATGGGTGAGTCCAGTAGTAGTCAGTCCAAAGAAGGATGGAAAGTGGAGGATTTGTGTAGATTTTAAACCCTTAAACACAGCCACTAAGAAGAAACCATATCTTCTTTTATTCATCGATCAAATTTGGATTCAGTTGTTGCAGGTTATGAGAGGTACAACGTGTGTGATGGTTTTTCAGGCTATTTTTAGTTAAAGATTGCTCTTAAAAACCGAACAAAGACAGCTTTCATTACGCCATGGGGTTGTTATTGTTACACGGTATTGCCATTTGGGTTGACAAATGGACCATCTTTCTATCAAGAGAGAGAAAATTGGGTATTGGAACCATTCATTGGTAGTTGTGTTAAAGCTTTTATGGATATATTTTGTGTCTACAGCAGTAGGGTTGAACACCATGAGAAGCTGCAGATGGTATTACCTCGATATGATGAATGTGGAGGACAACTAAATCCAAATAAATGTCATTTAGCACAACCAAGGGTGAAATTATTGGGCCATATGGTGTCAGAAAACGGCATTGAGACTGATCTAGACAAGGTTAAGTCTATTATCCTTCTTCCATCACCTACAAGTACAAAGAAATTAGCAACCTTTATACACAAAGTGAAGTACATGTCACGGTTTATTCCATTGTCTTCACAGCTCCTTTATCCATTACAACAAGTGGCGAAGCATGATCCATTGCAATGGTATGACAAGTGTGAAGAAGTGTTTCAAGAGGTGAAAGAGGTGTTAGGGGGGTTGTCAGCCATGCAGGCTCCTAATTGGGAGCAAGTATTTTATGTAAATCCATCAATGGGGGATGATGCCATTGGAGCCATACTATTGTAAAAGGGGAAGGGCAGCCATTACATGAGGCCAGTGTATTGTGCAAGCTGAGTGAAGTTGGTAGCAGAGAGAAAATTCTCGGAAGTAGAGCTAGTGATGGCCAGTGTAATATTTGCTTGTCGACAATTTCGTCATTACTTGCTACCATGACCTTTTGTTTTCTTGACAAGTTATGCTTTTTTGCCACAATTAATTAATGGCACTAACATATCAAATGTGGTTAAAAAATGGGTAATTGAGCTGCAAGAGTTTGAGTTCTCTTTTCTAGTGGAAGACAGTACAAGGGCTACCCTAGCTGATTTTTTGACTTACAAGGGGAATCCCCTTCTTGTTAAGGAAGAGGTGGGGAGAAGGGTAGTTGAAGAAGTGCCACATATCAGCAGCGTACATGTGTTGTTCTTTGATGGTTCATACAGAAAGAGCCATGATGCGGCTTCAGGGGGTATAGCACTTTATGATCCAGAGGGGAAGCTAGTATGCAAGAGAGGGTTCAAATTGGATGCACATAGTAACAATGAGGCTGAATATGCTACATTGGAATCCGGATTACACATTTGTTTGAAGCATGGGATAAGAAGGTTGAGCATAAAAGGTGATGCCTTGTTAGTTGTGAAGCAAGTGCTGTGTGTGTGGAAGAGCAAGAACACCTCATTGAAGGAAACGTGTTTCAAAATTAAAGGCCTGTTAAAAAAATTTGAAGCATGGAGTATCAAACACATTGAACGCGCTCTAAATGGAGAGGCACATGAAGCAACTCAAAGCATGATTGGGGAGCTATTTGTGTTGAGGACCAATTTACCTCCGATACCATGGCCGGGAAAGCTTGTCTCAAGAAGAGGAGTTTTTGTTAACAGGCATCATTCCAAAAGATATTCAAAAGTCTAAGAAGTATGGTTTTGTGCGTAGAGCATCCGGGTACAAATTGATTGGTGATGTGTTATACATGAAAGGGGCTGATCTCGCGTTGAGACCCATGTACCTTGGTGAGAGGGGCTTTATAGAGTGTTGGAAGAGAATCATGAAGGCGCATGTGGCGGCCAATTTTCTCTAAAGATCACCTTGCATAAGACCTTGCAAGAGGGGTATATATGGCCTAATTTGCACAAGGATGTTCACCATTGGTGTAGGTCTTGCAATAGGTGTAAAGCATTTGGGAAGAGAGTGTTGAAGCCAAAGCTATGAAAAACCATTATGGCATTTGATGTGTTTGAAAAGTGGGGGATGGATGCAATAGGCCCATTACCTATCACAAGAAGGGGCAAAAGCTATATTTTGAGTGCAATGAACTTTCTCTCTAGATGGGCAGAGGATATAGCTGTAAAACAGATCACTACAAAGGATGTGGCAAAATTTGTGTACGATGAAATATGTTGCAAGTTTGGGGTGCCACTGGAGCTACTTTCAGATAAGGGGCCATGATTTAGAGCTAAACTGCTCGATTTTTTATGTGCGAAGATGAAGATTAGGCATCAACATACCACTCCTTATTACCCGTAGCGTAATGGCTTAAATGAAAGATTCAATGGTGAGTTGGTATAGATTCTTTCAAAACTGACAGAGCACCAAGGAAAGAATTGGGATTTGGAATTCCCTAGCGCATTATGGGCTAACCGTACTTCAATGAAGACAGGTACAGGGTTTACTCCATTTCATTTGGTGTATGGAAAGGAAGCACTATTGCCTATGGAGGTAGAGTTGCCTACAGTAAAGTTGCTAGAGAAGTTGCTTGGGCCGCCTAGTGATGCATTCAAAGAAAGGCTCTTACAGTTACAAGAGATTCAATTGGATAGGATGAGTGCAGTGGAACATTATGGGCAAATGTAGGATAAGGCTTTGGCAAAGATAAATGAAAAGGTCAAAAGTAAGGGTATCAAGAAACATGAATTGGTTTTGCGCTACAACAGTAAGCTGGAAAACACCTTCCAAAAGAAGTTTCAAATTAAGTGGGAAGGCCCTTTCAAGGTAGTGGAGTGTTTTCAAAATGGTACATATCATTTGGCTAACCTGGATGGGATTCTACATAAGTCAAGGGTAAATGGATTGCGTTTTAAATTGTATCATGCCACGTTAATGATGGTGGAGCAAGATGAGCTGTCTATGGAGAAAGTAATGTATGTGAGGGATGAGGAGACCTATGACGCCTCGAGTCTCATATCTCTTTTTGTTGCTGCTAATCATCAATGATCTAGCAGGCTAGGGGAAAGGCAATTTATGTCAGGAGTTTTTTGGAAGAAGTGATTGCACATATGTACATACCCATGCATGGTGCATCGAATAAAGAATTGCCCATTCTCTAGAGCCAGGTGGTTTACGTGGGACCCACATGTATACAGGTAGGACATCATGTACATAGTGCATCGATTTTCACTATCATCACTACCAGTGTGTTTTATCTATAATAATGAGGAGTTGGCAGTACATAAAATTTCTCGAGGAAGCTATCCGCGGGCTGACGACATGAGGTAAGCAAGTGCCTTAGATGGCATCTAGTGGCGTCAGGAGGTCGAATGGGGTCAATATTTGCACGTGGATGAGTATGGACACAACGTGGGTGTTTTCTTGTGACAATTATGCAGAAATGTCATCCTGTGGACCATCTTTTGGGGCCACTTCACGTGGTGGTGGGATGCATTATTGGAAAATGTCGAGTGCGAGGTGTGCGGATGGATGCAGCAGGGTGACAACTATGCACTGCGAGGCCAAAGGTGCCCAACTAAAAAAGCTAAGTGTGGGAACTGAAAAAATTGAGAGAAGACCAGAAAAAACATAGAGAGAAGAGAAGGAACAACCGCAAATGTGTTTTTGCTATTTTTGGAGCCTGTTTTGGCCCTAAACTACACATTGGAGGTCGGATTTGAGCACTTTGACATTGTAGACTAGGTTTTAGGCCATTACAGACGCGATGAGGCTGTCCATTTTACCAAATTCCTCACTATTTTTCTTTTTTTTTGGCTGTGTAAGTTTCTCCTGTGTGAGCGAAGCTTCTGCTCCAATTGGTGATTGTATCTGGCATAGTCCCTAACTCACACACGCCTATGTACAGTGAAATGGTAGGGATAACCAAAATGTTTGAGTGATTTGATAGGGTGAGGTAGCTTACTATGGCAATTATGGAAAGCCAAAAAACGGCTATCAGTAGCAAAGTTGGACGGTGTGAGCGGGATGGAAACACACAAAACGCCTCTATAATGACCTGACACACTCTTGGGATGATACACACGCACACACTATGAGGCACCACTTGGCTTACACAATCCACCTGGCCGAGACAGGGAACAGACCGATGGAGCGAGAGGAGAGAGAGTACCCAGTTACCCACTCTACACAGAGACATACACCGAAAAAAAATCAGTTCAAAAGAGGATAATTTCTGATGTTTAGATACAATTGATCTTGGGCCAACAACAATGGGGCCAATAGCTCACACAATATGGGAGCCAAAAAAATAAAAAAAATAAAAAAATAAAAAATATTATGGCCCATTTGTGTATAAATAATTCATTGTATATAGGTCCTAAATAAAAGGATTTTTCATAATTATTTTGGTATTTATTTAAATATTTCTACCTATGGTGTGTTATTTATGCTATGTACATTGATTCACCATTACCATATTTTTCTTACCATTTTGCATACTCTTTATTCCATATAAAAGTAATTTCATGCAAGCTTCTCTTATTTTTGGTGTAACTCCATCCCAACAAAAATCCAAAAAAACTAGTTTTATTTATGTGTATATTTTTTCACTATTGTGATTTTTTCCTTCCTACATCTATTCTCTATTACTCTCATAAATTAGACCACCAAAAATATTCATATTTTTATGGTAAACTTATAATGAGAGAGAATTATTTTGACCTCTTTATATTTTTTCCACCTATATTATTTATATTTGACATATACATATTTTTTTAGACCCCTCAATATTTGATTTTCTTAGTTGTACTATTCACTTATATCACGATCTCAACAATATCTTCAATGATAGACCTACCAAATAAGGTCAAGGGTATGTGGCATGCATGCATGCACCATGGGGAGCTCACTCTTGGAGGTATTCAAAAGAATCATCCAAAGAAGTACCTCACAACGACTTTGTGCAGTGGAAAAAACAGTCGGTTTTGCTAAACTTTTAGAGATCACATGCTCCCCGAATTTGAAAAGGTGATACAAACAAAAGTTGTAGCTAGTGAGCTGAACTTTTACCTCAAATGTTTTCATATTTTTTTGAGCTACGAGCTGTGAGCTATGATTTTATTGGTGGAACCCAATTTCCCCATGCTATGCAGCCACACTCCCTCTTCCACTTTATCATTTTTCTCTTTCACACACACTTCTCCACTCATCATCCCCACCTCTCTCACCACTCCTCTCTACACCCTATTCACCTTCTTCTCAACCTTGAAGAATAAGAGAAACCATGGTGAACTTATGTCTCCTACACACACTTCCATTCCAAAATTGACCACCTAGTCTCATTTTTCCTCTTCCATATTACCCATATCTCTCAAAAAAACCACAAAATTCAACCTCTTCTCTTGAAAGACAGCATCATGGTGATTGATTACTCATGTTCACTTACCTTCTCTCCCAAAGGAAGGTCAAGAGTGGAAAAAAGGTACCGTCAAAGGTAGTGGACCATCAACAAGCGTCAAAATTGACCCTACTAAAGACACTTGGAGCATCAACCTTGTAAGAAATCCATCTTTTATTACCTCTTAAGATTTTTTCTTCCTTATTTGTATCCTACTTGGATACGCCCATTGTAAATATCCAATTCCAATTGTAAATCAATAAAAATACTAACTCTACTAATTTACTAGCACTAACCTACTATGAAAACTCCTATCACCTCTACTTCTCTCTTCTATCTCTTCTTCATCTATCCACACCAACTTCTTGATAATTCCAAGCAAAAGAAATTAGATAAGTGCTGAAAATCTAACCCTACCATGGTTAGAGGAGTAGCCCTAGCCCTCAAAATTGCTATAAAAGGAGGGTGGAGCAAGCACAAAAAGGAGGGAGCCATAAGCAAGAGCACTATGCTATAGCTTGAGAAGCCAAGCTCAACCTCTCTAGAAGGAGCTTTTGAGTGGAATCTCATTGTCTTATGCATGTGCATGTGTTGTAATAGGGCTGATTAGGAAGGAAACTCTATGCCATTGTAAGAGAGAGTGAGCATTCAATTGAGAGTAGGAAATCTATCATTTCTCCTACTAGTGTAAGCCCAACATTTGCTGAATCAAGGAGGGTGGATTTGGACTAAGCTTGGATACTTTGTCTCTTTTCCAACGTGAAGTAATGGACAACAATGATGTGTAAGTGTCTTGGTGTTTTTTTAAGTTCTTGATAGCTTGTCTCTGGGTGTTGTCATCAATTTAGCCATAATTCCCACATACTGTAAGAGGGCGACAGGGTGGAGAGGACTCCCCTGGCCTTAAGACAGTGATTGGGGTGGATTTTCTTATGATGTGTTGTGGTGTAATTTATTCAAGCTATGTTGAACAAATACTAATCTCACTTTCATTGGTCATGAAAGATTTGTAAGAAGGTATTAGTGCAACAAGCACCCCCTCCCCCTTCCCTCTTTTTCTTACATATATAATTGTGTTTGCTTGATCACTGTCGAACATTTCAAAGCAGCCCGAGCACTTTCTCTCTCTCTCTCTCTCTCTCTCTCTCTCTCTCTCTCTCTCTCTCTCTCTCTCTCTCTCTCTCTCTCTCTCTCTCTCTCTCTTTACACGTCCTAGTTCGCATCCAAAACTAGGTGGTGCCCCAAATTTGTGTAGGGTTAGGTTGCGGGTTTGTGTGTGTGTTTGTTGTTTTTTCCAACCCCAACCCAATTGAGCAGCACCGGAGCCTATAAGGGTGCTTAGAGGTCACTCTTCTTGTTGCCCGCCATGGACCGCCTTCAAATTGGTGCCTCCACTGAGGAACCAACTTGTGTATGTTTTTTGTGTAGGATCAATCTTTAGAATATTCAAGTAGTTTGCATGAATCACTAGAATTTGTATGATCCTTTCATTCCGATTGCAAGGCAAAAAGTACACATAATTGTTAGTACTAAGTTGCAATTTCAACGTGTAATTCGTAGAATTTTAGGTCCCCTTAGGTTGGCAGAGATAAACGCATCAGTAAATCCCTTTATTTTGCCTCTCATTAGGTACGACCTTAGTTTGGACGTCTATATTTTTGTTTTGTTTTAAGCATTAGGTCATGCATAGACCATGGATAATGGCCCAGGAATAGATGTTTTCCCCTTCCATTTCACTCCACACATTAGAATAAACGTTGCAATTAGTAGGAAGATCCACTTTGAACAACGTATGGTGTTCATGTTTGGTGCCCAAAGACTAGGAGAAATTTTGGCATCACCAAACCCTGTCATCTTGCCTCTTATTGATTATCATAGGTCCTTTGATGTGAATATTTTTATTTTGTTGTAGAATAGATTGCAATTTAGAAAATATTACTGTGTAAATCTTTTAAAAAAAAACAAACAAACAAAAACGTGTTGTCACCTTAAAACTGATTCAAGGGAGGCCCAACGCCAAATGTCTGCATATCCTCCTTTTTTTGGAGAGCCTGGAGAGGATGCACAATTATTTTTAGCAAATTTCAAGATGTCTTGTCGTATCAAGAGGATAGTAACTGATCAAGAACGCGTAGAGATGTTTGAAGTGGTTCTTAGGAAAGATTCTAGCACTTGGTTTGACTCGTTGCCTGAGGAAGTTAAAGGGAATTACAGGGAAGTTGTGAATCATTTCAAGAGACATTGTTTCTCATAGGCAAAAAGACCTAGATGACTACTACTTGTACAAGCAAGAGTTTCTAAGTCTTTGGGCTGTATGGGTGAGAAATGTTGCTAACCCTGGTGATGGTGAAAAGTTCCTAAAGAAGGAGAGGTTCATAGCCGGACTCTTTCCTGACCTTAAGATAAAAGTTGAGGTGGGTGCACCTGCTACCTTTGATGTAGCTGAAACTAGGGCTTCTGATAAATATAGAAAACTCAAGTGCCTAAGGGGAGAGGTTCCAATAGAAGGTCTTAGACCCAAAGGTAAGTCACAAGTTTCAACATCTAGGGAGCTTCCTGAGGTAACGGCGGAAGTGATTGAGAAGTTAAATGAATCTTTAAGTAGCTTGTCAATTCACCTTGCACAAGCTGTAGGTCCAAAGGGACAAGCAAAGAAGTCTGAAGAGCGAGATCCAAGACCTAGGAGAGTCTTGCAATGTTGGAATTGCGGAGAGTCTCGACATGGGATGTATAATTGTCCTTGGCCCCATGGGGAGCGAGGGAGACCTAACTTGAATTACCCAATGATGAATGCAAGTGAAGGAACTAGTCAACAACCAAGGCTTCTACAAAGACCACCTCCACAAGGGGTAGAAGGAGTTCCACCTTTGCCAGATCCAAATGTGCATGTGGTAGAGGTGACAAACTAAAATGAGGTTGACATGGAAGAAAATGGCATTAAGCGTGGCCATGGAAAAGGGAAGGAGAAAGAAGGAGTCACGTCACAAAGTGATCATGGACGAGAAAAGAAGGAAAAGGAGACCAAGGAAACTAAGAGGACTCGACGTCCTATCAATCTCCAAGACTTCCCTCTTGGACATGGTATGGCTCCATACAACCTGTTGGAAGACATGCGTGGTAAGGGTCCTGATATCTCATGGCCTCATTTTCTTGCATTATGCCCACAAGTTAGGAGGGATTTAACAAAGGTAGTTAGCACTAGGAGAAAGGTAAAAGAGAGTGTTCCTGTCGTAAAAATTGCACATGCTGAAATGAATGAGGATATTACACCTGTGCTAGATTGTTACATCAAAGGAAGATTGGTTAGGAAAGGTCTAGTGGATGGGGGTGCACAAATTTGCATCATGACAGAGGGGCTCTTGCAAAGACTAGGCATGCACATCCATGAGACACCTGAAATTAAAGTCAAGATGGCAAACAATAGCAAGGCTAGGTGCGTAGGCATTTGTAAAAATGTTTTTGTGGAGGCCTTTGGAATTAAGAAGGGAGTGGATTTCTATGTCATGTCTACCAAAGGAAATGGTTACCCATTTATCCTAGGAAGACCATGGCTAATGAAAATCCGAGCTTTGCAGGATTGGGAGAGTGGAAAAGCTAATTTTCAGGAATGAAAATCATAAGAAGGTTGCCTTTGACATGAAGGAGCAACGCCAAGAGGAGCTCCATGAAGAATCATCTCAAAGTGAGACGGAAGAAGATTGGATTGATAACACTTCAGAAGAAGAAAGTAGTGGTAGCATTACTTTCCCCTCCCATTTCAGGATGAGATATTAAATGAGGTAGCTGGTCATGAGAAGTACACTGTGTGTGATGGCTACTTGGGTTACTTTCAAATAGGTATCGCATTGGAAGATCAGTTGAAAACAACCTTCATCACTCCTTGGGGTTGTTATGCTTTTAGAGTCATGCCATTTGGCCTGACAAATGCTCCTGCAACTTTCCAACGCTTCATGAACATGGTGTTTCAAGCATTCTTTGGAAAGTCCATTAGGGTTTTTATTGATGATTTTGGCATTTATAGCTCAAAATCATTGCCTCAAAGTTACTTCACCCTTTGCAAAAGTTGACACAACAAGTATAATTTGCATGGTCTGATGATCTTGAAGAGTATTTTTGTAATATTAAAGTCATTTTGTCCAAGCTACCAACACTCATGCCTCCTTGTTGTGAGTACACATTCTTTGTTAGCTCTAGTGTTGGGAAGGAAACAATTGGTGCAATTATATTAGAACAAGATCCCCACAGTACCAGGATGCGACCCATCTATTTTTCTAGTAGGGTCATCTACTTTGCTATTAGGGTCATGAATACTTTGGAGAGAGGCTACACGGAGGCAGAACTCATGATTCTTTCTCTCATGTTTGCGGTGAGAAAGTTTAGATCCTACTTGCTACCAAAACCTTTTGTAATTCTCACTGTGCAGAAAATTTGTTTCCTTGGGTGTCATCTCAAATGAATCTTAGCACTAGGATCTCAAAGTGGATTATGAAATTACAAGAGTTCCAATACTCTTTCAAGGTAGAAGATAGTGTGCGTGTACAATTGGCAGAGATCCTTACTTATAGGGTACATGTGCAGGAGATTAAGGTGCCTGAAGTAAAGAGCCTACCATTGCCACCACCTAAAAGTATTCCTAATGCTTTTACCTTGTTCTTTGATGGAGATTTTTGACGAGTCACAGGAAAAGCAGGGGGAGGGCTAGTATTGCTCAACCCAAGTGGAGAGGTGGTCCTGAAAGAGAAGGTCAATCTACTAGGTTAAACTAGCAACAATGAAGCAGAATACGACACACTACTTCATGGTTTAAAGATATGAATTGGACAAGGTATACAACGTCTTATGGTAAAAGGGGATGCACTTCTCATTGTTGTGAAGCAAATTTTAGGCATTTGGGTATGCAAGAATGAAAGCTTAAGGACAAAAGTTCATGCCATTCGTAGGATGTTTAATCAGTTTGAAGAAGTGAAACTATATCATATTCCTAAGAAACAAAATGAAGATGCCGATTTACTTGCACAAAAAGCAGTTACATGTGTTGAGAAAGAAGTGCAGGTCATCATGGTGGTAGCAACGGTCAAGCAACCGAGATACCACGGATTGGAGTCATTGACTCCCATTATTAGCTACATTTTGGAGGGTGAGTTTCCACAAGACTTCACGAAGGCTCAGAAGAGGAGACTCATGAAAAAGGCAAGCACATATCTCTTTCTAGAAGGATCTCTCTATCAAAGAGAGAAGGATCAAGTGTGGAGAAGAGTACCAACTATCAAGGAAATTCCAGCCATTCTAAAAGGTTTGCATGAAGAGGCATGTGGTGGTCATTTTTCCCAAGAGTTAACTGTGAAGAAGATTTTTCTTGCGGGGTATGTTTGGCCAAGTTTGTATGTGGATGTCCAACATTGGTGTAAAAGTTGTCACAATTGTCAGGTAAATGGGAATAGAAGATTGGTTTATGGTCCAAGGCAAATCATGTTTGCAAATGGACCCTTTGAAAAGTGGGGCATTGATGCTATGGGTCCTCTCCCTAGGACAAAAAATGGTAAACTCTACATTCTAGTGGCTGTAGACTATAGGACTAGGTGGGTGGAAGCACAAAGTGTGGCAAAGGTAAATGAGAGGACAGTGAGCAAATTTGTCTACACTCACATTTGCTGTAGATTTGACACACATTTGGAGATTGTTTCTGATAATGGTCCAGGGTTTAGAAAGGGCTTGCTCACAGAAGTATCTGAAGAACCTCACATTCTACATCGTCATAGTACACCCTACTATCCCCAATCAAATGGTTTGGTAGAAAAAGCTAATGGTGTCATTGCAGGTATCATTAGAAAGATGGTGAAAGACAAGACAAAGTTGTGGGATGACTTCTTGGATGGTGCCTTGTGGGTGTATCGAACCACATATAGGGAAGCCACGGAGTTCACACCATTTCACTTGGTCTATGGTCAAGAGGCTTTACAACCAATTGAGCTCAACATTCCAACAATGCGACGTCATGGAAAAGCAGCACAAGATGATCAAGAAGCATGGATGGATAGACTTCTTACCTTAGCTGAGCTTGAGTCGAAAAGAGAAGCTGCATACGAGTGCTATAAGAGGAAATCTACGTAGGCGAAGGAGAAGCTCGACAAGAAACTAAAGGACAAAGGCATCAATGAAGGAGATCTTGTGCTAAGGTATGGCAATCGACTCGATAATCATTTTGATGCCAAGTTTGAAACTACATGACATGGGCCATACATAGTCAAGAAGGCTTTCAATTCAAGTTACTATCAACTTATGGACTTGAATGGGAAAGAGCACTCTAGGAAGGTAAACGTGTATCGCTTGAAGCCTTATTTGAGTCGCCTTCTACCCAAGGATCTACCAAAGATCTTTCAAAAGGCAGCTATCTCATGTAGGTATTGTTCCGTGAAGCATTAGTGTAACTCAAACCAAAATTCTGAGGGGCCAAACAATGAAGATCTTGTCAAGGACTTTGAAGCACTCTCTTTGGAAAAGATGCTCTATGATGGTACATGAATATACCATCATCCTGGGGGAGGGAATGATAGCCGTTTTTCGGCTTTCCATAATTGCTATAGTAAGCTACCTCACCCTATCAAATTACTCAAACATTTTGGTTATCCCTGACATTTCATTGTACATAGGCGTGTGTGAGTTAGGGACTTTCTCCATATTTTCTTAAAAACCCTCAATTAGCTAATCACTAGGCTAGTTGAGCCAAAAAAATAAAAAAATAAAAAAATAAAAAATATTATGGCCCATCTGTGTATAAATATTTCATTGTATATAGGGCCTAAATAAAAGGATTTTTCATAATTATTTTGGTATTTATTTAAATATTTCTACCTATGGTGTGTTATTTATGCTATGTACATTGATTCACCATTACCATATTTTTCTTACCATTTTGCATACTCTTTATTTCATATAAAAATAATTTCATGCAAGAGTCTCTTATTTTTTGTGTAACTCCATCCCAACAAAAATCCAAAAAAACTAGTTCTATTTATGTATATATTTTTTCACTATTGTGATTTTTTCCTTCCTACATCTATTCTCTATTACTCTCATAAATTAGACCACCAAAAATATTCATCTTTTTATGGTAGACTTATAATGAGAAAGATTTATTTTGACCCCTTTATATTTTTTCCACCTATATTATTTATATTTGACATATATATATATATTTAGACCCCTCAATATTTGATTTTCTTAGTTGTACTATTCACTTATATCATGATCTCAACAATATCTTCAAGGATAGACCTACCAAATAAGGTCAACGGTATGTGGCATGCATGCATGCACCGTGGGGAGCTCACTCTTGGAGGTATTCAAAAGAATCATCCAAAGAAGGACCTCACAAGGACTGTGTAGTGGAAAAAACAGTCGGTATTGCTGAATTT
This sequence comes from Adiantum capillus-veneris, assembly GCF_014529385.1. Lineage (NCBI taxonomy): Eukaryota > Viridiplantae > Streptophyta > Polypodiopsida > Polypodiales > Pteridaceae > Adiantum > Adiantum capillus-veneris. The sequence continues at coordinate 79,893,050 of NC_140950.1, forward strand.
TTAAAGATCACATGCTTCCCGAATTTGAAAAGGTGATACAAACAAAATTTGTAGCTCGTGAGCTGATCTTTTACCTCAAATTTTTCATATTTTTTTGAGCTACGAGCTGCGAGCTATGATTTTATTGGTGGACCCCAGTTTGCCCATGCTATGTAGCCACAGTCCCTCTTCCACTTTATCATTTTCTCTTTCACACACACTTCTCCACTCATCATCCCCACCTCTCTCACCACTCCTCTCTACACCCTACTCACCTTCTTCTCAACCTTGAAGAATAAGAGAAAGTATGGTGAACTCATGTCTCCTACACATACTTCCATTCCAAAATTGAGCACCTAGTCTCATTTTTCCTCTTCCATATTACCCATATCTTTCAAAAAAACCACAAAATTCAGCCTCCTCTCTTGAAAGATAGCATCATGGTGATTGATTACTCATGTTCACTTACCTTGGCTCCCAAAGGAAGGTCAAGAGTGGAAAAAACATACCGTCAAAGCTAGTGGACCGTCAACAAGCGTCAAAATTGACCCTACTCAAGACACTTGGAGCATCAACCTTGTAAGAAATCCATCTTTTCTTACCCCTTAAGAGTTTTTATTCCTTATTTGTATCCTACTTGGATACTCCCATTTTAAATATCCAATTCCAATTGTAAATCAATAAAAATACTAACTCTACTAATTTACTAACACTAACCTACTATGAAAACTCCTATCACCTCCACTTCTCTCTTCTCTCTCTTCTTCATCTATCCACACCAACTTCTTGATAATTTCAAGCAAAAGAAATTAGATAAGTGTTGAAAATCCAACCCAACCATGGTTAGAGGAGTAGCCCTAGCTCTCAAAATTGCTATAAAAGGAGGGTGGAGCTAGCACAAAAAGGAGGGAGCCATAAGCAACAGCACTATGCTATAGCTTGAGAAGCCAAGCTCAACCTCTCTAGAAGGAGCTCTTGAGTGGAAGCTCATTGTCTTATGCATGTGCATGTGTTGTAATAGGGGTGATTAGCAAGGGAACTCTATGCCATTGTAAGAGAGAGTGATCATTCAATTGAGAGTAGGATATCTATCATTTCTCCTACTAGTGTAAGCCCAACATTTGCTGAATCAAGGAGGGAGGATTTGGCCTAAGCTTGGATACTTTGTCTCTCTTCCAACGTGAAGTAATGGACAACAATGATGTGTAAGTGTCTTTGTGTTTTTTTAAGTTCTTGATAGCTTGTCTCTGGGTGTTGTCATCAATTTATCCATAAATCCCACATACTATAAGAGGGCGACAGGGTGGAGAGGACTCCGCTGGCCTTAACACTAGGTTGGTAACCTAACAGGACATAAAAGTGTCCTTTCAGGGTTTTGAAAAAAACCTCCAAAACCATAGTAGATCCACTCATTTTGTAAAATCCTTTCATGAGGTTATAGTTCAAGGCCTACTACACATGGAAAAAATAAGAGACTTGTAACATTTCTCATCTTTTGGTCACACCAAGCCTCCAAAGTTGATGGACCAGTACATTTTCATCAAAACAGTCATTTCTTACGTTTTTTTGTATAAAAATAAGATTAGGGATTTTTGTAGGACTTAAGATAAATTCCCTAATTAACTTCAATGCGTTGGTGATCAGAACATATGATTGCTTCTCACTCACTATTTTTTGTTTTGCCAAAAGAAATAGGTACAAAAAAGTTGAATTTTTACCATTCTGCAAAGCTATCGTCAAAGTTTCTATAGCCACGTTGAATGCAAATAATATATGCATGTTTTCTTAGTTCCCTATTGTCCTTAAGGTTCAGAAGGATCCATGGACCATGTCAAAAGAATAATACATCTCTTACTGTAATAGGACTAGTCTTTGAAGTTCTTAAAGTCGAAAAGAATGTAGCAGGGCATATCTTTCCTTAGCACGATTTGAAAGATTGTTGAATAGTCTATTAAATAGAGCTTATACGAATGAGTTGAGATATTAAGAGAGAACATATATTGTTTTTTTAAAATAATACACTAAAGACGGATTTGATAAAGATTAATGAATAACAGATAGTCTGTCTATGAATAGTAAAATTAAGATTTTTATTAATATCAATGTTTTATATTTATGTGTTTTAGCTTAAAATGCATGGGTAGGCTTAAAATAAGTTGTAAAAGTAGTGGAGACCCAAAAATAGAGGTTTTATGAGTCGCGACCTAAAAGTTACGTTTTTAGCCAAACAGAGATGTTTTTCGCAATTCTGTTCGCGCAACCTTCTAGACCAGACCTATTCCCGTCGTTTTGAGTACCTGGATCGCTCTGCTCTGAGTTCGTTTGTAAAAGTTATGATGAAAACAAACAGAAGACAGGAGCAGTGTAATGTACACAGGGACAGACAGATCTACAACATCATACAGTTCTCCCTGCTATCAACCAAGAAGTGGATTGTTTCTTCATGGTAGAGTATGGAAATTGAGATTATGAAGGTATATAATTATGTTTTTTACTTTGATTATCATGTTGAATTGGTTGCACGAGTATGTTCTTTTGGCTATTTTGTAGGCGATGCAGAAATCAATGTGTGAAACACGATCTGTGCAAAGTGTCATGATAGAAATCTAACCTTTACGGATCGCTTAGCGATCACGTTCTTATATTATTCTCGCAGATATACTTGGTACGAAAATCGTGCAGGCTTTTCGAGGAAAAGAAGGATAAAAGCACGACGGGTGGTGCGTTTGGGGATCATTCACCGATCTCTTCTTCTACGAGTGCGAGTGCGAGTGCGAGTGAGAGTGAGAGTGAGAGTGCGAGTGCGAGTGCGAGTGAGAGTGAGACGCTGCATGCAAGCGAACTGAAGCTCGGGGGTGGTCGGGAGGTTCGAGCTCCGTACAACGGAGTGCGCCCATATATTTTGCTCCTCTGTTGTATCAAAACTCTACAAAGATTCATCAATACAAAGATCTCTTTCTCTATCTTTTGCTATCGATCTCTATTATTCGGTTCCCGTGACACTTACCAAGGGGAATCTTGGGGACAAAGATGAAGTGCTAAATGCAGCAAACATGAAAAAACTGGGTTCAACATTATGAGTTGTATAATCCCATAGAAACTATTGAATATCTAGCCAAATTTGATCCTTATGACTAGATATGGTTACTACCTACAAAATGCATATAGTTGTCACAAGAAACTAGCAATATTGAAAAAGCTATACTTGATACACTAGAATGTTTCGTTTTCTTCTATAATAGAAAAAATCAACCATGGTTGTGTACTATGAAAAATAGGGTATTAGGTGCCCCAAAAATCAAGGAATATTAGCTTCATGTTACAATATGGGACATAGAAAATCAAAAATACATTTGGATATCATGAAAGCCACCAAAAATATCATAGAAGAGCTAAAATTGGCTAAAAAACAGGATTTGACAATTTTTGTAATTTGGTCATAACTTACAACTTTAACATTTATTTCTCCCTAGAAGCATCAGGACATGTTGAGGACTACTAAAGATAGTTCTCTAGCATTATAGACCTCACAAACATGAATTATAGAGTGGTATAGTTGCAAAAATTTGAGAAAAGCCAAAAACAGGACCTGTTTTTTCACACAGTTTAGGTTGTGAAATGTTGTGCAAGGAGAAGGTTAAAGATGGAATTGATATTCCAAAAAAATGTCAAGTTTTTTTCAGCTCATGAGACAAATTTCTAGATAGATAGCACCTCAAAATCCATTTTGAAACTCTTGACATAATTCAAGGAAAATGGTCACTTAACAGGACATAAAAGTGTCCCAGGACATACAAGTGTCCCATTACCACCCTAGTGTTAAGACAGTGATTGGGGTGGCTTTTCTTGTAATGTGTTGTGGTGTAATTTATTCAAGCTATGTTGAAAAAATACTAATCTCACTTTCATTGGTCATGACAGATTTGTAAGAAGGTATTAGTGCAACAAGCACCCCCTCCCCCTTCCCTCTTTTTCTTACATATATAATTGTGTTTGCTTGATCACTGTCAAACATTTCAAAGCAGCCCGAGCACTCTCTCTCTCTCTCTCTCTCTCTCTCTCTCTCTCTCTCTCTCTCTCTCTCTCTCTCTCGCTCTCGCTCTCTCTTTACGCGTCCTAGTTCGCATCCAAAACTAGGTGGTGCCCCAAATTTGTGTAGGGTTAGGTTGTGGGTTTGTGTGTGTGCTTGTTGTTTTTTCCAACCCCAACCCAATTGAGCAGCACGGGAGCCTAGCAGGGTGCTTAGAGGCCACTCTTCTTGTTGCCCGCCCTGGACCGCCTCACTGCTAGAGAATAAAGGTTGAAAAGACTTTAAGGTTTGCAAATGATTTTGCATCCACAACCACAAGTGTGCAATCATTCACAAGTCTAAGGGACACATCAAACAGAATGATGTTAGCATTGTATGGTACACACAATTCATATGCACCTTATGTGGACCAAAAAGAAAAACTGTACAAAAAGGATCAACCAATGTTTCAACAACCCACATACCAGCTCATAGAAGTGAGTCCAGTGATAGATTAGAAAGGATGATTAATTTCAGAGGAAAGAATCTATTATAGTCCATCCTCTCTAGATCTGAAGGATATTACTTTAGTGAACCCAGAAATATGTTCAGAGCTAAATTCTCCTCCATCAAAAATCAAGCTTCGATGTTGTGACCAAACAAGCATATACTTTGACCAAAATAGTCGTAGATATAGACGAGAGTCTAGCATCTTTGATGCCTTGGGTCCTGAAACAACAGAAGCTCATATCAGGAGACACATGGGATAGACAATATCACGGCAAATATAATGCTATCGAAAACTTGACTTAAGGAATAATTTGTCATGTTTCAGGGAGAAACATAGGAAACTATGTAGAAGGTTTACAGATGCCAAACATCAATAGTGCTACCCAAAGTGTACCTTCACAATCCCAAAAGGTGAGACTCAATCAGAGCCAAATATTTTTGAGCTCTTAGAACAAATCAGGCTATAGTGTTCACCCTAAGAAGGGGGGATCTACAAATTCATCAAGCTCAGCTCTAGTACCAAAAAATGCTACACCAGTTAGAAGCCCAAGAACTTCTAGCCAGCAGACCCCTTCAAAGCAAAAACCATTGGAAGATCATATGGTTGTTGGAAGTTTTCCATTGACCTAGAAACCATCAAAATTTGCAGAAAAAATCTTCTATGAAGATTATCGCGGACAAAATTTTCAATTGATCTCGACAAGTCAAAGTGAAAATCCGAGAAATCCCATAGTGTTTAAACAATTGCACGAGACCAAGCTCGCATATGCCTATCAAGATGCACATGGTAACGGATATTATCAAGGTCATGAGCTTATACAAACCCATGTGGATGGTACAACTGAAGTCGAGGACTATCTGAAGATGAAGCAAAGCCTCAAGCTGCTAGAACAGGTGACAAAAAAGTCAAAATCAATGAGAGCTAAAGTCCAAAAGGCTACACAAACGTCACCACCAAAATCTCCTCCAGGGATACAGATTCTGCGAGAAATGCATTAGACACTCTTTTTTGCTTCTACCTATGCACCTTGAGTGGACTACAACAGGAAAGAAATGTTCCATCATGCTAACCTTTCATATTTGCTGTCTTTTTATTTCCATATCTATTAGGAAATAATCCCTTCAGTACTTTATTAATATTTTCCCATGCTAATAATTACTCCAATAATGCGCGTATCCCAAAGGCACTTTTTTCCTAATGGGTTTTTTCTCTTTGGTCATCTAGGTATTATACCTTAATTTAGAACCTCATCAATCTATTTCCCTTGTACATACTTTTCATCAATAAACATAAGCCTTATCATTATGGTGTTACAATGGAAAAATGCAACATCATCTCTCAAAATTGACTATTCAGACCAATGAAGATGCTCCAGAAATTGAACCTCATCAACAAATCGAACGACAAAATGAAGATTAGCCCATCAAAAACCAATCAAAACCTTCCATAGCATCCACGGACACCTTTCAACAGTGTCCGAGGACGGGCACTAAAATCGGAAGGCGGGAATGTTAACTGAGTCAATGTCAATTAACAGAAGCTGCTAAAGACCAAAGACGTACGGATGCACATCGATGATCAAAGTGGAGAAGCAATAAAGATTGGAGTTACACATTTATCACATGTTTTCCCAAAATGGTCACATATTGTAAATTCTCAATTTACTTCAAGACATTATAATATTTTAATGTGTTACGGGCTCAATGGGAGTTCCAAGTTGTAAAGTATAAGTTAGTTACTATGCCTAGGGTGCAGATACAATAAGTGTGGATCCTCAAAGGTCTTGGGCATTGGACATTACACTTTTAGACCTTGGCTAAGGTATAAAAGCCAACTTTGTAAAGATTTTATTAACTTTTGGATAATGAAATACACAGCGTGAGCTAACGGCGCTCACTCTTCTCCTTCTTGCCCTTCCTATTCTCTCCCCGGTTGTCACATTGCAATCGTGTTTGTTGCATTGCAACCAGAGGTAAGAGCTCTATGCATTGAGTGAGAAGTTCATAGTATTTCGTAGCTTTTAGCATTGCCGACCCGCAGCCTAAGTTCATCATAACTAGGAACTTACACTTTCAAATCAAAAACTAAGCATAGGCGGGGTACTGGGGCATCATTGCTAAGCATTTAGATGCATTCTGAGTCAAAAATGACTAGGCTAAAAATCCACTGCTGTTAATAATCACGATTTTGGAACTTGACCTAAAGTGGGGTTTGAGACCATAAGCATGTGTGCTTAGGTCTTATAAACATGTCCTAGAAGTTTTGTTAGATTTGGATGTCATTTGATACTGTAACAAATGTGAATTGTCTACCAATAATAAGCGATTGGCTTTTGGTGATTTTAGTCACTTGAGTGTAGCTTGTAGGGATATAATATTGATGTAATTACCAAAAAATTTGTGTGATCACAAGGTCTTGTTGACATATTTACATAATGACGGTTAACATGATCACAAATAAGCCGGTTCAGAGCAACCTAGAAACCCACAAATAGCCCGCTAGGCTTTTGCGTTTTCTTGCCGAGCCCCACCGGTCTTATGCATTTTCCCTACGTGCCCACCGAGAAAACCCTAAATCCCGGTGAGCTGCAGCTTAATTTCATAGAGGGCCCTAATCGGGCACGTTGGGTGTTCACACACACACACATAGAGAGATAGAGAGAGAGAGAGAGGGATGACCATCTTTGTAGGTTCGTCGAGCGGAGAGAGGGGGTCGTGAGAGAGAGAGAGAGAGAGAGAGAGAGAGAGAGAGAGAGAGAGAGAGAGAGATCAATGACTATCTTTGTTGTGGAGCTACCTAGTGTCGCCACAATTATAATGACTACTTGCATGCAAAAAACGGACATCATTTCATACACTTACGGCCACAAATAGCTCGCATGTGCTCCGGTTTGCAAGGAATGCTTGGCTTTGTTGTGTAGCTCTCTCCGAGAAAATTGTGATGGTGCAGTTGAAACTCCAATGCAATGAGGAGGCAAGAAGTAGCGTTAGTATGAAGCTCACGCTCTCTCTCTCTCTCTCACACACACGGTCAATTTTCACATCCAAACCGTGAGTTGCAACATTTGTTGTTGTCATTATAGGGATATTGCTAGATCTAAATTAAAAAAGAAGCCAATCTCATTCAGCTTGACTCTTATCATCATGGATAGATAAAGCTGCAAATTCACCCATTAGAAATTGTCTAGTAACTTGATCACAACCTCTTTTTGTTTCCATAAATATGATCACTTTACTTCCATCCACCATTCACTTCAGTAAATCTGGCAATTTTGAGTATTTCTTATTCTCAAAAACAATCTTTTTGATTTGAGAGTCAAAACTTATGTTTGCTAGGGGCTTTTTAATTCTTTATCTTATTCGTATCACTTGTCACTAAGAAAGTAGTCAAATCTACACAATATGATATTTGCAATGCACTGTAGTCAATTCCACATATCGACCACGTATGTTCTAAGAGAACATACACATTGCAATGCACTCTCTACGTGGCATTATGGATACAAAAAAATTATGAAATTGTTAATGCAATTATAAATATAATGATTAGTTATATGTCCTCTGCAATCTGAAAACAATAATACACAACTATTTTCACATGCTACAAAAAATCATCAACATTTACATTGAAATGATGATAATTATTTGCAAAACACACATGAAAGAAATAATGTCGATGATTGACCATCTCATTCACTAACAATCTTTTAATTATAATACATAAACCACTCCCTATATAAACCAATGCATAAAACAAGGCAATGAAATCTTCAATACAATTACACAATTGAGGACTACTTGTACCCAATAAAGTATTGTAGCCCCATTATGCATCCAATTCAATATATAAAAGATAATTTCACCCAATTAAGGATTATAGCTCTCATATTGTGCAGTGGAAATGTATATCAATTCAAATCTATGATGTTGAAAAATGCAAGAATTCGAGGATCTTTATATACCCAGTACACAAGTACAGGGCATCCGACCCTTCACTATAAACTTGTTATTTATATATGCTCATCTTCTAAAACCAATAGCCCTTTTATGGACCAATAACTTTGTTACAATGAGCATGACTCTCCAAATTCTCAATTGTTTTGGTTTAGTACCTTTATGTTCGGTGAAGGGTTTAAATATTTTTAGAAATGGTTACTAAATTAAGAATCACGTTCGGCCCAAAAAAAGGACCTGTGACTCTGTAACCTTAGGTCAATTCACAAGGAGATGACTATACCTGATGCTCAGATATACTCCCAAGGGATTTGCCTAGGTAAAATGCCAAAGTAAGAAGAGGTCTTACTATATAAAGTCGGGCCCGATGGGATTTTTAATTTTCCCGATGGGCCCAGCGAGAAAACCCTATAGCTCGGAGGGGCCTGCCAGGAAAAGAGGAAAGTCCGGGAGGGCCCACCAAGAAAATGAAAAATCCCGACGAGCCTTCCAGCTCTATTGGTTTCTGTAGATCACCATCAAGATCACGTTAACAATTAACCTAATCACGTGATTTTCTTGTGTAAATACTGGAGTTATTAGCGTAATCACATGATCCTAATTACGTCAATGAAATCCCTAGTAACTTGAGTTAGATGCAAGTTGTTAGTTGTTTTTCGAGAGATTGACAACCTCTTGTAGCCTCTATGCACTAGTTCAGTCAGCTTCACCCCATGGTTTACAAATTAATCTTGGTTCTCGCTAATACTGCAATAAGATAGGATGGTGAGGTTAGACATGTGTCCCACAGCCTTAGGCAAAGATCTTGTATTCTTAAAAGATGGAAATATACATCTTTTTGAAACAAGAGAGTCCTTGGCAACCAACTTTGTCAAATGGGATGAAAAAGCTAGTTGAGGACATGGAACCTAGTCATGCTATCTCAATGGTTAAAGAAGTAGCATTTGGCTTGAAGAAGTCATACTCAAAGCATGAAAATTTATTGAAGATGTGAATGATAATAGTGAAGATATATGGCCATCCATGATGGAGATAGCTATAAAGAAAAATCTACCTCAAGTAATATGGCATAAAGCTGGAGATTGCATCCATATTGAGACTCGGTGGAATGAACCTATAGATGCCTTGTCATGCATGCCTATAGTGCAACATGTTGAACCAATAAGGCAATTTTTGAAGAGAAATATAGGAGAAAAAATGGGGGTGAAGGTCCCTCAAAAGGGGCTACTAGAGGTGTATGAAGAAAGGATTTGGCTCCTTCTCAGAAAGAGCCCATGTGAAGGGAACCTCCATCACAAGAAGTATCCAGTGAAGGAAGCTACACCCAAAGGGAAAGCAATATAAAGAAAAGAGCGTTGATGCATATTTAAGAAGTGTTTAGAGGAAAGAATCTTAAAGAGCAAGGTGGAGCTCACATTGGGATAAGTCCTTGTCATTGCAAAGAGAGAGTTTCACAAGGAAATCATTGACATAATAAGAAGAAAACACTAATCTTTAACGAAGTCTATCCAATCAGAGGCCAAAAGGAGTGCTTCAAAGATGCATGTGATACAAGTAAAATAACAGGATGAAGATGAGAAAGTTGTAGGTTGATGCCACTCTCCAAGCAATAGAACATGCATGTTAAGTTTGTTGATGAAGATGAAGAGAAACCCATTCATAAGAGACACTATTTTGGAACCATTAGGTAAGGGCTACAATAGAAACCTTGGTTGAGGTGGGAGATCTTCAAGAGCATTACGTGGACCTGATAGACCATGGTTTGGAGATTAACCTCATGTCCAAGAGTCTCTATATGAAGAAAAAGTGCCCAACTGATACTTACCACGGGTGGATGATTGGGGTTTCAAATAACTCATTGGGGGATCTCTATGGTTCTTGTCTAGATGTTAATGTAACCATAGGGTACGTGAAAGATGAGCAAAATTTCTTTGTCCAAGAGATGTCAAGCTATCCTCTAATCCTCAGGTAATCATACATCATTGCAATGTAAATGGACACAAAAGTATTGGATGATTGCTCTACTTATGCCAGGGTAAAAAACACATATGGAAAACAAGTTGGTTAGTTCTTGATAGTTTGTGTTGAATCATGATCGTTTAAGGGACCATTGTCAACCAAAACCAAGTAAGCACTTGCAAGATCAAAGGGAGAACCAAGGTTTGGCCCCATTACCATTGTAAAGCAGGAGTGATGTGGTACAGGAAGAAAAAGTTTGTCGCTTGATCCGAAAAGGGACAAGGCTTTTTCTCAATAGTGCCTTAATAGCAAAAGATTGATCAATATCTTTTGTAGCGCTTTAAGATTTAAAGAAAGGACAGAAACAACATGTAAATATTGTAAAGGAAATACAAAAACCATGATTTTCTATAGCAGAATGAGTAAATTTTAGGTGTTTTTGAAGAGGTTTCTTTCTGTAGATACTATGGATGATCTCAATGCTTTGGCATGGTCTAGTTTTCAATATGGAAATGACCTGCTAAAAGTAGCTTCTATGGACATGTATAGAATCATTGAAGCTTTCAAAGATGAGGAGTGCTTTAATTCACAAAACGATCTAGAAGTGCAGGTGGAGACAAAGTGAAAGACTCCAACAAACAAGGTCAAACCACTGGCAGTGCCTTTGCCTATAATTCCTAGGAAAAGATGGAGCAATCTTCTTTGCAACCTAGTTTCCAAAATCCAAAAAGAATTTGGCACTACAAAAGAGTCATTGAAGGTGTTAAACGATGAAAGAAATGAATCCGTGACAGACGTTGAAACTAAATTCTTTTAATAAATTCTCTCTATACATGGAAAACATTTTTCATTTGACCGTATTAGATAGGGTGTTTCAATCCTTCTATATTCAAACAAATGAATATCCATTGTACCTCATGTTCCTTGGAATCTATAAGAAATTATAGTGCCAAAAGTTCTCTTGAAAAAGATGATTGACTTACCCAGTGAAAACTTAAAGATGGGGATCTTAGAGCCTTTGTGTGCTCTCTACTCAAGCAGATGCACCATAGTACAAAAGAAAAATGGAGCTCTACACTTCATTCAATACCTAAAACTTGTCAACAAATTCACAATCAAGAATATGGGTATGGATTAATTGTAGAAAAGTTTGCAAAGGCATTTTCAAGAAGGGAAAACATATTCTATAGGGGAGTTGTAATCAGGGTATGAACAGTTCCAACTAGAAATGGAAAGCATGGACTTGACTACCATGAGTACACCTTTGGGTTTTGTAAGGATGTGCACCTTACCACAGGGAGCAACCAACTGGATTTCACACATGACAAATGGTATGAAAAAATTTGTACATGATTTCGTATTTCTACCTACAATTCCCCTTCTTGATTAAGTGCCAATCAAAGGATAAAACATGGACAAACAAATGTGGCTCTAAATTTGAGGGAGTGTTGCACATATGTGGAAAACCACATCAATGATTGTGATATAATTCTAGCAAGGATGTAATAAATGAACCTTTACCTTATGTGGGCATAAGTCAGTGTTTGGGGTTGAATAAATATTGATTGTGGGGCATATTTGTATTCCTCATGGCTGCAGACCTTGTCCATTTAAAGTGGTTGTAATACATGTTGACCGGAGAGAAAGAGTGCGAAGAGAGAGAGAGAGAGAGAGAGAGAGAGAGAGAGAGAGAGAGAGAGAGAGAGCAAAACACTTTGCAAACCCCAAAATGTGTGTGGAACACACACACTAATCATATATGTATATATAGTGAGGACATAGACCTATATGTAGTGTAGGTATGGACTCTATATATAGTCCAACATCCCTAGTCAAATAGGGCTCCCTAACTATGGATGAAAAAACCCTTGGGGTTATCAGGGAAAACTTAGAGCACTATATATATATTATAATGTTTATAAATACTTAGAAGTACAAAATATCATTTCAAGAAGCTACTTCACTCCATCGTTTACAATGGTGGCCAAAGAGGTGTTGATGTAAATGATCTAGAGAGGTACTTCAATTACCAAAAGTTGGCACTATTATAGATATGTTGGCTATTGTTGTGAATGCCCAAACTAACGAAGCTCATCGCTTCAATTCACCTATCAAGAAAAAAAAACATAAGACTTAGGTAGAAATGTGTAGACCACAAAATAATTGACATTGGAGAATTGTAACAAGCTCATGTCTTTTTAGACTCACGGTCACTAACTATGGATGAAAAACCCCTTGGGGTTTCAAGGGAAATACCCACAACACTATATATATATTTCCATATTAATAAATTCTTTGAAGTACAAAATATCATAGCTACTTCACTCCATTGTTTACAAGGGTTGCCAAATAGGCCTTGATATAAATTATCTAGAGAGGTACTTGAATTACCAAAAAATGGTACTATTATAGATATATTGATTATTGTTGTCAATGCCCAAGATGATGTAGCTCGTCGCTTCAATTCACCTGCTAAGAAAAAAAATGTGAGACTGAAGTAGAAAAGTGTAGACCACAAATTAGTTCACATTGGAGAGTTGTCGCAAGTGCATGTCTTTTTAGACTCGACCTCCCTAGCTATGGATGAAAAAAACGTTGGGGTTTCAAGGGAATAACCCATAGCATTATATATATATTGTCATATCAATAGATTCTTGGAAATACGAAATATCATTTCTATAGTCAAAAAGGGGTATTATCCATTGTACCTCGTGATCCTTGGAATGTACAAACAATTATAGTGCCAAAAGTGATGATTGAATTACTGAATGAAAAGTTAAAGGTGGGGATCTTAGAGCCTTTGTGTGCTATCTACTCAAATAAATGCTTCATAGTACCAAAGAAAAGTGGATCTCTATGCTTCATTCAAGACCTAAAACTTGTCAGCAAAGTCACAATCATGAATATGGGTACCGATTAATTGTAGAAAACTTTGCAGAGGCATTTTCAAGAAGGGAACATATATTCTATGGGGGATTTGTAATCAGGGTATGATTAGTTCCAACTAGAAAGGGAAAGCATGACTTGACTACCATGAGTACACCTTTGGGTTTTGTAAGGATGTGCAAGTTATCATAGGGAGCAACCAACTAGATTGTGCACATGATAAATGGTATGAAAAAACTTGTACATGATCTCATACTTCAAAATACAATTTCCCTTCTTGATTAAGTGCAAATGAAAGGATGAAACATTGCAAAACAAAATCAGGCTTTACATTTGAGAGGGTGTTGCACAAATGTGGCAAACCACATCAATGATTGTGATAACGGATGTGGACCTTGTCCATTTAAAGTGGCTATAATACATGTTGACCAGAGAGAAAGATTGCAAAGAGAGAGAGAGAGAGAGAGAGAGAGAGAGAGAGAGAGAGAGAGAGAGAGAGAGAGAGAGAGCGAACACAACACTTTGCAAACCCCAAAATGTGTATAGAGCAGACACATTAAGCATATATATATAGTGAGGACATAGACCTATATGTAGTGTAGGTAAGGACAACATCCCTGTTGAAATAGGGGTCCCTAATTATGGATAAAAAACCCTTGGGGTTTCAAAGTAAAAACGCACAGCAGTATATACATATATTTTTATATTAATAAATTCTTGGAAGTACAAAATATCATTTCAAGGAGCTACTTCACTCCATCGTTTACCATGGTTGCCAAATAGTTGTTGATATAAATGATCTAGAGAGGTACTTCAATTACCAAAAGTTGGTACTATTTTAGTTATATTGATTATTCTTTTGAATGCCCAAATTGATGTAGCTCATCGCTTTAATTCACCTGCTAAGAAAAACACATGAGACTTAAGTAGAAAAGTGTAGACCACAAAAAAGATGACATTGGAGAATTGTCGCAAGTACATGTCCTTTCAGACGGTTCATAGCACAACTCTTTTAAACACCATAGAGATGCACAACAAGTATTGGTATACATAAATGTCTGCACAAGCCAACTTTCAAGTACATATGAGCTTTGACATGAATAGAAGAATTCTGAAGTATCAAGCTAGTAAAAAATTTGACGTCTATAATGGCACACCAAGCACTCTAGATAATATTCATAAACTCTAGCATCAAGTAGTAGAGTAGTGACCTATGAGAACTTTCATCAACATGTATAAAATTTGTCATCAAACATGTACAATATTTGATGTTGGTGCAGCTAAAGTGTGTCGACCATGGAAGATGACACATGCAAGTATGTATGGGCTAGTAAGTGCATGACACAAAGCTATAGCAGGTACAAGGATCTTGGACACGCAAGTAGCAATTGATGTGTATGATTGATTGGTTTTCTAGACCAAAAGAACTCCAAAAAGGGTTCAATGGGATGAAAAGTGAAGGATTTTTGAGGTACACATTTTTTTCTTGGAAATGTAGTGTTCAAAGTGTTGAGTGAGCTAGTCTAGACAACTCAATAAAAGGAGCTACAGGGTGCGAGATATTGAGGTTTGAAGATGGAGGTATTTACAGATCTGAGATGGATACAGAAAGTGATGATAGACGGTCAGATTTAGATTGAAGTGATGGATTTGAAGAACTTGAAATATGGAGTGGATTGGTTCTTTGAGATTGACAATTGGAATCACGGACACCAAGTTACAGAGGTTTAAATTTTGGCCAGGGGCCAATTTTGAGTCAGTTTGACTACTTGGGAAAATAGTCCATTAGAGTTTTTTTGGAGCTGGAGGGGATTTTCAGAGGTAGTGGGTGATGTATGAAGCTAGCAGGAAGTGGCAACTGGTTAAACAAATTTCAAATCATGGAGATATATATTGCGAGTAAAAATTTGGTTCAGTGGATGCTGGTGAAGTGCTAGAGAATTTTTGCCAAGTTTTATTGTCTCAGTTGAGCGACCAAAGGAAGTCAAAGTATCATGGAGATGGAAGAGCTCAAATTTGGAGATGATGGTTTCCAAGGGGTTTTGTTGGCTTGATGTTCGGAGCATCAGGCAAGAAATTGAAATGGTTTGAATAGGGGTAGAAAACCAAGTCGTTTTTCAAGTTTTTCGTGTGTTTTTGAGGCTTTGATGGGCCAAGGGTTCAGTGGTTGCCATGTGTCATCGTACGGTACTCTCACATGCAATACTTGAAGGTGGAAAAGCATGGTATTTAGCCTAGGTCGTGCACTCACTTGAGGCATCAGAAGGAGAAAAAGAGCTCTTGGAACTTAGAAGCTATGGCGGCTCTTTGAGCCCTGTGGTGTTGCTTGGTGACTATTTGGTAAAATTGGGCACGTGGGTGGAGTTATATAGTAGTAGTGTCTATTGTCCTATAGTTTGATGATGTGGCATGTCTAGCAAGGCAGGGTTCTTGAAAGCCCAATGGGTGCCCACTTTTTTGTTGAGTGCAAGGGGGACTCCTCCCTTGCCATCGCACCATGACATCTTAATGGGGGGGGGGGACTCCCATGTGATTTCAGATGAAGGCTACTTGAGAATAAGGCTAAACTTAGTGGTTCATAGGGAGCTGGGTGAGGAAAGTGATGGAGTTGACAAGGCCATGCAATGTTTGCTAGATTGAATTTTCCACATGTGTGATGTATGGAAAAATGCCTAAATGGGCTCTAGATTGGCTACGCAAGAAGGGAAACAAAGTTTTCTTTCTTTTTTGAGAGATTTTTCACACTCCTAAAAGAGAAGATTCTCTAGATTTTGTAAAGGATTTTTGGCTGATAGAAGGGCTTTTTGGCCTTTTGCTCCGTAGAGAGGCAGACGTTACGGTGTGTTGGCTTGAAGCATGTTTGTATATAATTGTTTTGTGAACGGAAGCCATCATTTCCATGTAATTGTGTTAGTTCACCCTTCCCCTTTCTCTTCCTTGCTTGTGTACGTGTGTCAAAAGGTGTGCCCCATCGAGGTCGATTATGCAAAGAGATATTAAGAGAACTTGTGTGTGTGTAGAAGGCAGTGAATCGGGCAGTATCGAATGATTGGTTGTGTTTGTGGTGTCGCAACAAGTGCCTCTGTATATTATCATTTGTAAACATTTGTTTTCTTGTGAGATTTTGTGAGTTTGAAGGGTGAACTCTAGTGGTTAAGGGTGTTGTGTATATCCTCGGCTATAGAGAGGCATGTTGTGTGTTTTCCCTTTTGTCCATTTTCATCATGTGGTGCCCCCATTGAGGAGCACACTAATTTCTCCATGGTGATGTGTTTGTGATTAAAGATGCCATAAAAATTGTGTACAGTTTTCAATGGTGATGGAGATATACATGAGTGGACGGTAGATTTTGAGCTATTTATGTTGTTGTTGCGATGCAAAGTGATGAGGAAAAGCTGAAGATGATGCCTCTATCGATGCACATACGTGAAAAGGTTTGGTTCAATGATTGGTAGAGTGATGATCAAGGATCATAGCAAAGCTGCAAAGACAATTCTTGAAATGGTTTCAGTAGGTGGTTACTCGAGCAGAGGGTGTTGCAAATATGAGGGCAATATGCAAAGATGTAAGTAAAGATTTTTCAATTTTTGGGCAATTTGAACCAGTAAGAGGTTACTACTAGTGTTAAAGGAAATCAATATTTAAAGCTACCAAAGTTTTTGAGTGCTTGCATCTGGATACTAGGAAAAAGGTCAAGTCTGATTCAAACAGCTATGAAGATATGGTGTATTGGCCAAGATGAAGAGCAACAATTTCAAGTGAAAACTTGATTTGGGCTTGGTTAAGCCTATGAACTATGTGCTTGTTATAGTGGTAGCAGAGTGTTCCATGTTTCAACTGAAGGTGGTGCATGTTGTTCAAAATGCAGATCCTGTTGAGATAAGTCCAATGGTTGATTATTCTCTTTAGAGGTTTCATATTCATGATGTGCCTAGACCAGTGATAAATGTGTGAGTACACCTGCAACGCCGGACTAATAAGGCAGGGCTGGGCTAGGTAGTCTGGAACGGGGAGTCCATCTATGGCAAAGGGCCAAGGGAATGCCTATATAAGGGTGGTTGGGTGGAGGACTCTCAAGCTCTAGTCACCCCTGTCTTACATTGATTTCAGAGCTAATTCTATTTTGGGCAAGAGGGCGTGGAGCTTTTTGCATGCTCCTCTCTTTGAGGGCGTGAAGATCCGCCTGCTAAGGGGGACGAGGAGGCCCCACTGTGTGAGACGCACAGCTTGTGCCGGGAGGGAGGCGACCTCGACCTCCAACAAACGTTGTGTGGCTTGGCCCGGCGGATGCGCGCTGCCATGGGCAGCATTTCATGTCACTGGGGTGACGCCCAGAACGCAATGCGCGGGAAGTTCTCTCTTTCCCTCGCCCTCGTGGCATTATCGAGGTCTCCATAGCCAACTACAGGTGTTTATTTTCACATACAAGGCGCCCAAAGGCTTTGGCCTTGGGCAATTCATTAAAAAAAAACTCAACTTAGGGAGCGTGCCCACCCGAGCACACACCCCATACCCAAGCCAGGGTATCTGAAGGGTTGGCAAGGCCGGAATCCAACACAAGCATAAGCCAGGGGCCATCAAATTCTAGGTAAATTTTCTGCATGACAAAAATTGCAGAAGATGATTGAAGATACAATTTGACGGAGTTGAAGTTTCGGAAGAATATCTATTGAAATTTCTTCCTTTGAGAGGATTCAAGCATCAACGACGTTTCAATTAGTACAAATTTCTGGCGGGTGATTCAACTATAAAGAGCTTGTGGAGTTCCATATATGGCGGACTACCATCGATTCAGGCAGAGTAAGCACGGCTACTCTACTTTGCAAGTGCTCCCAATACGAAGTATATCCGTTGAAAACTTAAGTATCAAGGCTAGTTATTGGGTAACGCCGATATCTCATACGGCTACAAGAGTTCGCCTTATTTTCTTGCAACAATACAGTCATCATGGATACAAAACTTTTGGAGAATCACATTTTTTATTTTGAACTTCCTTCAACCGCATCTACTCCTCCTCCTCAAAGTGTGCTTGAAGTTTTGGAGGATACTAGCAATCTCACCAATGACAAAGAGTGCGTTACATGACATGAATTTAAAAAATTCAAAGAACGATTTTGCAAGTTGGCGGTTCGCATCCAATTACTTACTACACTGATAGATAACCTTACAGAGCTAGTCATGTAGTCCATTCCATAAGCTACCGTGACTACACCTATGGCAAACATTCAACCAGTTTCCGGCTAGGTGGCAAAGAGGAAACTTTCCACAATTGATTCTCGCATAGCCAAAGTGCAAAAGTTATGTTTCAATTGTATGGGACAACATCAACGGAAACATTGTCCTCAGGTACTGCATTTTTAGCTCTCCAGGGATTTTGCGGCTAAGTAGTCAATCCATTTTTGCATGCTCTTCCCTTCAAGATAACCCTTTCTGGTTAATTGTATATGATACAATACCTGGCTTAGTATAGCATATTCAGTCACAACTTGAAACATAATGCTTTTTTTATAAAATTCTGACATGGTCAGCTAGCTAAAAGTGACAAATTTTGTATTGAGACTTTCCACGTTTGGCATATGCTATGAGCATACCAACCGGGAAGGAATTTGACACTATGCTTGCATACTATTTCACTACATACCTAACTGGCACGAAAGCCATAAAAGAGTATATATGATATACGTGATGAAAGCCAAGTTCGATTTGTTTTTTATTACAAAGTATTGTCAGTAAGCAAAGAATTTGGCCACCTACACAAAAAGCAAGGCTTCTACCTCGTTTCAGGACACATTAGGATATCACCGCCCAAGTAGTCCTCCGAGTACCGACTATGTAAAGCACCAATGATTTTAACCTACATATTAAAGCCGTCATAGTAACCACGGGCCTACAACGCTACCCTATAAATTATACTGACTAACCACTGAAATTTCCGCTCTCACACTGGCAAATCTGTCTCATGGAACGGGAGAACAGACCTCAGTACTATCAAGGATCCAAGGAGATACGTAGATTACAACATGTAATCTTGGGCTAAAGGATATGAAAATTTGTTTTAATATGACTTCTATCGAAACACAACAATCATTAGAAGAAACCTAATTCTAGAACTTACTTTACGGGAAAAGCGCAGAGGCTGAATCCTGCTCGTACAATCACGCCCCCCGCAAGGTAGGTGGATCGAAAGGAGTTTTTTGTTACCTCTCTCGCTGAGAGCGTCATCCCTAAAAACTATGCACTATGTATACTATATGCTGCAATTTGGA
This sequence comes from Adiantum capillus-veneris, assembly GCF_014529385.1. NCBI lineage: Eukaryota > Viridiplantae > Streptophyta > Polypodiopsida > Polypodiales > Pteridaceae > Adiantum > Adiantum capillus-veneris. The sequence continues at coordinate 79,912,613 of NC_140950.1, forward strand.
CATAAGATGCATAAAAGCACATAGCTTGCATACACCCTCTGACACCTTAAGGAAAGATCTTTAGTCCAGCATGATCGGGTTCTCTATGGGATAATGCAAGTCAGCTATGAAAGTTTTGACACATGTCTTGCTAGTGAGTACCTGAGCCAAGGCGATCTACCTCTGAGCTAACAAAGTAACTCAGATACCACTCAAATTGGGATTCATCAGTTTTTCCCGTGGAACACTAAATTGCATCATGGCTATGAGCTACATGGGCTAAGAGCCATTTGTCAGGCCAAATGTCAGGACAAAGGTAAGACCTAATCACTGGTATTCTTGATTGATTGTTTACTAGATCAAATAAATCTACCCAGGGGAGTACACATCAACATTATTGGCCAAGTAAGTTTCTTGACAGTAGGGAGGCCTAGGGTGTCATTTTCGCACTAAAAGGCACTCAAGTTGAGTTTTTTGATACTCTTACACTCTACAGCATGGGGTCTAGAGTCAACAAATAATTAAGATAGCATGGATATTGATACGAGCTAGCCATAACATTTCTGTGGTTTTATTTCTCTCTCTGTCGCACTACGAGTGTCTATGACATCCCAGTTTTGGGTTATGACCCCGCGGGTGCTTACTAAATCAGCACATGGTCATGGGGGATTCCAGTTGGATCTAGTTCCATGATACTTTTAAGGAAAGACTTATGCAAGATATCACACAACAACATAACAAATCAACTTTTCAAGATGACTCTCATCATTTTGCACGTTGTTAGATATGTTGGGTACGGTTACCTGTTAGTCGAGCAGTTTCTACAAAGGGTCTTATCGGACGGTTTGACTACGTAGAGCCTAATCAAACCCATGCCAAGGGCATGTCAAAACAATTATTTTGGGCCATAGCATCCAATGTACATTATGTTGTTATTAATCCACTTGTAGGATTCGAATTGGCACATGTTTTCACATGGGATATAACATGGTCTAGGTACTCAAGGAGTTCAATTTAGCCAGTGTGGAGCCTAGATAATGAGGGTCCCTCTCACTTCCATCGTAAAGTGTTTGTAATTACCTCCATACACAATTACATCTTGTACTTGAATAATGTTATTTTCTAGACATTCTTACATGAGACATATTCCACATGTGGAGGATATGAGTCTCTGGGACTGACATTGGCACCCACATTTGTGTCGCAACAAAGTCCCTACGTGTGGGTCCAATTAGTTTTCTCGACCATTTGTAGCACGATGTATCAGGAGAAATTTCAGTGGCCAAAAATTGTTGGACACTTGGAATAAAACAACATTACACATGGTTGTTTACACATATAGTAGATGAAAAGGTTTCATTGTTTATACCTACAAGTGATCACTGTTTCACCTTCTACTATTGTTCAGACGTTTCAGCAAGGCTTACACAATATTGCAACTGAAAGAAGTCAGTTTCTTTTCAGACTTTTTAATGTGTGCTAGGTGCATCATATTTTCCATAAGTATTTGCAAAGATCACCATGGTTATACAGGTTCGGATCTGTTCTATATGCTAAAGCATGCACGCTAGGTGTTATGGGCCCTAGGTTTAGCAAAGGATGATTTGAAACAGCATGCATATTCGTAAAAACTAGTTGCTTATGAAGTATTTTGCACTCTTTGTACAATATCTCAATTAGTTTACTTTTTGGTTTACCAATCACCATTTGAGGTCATGTCTCCGTTTGGGTGTTGGTGGACTTTTTCACGTTAACCACGATGGTTACAGCCAATTGTAGAAATCTCAGCAATATGGTATGAGATTGTGATCCTTGTTTACTAGCCATCTAGAACGACTGGCTGCAAACCGTGGGGGAAACACTTTAGTACGGTCACTTGTCCAAGGAGATATGCACATTACAAAGTGTAATTTGGTGCTCAAGGATATACGAGTGTGTACGTGCAAGTGATCTAATTAGTAAGCATTTACCACTCTATTTGGAAATTTCTTACCATCAGTTAAGCATGTTTGCGATTAGGTACAGTCTCTTCATGTTCTCTTCATGTTTAGATCAAGTTCTGAACCTTGTACACTAGTCACGGTGGGGTTGGCAATAGAAAAACTCCAACAGGTTAAGGATTTTCTCCAAGACCATATGGATATGCTAAAACTTGCTCGCCAGAATGTCTGGAAAGCATAGGATTGGTATAAGAAATACGCTGATAAGAAACGTCAGCAAGTTACCTTCGAAGAAGGGGAGGAAGTATTTTTACGTGTTCCAGAACATTTAGAATGTCTGAAAACTGGACCAACACCTAAATAGTTTTACGTGTGCCAAAATATTTAGAAAGTCTGAAAACTGGACCGACACCTAAATTATCTCCCCGATATTGTGGGACTTTCAAAATACTCAAGCGATTTGTTGTTCGTGCCTACAAACTATTACTACCTTCACATTCTCGCATTCATCCGGTGTTTCATTTAAGCCGTTTACGAAAGTGGTTACATGAGGATGACAATGTCATTGACCAATAGGTTTTGGTTGATTACATTGAACCTCCTACCTTACCACATAAACCTGAACGTGTTCTTGATTATCACGTATTGCATACACATCATCACATACGACAACAATCCTTAATCAAGTGGAACAACCGACCTGAAGAAGGTGCCACCTGGGAAAACATTACTGTTCTTAAGAAGAAGTTTCCCACTTTTTTTTTTTGAGGATGAAAACTATTCTGAAGGGGGGAGTAATGTTAGGACACCGGCAAGGCAGGGCCGGGGTAGGCGGTGTGGAATGGGGAGTCCATCTAGGGAAAAGGGCCAAGGGCATGCCTATATAAGGATGGTTGGCTGGAGGACTCTCAGGCTCTAGTCACCCCTGTCTTACAAAATGAGCTTGTAAACAAAGATAGTCCTCTTGTTGAAGAGGACTAGTGTACTGGAAATATCATTAGGAAGAGAATGGGGTTGAGGATGGCCTCTTTATTGGACGGTTTAAAGGATTCAAACCTTTATTATTAAGAAAGTAATCAAAGGACAACTTTTGAATTCAAATAGGCAAAATGGCTAGTTTATTTGAATTTCAAATCCCCCTCCCCCCCAAAAAAATAATAATGAGATTTAGAATCTAGTGGTCAAAACCATATAATGTAGCATATCTATGGAAAGAGCTTGGTGTTTAGATTATAGATCTATAATCTTCACTCAAATTGAATACCATACGTAGTGCTTCTTTGGAGGAGCAATGGTGCTATTATGCGTGTGTAAGTAGAGGCTGATGTGGAAGAGTATGGGTGTCTATCGCAATGCTTTTCTGAGGAGGGCCTTACTTTATATGGATAGAAGGGAGGGTTAGTTATGATTCTCTGGAATGATAGTGTGTTTGGTGGTGTGTGGTATGAAGTGTGTAGTATGATAAAGGATGTTTGGAGTATTGAAGGTAGGCCATGGGTAGCTTATGAGCATGAGGGGCTATGTACTAGGGTGGAGCACTATGGTAAGCCGTTATAGGTGGATGGATGGAACTAATGCCAGGTGTTTGATCTAGGTGAAGACTATGTTGCAATGCAATGGGTGGGGCAACCCACTTGAATTGATAGTAGGATACATAATAAAATTGTACGTATGATTTTTGGTTTGTTGATAGTGTTTAGCGGGTGGGTTTTACTATATGTAGATGAATAAAGTAGTTTTATGGTTGAACATAAATGTTTAGCAACGGGGTGGGGAAATGATGCTGCAATTAAAGTGTGTTGAACATGGAAGATGACATAAGAAGTTATGTAGGGGCTAGTAGGTGTATGATAGAAAGATAAAGCACGCACAGGATCATCAACAAATACATGAAATTGATGTGTATAGATGATACATTTTTTTAGATCAAAAGGGCTCCAAAAAGGTCCTAATAGGATGACAAGTGAAGGATGTCTGTGGTGCAAGTTCATGACTTAGGAATGTAGTGTTCAAATGGCTGAGTGATATGGTCGAGATAATTCAACAAATAGAGCTACATGGTGTAAGATTTTAAGGTTTGAAGCTAGAGGTCTTTGTTGCAGATCGAAGATGGGCTAGGTAGGTAGTGACACGTGGTCAGACATATTTTGAAGTGATGGATGTGTAGAGATTGAATTATGAATTATCTTGGTCCTTATAGATATACCCTGGGTAACAAAATCATACTAGGGACAACGGTGGTCAGCCACTACAACATGACTTTGTGATTGGTGCTGCCTCTAGACCAATGAGACATGGTGCCTAAATTAGTGAATCGGCACTAATGTTACATCAACGAGACATGCTGCCTAAATTAGTGAATCTGCACTAATGTTGCCTAAATCGGTGTATATGCACTTAGTTTTGTGCTTCTTGAATAGGTGAATCTACACTTGATATTGTTTAAAATAGTGAGTTTGCAGTTTGTTGGTGTGCTGCCTAGATCAGTGAATCTACACTCGTGCTATCTAAATAAACGGATCTATACGTATCATTGGTGTTGGCTAAACTGGTGAATCTACACCAAGATGAGTATTTATACACTGCCTAAATTACAAATCTATGTTGCACGTAACCAACAGACTAGATGAGACATAGAAAAAAGAGAACCTTTTACTACCTATTCAACACTGCATTGGAGTAAGGTTGAGTAGAAAAGTACTAACAAATTGTGTTTCATTAACTCAAGGCGTTTCATCTTACTTGAGTACCTAGCTGAATAGCTCAATGTGGAATGATCTCAATAGCAATTTCATTTGATACAAGTATAGCCACAATGTTAGAAATTGTTGATTTGATAAATCACAAGACAATGAAGTTAAGTAAAAATCCTTGTCTTCTCTAAAAATGTTTTCGGTAATGAACCTAATAACTAAGCCATGTACATTGAATTTAAGTAGCCATGTATTCTCTTTAGAATGGGACCAGTAGACACGTCTAGGAGTCTGGCTATCATAGAATTTGATAGACCAATATTGGTGTATGATACTTTGTGCTTTCTAAAGAAAATATCAAAACCAAAAAAAATAAAACGAGGAGAGAACTTACCTGATTGCTCTCTCTAAATCATTAGATTATGAAAAAACTAGAGGAGAAATATCGAAGTTCATCATCAAAATTATTTAATTAGTTTTACTCAAATATACTATGGTAAAACTTGAGAAAACATAACAAATGTGATGATCTTAACCATTTCACTTGAAGTGATTGAAAGCTAAATGATTTATAACAATGGGTAGTCATTTAAGCACGGAAAAATAGCAAGTAGATCTCCAAAAAAATTTACATGCCTTAAATTCTAAGCTTGTAAAGATGTGTTAATAACATTTAAGAGCATGAATTTAAGAGCAAAATCCACATGGGATAGGTTAGCATTAGGTAGAATTACAAAAGTGGTCACAAAAGCAAGTCTATGATAAGATAGCATTCTCCAATTGTCATAAATATAAGCAAGAACCTCTTCCAATTGATTTCTACATTTGCAGCAGATTATATCCTATTAACTACTACAAACTACAATTGTTACACACAATGTGTTTTAACCCAACACCCCCCCCCCCCCCCCCCTTCCATTTTATAAGAATATATGAGAGAGAGAGAAATATGAAAAAGCATTCATACACTATTATGAACAAAAGGTCAAAACTATGGATTGTTTCTGGAACAATTATGAAGATGATCATTGGTATATAAACACTTCAAAAATTTCAATGTCAGTAACAATGAAATACAATGGTTTCAGAACTCTATTTATTCATAACATAGGTTGTAATAGTCAACAAGGTTATGCTTACTCAGTGAATATGGGGAAAAAGGAAAGGAACATCCCAATATTTCAAAAAGAGCTCTCACTAGGTAACCTAATGTAAACGTGATCTTTTAGATGGGACCAATAATGCATAATTTTATTTGGATGATTGGATTTTGTTTGAAAAAAATTGCTTTTGTGTGTGATAAGCTTTAGCATCTTGGTATTTGGATTAGGTGAGTCCTCAATAACTATATAAATAAAAACATTCATGAAGACCTTGGGAATTAGAAATATCCAGTGTGCAATCGTAGAGGACCTCGTACAACGTGATAGTTTGGTAATATAAATAGGAAGACCGGTGGGAAATTGGAATGATATCCTTCATTTGACAAAAGTATTTTATGGAAAGAGTAGAGAGAGAGAGAGAGAGAGAGAGAGAGAGAGAGAGAGAGAGAGAGAGAGAGAGAGAGAGAGAGAGAGAGAGAGAGTTCTTGTGATGATCATTGCCTTCAGCTCATGGCGTATATCTCAATAGTAGGGATCATCTTGGCCATGGTCTTGGGGCTTTTCATTGCCTTTTCCTGTGTTGATTATGGGTAACAAAATTCCATTGTTATCTCCTGTTCAAATACTACTTGCATGGCTAGTATTATGTAGACTACTTCTATCATGTCTACCATCAAGGGGGAGGGGGGGGGTTGTGATGAGGTACTAGAGAAACTTAACACCATTCCCAATAATTTTTTAAGGGTTGTCGGCCTGTGGAGAGATGTACATAAGCAATGTTCAACCTCTCCTCTAAACCAAGAAAAGTTAGCGCATAAGCAAGCACCAAGTAATAATGCAGTCACAACAAGTAGAAAAGATTCAAGACTAGAATAAAGAGAAAATAAAGAGGAAATGTGATTCTCTACATGCATCTCACAAAAACTGCATGCACAATCTAACAAATGCAAATAACTTGTAGAGCTTGTGACTACCAGCTATAAGTTTAAGCCACTATGAATATACACAAATCTTATTGCTACGAGAGTAGGAGTGATAGTAGATATATGAACATCAACCTGTGTCAAAAACTAAAAAAAGTTGGGAAAGCAAGAGACAAAAAGTCATCCATATCAAAACGGGAATCACACTCAACCACTACAAAATACAAAAAATTTGTATTTGAACTTGTATCGACCACATGAAACCATGATAGCTAAAAGCTGCAGAAATCCAAACGTTGAAGGCAACAAAAATGGATCAATCATAATGGCATCCACCCTGGCTTGCAAAAAATCAAACAAAAGGGTGGGTTATTATTCGGTGCATAATCAAATGAAAGAGAGAGAGAGAGAGAGAGAGAGAGAGAGAGAGAGAGAGAGAGAGAGAGAGAGAGAGAGAGAGAGAGAGAGAGAGAGAGAGAGAGAGAGAGAGAGAGAGAGAGAGAGAGAGAGAGAGAGAGAATGTTAATTACTAGGATCCGTAATTGAAATAAGCACTGTGCCGCTGAAATCACAAGTTTTGAATCTTTATTGTTGGATAGAGGCGATCCCAATTTTTGAGTTAGGCTATGCAACGAGCTTTTTTTTTTGGGGGGGGGGGGAGAGGGGGTGGTGTGTGTGTAGACTGGACTATCTCCACCCTCCTTGGCCGCAACAAATCCCCTACCATTCTTTGTGATGTGTGGGGTTTGTCGCACCACATGAACTCACCTATCCATGCAGGATTGCTACGTGTGTAAAAAAATTTGATAGCCCATGTTCTGGCATGTGATGCCTCAAGAGTCATGTGGAGAGCCAACTAGAAGGGTCAAGGGTATTGAGCATAGAATTAATGTCTCTTTATAATCATTTCATAACAGCCCTAAAACTGGTATTAAAGCCCTAGAATGACTATAATCTTCTAATCACATTAGGTCTTAACAATAAATCTCTAAGTTGGATTGCATTGGCCCCCTCTCTTAGCCATTGTAATCATTAATGGAAACCCCTTTCCTTTGCACATTATACTCAATACTAATCATATACGCTAATTCTCTTCTTTTGAAATCTAATGATGAGACATGTACTATTGAACCGCCACTACCCACATTGATGGAATTAGAATGAATGAAAGTGATTAAAACCACTTGCATAATTAAGTAAACCAAAGTTTTGCATCTCTTTTTCACACAATTTTAGAACTTTTGCACAAGCATAATATCTTTCCCTATCATCTTTTTGCTTTTGCAGCTTGTGTGTGCATATAATCTTTGGCAATATATCTTCGTAGAGTCCCTAGATGCTACAATGGATTTTCATTTGATGTCCCAATTGATTAACCAAATTACCATTTGTATTTATCTTCTCTCATCGCATACCATAACTTTTGCATTTAGGAGAGATTAGCACACTCATCAGTGGCATACCTTTAAGTGTGTGTGTGTGTGTCTCAAGTTTTATATGGATGTCGACCTCAAATGTGTATCTTTTTGGAAGGTCTTGAAGGCACGTTCTCTTACTTTACAAAATTTACAATGTAAATTTAAAATTTCACCTCATTCTTTATTCTATTTTTTATGTGGGATCAAATGCTACAATGTGCACAAATCATATGCGTGAAAATAACTACCATGGTCCTACTTATGTACATGGCCTATCGACAAGGAGAGGTTGTGGAGGTGGCACTATGTCATGTTTTCTTTGTCTTGATTTTTGGGTGTTGGGTTTTTGTTGCATCCTTTGATAGCCGATATTCCCGGTGCTAAAGATCGATTCGTTGCCTTCTTGTATGTGGAATAACTGATTGCAAATATTTGAGCTCCGGTATTGAGCTATGATTTTTCAAGTGTACTTTGATGGAAGGTCCATTCCATCTAGCCATTCATCATTTGTTGACATTGCATCCTTTTACAATTCCCATATTTGTTCATCTAGTTCCAAAGTGTTGATGGGAATAGGAGTTTGTTGGTTTCTCAAAGTAGCTTTCTTGTTGAGTACTTAAAGTTGAGCTTTCTGTTGGGCTTCAACAATAACCTACTATCGTTTCATCTTTCTTTGATTTGTTGCATGCATCTTTTCTAGAAAATCATTGGTTAGTGAAAAATTGTACTTCTTTAAGCAACATCCAGTAATCTAGTCAGCCATTAGTTCATCGTCTAGAGTGGACAAATTAACTACACTTGGAGATACATCTTCAATGATATACGGTCCGTTTCCCTTTTTTATGAACTTGGGAATGTGTTGCTTAAGGGAATAGACTAAAAATAGGTCCCCTTTTTTGAAGATTTTTGTGACTAGATGTGAATTAAAAATTTGTTTTTGTTTCCATTTTTGTGCATAGATGTGAGCTATAGATGTTAGGCTTTGCTCATCAAGATTTTCTAAATCTTCAAGCCTCTATGATAGTTCATGTCCTGTCCACTCAAGATCTTTAGATACCCTTAGTGCCGGTAATAGAAACTCTATAGGAAGTATGGCATCAAGTCCATAAACAAAGTTGAAGAATGAAACATTTAAGGTTGTCTTGAATGAAACTCTATAAGCCTAGAAAGCTCAATGCGAACAATTTTGGAAAAAATTAGGAGGTTTTATCCTTGGCAATAAAAGTGTATCCAAACTATTTACCAAGTGATAAGATGATTTCAACATGTAATTTGATCTCAAAGTGTTTTTTTCATAGATTTAGGGAATTGTCTCATCTCATTTAGGCCTTTTATGGACAAAATGGGTATCTTTGGGCTAAAACATTCCATAAAATGGTAAACCATTTGTAAGAAATAGATGAAAACTCCACACTGGTTTTATCCTTCTTGAAGTTGAGGGTGAGTTTACACATCCAGAAAAGAGCTCTCTTTTGAAATCTAAGGAAGAAGGTATTGAAATTACAAGTGATGGTGCTACTGCAGCCCCGTGTTGTTTTCACCCTTTGTTCGAGGATGTGAGGCCATCAATCATGATTTTCTGTCTTCAAAGAATTAGTCGGTCTTGTCTAATGAAATTTCAAAGGTTCAATGAAATTTTCTAATGAAGAATTGAAGCGTTTATATAGGGGTTTTAGTAAGATGGAAGACCATTGTACCTATGCATTTGGAAGTGAGACTACACCAAATTGTCACACAAACATGCAATTTTTTCCTTGTGTTCAATTACTTTCATGGTTGCTCAAACTATGTGTAAGGCAGTTTCGTCTCTCTATTATCTTGTATATGAGCTTGTGAAGGAGTGAATTAGGGTTTTAATTCATCAACATTGTGTGTCAGCTTCAATATAAAAGCTCTTTAATCTCTACAATATAAAAAAATGGTTGCCATGAAGGTGGAATCTCATGTATTTGTATCAAATGTTTGAAGGTACGACCATGTAATTGAGGGTGAGGCTACATAATCTTGTAAAAGAGGATTGGGTTTAGGATGGGATTTTTGCTATTATGAGAGTTGAGTTTTCATCGCTAAAAGTTTAGTATTTTTAATTTATCTTTTTAAGTCAAATTGGATGTGAATTGGTGATCATTTCAGCATGAATTCACTTCAAAAAACGTGCAAATTTTGAGGGTAACTATTTTGTCACAATCAGTCTTAGACTTTAAACCATATTTAGAAGGAGGTTTGGTGATTTTCCATATACACTTTTTTTTATTCTCATTACAAACTCTCAACAATTAAAGGTTTTGTAACTTCCCAACTAAAGCGCACAATTTTTGACATTTCTGGTGAGCCCAAAATGAAACTCCTCGGGTAGAAGTTTGTGAATTTATTTACACACTTTCTTAGCCATGTATGAAAATCTAGAGACACACAGAATGCACTTAGGATGCACTTTAATCCTAGAATCAAGCAGATGTCTCAAGAATTTTCCATCTATATACAACAACAATAAGCAACAAAAAGTATCCAAATTTCAACCTTCAAAGCACTGCAATCTATTGTGAAGAGAATTGAGTAGTTTGATGGAAAGGACATTAGAGAGTATCTACAAGATTATTATAAGGAAATGGATTTGAATCTATTTTCAACTCCAACAAACTATACAAGCTTACTTGCTCGATAGGGAGAAGGTAGAGCTATTCCTACAAAACACGAGCAAAGAAATTGAATAAAAATTAGAGCTTCTCTTTGAAGAAAAAGATACAAATAAAGGCTTGAAGATAAGGTGGAATGAAGAAATCGAATAGAAATTGGAGTTTCTCTTTGAATAAAAAGATACAATTAAAGGCTTGAAGATAGGGTGAAATGATGTACAAGATGCATAGAAGAGATGATATGGTGTTAAACAATAGTACTCTAGTTTTTACTATTTAAGAAATCTAGCGAAAACATGCTATGGTAGATTCTATGGATGATAGACTTATGCGGGATAACCAACTTTGGCAAATGAGGAATGAAAAAGCTAGTCGAGGACACGAAACCCAGTCATGCTATCTCGATGGCTAAACAAGAGGAATTTGTCTTGAAGGCTAGTTAGGTCATACTCAAAGGATGAAAACTTATTGAAGATGTGAATGAGAATGGTGAAGATATATGGCCATCCATGATGGATTTAGCTATAAAGAAAAATCTACCTCAAAGAATATGGAACAAAGCTGGAGATTGTATCCATATTGAGACCAGGTGGAATGAACCTATAGATGCCTTGTTAGTGCATGCCTATATTGAAACATTTTGAACCAATAAGGCAATTTTTGAAGAGAAATATAGGAGAAGAAATGGGGGAAGGTCCCTCAAAAAAGGCTACTAGAGGTGGAGGAAGAAAGGATTTGGTTCCCTCTCAACAAGAGCCCATGTCAAGGGAACCTCCATCACAAGAAGTATCATTGAAGGATGCTACACCAAAGGAAAAGCAATATAAAGAAAAGAGAAAAAGGGAAATGCCCATCATACAACCTACAATGAAATATTGAAGCTACTACATATTTAAAGAAGTTTTTGGGAAAAGAATCTAAAAGAGAAAGCTGGAGTTCACATTGGGATAAGTCCTTGGCATTGCAAAGAGAGAGTTCCACAAGGAAATCATTGAAGAAAACAACAAGATTTAACGGAGTCTATCCAATAATAGGTTCAAGGGAGTGCTTCAAAGATGCATGTGATACAAGTAAAATAAAAGGATGAAGATGAGAATGTTGTAGGTTGATGCTAGTCTTCAGGCAAAAAAAAATAGGCATGTTAAGTTTGTAGATGAAGATGAAGAGAAAGACATTCATATGAGACACTATTCTGGAACCATTGCGGGTAAGGGCTACAATAGAAACCTTGGTTAAGGCGGGAGATCTTCAGGAGCCTTACATGGACTTGATAGACCATGGTTTGGAGATTAACCTCATGCCCAACAGTCTCTATATGAAGGAAAAGTTCCCAATTGATACTTACCACGGGTGGATAATTGGGGTTTGTAACAAATCATTGAGGGATATCTATGGTTCTTCTCTAGATGTTAATGCAACCATAGGGGATGTTAAAGATGAGAAAATTTTATTTCTCCAAGAGATGTCAAGCTATCCTCTAATTCTCGGGTAACCATACATCATCACAATGTAAATGGACACAAAAGTATTGGATGATGGCTCTACTTATGTGAGGTTAAAAAACAAATATGGAAAATAATTTGTTCAATTCTTGACAGACTGTGTTGAATCATGATAGTTTAAGGGACCATTGTCAACCAAAACCAAGCAAGGACTTGCAAGATCAAAGGGAGAACCAAGGTTTGGCCCTATTACCATTGTAAAGCAGAAGTGATGTGGTACATGAAGCAAAAGGTTGTTGCTTGATCCAAAAAGGGACAAGGCTTTTTCTATAGGTGCCCTAGTAGCCAAAGATGGATCAATATCTTTTGCAATACTTTGAGATTTAAAGAAAGGACAAAAAAGCATGTAAATAGTGTATATAGAAAGAAAAAATTAGGAAGAAAAATGTTGTCACTTGATCCAAAAAGGGACAAGGATTTTTCTACAGGTTCCCTAGTAGCACTATATACAATATTTACATGTTGTTTTTGTCCTTTTTTTAAATCTTAAAGCATTGCAGCACATATTAATCCATCTACCATGATTTTCTTTATGAGAATAAGTAAATTCAAGGTGTGTTTGAAGAGGTTTCTTTTTCTAATTACTATGGATGATCTCAATGCTTTAGCATTGTTTATTTTTTAGTATGGAAATGACCTACTAAAAGTAGCTTCTATGGACATGTACATAATCATTGAAGCTTTCAAAGATGAGGAGTGCTATAATTCACAAAAAATTCTAGAAGTATAGGTGAAGACAAAGTGCAGGACTCTTACAAAGAAGATGAAACCAATGGAAGTGCCTTTGCCTATAGATTGCAAGGAAAAGATGAAGCAATCTTCTTTGCAACCTAGTCTCCAAAATCCAAAAAGAATCCATCACTTAAAAGAGTCATTAAAGATGTTGAACATTGAAAGAAATGAATCCTTGACACATGTTGAAAATAAATAATTTTACTACATTCTCTCTATTAATGGAAAATATTTTTCATTTGAGCCGTAATAGGTAGGGTGTTTGAATCCTTCTATAGTCAAAAAAATGGTAATATCCATTGTACCTCATGTTCCTTGGAATCTACAAACAATTATAGTGCCAAAAGTGCTCTTGCCAAATATGATTGACTTACACAATGAAAAGTTAAAGATGGGGATTTTATAGCCTTTGTGTGCTCTCTACTCAAGCATATGCTTCATAGTACCAAAGAAAATTGAAGCTCTATGCTTCCTTAAAGACCTAAAACTTGTTAGCAAAGTCACAACCAAGAATATGGGTATGCATTAATTGTAGAAAAGTTTGCAGAGACATTTTCAAGAAGGGAAAATATGTTCTATGGAGGATTTGTAATCAGGGTATGATGAGTTCAAAATAGAAGTGAAAATTATGACTTGACTACCATGAGTACACCTTTGGGTTTGGTAAGGATGTGCACCTTACCACCACAGGGAACAACTAACTGGATTACACACATGGCAAATGGTATGAAAAAAGTTGTACATGATTTCATACTTTAAACAAAAATTACCCTTCTTGATTAAGTGCCAATCAAAGGATGAAACATGGCTTTAAAAAATGAGGCTCTAAATTTGAGAGGGTGTTGCACATATGTGGAAAACCACATCAATGATTGTGATAAAAATCTAGCAAGGATGTAACAAATGAAAGTTTACCTTATTTGGGAATGAGTCATTGTTTGGGGTTGAAGAAATATTGATTGTGGGGCATCTTTGAATTCCTCATGGCTGTGGACCTTGTCCAGTTATATTGGCTGTAATACATGTTGACTAGAGAGAAAGACTGCGAAGGAAGAGAGAGAGAGAGAGAGAGAGAGAGAGAGAGAGAGAGAGAGAGCACAACACTTTGCAAATCCCAAAATTTTTGTAGAGCACACACACTAAGAATATATATATAGTGAGCACATAGACCTATATGTTTTGTAGCTATGGACTCTATATATAGTCCAACATCCCCTCTCCAATAGGGGTCTCTAACTATGGATGGAAAACCCCTCCCGGTTTCAAGGGAACAAGCCACAACACTGTATATATATTTTCATATTAATAAATTCTTGAAGGTACAAAATATCATTTCAAGGAGCTACTTCACTCCATTGTTTACAATGGCTTCCAAATAGGTCTTGATGTAAATGATCTAGAGAGGTGCTTCAATTTACCAAAAGTTGGTACTTTTATAGATATGTTGATTATTGTTGTGAATGCCGAAACTGATGAAGCTCATCGCTTCAATTCACCTGCTAAGAAAAAAAGTATGAGACTTAAGTAGAACAATGTAGACCAAAAAATAGTTGACATTGGAGACTTGTCACAAGCACATGTCTTTTTAGACTCGGGGTCCCTAACTATGGATGAAAAAACCCTTGGGGTTTCAAGGGAACTGTTAAGTATGGAGCCTGATTTACCCTTGTAATTTTCTGTGGTAAAAGCGCACATTTGTAAGGCCCCCATTATGAGGAGAAGCCATCGTGCGTGAAGGAAAATCACTCACCGGAAACCAAAATTTTCACGGACAAGAATCAGGGGCAACTTTAAAGGCCTCGGGGGCGGATTGGAGGGTCCGATTTGGACTTATTCGCACAAGGGCGGCTACACATCGCTGTCTCTCATAAGAGAGGGCAGCCCTTTTGGCCTATAAAAGGAGGCCATTTCTACACACATTTCATAGTGTGAAGTTGATGCAACAAGGTGAGTGTGAGGTGGTGAGAGTGAAGCAAGGCGGGAGCTCCATTAAGGGTATAATCCCTTTGTAAACTACTTCTTGTTTTGAAGTACCAAAGCCATTGAGTGGCTGCTTTTCCGTGGACGTAGCCCACATTGGGTGAACCACGTATATCGTGTGTACTCTCTCTCTCTCTCTCTCTCTCTCTCTCTACACTATAATCTCGTGTATATAAATTTGTCTCTCTCCATTAAGTAATCTACTCAATTATCTATTTAGCTACGTCTTATTTCCTAACAACTGGTATCAGAGCAAGGTTTGCTCGTAGCTAAATTATCTCAAGGAAAGGATTCCTTGAATTGAGTGGGAGTTATGGCGGAGGAGGGGAAGCTCAAGATTGAGAAGTTCAACGGCAAAAACTACCAGCATTGGAAGATGCAGATTGAAGACTATCTCTACCAGAAGGACCTCTATTTGCCATTAGGCGGTCTTGCGAAGAAGCCCACAACAATGGCAGATGAAGCATGGATTGTCCTTGATCGAAAGGCACTGGGAACAATCCGGTTAAGCTTGGCGTCAACGGTGGCCTTCAATGTTTCGGAGATGAAGACCACGGAGGACTTGATGAAGTCACTTGACGACTTCTACGAGAAACCATCGGCATCCAATAAGGTATTTCTTATGAAGCGCTTGTTCAATCTAAAGATGGCAGAGAATGGTTCAGTTGCAGAACACCTAAATGACTTTAACACAAACATAAGTCAACTTCGATCAGTGAAAATCAATTTCGATGACGAAGTGCGAGCTCTCCTTATACTATCATCTCTACCGGATAGTTGGGACAGCCTTGTGATGGCTGTAAGTAATTCTATCTCTGGCACAAATACTCTTAAGTTTGATGATGTTGTGGGTGTTCTTCTAAGCGAGGAAATGCGAAGGAGAAGCACAGGAGAATCATCAAGTGCTGCACTATCAGTGGAAACAAGAGGAAGGCCTAAGGAGAGGTTCAAAAACCAAAAGGGTCGTGATCGCTCAAGACGGAGCAAATCACGAACAAAGTCAGTTCTTGAATGTTGGAATTGCGGCAAGAAGGGCCACGTCAAGAAGGATTGCTGGTCCAAGAAGAAGAAGGAGACAGAGTCTCAAGACAACAAGCCATTATCGGAGGCCAATGTGGCAGGTAAAGTAGAGCAAGATGCTCTAATTCTCTCATTAGACAATGTGTCTAATTCCTGGATAGTAGATTCCGGGGCTTCATTCCATGCGACACCACACAAGCAACATTTCCAAGACTACACCAAAGGTAATTTTGGGTATGTATACTTGGGAGATGATGAAGCTTGTGAGATTGTCGGCAAAGGTACAGTTTCTATCAAAACTGCTAACGGAAATGAATGGAAGCTGAAAGATGTTAGGCATGTTCCTTCTCTTCGCAAAAATTTGATCTCTACAGGACAATTGGACGATGAAGGTCACAATATTACATTCGGAAACAAACGGTGGAAGATCTCAAAGGGATCTTTGGTGGTTGCCAAGGGTGAAAAAGTCAGTACACTTTACTTGTGTGCTGTTAGCACGCAACCTTCAGCTTGTGCAGCAACTACAGAAGTTGACAGTGCGGTGTGGCATTACCGACTTGGGCATATGAGTGCCAAAGGAATGCAAATCCTTCAAACAAAGAAGCTTCTACCAAGTTTGAAAGAAGTGGACTTAGAGTTCTGTGAAGATTGTGTTTATGGTAAACAAAAGAGGGTAAAATTTCAAAAATTAGGAAATGAAAGAAAAAATAAAAAACTTGAGTTGGTTCATTCTGATGTTTGGGGTCCTGCAAGTACACCATCACTTGGTGGCTCATTGTACTATGTAACATTCATAGACGATGCGACTAGAAAAACATGGGTTTATGTCATGAAGAATAAATCCGATGTATTTTCCATATTTCAAAGGTGGAAAGCCTTTGTGGAGAATGAAACAGGTACCAAGGTTAAATGCCTCAGATCCGACAATGGAGGTGAATATTGCAGCCAAGCTTTTGAAAGCTTTTGTGCTAGCAATGGAATTCGGAGGCAAAGGACAACCCCAAGGACACCTCAACAAAATGGGATTTCGGAAAGGATGAACAGGACAATTATGGAACGAGCACGAAGCATGCGGCTACATGCAGGCCTACCGCTTGAACTTTGGGCGGAAGCTGTAAGTACGTCTGTGTACTTAATCAATCGGTCACCCTCAACGGCATTGGATGGGGGAGTTCCAGAAGAGGCATGGACAGGTAAACCGGTGAATTATGCATTTCTCAAAGTGTTTGGGTGTGAGGCTTTCATGCACATAGATAGAAGCCTAAGATCAAAGTTAGATGCAAAGTCCAAAAAGTGTTTCTTCATTGGCTATGGAGAAGGAGACTTTGGGTATCGCCTATGGAATCCTGAAGATGGTAAAATCTTAAGGAGTAGGGATGTAATTTTTAATGAACAAAATATGTACAAAGATTACTTGGAAAGAAAACAAACAAAAGAAACAGGTGATGAGTACATGGAGGTTGAGGACGGTGAAGACTCAAGGACTGCAAACGGTGACAATGTGCAACAACATCAACCAAATGAGGAGCCTCAACCTATTCCCCGAAGATCTACAAGAGCAAGTAGACCTCCAGAAAGGTTTGTTCCTTCCTTCAACCATCTCTTGATCTCAGATTCTGGAGAGCCGGAATCATATGAAGAAGCTATGCAACATGAATCCAAAGGAGAATGGACGAAGAGCATGCAAGTGGAGATGGACTCACTACATCAGAACCAAACATGGGAGTTGGTTGAGTTGCCTAAAGGTAAGCGGGCACTTCAAAACAAATGGGTGTACAAGATAAAGGAAGAAGAAGGTGGGAAGAAAAGGTACAAATCTAGGCTTGTGGTAAAAGGTTTTTCTCAAAAGAAAGGTATTGACTTCAATGAAATATTTTCTCCTGTTGTAAAAATGAACTCAATTAGGCTTGTCTTAAGCCTTGTGGCTGCTCATGATCTAAATCTCGAGCAAATGGATGTAAATACGGCATTCCCTCACGGTGACTTAGAGGAGGAAATCTACATGCTTCAACCAAAGGGGTATGAAGTAAAAGGTAAGGAGAAAATGGTTTGCAGATTAAAGAAGAGCTTGTATGGTTTAAAGCAAGCATCAAGGCAATGGTACTTGAAGTTTGATCGATGGATGTTGGATCATGGATTCACAAGATGCAACTCGGATCACTGCGTCTACACGAAGAATTTGGGAGATGGGAAATTCATCATCCTAATGTTGTATGTTGATGACATGTTGATTGCAAGTGCTAACATGCAGGACATCAAAGACCTAAAAGAGGAGCTGTCCAAATCTTTTTCAATGAAAGATTTAGGTGCTGCAAAGAGGATACTTGGTATGAAAATATCAAGGGACAGGACGAAGAAGACAATAAAGCTATCTCAAGAAGATTACATCAAGAAGGTACTAGAAAGGTTTGCAATGCAAAATGCAAAACCAGTTTCTACACCTTTGGCTGGTCATTTTAAACTAACGAAGGATATGTGTCCAAAGACACAGGAGGAGATAGCCTATATGTCTAAAGTTCCATATGCTGCAGCGGTAGGTTCTCTAATGTATGCTATGGTCTGGACAAGGCCAGACATTGCACATGCAGTGGGAGTTGTGAGTAGGTTCATGGACAACCCAGGTAAAGAGCATTGGCAAGCTGTGAAGTGGATACTTAGGTATCTAAAAGGGACAACAACAAATGCTTTGTATTTTGGAGGAACTGATATTTTTCTAGAAGGGTATGCTGATGCAGATATGGCAGGTGACAAAGATACTCGAAGGAGCACTACTGGCTATGTGTTCACGGTTGGAGGCACAGCAGTAAGCTGGGCTTCAAAGCTGCAGAAAGTGGTTTCACTTTCTACCACGGAAGCAGAGTATGTAGCAATGACGGAGGCAAGCAAAGAAATTCTGTGGCTTCACAGATTCTTAGAAGAGCTTGGATTCAAACAAGACAATTGTGTCTTGTACAGTGATAGCCAAAGCGCTATCCATCTTGCGAAGAACTCAGCCTTTCATTCAAGGACAAAGCACATTGAAGTGAGATATGACTTCATACGCACTCTTTTGGAAGAGGGACAACTAAAGCTAGGAAAGGTGCATACAAGTGAAAATCCTGCAGACATGTTTACAAAGGTGGTCAACAAGGAGAAGTTGAGCTTTTGCTCATCTTCAATCGGCATTCAAGGATAAAAAAAGCCAGAATGGAAAGCAGTCACAGGTTTGGTTTGGAGATCAGTCTCCAAGTGGGAGATTGTTAAGTATGGAGCCTGATTTACCCTTGTAATTTTCTGTGGTAAAAGCGCACATTTGTAAGGCCCCCATTATGAGGAGAAGCCATCGTGCGTGAAGGAAAATCACTCACCGGAAACCAAAATTTTCACGGACAAGAATCAGGGGCAACTTTTTTTCGCCGGAATATTATGGCCGGACAGCGGTCGGAAAGTGGTCGGAAAACAACCGGTCGGTTGGCCGGTGGTCGGAAGTCAATGGCCAATGGCCGGTGGTCGGAAGTCAATGGCCGGTGGCCGGTGGTCGGAAGTCAATGGCCGGTGGCCGGTGGCCGAATTCAAAAGCGGACTGCCGAATTCAAAAGCGGACTTGTCTTCTCAAGGGCGGCCACACATGGGCGGATTGGAGGGTCCGATTTGGACTTATTCGCACAAGGGCGGCTACACATCGCTGTCTCTCATAAGAGAGGGCAACCCTTTTGGCCTATAAAAGGAGGCCATTTCTACACACATTTCATAGTGTGAAGTTGATGCAACAAGGTGAGTGTGAGGTGGTGAGAGTGAAGCAAGGCGGGAGCTCCATTAAGGGTATAATCCCTTTGTAAACTACTTCTTGTTTTGAAGTACCAAAGCCATTGAGTGGCTGCTTTTCCGTGGACGTAGCCCACATTGGGTGAACCACGTATATCGTGTGTACTCTCTCTCTCTCTCTCTCTCTACACTATAATCTCGTGTATATAAATTTGTCTCTCTCCATTAAGTAATCTACTCAATTATCTATTTAGCTACGTCTTATTTCCTAACAGGAACAACCCACACCAATATATACATATATTGTCCTATTGAAAAGTTCTTCGAAGTACCAAGTATAATTTCAAGGAGCTACTTCACTCCATCATTTACAATGGTTTCCAAATAGTCCTTGATATGAATGATCTAGAGAGGTACTTCAATTACCAAAAGTTGGTACTATTATAGATATAATGATTATTGTTGTAAATGCCCAAGATGATGTTGCTCATCGCTTCAATTCACCTTCTCTAAGAAAAAAATATGAGACGTAACTAGAAAAGTGTACACCACAAAATAGTTGGCATTGGAGAATTGTCACAAGTACATGGCGTTTTTAGATTCCGGGTGCCTAACCATGGATGAAAAAACCCTTGGGGTTTCAAGGGAAAAACCCAGAGCACTATATATATTCTGTCATAGCAATAAATTCTTGGAAGTACAAAAGATCATTTCAAGGAGCTACTTCATCGTTTACAATGGTTTCCAAATAGGCCTTGATATAAATGATCTAGAGAGGTACTTCAATTACCAAAAGTTGGTACTATTACAGATATATTGATTATTGTTGTGAATGCCCAAACTGATGTAGCTCATCGCTTCAATTCACCGACTAAGAAAAAAACATGAGACTTAAAGTAGAAAAGTGTAGACCACAAGATAGTTGACATTGGAGAATTGTCACAAGCACATGTCGTTTAAGATGGTTCACAATGCAGCTCTTTTAAACAATACACAGATGCCTAGAAAGTATTGATATGCATACATGTAAACACAAGCCGATTTTCAAGTACATATGAGCTTTGACATGAATAAGAGAATTTTTGAAGTATCAAGCATGTAAAAAATTTGATGTCAACAATGGCACACCAAGCACTCTAGATAATATTCATGAACTTTTTAAATCAAGTAGTAGAGTAGTGAGCTATGAGAACCTGTCATCAACATGTACGAAATTTTTCATCAAACGTGTACGATATTTGATGTTGATGCAGCTAAAGTGTGTCGACCATGGAAGATGACACATGCAAGTATGTAGGGGCTAGTAGGTGCATGGCAGAAAGCTAAAGCAAGTACAAGGATCTTGGACACGCAAGTAGAAATAGATGTGTATGATTGATCGATTTTCTAGACGAAAAGGCTCAAAAGACGATTTAATGGAATGAAAAGTAAAGGATTTTTGAGGTGCACAGTTTTGCTTCGAAATGTAGTGCTCAAAGTGTTGAGCAAGCTGGTCTAGATACCTTAATAAATGGAGATACAGCGTGCGAGATATTGAGGTTTGAAGATGAAGGTATTTGGAGATCTGAGATGATTACGGTAAGTGGTGATAGATGGCCAGAGCTAGATTGAAGTGATGAATGTGAATAACTTGAATTATGGAGTGCATTGATCCTTCGAGATTGACAACAATCGGAGTCATGGATACAAGTTAGAGAGGTTTAAATTTCTATCATGGGCCAATTTTGAGTCCATTTGACTACTTGGAAAAATAGTCCATTAGAGTGTTTCTGAAGTTGAAGTGTCAAAGAATTTTTACCAATTTTTATTGGCTTGATTGAGTTACCCAGGAAAGTCAAGGTATCATGGAGATGGAAGACCTCGATTGAGTTACCCAGGAAAGTCAAGGTATCATGGAGATGGAAGACCTCAAAGTCGGGGATGATTTTTACCAATTTTTATTGGCTTGATTGAGTTACCCAGGAAAGTCAAGGTATCATGGAGATGGAAGACCTCAAAGTCGGGGATGATGGTTTCCAAGGGGTTTTGTCGTCTTCATGTTCGGAGCATCAACAAGCAAAAAATTAAAATGGTTTGAATAGGGGTAGAAAACCAAGTCTTTTTTGAAGTTTGTGGTGTGTTTTTGAGGCTTTGACTGGCCAAGGGTTCAGTGGTTGCCCCGTGTCATTTTGGGGTAGTTTCACATGCAATACTTGGAGGTGGACAAGCATGGTATTTAGCCTAGGTCGTGCACTCGCTTGGGACATCAAAAGAAGAAGAGGAGCTCTTGGAACTTAGAAGCTATAGTGGATCTTTAAGCTCTACGGAGTTGCTTGGTGGTCATTCGGAAAAATTTGGCGCGTCACTGGAGTTTTGTAGTAGTAGTGGCTATTGTCCTATAGTTTGATGATGTGGCATGTCTAGCAAGGTGGGGTTCCTGCGGGCCCAATGGGTGCCCACTGTTTTGTTGAATGCAAGGGGGGACTCCTCCCTTGTCACAACACCGTGACATCTTATTGGGGGTGGGGGGCTCCCATGTGATTTGAGATAAAGGTTGCATGAGGATAAGGATAAACTTAGTGGTTCATAGGCAGCTGGGTGAGGAAAGTGACGGAGTTGGCAAGGTCATGCAATGTTTGCTAGATTAAATTTTTCACATGTGTGATGTATGGAAAAATGCCTAAATGGGCTACACAAGAAGGGAAACAGTTTTTTTTCTTTTTTGAGAGATTTTTCACACTCCTAAAAGAGGAGATTGTTTAGATTTTGTAAAGGATTTTTGACCGATAAAAGGGATTTTTGGCATTTTTCTCTACCGAAAGGCGGACGTTAGGGTGCCCCGACTTGGAGCATGTTTGTATATGGTTGTTTGGTGAATTGAAGCCATCATTGCTATGCAACTGTGTTAGTTCCCCCTTCCCCTTTCTCTTCTTTGCTTGTGTGCGTGTGTTTTTTAGCATGTGTCAGTAGGTGTGCCCCATGGAGGGCGATTATGCAAAGAGATATTAAGAGAAGTTGTGTGTGTGTACAAGGCAGTGAATCGGGCAGTATCGGATGATTGGTCATGTTTGTGGTGTTGCAAAAAGTTCTTGTGTATATTATCATTTGTAAACGTTTGTTTTCTTGTGAGATTATGTTAGTTTGAAGGTGAACTCTAGTGGTTAAGGATGCTCTGTATATCCTTGGCTATAGAGAGGCATGTTGTGTGTGTTTTCTTTTCTCCATTTCCATCTTATGGTTCCCCCATTAAGGATCACGCTAATTTATCAATGGTGATGTGTTTGTGTTTAAAGATGTCGTAGAAATTGTGTACAATTTTCAATGGTGATGGAGATGCAGAGGAATGGTTAGCAGGTTTTCAGCTAATGATGTTGCTGTTGCGGATGCAAAGTGATGAGGAAAAGCTGTAGATGATGCTTCTGCCAATCACGAACTTGAAAAGGTCTCGTTCAATGGTTTGTAGAGTGTTGATTGAGGCTCCTAGAAAAGCTGCAGAGACAATTCTTGAGGTTGTTTAAAAAGGTGATTACTCCGACAGTTTGGCTGTTGCAAAATTAAGGGGGGTATGCGAAGATGTAAGTAAAGAGTTTTCAATTTTTGAACAACTTGAGGTAGTAAGAGGTTTCTACTAGGGTTAAAGGAAATCGATATTTAAAGCTCCCAAAGTTTCTTGAGTGCTTGCATCCAAAGACTAGGGAAAAGGTCGAGTTTGATTTAGACAGCTATGAAGATATGGTATATTGGCCAAGATGAAAAGCAAGAATGTCAACTGAAAGTTGGAGTTGGGCTTGTTGAAGCCTACAAATTATGTGCTTGTTACGGTGGTAGCGGAGTGTTCCATGGTTCAACTGAAGGTGGTGCATGTTGTTCAAAGTGCAGGTCCTGTTGAGGTAAGTCCAATGGTTGATTATGCTCTTTGGAGGTCTCATCTTTATGATGTGCCTATACCGGTGATAAATTAGCTTTCATTAGGAAGAGAACGGGGTCTAGGATGGCCTCTTTATTAGACGGTTAAAAGGAGTCACACCTTCAGTATTAAGAAAGTGATCAAAGGACAACTTTTGAATTCAAATAGGCAAAACGGCTAGTTTATTTGAATTTCAAATCCCCCTTACCCCAAAAAAAAAATAATGAGATTTAGAATCTAGTGGTCAAAACCATATAATGTGGAATATCTATGGGTGTCTACCATAGTGATTTTCTGAGAAGGGCCTTGCTTTATATGGATGGGAGGGAGGGTTAGTTACAATTCTCTTGAATGATAGTGTGTTTGTTGGTGTGTGGTATGAAGTGTTCAATATGCTAAAGGATGTTTCGAGAGTTGAAGGTAGGCCATGGGTATCTTATGATCATGAGGGGCTATGTACTGGGGTGTAGCACTATGGTAAGCGATAATAGGTGGATGATGGAACTAATGCAATGTGTTTGATCCAGGTGGAGAACTATGTTGTGATGCAAGGGGTAGGGCAACCCACTTGAAGGTTTGGTAGTATGATACATAATAAAACTGTAGGTATTATGGTTGAACATAAATGTCTAGAAAGTGGATTGGGCAATGATGGTGCAACTAAAGTGTGTTGACCATGAGAGATGACATAAGCAGGTAGGGATGGGCTAGCACGTGCATGATAGAGAGATAAAGCACGCACAAGGATCATCAACAAGTTAGTGGAAATGGATGTGTATAGATGATGCCTTTTTTTAGACCAAAAGGGCTCCAAAAAGGGCCTAATGGGATGACAAGTGAAGGATGTGTTAGGTGCAAGTTTAGAACTTAGGAATGTAGTGTTCAAAGTGATGAGTGATCTGGTCTAGATGATTCATCAAATAGAGCTACATGGTGCAAGTTTTGTGGTTTGAAGGTGGAGGTGTTTGTTGCAACGGGCTGGGTAGGTGGTGATACATGGTCAAAGATAGTTTGAAGTGATGGATCTGTAGAGCTTGAATTACAAATTTTGTTGGTCCTTTTAGATATACCATGTGTAACAAAATCATACTAGGACAATGGTGGCTAGCCACATCAACATGATTTTGTGATCGGTGTGCCTCAACCAAAAATTCTACATCAACGAGACATGCTGGCTAAATTAGTGAATCTGCACTAATGTTGCCTAAGTCTGTGTATCTGAATTTAGTTTTGTGCTGCTTAAATTGTTCAATCTACGCTTGATATTGTTTAAAATACTGAATCTGGAGTTTTTTGGTGTGCTGCCTAAATCTGTGAATCTACACTCCTGCTATCTAATTCAACGAATTGATACGTATCATTGCTGTTGCCTAAATTGGTGAATCTACACCAAGATAAGTATTTATACACTACCTAAATTTTTGAATCTATGCTACATGTAATCAACAGACTAGATGAGACATAAAAAGAAAGAAAGTCTTTTACTACCTATTCGACACCGCGTTAAAGTAAGATTTAGTAGCAAAGTACTTACAAATTGTGTTTCATTAACTCAAGGCACCTCAACTTATGTGAGGAGCTAGCTGCATATCCCAATGTGAAATGATCTCAATAGCAATTTCATCTGATACAAGTATATCCACAAAGCTAGAAATTGTTGATTTAGTAAATCACAAGACAATGCAGGTAAGTGAAAAATCCTTGTCTTCTCTAAAAAAAATATATGGTAATTAACATAATAACTAGGCCATGTACATTGAATTTATGTAGCCATGTAGTCTCTTTAGAATGGGATTACTAGACTCTTCTAGGAGTCTGGCTATTATAGACTTTGAAAACTAATATTAGTGTATGAGACTTTGTGTTTTCTAAAAGATTTTTCAAAACCAAAAAAAATAAAACAAGGCAAGAACTTACCTGATTTCTCTCTATAAATCATTACATTCTTGAAAAATTAGAAGAGAAATATTGAAGGTCATCATCAGAATTATTTAGTGATGATCTTAACAATTTCTCTTGAAGTATTTGAAAGATAAACTATCTCCAAACAAATTTACATGCCTTAAATTCTAAGCTTGTATAGATTTGTTAATAACATTTAAGAGCATGAATTTATGAATGACTTAGTGAAAAATCCACATGGGATAGATTAGCATTAGATAGACATCACAAAAGTGGTCATAAAAGCAAGTCTATGATAAGATAGCATTCTCCACTTGTCATATTTAAAAAGGTGAAGGAGACTCCAATTGATTGCTACTTGTGGAGTAGATTATAATGTTTAAACGATAACACCACCCTACTACAAACTACCATTATGAACATGATCATTGGTATATAAACACTTCCATAATTTTAATGTCATTGAAAATGAAATACAATGGTTTCAGAACTCTGTTTATTGATAACATGCGGTGTAATAGTCAACAAGGTTATGATTGCTGGGTGAAGATGGGAATAAGGGAAAGGAGCATCCCAATATTTAAAAAAGATATCCCACTAGGCAGCCTAATGTAAACGTGATCTTCTAGATGGGACCAATAATGGATAATATTATTTGGACGATTGGATCTTGTTTGAAAAAATTTGATTTTGTGTGTGATAAGCTTTAGCATCTTGGTATTTGGTTTAGGTGAGTCCTAAATAACTATATGTATAAATACCTTCATGAAGACCTTGGGAACTAGAATATCCACTGTTATAGGAACACAAGAACCTTTACATTTATTTAGCCCGTGTGAAATCCTAGAGGACCTAGTACACCGTGATAGTTTGGTAATATAAATAGGAACACCGGTAGGAAATTGGAATGATATCCTTCATTTGACAAAAATATTGTATGGAAAGAGTAGAGAGAGAGAGAGAGAGAGAGAGAGAGAGAGAGAGAGAGAGAGAGAGAGAGAGAGAGAGAGAGAGAGAGAGAGAGAGAAAGAGAGAGTTTTCTTGCACTGATCATTGCCTGCTCATGGTGTCTATCTCAATAGTAAGGATCATCTTTGCCATGGTCTTGGGGTCTTTTCGTACCTTTTCTCATGTTGATTATGGGTAACGCAATTGTATTGTTATCTCATGTTCAAATACTACTTGCATGGCTAGTATTATGTAGACTACTGCTATCATGTCTACCATCAACACGGGGGGTGGGTGGGGGGGTTGTTGATGAGGTACTAGAGAAACTAAACACCATGCCTGATGATTGTATAAGGATTGTAGGCGTGTCGAGAGATGTACATAAGCAATGTTCAACCTCTGCTCTAGACCAAGCAATGTTAGCACATAAGCAAGCACCAAGTAATAACGAGCTCACAACAAGTACAAAAGATTCAAGGCTAGAATAAACTGTAAGTAAAGAGGAAATGTGATTCTCTACATGCATCTCACAAAAACTGCATGCACAATCTAAAAAATGGAAATAACTTGTAGAACTTGTGACTACCTATAAGTTTAAGGCACTATGAATATACACAAATGTTACTGCTACGAGAGTAGGAGTGAGAGTAGATGCATGAACATCAACCTATGTTAAAAAGTAACAAAAGTTGTGAAAGCGAGAGCCAAAACATTATACATATCAAAATGGGAATCACACTCAACAGTACAAAATACCAAAAATCTGTACTTGAACTTGTATCGACTACATGCAACCATAAAACGCAACCGTGAGAGCCAAAGGCTGAAGAAGTCAAAACGTTGAAGGATAAAAAAGTGGATCAATTGTAATGGAATCCACCCTAGCTTTCGAACAATCAAAGAGAAGGGTGGGTTATTATTTGGTGCACAAAAAAAAAAATAGAGAGAGAGAGAGAGAATGCTAATTACAGGGATCCATAATTGAAATAAGTGCAGTGCCACCAAAATCACAAGTGACTTTCAAATCTTTATCTGGGTGACCCTTCTAGTAACCATTGAATGCAAACGACGCATGCGCCGCTAGGTTGTTGGGCTCATAGGAGGGCTCGCTCAGTTGGATGGATAATCCTCGGCGCCACATGCATAATCCAATGCTACCTGTAATGCTTTTGGGTTGGCGGTTGGAGTAGCTACACACCAGTGCTTTCCATGAGAATTTTCCTGAGATGAGCCTTCATTTCTATTGCTGTTGCGGTTGCCTAGCTGCCCACGTGAGCCTCCATAATCATTGTTGTTGCCATGACCACTGCTTGAATGCCCACTCGAGACTCCATAATCACCGTTGTTGCTGTTGCCCTTACCGTTTCCATCACCATTGCCTAAATGCCCACCCAAGCCTCTGTAGTTACCGTTGTCATTCCCATTTCCATTGTCGTTGCCATCGCTGTTGATGTTGCCTAAATGACCACCCGAGCTTCCTTAATCACCGTTGTCGTTTCCGTTCTCGTTGCCATCTCCATTCCTTGAACCCTTAGGTTAGTAATCATCGCCATTGCCCCTTCTAACGTTGACTGAGCTGCCTTGGGACTAAGTGGCACAGGCATGGGAGGGTGGGATCTACAGCTGATGTTTCCAGATTCATTTTCTTCTGCTTGCCAATCCTCATGTCGTAGTAGATTGTCTCCCCTTTCTTACCGGTCATGCGTAGAAGGCCAGTACCCTAGTCCTGTTTTGCCTTCATGGCCATCAACCATGGCCTTCCCAAAATTAGTGGATAGCCCTCCCCCTTAGTAGACATTACAAAAACATCTACCTCTACCTCCATGTTGAAAGCTTTGATTTTCACGGCACTTACCACACCCACACACTTTACTTTTGCGTTGTTTGCCATCTTTGCCTTGCATGGAGAAGGCCTGTCAACCTCGAGCCCTAATCGAAGCATCATAGCTTCGCTCATTACACAGATTTGTGCACCTCCATCAATGTAGGTGTTTCCAACCCTCTTTCCTTTTATGTTTACGTCGACAATTGGAAGGATGTCATCCATGTTGCATCCCGAAATTGCTCCGGCTACCTTTGTTTTGGAGCGTCTTGTACTTACCATTTTAGACCATTGTCGCCTTACTTTTGGTACAAGATGTAGCAGCTGTGGCCATGTAATCTTCAGTCCTTGCTCTTCCACATCCAATGTTAGATCATAGGGCTTAGAACTTTCCCCTAGCTGGAAGTTAGTGATGCCCAATTTCCGTCGTGGCCTGGATGGCCTCTTGCTAGTTTCTCCTCTCATGCTTCTCTCATCATCTGATTGTGTAGCTTTCTCCCTCCTAGCTCTTTTCACAGTCATGGCTTCAAGTGGTTCTAAAAAGGTTACCTTCTCCTTACCCTTGTCCCTCTCCTTTGCTCTGGGTGGATCCACTACTATGGCTTTTCCTTTCTCTTCTAACCTTATGATGTTTACAGGGCGATCAGGTGGTGGGGCTGGTGGAAGAGGTTGGATGGATGCTTGTAGTGGTGTCTGGGGTGAACGTAGAATTTGTGTTGGTGGGGGTGGTGCTCGGGGTGGGGGTGTTCTTTCTCTAGGGGGTGACAATTGGTTCCTCCTACCTCCTCTATTATAGTTTTGTCGTGGTTTGGGACAGTAGTACATACCGTGATCGTCTTCTCCGCAGTTGTAGCAATGATACTCCCTGTGTTGTCGTCGTGCTCTTCCAGGGTCTTGATCTCTTTCTTGACTCCTCCCTTGTTGTATTAAGTGGATAGACAAATTCTGCTGTTGGTCAGTAAGATGGGCCAACATATCTTGTTGGTCATCTCTTACCCCAAGAGCCGGTGGTGGTGGTGGAATGGTGGTTGTCGTAGTTGCTGGTCGACGTGATGTTCCTGATTCTGTTGACTCGGTTTCTTTGGCTTTCATTCGCAGCTTCTTGTCTTTAAGGCGAGCAATCTCAACGGCTAACTCGTACGTAGCCGGGAATCTACCTTTCACCTTCTCCTTGAGAAGCGGCCATAAGCCATGCGTGAACCGATCTTTTTTTAGGAAATTGGGTGCAACTTCCCCCCTAGCCAGTGACTCAACCCACCGTTCCCACAAATCCACAAATTTGGACTCATAGGTGGCATATTCTAAAAGACCCTCCTACTTCTCATGAGATGCTTAAAGATTCTAACCTGGGATTCATCCATATCTTTGTTGCTCACTACACATGCTACTTCAAAGTCATCTAGGAAGTCTGTTACCAAATCCTCCCCCTTCTTTCCTTTAAATGTTGGAAATGCTACACTTGCCATGATTACTGAGAGAGAGCTAGAAAGACACACTGCTTAACTTGCAAAAGTTTTTTTCTTCTTTACAAGGAGGCGTGTATATCCTCTTATACTAGGAAATAGATTAAAACTTCAAACGGTACATTGCCTTGTACCAAAGGTAAGACAAATGGTTGATCTAATGCCAGAACCTCCAAAAACCGCTCCCCACCCGGCATGGTGTCAATGACGTGCTGGTAGTGAGCCTTCAAATCCAGTATTACCTTGATTGAGCGTACACGTGTTGGTATGTGTGATCTGTCTTGAGGTAGGTTGTACTGATTCATGTGAAGCTTAGAGGTGCTTAGTCACTGTCCAAGCTTGTGGGAGAGGGTGGTGTTCTTTCCTGAAACAAACTCAGTAGATCCCTAGTTTCTCTAGTGAGAGTGTGAGCCAATGCTTCCGTTATCTATGCTGCAGCATCAGGTGCGACTTGAAAACTGACTGTGATAATTACCTCGGTGACTTGAATTATCCAATTCTCAAAGTAGAATACTGTTGATTCTCTATTGTGTAGAGCTCCTTCCATTTTGTTGTTGTGGGTTGGTTGTAGGTTGCGGACATGGTTTCGACCTTCTCCTTCTTCTTGGCACTTGGCCTATGTATATCCACTGGGTTTGGCATGTTGGTTGACTCTCCCACTGCAAATCGATTACCGTTACGCCTGGCACTCGAGCTTCGAAGGAGATGCGGAGTTCGTCTAGTTGTGCTTGGAGCTCTTCTTCTTCTGTCGTCCAATTAGCAAATCCTGCTAGCCATTCATCCATTCACAATAGTTTAAGGGTTTCAGTCTTGTAAACTGAAGGGTTTCATGAAAAGATCCTTAGTGGGGGCACCAAATGACGGGAGCAAAGAGAACCCCGAACCCCGACGGCCTCTAAAACACCGGGGACCGAATGGCGCGCCTCGAGCCTGTCATGCTAAAGCAAATAGGGGGCACCACCTACTTTCAGCGGCTAGGACGCAAACAACACACCACCATAACAAAGTTTTAATCCAAGAGAGATGGATGCTTGGGAGTAATGATGAAAAGGAAAGGGAATGAGATCAAGTGAGAGAGAGAGAGAGAGAGAGAGAGTGATGGAGGGGGTATAGCGGCTTAGTATGTAGGCATCACAAAAGGATGGCGAATCCGCACACCCTTCACACATACACAAGCTCACTCCAAAACACAAGACTAGGTGGAGGTTCCGCACACCTCACATGGGCAAAACATTGCAAGAAAACATACTCACAAAACCTCAAGCTTTATTTAGAGAATTAGGCGATGAAATGGGGAGCATAGGGTAGGGGAATGAGAAGCGAGAGAGTGGTAGAGCACATGGCGGATAGGTGGGAGTTGATGTCGAAGACTCGCACGAGGATTATGGCCATCATCCTTCATTTAGTTGCCCTTCATCTTCCATAGCCAAGGGTGTAGAGGTCATGCTCAAGACAAGCATGGTGATTGCGGTGATGGTGATGGTGTGGGTGTGTGTGTGTGCACTAGGCACACACAGTGCATAGTGTGTTCTTTGGTGATGTTGTGTGTTTTTGTGTGATGGTGACCCCTCTTTATCTAGGGGAGGAGGGGGGGGAGAAATTCTAGAATTTAGAAATGAAGAAATCATTATCTACATAGGCCATGTGACTGTGGGCCCCACTTGTCTGGCTATGTGTTTATGTGCCAGAACAGCAGTCTCATGAGAGAGAGACTAAGAGAGAGAGATGGGTTGATGAAAAAAAGTGAGAGGTGACATGGAGAATAAAGTAATTACAAGAGTGGAGAGAGAAGAGTGTGTTCAGAGGTGAATCTGTGTGCAGATGTGTGTGAACACAAGAAAAATCAGGTAACCACCGGGTGGGGATGGGTCTCTGGGCACCTTTTTTAGTGAAACTGAGTGTGTGTGAGTGTGGGGGAGGTTATTTAGCTACAAGAAAAGAGACATGGCGCCCTTTAGAGAGAGGGGGGGGTATTTGGGTCATGGGATATGATAGGAGAGAGAAAGGGGGGGTGGGGTATACTATTTTGGAAGATACGGTAAGTTGCATGTGAGTTAGGGTGCATTATTGGTGAGTTAGAATGCATTATTGGTGAGAGGTGGGGTAGCTTGAGGGGAGAGAGAAAGGAGAAAGGACAAGGGGAAGAGAGAGGGGGTTGACCTTTTGAGTGGAGGAGAGGAAAAGGGACACACGGCGGGGCAACAGTGAAGAAAAATGAGGCAAGGTGGGGATGGGCTGCCCCGCAGGCATGAGGTGGCCTATTTTACCTTTCTCATATATTTACATAATCATACTTTATTTTTTTCTTACTTTTTCCAATGTCTTTTATCACTCCCTCCCTAAGAGCGGGTTTTCATGGGGTGGGGACGAGAGAAGAGGGGTATGGGAGCTTGGCTTGTGAAAAGCCCCCATCAACTCTAATTATCTTCTTTTGAAAGCTAATGATGGGACACATACTATTGAAACTCCACTACCCACATTGATGGAATTAGAACGATTGAAAGTGATTAAAATCCTTTGCATCATTAAGTAAGCCGAAGTTTTGCATCTCTATTTCACACAATTTTGAGAACTTTTGCACAAGCATAATTTCGTTCCCTATCATTCATTTGCTTTTGCAACTTGTGTGTGCATACAATCCTTGGCAATATATCTTAGTAGAGTCCCTAGACTCTACAATGGTTTTACATTTGATGTCCGAAGTGATTGACCAGAGTACCCTTTTTATTTATCTCTCATCACATACCCTAATTGTTGCATTTATGAAAGATTAGCACCACTCGTCATTGGCATACCTTTAAGTGTCTGCGTGTCTCAAGTTTTGTATGGATGTCGACCTCAAATGTCTAACTTTTTTGAAGGCCTTGAATGCACGCTCTCTTGCTAGAAAAATTTTGCAATGTAAATTTAAATTTTCACCTAACTCTTTATTCTATTCTATATGTGGAATCAAATGCTACAATGTGCACAATGTCATATGCGTGAAAATAGTTGCTACGGTCGTACTTATGGACATGGCTTATTGACAAGGTGAGGCTGTGGACGTGGCACTATGTCATGTTTTGTCACATTTATTTTGTCTTGATTTTTGGTGTTGGGTTTTGGTTTCATCCTTTGATAGCTAACATTCCCGATGCGAAAAACTAATTCGTTGCTTTCTTGTACGTGGAATAACTGATTGCATTTATCCGAGCTCCGGTATCGACCAATGCATTTGTGATATGATTGTTCAATTGTTCTTTGATGTGAAGATCCATTCCATCTAACCATTCATCATTCGTTGACACTGCATCCTAGTACAATTCCCATAGTTGTTCATCTAGTTCCAAAGTGTTGATGGGAATAGGAGTTTGTTAATTTTTGAAAGCAGCTTTCCTCTTGAGTACTTGAAGTTGAGCTTCCTCTTGGGCTTCATCAATAACTTGCTGTCATTTTATCTTTCTTTGCTTTGTTGCATGCATATTTTCTAGCAAATCATTGGTTAGTGGGAAATTGTACTTCTTTAAGTGACATCCACTAATCTAGTTAGCCATTAGTTCACCATCTAGAGTGGACAATATAACTCCTCCATTTGGAGATACATCTTTATTGATAAACGGTCTGTTTACCTTTTTTATGAACTTGGGAGTGTGCTGCTTAATGGAATAGACTAAAACTAGGTCCCCTTTTTTGAAGATTTTCATGACTAGATGTGAGTCAAAAAACTGTTTTTGTTTTCTTTTTTGTTCATAGATGTGAGCTACAGATGTTAGACTTTATTCATCAAGATTTTTTGAAATAAAAAATTTCAATTCTTGATAGTTTTTGTTGAATCATGATAGTTCAAGGGACCATTGTCAACCAAAACCAAGCAAGGACTTGCAAGATCAAAGGGAGAACCAAGGTTTGGCCCTATTACCATTGTAAAGTAGGAGTGATGTGGTGCAGCAAGAAAAAGGTTGTCACTTGATCCAAAAAGGGACAAGGTCTTTTCTACAGGTGCCCTAGAGCAAAAGATGGATCAATATGTTTTGCAATGCTTTGAGATTTAAAGAAAGGACAAAAAAAACATGTAAATAGTGTATATAGAAAATACAAAAACCATGATTTTCTTTATGATAATGAGTAAATTTTAGGTGTGTTTGAAGTTGTTTCTTTTGTAGATACTATGGAAGATCTCAATGCTTTAGCATGGTCTAGTTTTTAATATAGAAATGACCTACTAAAAGTAGCTTCTATGGACATGTATAGAATCATTAAAGATTTCAAAGATGAGGAGTGTTGTAATTCACAAAAAGGTCTAGAAGTGTAGGTGAAGACAAAGTGCAAGACTCTTACAAAGAAGATGAAACCAACGGCATTGCTTTTGACTATATATTGCAAGGAAAAGATGAAGCAATGATCTTTGCAGCCTAGTCTCCGAAATCCAAAAGGAATCCAACACTACAAAAGAGTCATTGAAGATGTTAAACATTGAAAGAAATGAATCCTTGACACATGTTGAAAAGAAATTCTTTTAAAGGATTCTCTTTAGAAGTGGAAAATATTTCTCATTTGAGCTATATTAGATAGAGTGTTTGAATCTTTCTATAGTCAAACAAATGGTAATATCCATTGTACCTCATGTTCCTCTCTTGCCAAAGATGATTGACTTACTCAATGAAAAGTTAGAGATGGGGATCTTAGAGCCTTTGTGTGCTCTCTACTCAAGCAACTACTTTACACTACAAAAGAAAAATGGAGCTCTACGCTTCATTCAAGACCTAAAACTTGTTAGCAAAGTCACAATCCAAAATATGTGTACATATTAATTGTAGAAAAGTTTGTAGAGACATTTTCAAGAAGGGAAAATATATTCTATGGGTTGTTTGTCATCAAGATATGATTACTTCAAACTACAAATGGAAAGAAACACCTTTGGGTTTTGTAAGAATGTGCACCTTACCACAGGGAGCAACCAACTGTATTGCGCACATGACACATGGTATGGAAAACATTGTACATTATTTTATACTTCAAACTACAATTCCCCTTCTTGATTAAGGGCCAATTAAAGGATGAAACATGGAAAAAAAGATGAGGCTCTAAATTTGAGGGGGTGTTTCATATGTGTGGCAAACCACATCAATGATTGTGATAAAAATCTAGCAAGGATGTAATAAATGAACCTTTACCTTATTTGGGCATAAGTCACTGTTTGGGGTTGAAGAAATATTGATTGTGGGGCAGATTTGTATTCCTCATGGCTGCGGACCTTGTCGAGTTAAATTGGTTGTAATACATGTTGACCAGAGAGAAAGACTGCGGAGGGAGAGAGAGAGAGAGAGAGAGAGAGAGAGAGAGAGAGAGAGAGAGAGAGAGAGAGAGAAAGAGAGAGAGAGAGAGAGAGAGAGAGAGAGAGAGAGAACAACACTTGCAAACCCCAAAATGTGTGTAGAGCAAACACACTAAACATATATACATAGTGAGGACATAGACCTATATGTAGTGTAGGTATGGACT
Organism: Adiantum capillus-veneris; assembly: GCF_014529385.1. Classification (NCBI taxonomy): domain Eukaryota; kingdom Viridiplantae; phylum Streptophyta; class Polypodiopsida; order Polypodiales; family Pteridaceae; genus Adiantum; species Adiantum capillus-veneris. The sequence goes on from NC_140950.1 coordinate 79,947,785, forward strand.
CTATATATAGTCCAACATCCCCGCTCAAGTAGGGGTCCCTAACTATGGATGAAAAAACCCTTGGGGTTTCAAGGGAAAAAACCCATAGCACTATATATATAATGTCATATTAATAAATTATTGGAAGTACAAAATATCATTTCAATGAGCTAATTTACTCCATTGTTTACAATGGTTTCCAAATAGGCCTCGATACAAATGATCTAGAGAGGTACTTCAATTACCAAAAGTTGGTACTATTATAGATATGTTGATGATTGTTTAAGTGACAAAACTGATGAAGCTCATCGCTTCCATGCACGTGCTAAGAAAAAAACATGAGACTTAAGTAGAAAAGTGTAGACCACAAAATGGTTGACATTGGAGAATTATCAGAATCACATGTCTTCTTAGACTCGGGGTTCCTAACTATGGATGAAAAAACCCTTGAGGTTTCAAGGGAAAAAACCCACAATACTATATATATATTTCCATATAAATAAATTCTTGGAAGTACAAAATATCATTTCAAGAAGCTACTTCACTCCATCGTTTACCATGGTTGCCAAATAGGCCTTGATACAAATGATCTAGATAGATACTTCAATTGCCAAGAGTTGGTACTATTATAGATATATTGATTATTGTTGTGAATACCCAAGATGATGTAGCCCATCGCTCAAATTCACCTGCTAAGAAAAAAAACATGAGACTTAAGTAGAAAAGTGTAGACCACAAAATAGTTGACATTGTAGAATTGTCACAAGTACATGCCTTTTTAGACTCAAGGTCCCTAACTATGGATGAAAAAACCCTTGGGGTTTCAAGGGAAAAACCTAGAGCACTATATATATTAATAAGTTTTTGGAAGTACAAAATATCATTTCAAGGAGCCACTTTACTCCATAGTTTGTAATGGATGCCAAATAGGTTGGCAGATAGGTCTTGATATAATGATCTAGAGAGGTACTTCAATTACCAAAATCAAGTACTATTATAGATATATTGATTATTGTTGTGAATGCCCAGACTGATGTAGCTCGTTGCTTCAATTCACGTGCTTAGAAAAAAAACATGAGACTTAAGTAGAAAAGTGTAGACCACAAAATAGTTGACATTGGAGAATTGTCACAAGTACATGTCTTTTTAGACGGTTCGCAACACAACTCTATTAAACAACACAGAGATGCACAACAAGTTTGATATGCATACATGTAAACACAAGCCGGCTTAAAGTACATATGAACTTTGACATGAATAAAATAATTTTGAAGTATCAAGCATGTGAAAAAATTGATGTCAATAATGGCACACCAAGCACTCTAGATAATATTCATGAACTTTAGAATCAAGTAGTAGAGTAGTGACCTATGAGAACCTGTCATCAACATGTACGAAAATTGTCATAAAATGTGTATGATACTTGATGTTGGTGCAGCTAAAGTGTGTCGACCATGGAAAATGACACAGGCAAGTATGTATGGGCTAGTAGGTGCATGGCACAAATCTTAAGCAGGTACAAGGATCTTGGACAGGCAGGTATCAATTGATGTGTATGATTGATCCTTTTTCTAGTTGAAAAGCGCTCCAAAAAGGGTTAAATGGGATGAAAAGTAAAGGATTTTTTAGGTGCACGTTTTTTTCTTGGATATGTAGTGTTCAAAGTGATGAGAGAGCTGGTCTATACAACTCAATAGATGGAGGTACAGGGTGCAAGATATTGAGGTTTGAAGATGGAGGTATTTGCAGATCTGAGATGAATATGGTAAGTGAGATAGTCAGAGCTAGTTTGAAGTGATGGTTGTGAAGAACTTGAATTATGGAGTGCAATGATCCTTCAAGATTGACAAATGGAGTCACGTATACCAAGTTAGAGAGGTTTGAATTTTTTCCAGGGGCCAATTTTGAGTTAATTTGACTACTTGGGAAAATAATCCATCATAGGTTTTTTGAAGATGGAAGGGGTTTTCACAGGTAGCACGTGATGTATTGACGGTCGGTTTTCGAAACTGCGATTGCGAGAACCAAACCCCAAGAAGGGGAGAGCATATTACCAAGAGAAAAAGAAAAACTTTCTTTAACATTCACCAACCCTAGGCGGGACGCCACCAATTCGTCCACATCTCCCCATTAGCACCTGGGCCCGCTCTCTCTCTCCTAATGCTCGGCTTCGCCAACCCACTCTCTCTCACTTACCCTTCCGCCACTGCACCACCCGGCCCAACGGGCGCATAAAAAAAATTTCCTATATTCCCTAGTGGGCCGCCAGTTTTGTAATATTCTCTCTCTCTCTTTCATTATTCACAATCGCTCTCTCTCTCTCTCTCTCTCTCTCTCTTCGCTCGTCCATATCCCAGCCCAGCGGGCTGCCATACCTCACCCCTCCCTCTTCCCTCTCATCCACACCCCCTCGGCTCCACTCTCCTCCCTATTCCCCCCCCCCCCCCCCCACCCCCCTCCCTCTTTCCTCTCGTCCACACCCCCTCGGCTCCACTCTCCTCCCTATCCCCCCCCCCCCCCCCCTCCTGTTTTCTTCCCACCGGCAGACCACTGCCCTATCCTTCCCCCTACCTTCCCCTCCCTCACAAGCCCTCTCTCACTCTCTCTCCCTTTGAGTGAGCGACCCCACGGGCATAAAAGAGAATCTCGCACGCTCTCTCTCTCTCTCTCTCTCTCTCTCTCTCTCAATACATTGCCTCCACTTAACCTCTTATCCAAATCCCCCCCCTCACTCACGCACTCTCTCTCCCAGGTGGGAACCCGCCCCATAATATTCTCTCTCTCTCTCTCTCTCTCTACAACCACTATACCCTCCCCCTTGTCCCATTTCGTTGACCAGCCCCCTACACCCCCCCCCCTTCTCGCTCTCTGTCAACCACGGGCTATCGCCCTCTCGCACTCCCTCAAACTCTATCTGGCTCTCTCTGCTCGAGAGCAAAGGCGCCGCAAGTAGCACCAGGGCCCGCTCTCCCTGTCTCTTATCCACCCTCACCCGAGCCAGCGCTCCCTCAACCCACCATCTCCTACTTCTTTGCGTTGAGCCCACAGCCCGGTTAAAGCCCATCTAGGTGCATAATACTCTCTCTCTCTCTCTCTCTCTCTCTCTCTCTCTCTCTCTCTCTCTCTCTCTCTCTCTCTCATTCCCACTCTCCCGCTCTCTGCTTCCTACTTCTGCAGTAAAGCAGCGTTAAAAAGAAAGAAAAATAAATAAAATATAAATACATATATATATTAACATTATTCTCGTTCCCACGCACATTGGCCGACACACTTATCCATACACACCCACACTCACCCATACACAGAGTATACACATATACTCACACTCACAACAAAGAAGAAAAGAAAAAACGAAGGACTCAACGACATCCACGCCATCGACAAAAAGGAGGCGGCTAAATCTCGCATCGCCAACACCAAAAAAAGAAAAGCCACCGAAGGCATGCCCTGGTCGACCCCGAAAGTGACGAATGCGCTACACCGATGCACCAACTAGGCCGCCATTCACTGGCATCGTGTCCACGATGCCCTCTTCAATAAAACACGTAGGTTGTCGTCAATTTTTTTCCAGTTTCAAACCAAACCTTGTAAAAAATCCCAAATTTGTAAATTCTCATCTCTATAGGTGATGGTCACAAAGGCCCACCTAGTGGTTTTCCTTGTAATATTTCCCAAGACAAAGAAAGGGTCGACCACCCAAGGCCCACTGCCTTGCTTTGTCTCCCCTGACTAGATTACCCTAATCTAAAGCAGCCAGCACCTATAAAAAGGCAATGAGAGGTCACTATTGGGGGGGGCAAGTTCATCAGAGGTCAGCACTTGGTAGTATTTTGGTGGGAGTAATTGGCAACGTTTGCATCACAAGAGAGGGGACTTAGTGTAGCAATTTTCTTTGGGAATTTTTACTATGTAAAGAAGCTATGTCTACATCTTGACTCCAATGGTCGATGCACACACACTCATGTTTGCAAGGTTCTTGTGTCGGTGAGTCATCTCTAGAGAACGCACCAAGTAGACTCACTATCTCTCCCTCTATCTATCTATCACCATGATTTGCCACCTCGCCAAAAATAAGGTTGCTATAGATATTACAAGAAAATAATCCTAGCTCACACCCCCGAGGGTTTTCATCACCTGTCTATTGTGTGTGTGTGTGTAGAGTCCGTGATTTTTCAAATCACCATTGTCTACATCCTAGCCGCTCAAAGCTAGGCGGTGCCCCCCTGCTCGCTTCATCGTGACCGGCTTGCGGCGTGCATCGGCTCTCGGAAATTTTATAGGCCGTCGGGGTTCGTGTCGTGCTTTGCGCTCGTCATTTGGTGCCCCCACTGAGGAGGGATTCTTAGAAACCTTCACTTTACAATGCTGAAAGCAACGCACCTCATCAATCATGGACGAATGGCTGAAGAAATTCTCTAACTGGAGGACGGAAGAAGAGGAGACTAAGGAGGCACTAGCCGCCTTTATTGAAGTACTACTACCAGGGTATAGTGTTGTTAGCATTCAAGAGGTAAGATCCCCATCTCGTGTTTCTCGTTCTAACCACAAATTGAGAGCATCCGGTGGGAGGTCTATGAAGTGCTATTACTGCTATCAACCAAAACACACTGTCAATGAGTGCCAGCAAAACGAAGGCAGCGAAGGGGCTGAAATCGCCTACATTGATATTCACCACGAGGAGATCGTCCATATCAAAGGAGGAAAGAAAACGGTAAGGCCTCTCTTTCCTAAGGAAAGTGCAATCAAAGGTATAGCCTCTACTCCAAAATGACCTAAAGGGGCTGCTCAAGCCAAAGGTAAGGAAAGGCTAAGCCAGCCTGAAGACACATGACCCCAAAGGAAGAAGCATCTAGCCAAGCAAGTGCTTCAAGTTTGGAAAGTCGGGTCATACCCAGTTTGCCAAAGATAAGGTCATCCGAGGCTAAGCGGTGGAAGGTCGCCTATCGATTCGCACGACGCATGCAAGTACTGCGAGTCCAATTTGAAAATCCTGAAGCAGAAGTGGTAAGAAGGTTTCCATTCCCTAAGGAAGAGTGATTCGGCTACTGCTCTCGCTGTTTTGGAAGACGGGTAGAGGGTCTTTCTCCTCTCCCCGTACAACTCATCCCAAAGAAGCTCTCCACCATGGGTGAAACTGAGTGGGCTGGAGACAGATTATAGATGAATGGAGTGGAGTTCATGCAACATGCCGACTACGATAATTATCTGCAGTTGCTGCTATACAAAAGGTTGGGAGTAGTCAGAAGTGTCTCCATCACCCCATATGTGCTGAGCGACGAAGGAAAAGTAGAGCCTACGAAAGGCCAGAGAGGTTTCATCTCATTTGGGTGAGAAAACTGGGTTCTAAGCAGACTTTAGCACTTTTGACTGAAAAAGGCTAGAACAACTAAAATTGGGGACTTTTGAAATCGAAACCAAAATCTAAGCATACCACTGAGTTGCTGACATCAAGGGGAAGCTGTGGGTCAAGTCTGGGGTCAAACAGACCAAAAAGACATCCTACGTGTAGGATGTCATCTATGTGATTTTGCACTCCAAACTCAGTTTTGAGCATACCAAAGCTTTGCATTTGAATCCATTTTGAGAAAAAAGACATGCTATGTGTAGAATGTCTAAACCAAGAAATTGAAGCCAGAAACTGATTGTAGGCATAGCAAGGTGTTGTATAGCGTGAGGCAAGCCTCCTAGCCAATTTTAATCCAAATTGGAGTTGATTACACTGACCAAGACCAACAGTAGGCTATTGGAACAGATTTTTGATCCATTGACCAGCCTATAGGTGTCCAAATCAAAAAGTAAAAAGAGCTGTGGACTTAGCACATCAAGGGGAATTCATAGTGCAAGTATCCAGGCAAAGCAGAGTAGGAGACATCATACGCGTAGGATGTCTACTAAAGCTTAGGAAAGAGAAAATTTGATTGAGATTATACAGTGAGGTTCCAGTTGACTTAGGGGTTCTAGAAATTCTTTTAGAAGTGAATTTGAACCTTGTTTGACCTTTTGACGGAGCAAAGATGGAATTTAGTCTTTTCATGTAAATTGACCAACATCCGAGGGAAGTACAGTTCTAGATTAGCAAACCTAATCAAGAACATTAGAAGTGTATAAACTATAGTAGTGGTTGAGGTTAACTCTCCAATTATACCAATCATTACTGAGATCATCTCTAGCGGTTAAATGCTTTGATTCGATTGCCGAAATTAAACGCTTGTGTACAGGTATATTCAGCAACAAAGCAAGAAGTTCTGCGGAGACTGATCCTTTGCCAGGTGATTGGTTGAATTAAACGCTTGTGTACAGGTATATTCAGCAGCAAAGCAAGAAGTTCTGCGGAGACTGATCCTTTGCCAGGTGATTGGTTGAATTTGTGATAAATTGCATTGCTAAGTTTGATGAATTTAAGATCAGCAAGATACATTTTTAGAGACCAAAAGGTGGCAGGTGATCAAGGTAGCTTAGTGTCCACTGAGGAGAGTGTAACTCAGGCAAGGCTAGATCCACTAGCACCGATTATTGAGGAGGGTAGTGATACTTACATTTCATCACACAAATCCTTCGTCATGATGGGTAGTCAACAGCGAAGAGGTTTCACCTATGACGGACCAATGCCAAGGGGAAGCACCTCCCTAAATCCTTTGAACCAGTACAAGTTCACTGTAATCTTCTTCGAAGGAACAAACTCGAGGGGAGCCCTAGTTTATTATGTCTATCGAGGACGCAAGTGTATTTTTATTGAAGAAAGACCGGCTCAAAGACTAGAAATAATTCGAGTCTATGATGATGGGGATAGATTCCAAGACGAAAAGGGGAACCACTATCTGATAGTTAGTAACCTTGAGGATTACAATAGATATGGAGATAAAGTGGCGAAGGGGAAAATGGTTTAAGAAACTCGATAATTAGCCCCCTCCAAACATTGATCGACCTGGAGTGATTTCTATGTATGATAAGAAAACAACCAGGGTTTCAACTTATAATGAGAATGTGGGAAATTACAAGCATGAGAGCGAGGGAATAGTCTCCTACTTTTGTTCCAAAGAACTATACCCAAACGAGTTAAGCAGAGATAAGGTTCTTTACTTATTCTCTTATGAAATTGCTATGGGAAAGGATATCGTTTTTGTTGATAGGTACGGGCGAGAATACCAACGTATTCTCCTAGAGGAGGTAGAAAAGGCAACAGCTCTAGGAGCATCAACATATGCCCCCAATGAAGTACCAAGATCCACCTACACCCCTAGCAAGTCGACAAATCCCTTTTCAGAGGAGTATGACGTGACCTCACATTCTCTCGGACCGCAGACATTCAACAACCAAAACCAACCAGAAACCTAGCCATCATTGCAGGCATGGCTTGGATAGAGTGCAACATTGAAACATGACCAAAACCGAGATGGTTATCAAGCCTCACGAGGGCTAAGGGATTTACAAGAACCACCACTCTATTCACGGTATGAAGGAGAGAGTAAGAGAAAGACTCAAGGGTCAAGAGAGCCTGGAAGACCATCCATAGAACGAGATCGGAGAGATGAACCATCTTTGGCAAGAACTGTTAGAAATTATGGCTTAGGAGTACCATTGGGAGAGGAACCCGGACACTACCAAAGGCCAGAGGAGGTATATAGATTGGGATGAGGAGATCCAATGATGAGATTTGTAGACCATCATAGAATTAGACCTTCTCAAGTGCAAAAATGGGTAAACAAGAAATACACGAGAAACAGGGATCCGAGAGATCATGTAGCAGCCTTTGTGCATGTAATTAGAGTTTAAGAGGTGTTAGACTTCCGTACCCAATTTGCAGGGTTTGGGCTAACCTTAGAGGATGAAGCTGCTACTTGGTTTGACTTTGTGGAGCGTACAGACTTTGAGTCTATGGAGGAGGTGTTTGATGAGTTTATCAAGGAGTTCTCACAAAGGGGGATAACTCATAATACAGTCTCACAAATTTATAAATTCAAACAAAAATACGGGGAATATGTGTGAAAGGCAGCCCTGTGACTAAAAAGATATGTTAAGTTCTGCCCTGTGGAAGAACTGCGAACTCAGTCCAGACTTATGCTTATATTTATCCAAGGACTAAGGAATGCAGATCTCCAAAAGGACTTACATATGAAGAGGAGCACGATGCTAAATGAGTTAACTAAGGAGGCTCTTTACCTTGTTGACAATCGTGCGGTCTACAAAGAGGATGAGTTCAAGGATCTTGATGATGATTCATCCTCACAACAAAGTGGAAGCAAGTATTCTAAGATAGCACCGAAAGGAGAAGTAGTTGTAAACCAGGAGCAGCTTGCGGAGGAAGTGCTAAAAAAGATTAACTTGTACGCCAAACCCCAGGCTAAACAGCCTAAGTGGTGTGCTATTGAACAAAAATGGACAAACCATGGGACGGGGGAATGTTATTATAACAAGGGATATGTGAGAGAGAGACCTTATGCTCCCCAATCTCACGTAGCATCTCCTCAAATTCCACCGATGCCTAGGTATCAAGCAGGCAACCTACTAGGACCTATAGGAGTAGAAAGACCACAACCATTGTTGGGCCAACAACCACCCCCACCAGGATTACAACCAGTCGGCATAAGGTACACACCAACCGTAACTGAATCAGAAGAGAAGGCTTTGGTGCCTATCATGAATATTATGAAGATCCCAATGGATATGCTGCAAATCTTGCCTATTATCCACCAAAAGAATCCTCGACACCAGAACCATGGAGCATGATAGGAAATACAGGACCACCAACCGCTACACAGGCAGCAGGAGAAGGAAGATATAGCTTGGATGAAGGAACATTGTTGTTCATAGACAACGGAGGCATGGGCGGACAGAGATATGCATACCAACAAAGAGGAGCTCAAGGAGCACCTCAACAGCCTAAAAGACCCCGCTACAAGTGTGGCGGAGACCATTGGCTAAGAGACTGTCCTCATGATGAAATCATTAGAGTCAACAAATATTGCACCGAGTGTGGAGTTACTCATTTGATTCCTGATTGCCCTAAAACCCCGAGCAAAGGAGCAAAAACTACCTTGAACATGTTGGAAGCAGTGCCTTCCAGTGGAGGGTCAGAAAACAAGACAATCATACATATTCAGGCAGTGACGCGAGCCCAAGCTCAAAGAATGACGAATAAACCTATAATTGAAGAGCCAAAAACCAATGCCCCAAGTTCAGAAAAAAAAAATCAGAGAAGCCCTTGGAAAGCTAGAAAGGCGCGTATGAAAGCCAGAAGAGAACGAGAGAAAACGGCTCTATCCGAGGAGTTAAAACACACAAAGGAATGAATAGAGTGGTTAGAGGATCTAGCTAGCCTAAGCTCACACACTCTGGCAACCATAGCACCCAAGGAAATAGCAAAACCCAAAAGTGCAGGATCAGTATTGGCAGACAAGGTAAATGAGCAGTTAGATGCAATTTTAAAAGCTTACGAAGCTGATGGCGGGAAAAAGAGCAGTGCAATCGGGTGGCCTCTGTACTCGTGCACACTCCACAAAACACGCCTCATGCAAACAAGCAAAGAACAAAACAAAGGGGGCATCACCCTAAATTAAGAGGTTTAGGGACCTCACACATAGTGCACATAGGCAAGTGAGACTTTTGGCATTATGATGGCATCAAAACATATGGCAAAACACATAGAAACGAAGCTTAGGGACCTTATGTAGCATATATATACACAAGACATCAGCTTAACAATACAACGGCATCTGATCAAACATAACAAGGATATAGAGAAGCAAGCCAAGGATGGCATAATCCCTTGTCAAAAACAATCAACCCAGCAAGTAGGTATGATCCTACTAGCAACACATCAATACCTTAGAGAATGATGGCGAGGATGGTGGCCATGGAGCATGAGAGAAGACTCCTTATTTAGGTTTTAGGGCTAGTAATGTAGCATACTAGAGGGAGAGAGAGAGAGGGAGAGAGAGTAGAGCTCCATCCATAGCTCCTCGTTATAGAAATGTCGTCATAGCTTCGTTGCTTGGTGAAGTGGGTCAAGTGTTGGTTTTGAGTGAGAGAAGGCCTCCTTATATAGGTTTCTGAGAGGGTTTAGGATTAGGGATAAACATGCTTAAATTCGCTGATTGGGGTTACTTTTTGGTGAGGGTGGTCAACAGATTGAGGTCACCTAATATGTCACCATCAAGATATTCTCTAGAGTGATGTGAGAGGGGAGGGTAAATGCTGATTTTTCTGATTGTGACACATGGGGATAAGGCCTTGACCAGCATTTAAGAGCAGGTAAGGTGGCTGTTGAAACTGGAGGCTCTACACATGTCAGGGGGGGACCTGCGGGTGGGAGGTGACAGCTGGGTCCTCCTGAATATCAAATTCTCAAAAAATCCTCAACCATGGCTTCTTTTGACATGTGTTCTTTGAAAAAATCAGTATGTCTCTTTTCAACTCAAAAGTCTTTATCCCTGTTGACTCACCTTTACCATAAGATTTTCCCCTTTTCTCATCCTGTAACTGCATTGTTGATGCCCAATCACTGCTTCTAGTAACAGTGAACTGTTACCTACCAAATACTTATGGTGCAGTAAAAAATATTTACCATGGGTAAAAAAGTTATTGTAGGTAAAAAGTGATTTGTATTTACCATGTAGGTGAAAAATATTTACTGTAGGTAAAAAATATTTACTGTCAGTAAAAAAGTGAAAACAGAGTATGATGTGCTGTGAGTCCACACGAACATCCTCGTGTAAATTTCACTAGAAATTCACACCTAGAATGGGCTATTCTATAAGATATAGGTTGTAGGCATGCATAAGAGCTCGTTCCCACGTATCTTCTGTCCATGGCACTTTTTACTCTTTGGTGCTTGTGAAGTAGAGTTTTCTTCTCTTTCGAGATCCCTTGGACTAGAGTATCCTCATCTCCCCAACAACTGACTGTGCCTTTATTGCATCTTCAGAAGGGGTCGTAAAAACCATGCATCATATAGCCCTCCCCCTTAAGCTAGAGGTATTTGATGCCTCTAGCTGTAGGTTGTGCTACAATAGGGTTCTCTTGAATACTTACCCACCTAGTACCAATTGAATTTTCCATGTTACTGCTTTCTTGGCTGATGCACCCTGTTTAGTCCTTTTTGATGAATAATTGTATCCATCCATGACTAACAACTGGTCTCCTAGACCCTTGAAAGCCATACCCCATCCATTGTCAATATCCGCTTTCACTGGTAGCATTCTCTTTTTTTCTTTTTTTCTTCTCTTTTTTTTATTTTTCTTTTGGAACGACTATGTACATGATTGTTACCTTAGTTGGAGCTAGAATATGATGAACTCTCCTCTGAACCATCCTTAGCATTGATTTCACCAGCATATGGCTATGAAAGACGACATTGGTAGGCCTTCAATCGCCAACCATTTACCGGGGTCTGATGTACCTTACCATCTAGGTCACCTAGTTGGTAACTACCATTTGAGAACCTCTGTATCACTACAAAAGGGCCTTCCCACTTAAGCAAGAACTTACCATCCTTCCTGCGATCAAAGCGATTGTCGTATCTGAGCACTAAAGAACCTTCCTTGATACCTTTCTTGACAAGGTTGCGATTGAACTTCTTTCGTTTCTCCTCTGCCTGGGCTGCATAGTACTTCATTGCTGACTCTCGATCTAGCCCTAACCTCTCCAAATCGATGATTCTTCCTTCCACCTGCTTCTCTTGACTATCCTCTTGATGTGATTTTAGAACTCGGAGGCTCGCTAGCTCCACTTCTATAGGCAATAGTGCCTCTTGCCCGTAAACCAAGTGAAAAGGTGTATACCCCAAGGATGTTCTGTAGGCCCAAAGTGCTGCATCTAGGTGTTTGTCCCATGCCTTAGGATATAAATGCACTTGCTTAGTGATGATTTTACATATAAGAACATTTACCTTTTCCACAAGACCATTGCACTGAGGGTAGTATGGTGTAGAGTGCCTGCGCTTGATTTTTAACTTGCTCATCAATTGCCCGACTAAATCAGCTCGAAATCCCGGTCCCCTATCCGAGAGAATCTCCAAAGGTGTGCCAAAACGGCAACAAAGTCATTCAAAAATGAAATCACTTACGTCCTTGGATGTGATGCGCTTTGTGGGACGAGCTTCTGCCCATCTGGTCATGTACTCCACCCCCATAATGATGTATTCCTTCCCTGATTGAGTGCAAGGTAGTGGCCCTATTGCATCTATCCCCCATTTTTCAAATGGCCCATAGGTTTTGATTGGATGTTGGTTTTCATGGGTAAGACGCCTTGGTCAGCTTTTTGGCAAACCTCACATGTGCGGCACCAATGTTGTACATCTCGATGGAGGCTTGGCCACGTGAACCCTGCTTGTAAAATCTTTCTGCTAGTAATCTCTTGTGCAAAGTGGCCACCACACACACCTTCATGACAACTAAGCAAAATATCCTTTATCTCTTGGGATGCAGGAACTCTCCTTAAGACAACATCTTTCCCTCTACAATACAAGTCCTCATTCACTAAGCTATAGCTGGTAGCCTTTTTTGCCAACCACCTACGTTCACTTTTACTCATACCAGAGGGTGCTTCACAATGCTCAAGAAAGTAAAGTAAATCATGCAGCTCCTCCTTTCCCTGGTATAAAGGACTTTTCACAAGGATAGCACCTACTATGAGAGTTTGTAGTTCTTCACCTGTTAAGGCATCTGCTTCTCGATTTTGATCTCTAGGTACAAAGTGCACTCGAACTTCTTTAAAACCCTTCAACAAGGCCTTTGCTTCCCTCATCTTAACAGACAATTTGTCATTTTTACAGGCCCATACACCAACCATTTGCTTAACAATCAACATGGAGTCACCAAAAACATTTAGCTTTGTGATGCCCTGATAAAGACAACATTGCAACCCTAAAACAAGGGCATGGTACTCTGCCTCATTGTTAGAATGAACCTCTTTTAGATGAAACCCTTTTGCAAAGATATTCTCCTTCTCTGGACCTAATATTACTATGCCTGCTGATGCCTTGTCTTTGGTCCTCTTGTAAGCCCCATCAAAATACAGACTGTGTGCTCCAAGTAGAACTTCAGGCTCTGAGATAGGCGGTACCTTACTAGGTGCCTCTTTCTTGGCCTTCTCATAACACCTTTGTGTGAGGACATCTGCCAAACAAGCACGGGTGGAATCCTCTACTTGTAGTGTGTAGTCAAACTCTTGAAGCTGCACCACCCACTTTGCTATTCTTTGAGACAATTCCATGTGTTGTAGGGCATATGGAAAAACCTCCTCAGTTGTGATCACCACAAATTGTCTCGGAAGTAAGTAAGCCCGAAACTTCTCCACTGCAAACTTAAGAGCTAGCACCAATTGCTCAGTTGCGCTGAAACCCTTTTCAGCAGCTGTCATCACTCTACTAGAGAAGTAGACTGGTCTCAGGAGAGATGTCTTTGGGTCTTTTTGCATCAAGACAGCTCCTAGAGCTTTTGGACCTACACTAGGATTTACATAGAATAATTCACCCCATGTAGGTTGTAGGACGATAGGCAATGAGCTCAAAATGGTTTTAACTTCTTGAAAGCACCTTTCACCCTCCTCACTCCATGTCAATGTAGTGTGTTTAGTGAGCTGCTCCAAAGGATAGATTGCCTGAGAAAGGAGATGTATGAATCGTCCCATGTAGCGAACCTTTTGAATGAAGGAGACTAGTTGCTTCACGTTTGAAGGAGTAGGTAAAGCTAACAATGTCTTTACCTTTTCAGGGTCAGCCTCAATACCATCTTGAGACACAACATGGCCTAGTAGAGTGACCTTGCTCTCACCTATGTGGCACTTGTCTGTATTCAATTGCCCACCCAATTGGGCCAGACGGGTGAAACCTTCATCAACCTAGGACAGATGTACTTCCCTAGAGCTGTAAATGCAAAAATCATCAATGAAGACTGGTATGGACTTACCAAAGTAAGGTTGAAACACCAAGTTCATAAACCTCTGGAAAGTAGCTGGGGCATTAGTTAAACCAAAAGGCATAACTCTATAAGCAAAACACCCCCAAGGTGTTATGAAGGTAGTCTTTCTTTGGTCTTCATCTGCAATTCTGATTTGGAAGTAGCCTGAGTACCCATCACACATTGTGTACCTTTCATGACCAGCCACTTCATTTAGTATTTCATCTTGAAAAGGCAAAGGAAAATGGTCCCTTTTTGTGGCTGCGTTTAGAGGCTTGTAATCCCCACATACCCTCCACTTCCCATTTTTCTTTGGTGCTACCACAACTGGAGACACCCACTCAGAATCTTCCACTGGGTAGATAAATCCTGCCTTGAGTAATCTTTTTACTTCTTTTAAGAGTGCATCTTGTTGCACTAGCCCTAATCTCCTTAGCCTTTGCACCACTGGTTTGGCACCTTCCTTTAATTGGATATGGTGTTGGGTTACCATCACTCCTTTAATGTGCTCGTAATCAGTTATAAAGAGGCCAGCATGCTTCTTTAGTACTTGCAAATAGGGTTCTCTCTCTTCTTCTAGTAGGTCCTTAGCTAGCATCTCCTCTAAGCCTGTGGCTTCTTCCTTGTTTAGAGAGTCTTGACCACCTTCTCCTTCTGGGTTTCGTAGTATTATACCCATGACTTCCAAAGAGCTAGCATCCTCCTCAGATGACTCATCCTCAGATGAAGAGCAGCTGCTTGTGCTCCATTCATCCATAGAAGTCTCCATCTCTAGGTCTTGTTGTCTACCCTGCTTCATGTCATACACAATTTTTTGTTGCTTGCCACCTACCTTATGATTTGGTCGCAACTCAAGGGAACCTGTCTCCCAATCTTGCCTAGCTTTCATAGCCATAAGCCAAGGTCTTCCAAGGATTAGCAGATAGCCCTCCCCCTTAGTTGGGATCACATAAGCATCAATTGAGATTGCCACACCAAAAGCTGAAACCTTCACTCCATTAACCTTTCCCACACAAGCCACCCTTACATTATTTTCCATCTTAGCTTGTAAGGAAGTTTGCTCGTTTACTTCCAAACCCAACCTGTGCATTAATTTCTCTGTCATAACACAAATCTCGGCTCCACCATCTACGTACACATTGGAGACTCGTTGACTCTTAATCTCTGCATCAATGACTGGCACGATATCCTTCATGCCTCTTGCACTAATAGACCCAACTGACTTTTCCTTAGCCCTCATGGTGCTGACCATCTTAGACCAGGTTCTACGCATCTTTGGGGAAAGGTGGAGGAGTTTCTGCCATGAAATCTTTGGCCCTTGCTTACTCACATCTGCTACTAGGTCGTAAGGTATGGATCCTACCCCAAGTGGAAAGTCTTCTACTCCTATGTGCCTCCTTGACCTACTCTTCCTTTTCTTGTCTCCTATCACTTGGCAGGAACCCTCATTCCCTCTATCCGGATCTGAAGCTTCCATTTCATCAGTTCTTTGTTTCCTAACTCTCTTTATTGGCATGGCAACAGCTTCCTCCATTTTTTCTTTCCCTTTATCCTTACCATTGTCAAGACTTATGACAGAGACAGCCCTGTCCTCCCCTCCCGATGGTAGTGGAGGGATCTCTGCTGGTGCTTGTGGTGGTGGTGGAGGGGGTCTCAATATTTGGATTGGTGGAGCCACGTGTGCATTTTGTCCATTTAGTGGCCTAGCTCGAGGAGGAGTGACTTGCTGGCGAGGAGGCCCTCTTTGATTACCATTTCCTTGATAGCGTCATGGATGGGGCAATAATACATGCCGTGACCTACCTCTCCACAGTTGTAGCAAATGTACTCACGTGCTTGCCTTTGTCCTTCTTGTCTATTTCGTTCATTTCCTGGCTGGGGAGCCCTTACACCTTGAACCAGATTGATGGACAGGCTCTCTAGTTGATTGGTGATTTGTTGAAGTAATTCTTGTTGAGAGGACTCTTGGTCTGTTGCTCCTGTCCCTGCTACTACCCTTGCCGTAGGTTGAGCTAGCGGTGGAGGCTCCATTCCCCCTTGTAGTTGAGCTTGGAATTTTAACTTCCTATCCTTCTCCCTTGCATAAGTCATAGCTTTATCAAAGGTATCTGGGAATTTACCTTTTACCTTTTCTCCAAGGATGGGGTAAAGCCCTGCCAGGAAACAATCCTTCTTTAGGCATTCTGGCGCCCTTTCTCCTTCACCTAGTGATGCACACCATTTCTCCCATAGGTTGGAAAACTTTCCTTCATAGCTTCTATAGTCATTGGGTGATGTTTGGCGTAGCTCTAAGAGCTGTCTCCATATCTCCTCTGAAGGCTCATGGCTGCAAAATTCTTCGATGAAGGCCATCTTTAAGGACTCCGAGTCTCTTCTTTCGTTAGGTGCCAAAGTTTGATACCATAATTTTGCACCTTCCCTCAAGACCAAAGGAAAGGCCCTTAACTTAGTAGCTTCCTCATCCCTTCCCGATACCAGAAAGGCCATTTCCAAATTATCCAAAAAGTCTGGAGCAACCTCCCCAGGCTTACCATAAAAATTAGGGAAGGCCATAAGTGAGAGAGTAAACAATTACACAAACAGCTCCAATTTATTTTAAAATAGAGTATGGTAATTACAATTTGGAGCTTTAGCACAACTTAGCTCAAAATAGGATGAAGATCGACACATCAAAGGAATGGTAATAGTCTAGTAAGGGTAGAATGACAGGATGAGGAGAGCGCAAGATTTCCCCAAGTCTCTCGGCTCCAAACAACAGGGCTATTCTTTGTTGATTAAAAGATTTTTCTATCAATACAAATATTCACACGGATATGACGCACAAAATTGAAAGTAAACATGCGGGGATCATCATTCTCATTATTGGCATTCATACTTACACACAAGAGCCTAGCTTAGTTGCACCACCTTGGGACCGATGAGCCTGATCATCCACAGAAGGTCAGCACCTCGGATCACTTCGACTCTTCCTGATGCATCTGTGAAGATGTAAGCCGTGATGGCAACACTTTGTACAATGCTGAGCCTTTTAGCAAGCAACAATTGGATGCTATTACCATAATCAGCATGACGAATGAAAGTGACACCATTAATGTGCAACACATCATCAACTAAGATAGTTTCCTTAGATTGAGATAACTTCTTGAAAATTAGCAGCAAAGGTAGGGCAGGGAGGCTTTTCACCCGGTCTCCAAAGCACTTTGGACAATATCCAAAGTGATCTTCATGCGGACAGGAGGTTGTCTTGGGATTGGTGGTGTCTGGATTCACAAAGTGCACTGGGAGCACTCGCAGACGGGCGGCAATCTTGTAGGCAAGCCTTCGCCTCTTTGCTTCAGGAGGATTTAGGGGTGAGAGTCGTGGTTGCAAGTTGGTTGCTCACTAGCCTTTTTCTTGCCTGTAGTGGTCATGTAATCCCTTATTAATGAGATTAAGCCAAATGTTACCTTACGCTTGAGCACGCGTTGCGGCCTTGGGCCACTTAGGTGTAGAGGTGATCTTCCTCCTCTTAGTCGGCTCCTCAGGAAAGAGAGGTCTGGTGATGCTTTCTCTTCCCTTGATGTGTGTCACAGTACCTTTGTGTATGTTGATGTAGAATATTTCAAGCTCGTGTGCGTTGGAGGTTTCTGGAGCACTCATAGGTTGAGAGGAGAGGTATATCAAGCTCTTCTTCTCACTCTCCTTCGTTGGCGACGATCACGAACAAGGCATGTAGAAGAACTTAGTTCTTGAATTTCAATGACACTGCAACCTGGTAACAAGACCTCGATGAAAGCTTTTAAGGCCTCTAAAGCCTCCTCCTCTTCTGTTCTCCAATTTGCAAACTCCTCACGCCATTCGTCCATGTTGTAGATTGCACATCTTCATTGCTTGTGGACTGAAGGTCTGTGTAGCCCTCCTCAGTGGGGGCACCAAAATGATGGCGGGAAAAAGAGCAGTGCAATCGGGTGGCCTCTGTATTCGTGCACACTCCACAAACCACGCCTCATGCAAACAAGCAAAGAACAAAACAAAGGGGGCACCACCCTAAATTAAGAGGTTTAGGGACCTCACACATAGTGCACATAGGCAAGTGAGAATTCTGGCATTATGATGGCATCAAAACATATGGAAAAACACATAGAAACGAAGCTTAGGGACCTTATGTAGCATATATATACACAAGACATCAGCTTAACAATACAACGGCATCTGATCAAACATAACAAGGATATAGAGAAGCAAGCCAAGGATGGCATAATCCCTTGTCAAAAACAATCAACCCAGCAAGTAGGTATGATCCTACTAGCAACACATCAATACCTTAGAGAATGATGGCGAGGATGGTGGCCATGGAGCATGAGAGAAGACTCCTTATTTAGGTTTTAGGGATAGTAATGTAGCATACTAGAGGGAGAGAGAGAGAGGGAGAGAGAGTAGAGCTCCATCCATAGCTCCTCGTTGTGAGCAATGTCGTCATAGCTTCGTTGCTTGGTGAAGTGGGTGAAGTGTTGGTTTTGAGTGAGAGAAGGCCTCCTTATATAGGGTTCTGAGAGGGTTTAGGATTAGGGATAAACATGCTTAAATTCGCTGATTGGGGTTACTTTTTGCTTAGGGTGGTCAACAGATTGAGGTCACCTGATATGTCACCATCAAGATATTCTCTAGAGTGATGTGAGAGGGGAGGGTAAATGCTGATTTTTCTGATTGTGACACATGGGGATAAGGCCTTGACCAACAGTTAAGAGCAAGTAAGGTGGCTGTTGAAACTGGAGGTTCTGCACATGTCTAGGGGGGACCTGCGGGGGGGAGGTGGCAGCTGGGTCCTCCTGAATATCAAATTCTCAAAAAATCCTCAACCATGGCTTCTTTTGACATGTGTTCTTTGAAAAAATCAGCATGTCTCTTTTCAACTCAAAAGTCTTTGTCCTTGTTGACTCACCTTTACCATAAGATTTTCCCCTTTTCTCATCCTGTAACTGCATTGTTGATGCCCAATCACTGCTTCTAGTAACAGTGAACTGTTACCTACCAAATACTTATGGTGCAGTAACAAATATTTACCATGGGTAAAGAAGTTACTGTAGGTAAAAAGTGATTTTTATTTACCATGTAGGTGAAAAATATTTACTGTAGGTAAAAAAATTTTACTGTGGTAAGAAATATTTATTGTCGGTAAAAAAGTGAAAATGGAGTATGCTGTGCTGTGAGTCCACACGAATATCCTCGTGTAAATTTCACTAGAAATTCACACCTAGAATGGGCTATTCTGTAAGATATAGGTTGTAGGCATGCATAAGAGCTCGTTCCCACGTATCTTCTGTCCATGGCACTTTTTACTCTTTGGTGCTTGTGAAGTAGATTTTTCTTCTCTTTCGAGATCCCTTGGACTAGAGTATCCTCATCTCCCCAACAACTGACTGTGCCTTTATTGCATCTTCAGAAGGGGTCCTAAAAACCATGAATCAGAAGCCAGACTAAAAACGAAACAAACCCAAGAGCAAAGATGGATGACTTATCCATATGCTGAAATAGAAAAACAGAGGTTGGAAATGTGTAGAACGATGATTGAAACAACTCAATCTTTGATAGAAAATCCGCTTGGTAAACCTGTAAATTGGCATGAAGTACCAGCTCCAACCCCTATCAAACCAATTTTAGAGAAACGAAGGAAAGACTCACGAATGCCTCTGAGTCTAGGGGAGAACCTATCATAGTGCCCAATACAACAGATGAGGCAAGTGAGGGGTTCCAGCCTAAAACATTGGCAGAAATGGGTAAGTATTGTAACAGTTTAGATGACCTGTGGAAGCAAATCCGTGTTGCCAACGAAGCTAACAAGGTGAGTTACCACCTGAATAGCACAAGAAAAGAGAAAAATGTGATCTTACCTCCTATTGAAGAAATCAAGGCAAGATCGCAAATGAACTTTGATATACATTCACAAGAGGGAGACCAAGGATCAATTAGTTCGGGGCACAGCCAACCAAAGTCGCTGAAAACTCTACGTTGTTTCTTGCTGGTCTAAGAAACAAGACAACCATTTATAAAGAAGAAATTTCCACTAGTAGATCGCATAGATAAATGTGAGCATGCCCAGTTTGCATTTGTGTAACCTCAAAGAGAAAGAGATTTCATAGAATCTGATGTGAGTTGTCGTTGATAGACTAAACCAAAATCTGTAGTTCCTTTCAAGTATTTCAATACACGCTTTGAAGAAAACCAATGCTTAATAAAAGGACATGCAAGATGTTGTCCAAGATAATTAGTAGCAAACAGAATATCAGGATGAGTGTTCATACCAAAAAACTGAAGACATCCAATCAAGTTAGCATAAGGTTGATTTGTGACAATTTGACCTCCATTGTCAGAAGTATTCTTCGTAGAGCTCGCAAGACAAGGTGTGTTGGCTGAATGTGCAGATTCCATACCATATTTTTCAATAGTATCTGCAATAAACTTAGACTGTCGAAGGAATAAAATACCTTTTGTATGGTTCCGTTGGATTTGAATTCCAAGACACGAGTGAATCTCGCCAAGATCCACCATATCAGATTCATAAGACAATAACTTTTTCACTTGCTGAAGAAATCCCAAATCATTGGAAACAAGGATGGTATCATCCACATAAAGAGCAAGAATCACAAAACTACTACCTTGACATTTTATGTATAAGTTGGGGTCTGAAAAGCAAGAGATGAATCCTTTAGAGGTGAGAAAAAGATCAAATTTTGTATACCCGACTCGCGAAGCTTGTTTGAGACCATATATTGCCTGATGGAGTTGAGCAACAAGGTCTTCTTTACCTGGAATAACAAACCCTTCTAGTTGTTCCATATAAATTTCCTCTTCCACGTCACCATTAAGAAAAGCAGTTCGCACATCCATTTGATGAGCTTCTAAATCAAATTGAATAGCAAATCCCAATAAAACTCGAACACTTGTAATGCAAGCAACTAGTGAAAACGTTTCTTGATAATCAACACCAACTACTTGGGAGTAACCTTTTGCAACTAAACGTGCCTTGAACTTGTCAAAAGATCCATCTGATTATTTTTTGTCTTATACACCCACTTACATTTAATAGCTGTACGACCAGGAGGTAATTCAGTTAGTATCCATGTATCTTTAGAGATAAGAGAATCGTACTCTACTTCCATAGCCTCTTGCAATTGATCCTTTTGTGGTGAAGAGATAGCTTCATCATAAGTAACGGGATCTTCAAAAGTAGAAAAAGCATTACTAGAAATATCATCATCATAAACATGACATGAGCCATGTTCAAAATCAATAGTCAGATCAACAAAAATATCAATATCATCATTGGCAACATTCGGAATGGATGGTTGTGAAGAGGAAAGTTTCTCTATAGGAAGAGTTTCATCATCTGAAAGAAATGGAAAATTTTGAAGTATTGATTTAGTATCATCAGAATCATCCATGGACCATGAGCCTCCCATAATCTGTTCGTTAAAAGTAGCATCATGATTCACAATTACTTTCTTGGAGGAAGGGTCATAAAATTTGTAGCCTTTGGAAGTGTCAGAATATCCAATAAAAATAACTTTAAGACCAGGAGCATCAAGCTTTGTTCGTTTTTCTTTGGGAACATGAATATAAGCAATACATCCAAAGGTTCGAAAATGAGATACAGAAGGAATGTCACATGTCCATGCTGTGATTGGTATCTTACCAGAGGGTGCAGTACTAGGAAGATGATTATGAATAAATAC
This sequence comes from Adiantum capillus-veneris, assembly GCF_014529385.1. Classification (NCBI taxonomy): domain Eukaryota; kingdom Viridiplantae; phylum Streptophyta; class Polypodiopsida; order Polypodiales; family Pteridaceae; genus Adiantum; species Adiantum capillus-veneris. The sequence continues at coordinate 79,969,374 of NC_140950.1, forward strand.
TGCTGTCAAAGTAGCTTCAGCCCAGAAAACACGAGATAAGACAGAATGAATCAACATACATCTTACAACATTGAGAATAGTGCGATTCTTTCGTTCAGCAACGCCGTTCTGTTGAGGCGAATATGGAATAGTGTGTTCATGATGATTTCCACTGTCAACACAGTAACTCACAAACTCTCGAGAAACATATTTGCCTCCATTTTCAGTACGAAGCTTCTTAAGGAGACGACCAGTTTGAAGTTCCGCAGCCTTGTCAAATTGTTTGAAAACAGATAAGGCTTCAGATTTTTGTCTAAGTAGAAACACAGTGGTATACCTTGAGAAATCATCAATGAAAGTAAGGAAGTAGCGATATTGTGATCTCAAAGAAGGTAGAGGTCCACATATATCAGTATGAACAAGATCCAATATGTCATGCGAATGAGTCACTGTATTTGAAAGAGGAAAGGGTTTACGATTGTGTTTCCCAAGAGCACAAAATTCACAAATTCCCATATGGGGATGGGCTTTAAGATCCATGCCATGAACAAGATCACGACGTTGAAGATCAAGGAGTTTTGAGAAATCAGCATGAACAAAAAGGTGATGCTATACTTTGCAATCATGATCACCTGGAGCAGTGATAACATTTTCTATAGCATCATTGAGAGAGAGTTCAAACAAATTACCGTTTCGAGGAGAAGTGGCTATAGTCTGTCCATCTTTCTCAATTCGGAAATTGGTATGATCAAATCCAACAAATAGACCAAGATCAAGAAGTCTAGCAACTGAAATAAGATTACGTTGAAGATCTGGTACATGTAATACTCCTCGCAAAATCTGAGTGGAAGAAGATAAGGTACCAAGATATAAGTCTCCAATACCCTTTACTTGACAAGTAGTATCATCAGCAAGATAAAAAACACGTTGAAATGGTAGTGGATGATAGTTATGGAGCCACTTAGACTGATATGTCATATTTCTTGTAGCACTGGAATCGACAATAAAAAGTTATCCACCATCACGTACATGAAGTATTCTGTCTGGAGCAACTAAACATAGGACACAACTTGTTTCTGGTACAATGTTGTTTCGATGTTCAGTAGCATATTCTCTATTACACATATGAGTGGGATGATCAGATCGTCCACACTATTCATAAGAAGAAGAAGAAGAGTCTCTAGATAAACGTGGTTGTTTCGTGGTGATATTGTGTTCTTCATCATATTAACGTGCCCAACAATCATCTTCAGTATGGGCATTTCTGTTACAATAAGAACATTGCGCATTAGGAAATTTGAGACGAGAGAAAATATTACCGCGACGGCCACCTCTGCGGTTTCCCCGTTCAAATGGATGCCTTCGAGCATAAAAAGCACATTCCATATGTTGTGACTCAGTCTCCTCTTGTGAAATCATAGTTGTATCGTGACCAACATTACGACATTCTTGACATTGAGAGTATTCAATTAAAGACATGCAGGCTTGGTCGAAATCAAGACCATCTTTATTAGAGAGAATAGTAACAATGTTATCATAAGAAGAGTCCTTCATCGTATGAAGGAGAAGTGTAATCAATTTCTTTTGTACAACAGGATCACCGGTAGTAGCAAGATGATTATTAATAGATTTGAAAGATTCAATATGTCCCATTATGGCAGTACCAACTTCATATTGTAACTTGCTAAGCAACTCTCTAAAAAAAAGTATTTCTGTAACAGATTTCTTCTTAAAGTTAGCAATAAGGTACTTTCATATGTCGTGGGAATTAGGCACTTCATACATATCAAGAAAAAGAGAATCAGTAAGAGCAAAAAGAATATACCGACGAGCTGCTTTATCACATCGTTGCCAATCCGTATACACAACATTCCAATCTTCAAATATAGGTCCTTCAGTGATAAGCACGTTATCATTATCCGTATCAACAAACTGAGGTAGACAAACACGATTTCCAAGAACAATATCAGAGATTTCATTGCCTTCAAGAATTAACAAAATCTTTTCTTTCCAGCCTAGAAATCATTGGCCTTGGAAAGGAGGAAGAGAACGCTGGCCAGAAGGAAAGACATTGACGAGAATAGTCATAGCCATATCTTGTTGCGAGAAGACGTATAAGATAAGATCATAGAATCTGCACACCATATATGGTGAAGCCCGCAATTGAGAATGAGAGAAATATGAGGACTCCCTTCTGTCAACGATAAACACAAGAAGGATGCTCAAGGAGCGTCCAAAGATGTGAGAGACGTCACCCAAAAAAGGCAGGTAAAGGAGACGTTAATAATAAAAGAATCCTCAAAATAGAGTAGTGTGAGACGCAAGATTGACGGCCACAATACGAATAGCAAAAAACTAAATTTTCTCGAAAAAGTTAACGCCGAAATTAGAAAAACGATCGCGGATGCTTCACAAAGAAGTACGAAGAAGAAAGCTGTGTCAAGCTCAATTGCAGTAAAAACAGCATAACTTTGTGCTGTGAACTCCGATTGACGCAAACCTATAACTCAAATGGAAGAGCGCGAGGAGACGAACAAGTTCTAGATGAAAAGTGCCATTGCACTACGCTCCATCACACTTTTCCCATTTCTCCAAATTTTGAGCAGAAGACCCCCAAAAATTGAGATGAAGTTCAGGGTGTCATCAACAAGAAAACGTAATCAACAATTAGATTGATTAGCAATAAATACCACACAAAACACTAATCATATTCTTCTTAACAAAAAATAACCACAGTTAACAAGAATCAATGCTGCTCAAAAAATAAAATTTATAGCAATTGAATCGGTGCGTGATCGTTACCGCTCTCATACCATTTTGAGATGTAGAGAGAAAGAGAGAGAGACGAGATAAGAGACACACCATATACGCTCCCAAAGACTGATTCATATTGAGGACAAGATACAAATATTTAGATGATACCAAGTTGAGTAGAGTGAGCCATATATAGCTCCAACACTTATGCTAGGTGGTGCCCCTCTCTAGTTATAGGATTAATCCTACCTTGAGATGATCCTTGGGGATGTTCAAGCTATGTGTGGTGTAGAGGCCACCCCATATGGCATGTCATTTCCGCCCATCACGATAATTGTTATTTGACACTTATTTCCTAAACTCGAATATGTGTGTGTGTGTGTGCATGAGAGAGAGAGAGAGAGAGAGAGAGAGAGATATTCTTTCTCAAGGATAGAGAGTAGAGAGAAGGAGAGAGAGAGATTGTCCTTCATAGTAGGAGAAAAATTCCTCGGCACAACCTTTCTTGCCCACCCCGCTAGTGATAGCCATTTTTCGGCTTTCCATAATTGCCATAGTAAGCTACCTCACCCTATCAAATCACTCAAACATTTTGGTTATCCCTACCATTTCACTGTACATAGGCGTGTGTGAGTTAGGGGACTTTCCCTATATTTTCTTAAAAACCCTTAATTAGCTAGTCACTGGGCTAGTTGAGCCAAAAAATAAATAAAAATTAAAATTATAAGTATATTATGGCCCATTTGTGTATAAATATTTCATTGTATATAGGGCCTAAATAAAAGGATTTTTCATAATTATTTTGGTATTTATTTAAATATTTCTACCTATGGTGTGTTATTTATGCTATATACATTGACTCACCATTACCATATTTTTTCTTACCATTTTGCATACTCTTTATTCCATATAAAAATAATTTTATTCAAGCTTCTCTTATTTTTGATGTAACTCCATCCCAATAAAAATCCAAAAAAACTAGTTTATTTATGTGTATATTTTTTCACTATTGTCATTTTTCCTTCCTACATCTATTCTCTATTACTCTCATAAATTAGACCACCAAAAATATTCATCTTTTTATGGTAGACTTATAATAAGAGAGATTTATTTTGACCCCTTTATATTTTTTCCACCTATATTATTTATATTTGACATATACATATTTTTTTAGACCCCTCAATATTTGATTTTCTTAGTTGTACTATTCATTTATATCATGATATCAATAATATCTTCAATTATAGACCTACCAAATAAGGTCAAGGGTATGTGGAATTCATGCATGCACCATGGGGAGCTCACTCTTGGAGGTATTCAAAAGAATCATCCAAAGAAGGACCTCACAAGGACCTTGTGCAGTGGGAAAAACAGTCGGTTTTGCTGAATTTTTAAAGATCACATGCGCCCCGAATTTGAAAAGGTGTTACAAACAAAAGTTTTAGCTTGTGAGCTGAACTTTAACCTCAAATTTTTTCATATTTTTTTGAGCTACGAGCTGTGAGCTATGATTTTATTGGTGGACCCCAGTTTGCCCATGCTATGCAACCACACTCCCTCTTCCACTTTATCATTTTTCTCTTTCACACACACTCCTCCCTCTCCTTCCCACTCCCAAATCTGCAACTCCCATGTCCTAATTCACCCTCTTCACCATTGCCACATCTCTCACACCTCCATAGCCGTCATCCTCCATTTCTACACCGTATGTGTCCCCCTTTCTCTCTACATATATGTCCATATTACCATACTCTCTTCACCTTTGTAAAGAACTTCAAAAAAATCAAAAAAAATCCAAAGATAACCTCTGCAAATGAAGGCTTCTATCATGAATTTTTCAAGGTTTGAAGATAACATAGCTTCATCGACACGCGCTACTTCGCCATGCTGACCGCTTCTTCTACTGGTGCTGTAAAGAGGTGAATGTCAACTTCTCCAAGCTTCAACCTTGCTTTACAAGCTTATCCCTTCTCTAAGTTTTCTTATCATACATCTCACCATTTGGTGAATGATTTTGTAAATATCTTTTAGTGATAATTACTAACTACTAACCACTAACCTTTTTGTAAATGCACCCTCTATTAGAGTAGGCACTCCCAAATTATTCACTCAATCCTCTCTCCTTTCATCCTCAATAATTCTCTTCCCTTGAGCCCACATCCACGTGACTCAAAGGACAAGAGAGACCCACCCTCATTAAAAATAAATAAAATATGCATAATCTTTTATTCCTTCAAATAAACTTGATTAGGCCTAATCCTAATCGGGGCTTCTAAAACCTATAAATAGAGCCCTTCTCTCCCTTATAAATCATCACATGATCACAGTACACCACACCATTCTCAACACATAACACACCACTCTTCAAACCTAGTTGTGTAGAGTGTGCGCATTGTGAGTGCTCTATTCCATCACTACTCATAGGTGCATGGAGAAGCTTGAAGTTAGTTATGCCATCTAGAGGAGTGGAGTGTATGCCATACTCTTCACCACACTTGTAGACTACTCTTGTGTATAAAAAAGATTTATAGTTTTGGGTGCAATTGTATGCTGCAACTACGACTCTTCTCTCCAAATTGACTGGATAAGTTGGCTAATCAGGTGGTTGAAGGCATATTGTCCTTGAAGTTTGTTGTGCCATTTCATGCTTGGTGGTTTGAGGGCTTGTTGAATTGTTTTCCTAAAAGGTAAATTGTAAGAGGGTGCTCGGTGAGAGGGCTCCCGTGACCCTAAGACAATTTGTGTATTGGCAACAAGGTCAAGTTTTGTGTTGTCTTTCATCTCTCTATCAAGCTTTGTGTGCATCTAGTCTTTAAGGCTAAGACTGAGTTGCTCAAGTTGATTTGTGCTCTTTACCTCTCTCTAGCGTGGTAAATGTTTGTGTTTGGTGTGTGTGGCTATCTTGCATTCCCCTCTCTTTGTGCGTTTGAGTACAAGGAGATATCACGTGCGTCCTAGTTCGCATCTACAACTAGGTGGTGCCCCTTTTCTTGTTTGGTTTCTGGCTGTGGGTTGTTGTTGTCTCTGATTGTGCCTGCCCCAGCCCCAATTGAGCAGCACGGGAGCCTCGAAGGGTGTTTAGAAGCCGCTCTTCTTGTTGCCCGCCCTGGACCGCCTCAAATTGGTGCCCCCACTGAGGACCGACTTTGTGCTTATTGTTGTTGTATTGCATGAATGCTTGAATTTAGCATAATGAAGAAGATTATATGAATCATGAAAACTTGTATGACTGAGTTTGATTTCAATGCAACAAAAATTGATCTAGAATATGGTTTGGATTAGCATAACATAAGAAAGGAAAAAAAAACATTTTCACATAAGAATCTAGAATTCATGAGACCTTTCAAAACTTTGTGTATTTAGTTGATGTCATGAGAGAAAATGATTGTTTGGAACTAATATTTGTGTGGTTCTAGCATTGAGAGACTATGACACGCTATACCTTTGATGATATCCCAATCTTCTTCAGAAATCTAGAAGAAGATATTGATGATTTTCTTGCTGATTTTAGAATGGTTTGTCGTATCATTGGTAAAAGGGATGACATTGAAAAAGGGGATTTTCTATTGCTATGCCTTAGAGGCAACGCTCAGCAATGGTTTTGGAGTATGTCTTCTCTTATTGAAGATGGGTATACCCAAATTTCCAAAGCTTTGAAGACCAGATTCTCTAAATTTCCAACAACGGAGAAAGCATGGGCTTCATTAGGGAGACTTCAACAACATGGTGAAGACTACTATGAATATGAGGATATTTTTTCTCGTCAATGGGGAGGATATGGGTTTAGTTCTACATTTCCAGATTATGTAAAAATGGAGCAATTTATTTCGGGTTTGTCTCCTTTCCTAAAGACTAAGGTTACTTGTAGTGGACCCTCTACCTTTGAAGAAGCGGTCACTATAGCCCGAAGGAAGTTTCACAAGTACTTCGACATCAAAAATGGTTTCCATCATGCTGGAAGAACCAACCACCATGAAAGTGTTTCTATCAAGGAGTCATCTCCTTTGCCATGTTGAAGAAGTTACTTACATGCCAACTGATTATTCAAGTGCTAAAGTGTGTGGCCAAGATTCAAATGTGGAATCTCTTTCTTCTACCTTTATCACAAGTATGCAAAAATCAACACAAGATATCTCAAATGGCATTGATGATTCAATAATGGATACATCCAACCTTTTGGCAGAGGATCAATTTCTAGTCCGAGCAGACGAAGCTTTTGTGCAACATTACTCTATGGAGAATGAAGACCTTGAAGGTAACCTTGATCTTATGGAATGTTCTGAGAGTGTATCTTGTCTAAAAGAAGAGAGTGAAGAAGAAGATGAAATCATAGGTGGGGAGATCATGGACCACATTGATCATAAAGATATGATTGTGTACATGGAATGCCAACTCCAAAACAAAGTAGAAGAGTGTGAGTTGAATCCATGTGAGGATAATCTTCAAGAAGTGTTTGAGGATGTTGAAAAGCATTGGTATGACCCATGTATATTAAGCATGGAGGAACCTATCATGCAAGACGCCAAAGTTTTCACAAAATCAAACAGTAATCCATCAACCTTTGAGGTGGTACAATGTAAGGAGTTACAACCTTGCCAAAGGGGGGGCTTAGAAGGGGATGAAGAACATGGGAGAGTAGTAAAAGATAAAATCATAAAAGGAAACTATCAGAAGGGTATCATTCTCTCCAATGGTGTTTTAGTGGGTGGCTCTTCATTCATGGGACAATCTCTTAGCAAGGAAATCCAAGCTTTTGAAGCCCCAATCATCTTCATATTGGGTTTCACCTCTTCAAGGTCAACTTCTCCTCTCTTCACATATACCTTTCATCGGGGACACCATACCTTCTTAAGTGGAAGAGGACATGAATACTTGGTGATGAACGGATGTTTCCAAACCTTCTTCATTTGGTTCTTTGGTGTATGGAGGTCGCACATTGTGATGCTTCTGGTATTCATCATAGATGAAAAACTTGTTGGTTGCTACATGTGGATATTTCATCAATCAGTACCAAAATCTATTCTCTTCCAATGTGTTGGAGGCAATAGAAACCTTCCTCTGTTATCTACCTATGTAGTAAACTATTTGCAATACCATCCAATAGCAGCTGGAAGCATGGATCAAGCTTTCCTAAATCATGAAGGTCATAGAATTTTTGACTTGATGAGCCTACCCAGGTTGAATGAATTTTATGAGCTAGAGTTCAGGAATTTTCTCATACAAGCTCTTGAAGATCGTAGCAGATACATCAACTTTACACAGGAGGAAGAGCAACCAATCTTTTATATCACATTCATAGTGATAGATGCAATGATGGACAAAAATAAAATCTACAAGTTTCTTCAACCGAAATCAGTAAGTGATTCCATACCATACATCTCTCTTTGGGAAAGATATTTCAAGATCTTTGATCCTGGGGGGTCTTATGGAAACTTTCTCAATGGAGGAGGTTTACTCAGTCACTTCATTACATCCTGCTATTGGCTCTGAGAACCTTTCATATCACACAAAGTTTTTTAATCATACAACAAAGGTTCTTCAAAGATGAGAGCAGACAAAGACAGACGTTACACAATCTACATGTTGTATAGTTGGATAAATGGTACATGAATGTACCATTATCTAAGGGGGGGGCTAATGATAGCCATTTTTCGGATTTCCATAGTAAGCTACCTCACCCTATCAAATCACTCAAACATTTTGGTTATCCCTACCATTTCACTGTACATAGGCGTGTGTGAGTTAGGGGACTTTCCCTATATTTTCTTAAAAACCCTTAATTAGCTAGTCACTAGGCTAGTTGAGCCAAAAAAAATAAAAAAATAAAAATTATAAGTATATTATGGCCCATTTGTGTATAAATATTTCATTGTATATAGGGCCTAAATAAAAGTATTTTTCATAATTATTTTGGTATTTATTTAAATATTTCTACCTATGAAGTGTTATTTATGCTATGTACATTGACTCACCATTACCATATTTTTTCTTACCATTTTGCATACTCTTTATTCCATATAAAAATAATTTCATGCAAGCTTCTCTTATTTTTGGTGTAACTCTATCCCAATAAAAATCCAAAAAAACTAGTTTATTTATGTGTATATTTTTTCAATATTGTCATTTTTCCTTCCTACATCTATTCTCTATTACTCTCATAAATTAGACCACCAAAAATATTCATCTTTTTATGGTAGACTTATAATGAGAGAGATTTATTTTGACCCCTTTATATTTTGTCCACCTATATTATTTATATTTGACATATACATATTTTTTTAGACCCCTTAATATTTGATTTTCTTAGTTGTACTATTTACTTATATCATGATCTCAACAATATCTTCAATTATAGACCTACCAAATAAGGTCAAGGGTATGTGGAATGCATGCATGCATGCACCATGGGGAGCTCACTCTTGGAGGTATTCAAAAGAATCATCCAAAGAAGAACCTCACAAGGACCTTGTGCAGTGGAAAAAACAGTCGGTTTTGCTGAATTTTTAAAGATCACATGCTCCCCGAATTTGAAAAGGTGATACAAACAAAAGTTGTAGCTCTCTCTCTCTCTCTCTCTCTCTCTCTCTCTCTCTCTCTCTCTACTTCATCAACCTTGATACTTTGAGGGTCTCCACCTTGAGAGTGCCCATACTATGAGGCAGTAACAAGCCATGGAAATATGCTTGCCACATGCTGAGCAATCAAGAAATGACACACAAAACACATATTGTTTTCTTTGTAGCACAAAATTTGTTAGTTTCCAATGAAATATTCCCTCACCTAATATGCTACAATGTGATTAGAGAATGAATCACAAAGAGTGTCCAATTTTGTGCTTTGATGTGGGGTAGCATGCTTGGGCATCACAAGGAGCCTCAACATCATGGCAAGTCGATTCTATTTTTGTGCTTCAACAGAGGTTTAATTTGATGCATCAACAAATCACTTCCTCCTGAATTTTCTTTCATGCATAGAAAGTTGATTGGCTTTCCATGCATCCAATATATTTTGAATATCCGAAATTGAGACACACACACACACACACACAAAGAGAGAGGGAGAGAGAGAGAGAGAGAGAGAGAGAGATAGAGTCAATGCATCCAATATATTTTGAATATCTGAAATTGAGACACACACACACACACAAAGATGCTTTCCATGCATCCAGTATATTTTGAAGATCCGAAATTGAGACACACACACACACACAAAGAGAGAGAGAGAGATAGAGAGAGAGAGAGAGAGAGAGAGAGAGAGAGAGAGAGAGAGAGAGAGAGAGAGATAGAGTCAATGACTTCTATGCATGCAAGCAAGAGAGATAAATACATGGAATCTTCAAAATTCTCTATCTCTTTTTTGCTCTAAAGTATAATTACATATTGGTACTCTTTTATTAAATACACCTAATTTCTTAGATAATTCTCCTCAACCCTTTTTTAGCTTAATGATCTACCTATGCCTTTCTTGCTTGATCAGTACCGCCTCATATGTTTTCTTGTCTGTTAGCTGTCTCAGCAACACTGACTCCTCCTTCTGACATTGTTGGGATATTTTCTCTGTGCGTGCTTGCATCCATTGGGCATACTAGACAATCACGGATTTTAGTCATTATGGCATCAATGATAGGTAGAGATAGAGGTAGATTGAGAAGGCATAGTGAGAGGTAGATAGAGAGGGTGCATCTTCACCTAATCTCTCTATCTACACTTTCTCTATTTCTACTCTCTACATATCCTCCCTCTCTACCTATTATATAGACCCTCTCTATCTACTCTATCCACATCTGAATCTCTTACTAACTCGTAACCCTTATTTTTCGACTACCTAATCTCTACCATCTAGACATGGAGATAAAGATAAACAGAGGTGAATTCCTACACTCTCTCTACGTACTCTCTCTATCTCTACACTTTGTGTATCCTACCTCTCTCAATTGACACACTCTTTTAAATTCTCTCTATCTACATTCTAATCTTCTCTACTCTCCTAGATCAAAACCCTAACCTCTAACCATACCTCTCTATATCCTAATATCTATCTCTATTCTCCTTATACTCCCTCTATCTACACAAAATCTCTCTATCTACACTCTCTGTTTCTACTCTTACACATTCTAGATCCTAACCTATATCTGCTCTGTACCTAATCTCTATGTCCACCCTCTCTCTATTCTTTGGACATAGGGAGGAAGGTTACTATAGGTAAATATCTACACTCTCTCTACATACTCTATCTATCTCTATACTCTATGTATCCTCTCTCTTCCTACCTACACCCTCTCTAATATCTCTATCTATATATTGACATTCTCTACTCTCCCAGATATACACCCTTATGTCTATCCACATCTCTCTCTATCTATGCTCCCTCTATCTACACCATAATATTTCTCTCTACTCTCCCTGTACTCCCTCTATCTACACCCAATCTCACCCTCTTGATTTCTTCTCTCTATGTATCCTACCTCTCTATCTAATAAATATAACCTCTCCACTCTATCTATATTTTACTCCATACACACCTTTCTCTACATCCTAGTCTTTTCCGAAATCCCAACATTATCTATCTACTCTCTACATAATCTCTCTCTTTCCCGCTTCCAAACGACGTATAGCACATTAATGCCACTTGTGATTGGATGGAACCTCAAGGCCAAGGTACTTAAAGCTCTCAACAACTTCAAGTGTCTCGTTGTTGTACACAATGCATGGCTTCTCCTTATGGTTGGTTTTCACAAGCATAACCTTTGTTTTGGATTCATTTACAATCAGCCCACTATGCAAGCAAAAGTTCTCAAGGACAACCATAATCTTTTGTGCATCTTTCAAAGTGTGTGCTAGCAGCACTACATCATACGACCGAGTTACAATTGAAAATATGCTTTTGGAATTGTAATGGATACCCATGGAATGCGGGGGTTGGCATTGATGAACTAACAAGCAAAGACGATGTTGTACTTCTTGTTGAAACTTGGGAGCATGATACACAAAGGATTAACGGCTTGGAGGATTACAATGTACATTCATTGATGTGGTCAAAGAATCTCAAGCAACGAAGAGGACAAGGAGGGTTAGCATGTATGGTTAAGAAAGGATTGGAAGATTTTGTATCAATTGTGAAAGATGACAAGTACAAACGTTATGTATGGCTGAAAATTATGACACCAAAAAGAGCACCCATTTTTGTAGCCGGCTGCTACATTCCTCATCATGATTCTCCCTTTTATGCTTGCATGGATAGAGATCAACTATTTTCTGATTGGAAGAGGACATTGCTTATTTCAAAGGTGAAGGTGATGTTATTGTATTTGGGGATATGAATGCTCGCACAAAAACATTGCAACATGACACTCAACAATTTGATATGCCATACATTTCAAGGGAGTTGGATGAAGTTCACTTGTATGATCGTACTTCAATGGATGAGAAAGAGCCGGATCACTATGGAAAGTTACTTTTACACATGTGTAATAGCACGGGTATGCTCATTGCCAATGGTGTATCTTTGTGGAGTGGAACCAATGGATTTACATGTAGGAGACATAATGGGGATAGTGTGATTGACTATATGCTACTCTCTGAAGCCATCATGTATCGCATAAAGAGTTTTATGTTTGGTCAATGGACCCCGGAATCCGACCATCGCACCTTATGTATTGACCTTTCATGTGGAGAAGCAACTAAGCATGATAATCTCAGCCAAAGGAAAGAGAAGTTATCACTATGTATGGATTTCAAACGGGCACCAATGTACATTGAAATGGTTGAGCAAAAATTATGGATGACAAAGCTTCAATGTGATGCACCATTGGAAACTAAATGGGAAGCTTTCAAGAAAGCTATTTGTTCTTGTGCGGAAGAATGCTTTGCCATAAAGCATCTCCATGGTATCAACAAAGATAGATCACGCAAAAGGTGGTTTGATAAAGAATGTCAAGATGCTCGAAAGTCCTTGATAAATCTTGATGCAACTATGGACAAAGACAACTATCAAAGTCATTTGCATACATACAAGGCATTGATTCAAAAGAAGAGAAGAAGATGGGAAGTAAAGCAACAAGAATTTCAAGTCCAAGAAAAGGCACATGCATGTGGAAGATTTTGGAGAAACTTGAGAGGCAAGCGGGTTGAGAATTTTGGTAACTTGAGTCTAGTGGATATGTAAACACATTGGAGGCAATTATATGAGCAAGCAAATACTGAAAAAATGCCATTTTATGGTTCACTCCCATGTATGCCGTCTTTTTCTACTATTGAGGATGTATGCGGTGGTCTTGAAAAGTTGGCCACTCACAAAGCGGGAGATCTTCAAGGTATCAAGCCGGAGATGATCAAATGGACGGGAGATTTTACCCATGAGTGGATGTGTGATATGTTCAACCTTGCACTTCAACATGGTATTCCTTATGATTGGAGTACTAATTGGGTTAAGCCTTTGCATAAAGGAGGGGATGTAAAGAATGTAAGCAACTACCGGACTATAATGATTGGGTCTCTTATGGCAAAGTTGTTTGGGTGCATAATGGAGATGAAATTGAGTGATTGGGCTGAAGAGAATGACAAGCGTGCAAAGGGACAAGCGGGTTTTCGTCAATGCCATAGCACCATTGATCATCTTGTCACTCTTCGTGTTCTCATGGAGGAACGTCGGTTGAAAGGTAAGCGATTGTATTGTTGTTTTGTGGACTTTAAGAAAGCCTTTGATATGATTCCACATAACAATTTGTGGAGAAGGATGGAAGAACTCCAAGTGCCAAGTGAGTTTATGCTTGCGGTTTCTTGAATCTATGAGAAGGTGATTTGTAAATTGCGCATGGGAAGAGAAATTTCAGAAATTTTTGTAAGCACTATTGGGGTTAAACAAGGATGTCCATTGTCACCAACTCTCTTTGGTCTATGCATCGATCAATTGGAACAAATGGTACTTGACTTTATGCAAGAAGAAGGCATTGAAGAGGTCACTATTTGCAATGCGGTAATCATGCTTTTGTTGTATGCAGATGATGTAGAGCTTCTAGCACACACTTTAGAAGATGCACAAAAGCTTATGGTTGTCCTTGAGAACTTTTTCTTGCATAGTGGGCTGATTGTAAATGAATCCAAAACAAAGGTTATTCTTGTGACAGCCAACCATAAGGAGAAGCCATGCATTGTGTACAACAACGAGACACTTGAAGTTGTTGAGAGCTTTAAGTACCTTGGCCTTGAGGTTCCATCCAATCACAAGTGGCATGAATGTGCTATGCGTCGTTTGGAAGCGGGAAAGAGAGCATATTATGCATTTGAGAACATGTGTAATGCGGGAAACATCAAGTGTTGGGTTCTCAAGAAGTATCTTTTTGATGCATTGGTGACACCGGTTCTTCTTTATGGAGTTGAAGTGTGGGGCGGGAGCATCTCAAAGTCTACTTGGAAAGAGTTTGAGAATGTCCAAAAGCGTTTTCTTACAAACTTTCTCCAAGCTAAGACACAAACACCATATATGCTCCTACTTCTTGAGTCGGGATCTCTTCCAATTGAGGTTATGGGCATGGAAAGGGTTGTGGAGTACATGATAAAGATGCGCCAAAACCCCTCACATCGACTTCCTACAATTGCATGGGAAGCAAGCAAAAAAGTTCAAAAGACGCATAAAAGAAAGATTTTGAGCATGGGATGGATGCAAGACATAAAGAAGTGGTTTGGGAGATGGGATGCATTACACTTGCTACATGATGCTTCAATTGACTCTCAAGTGAATGAAGCTTTTCTACAACGCCAATGTATTACGGCTTGGGAGAAATCTGGTGGGTCACGCTTCATACATTACACCACCTATATTGCCCCCAACTACAAAACCATGTTCTTCCGCTGAGAGAGGAAACCGTACTCACACTTACATGCTTGAGCCTATTCCCTTGTCCGCGATACGCATTATCGTAGGAATTCGGCTTAGCTCCCATTTCCTTCGATGCGAGATAGGGCGTTGGGGCAATGGAGAAGAGTCAAATCGCTTGTGCACATTATGCTCTCTGCAAGTTCGAGAGTCCGAGTAACACACACTACTAGAGTGCTCAGCTTTTGATCACATCCGAACTTGCTTCTCTCACATTTTCAGCCATAACTTAGACCTACACACTTTCCTCTCCCAGCCAAAGTGTGGGCTCTCCATTGCGACTCTCATCACTACAATTTTGGAGCATCGAGAGTCACTCATCAGCCATACACATACTACATCACATGTAACTTTGGTCCCATAGGTCATATTTGACCTCCGAGGACGATAATAAAATCTATCTATCTCTCTCTCTCTCTCTCTCTCTCTCTCAGGAGAGAGAGAGAGAGCGGGCCCGAGTGCTAATGGGGAGATGTGTTCGAATTGGTGGTGCCCCACCAGTGGTTAAGCCTAGGTGTGGTGAATGTTAAAGAAATTTTTTCTTTCTCTTCGTAATATGCTCTCCCCTTTTTGGGGTTTGGTTCTCGCGGTCGCGGTTTCGAAAACTGGCCGTCATTAGCCCTCCCGTCTGGCTAGAGGCATTCATGCGTCTAGCCCTACCTCTGATTCTTTAGTCGTGGAGCTGGAGGGTTTCCCCTGTTCTAGAATATCTAGCATGAACTCTGGATCAAACCTAAGGAAATATCTTTTTAGTCTCCATCCATTGACTCTAGTCTTGTGAATTCTCCATCCGCTTCCATCAGCTTATAGCTGCTGTTGTCATAGCACCTTTTGACAATGAATGGTCCTTCCCATCGGGGTTGAAATTTCTTGTCCTTCCTGGTGTCCAATCTGTTGTTGTATCTCAATACTAACATACCTTTTTCCAGGCCCTTTTC
This sequence comes from Adiantum capillus-veneris, assembly GCF_014529385.1. NCBI lineage: Eukaryota > Viridiplantae > Streptophyta > Polypodiopsida > Polypodiales > Pteridaceae > Adiantum > Adiantum capillus-veneris. The sequence continues at coordinate 79,984,919 of NC_140950.1, forward strand.
CTTAAGCCCTTGATTGAAGGTGAGCCGGCGTCGCTCTGTCTGCGCTGTATAGTGACTGATTGCATCTTCCCTGTCTAGTTGGAGTCTTTCCAAATCCAAGATGTGGTTGCGAAGATTTACAATTGGGTGTTGTAATCGGCTAGCCATGACTCATAAGATGGCTATCTGTACCTCAATGGGCATAATTGCCTTCTTTCCGTAAACTAGATGGAAAGAGGTGAAGCCTAATGATGTTCGGAACATCGTTCAGTAGGCCCATAGAGCGGCCATGAGATGTTTTTCCCAGTCTCCTATGTGCTTATTCAGTTGTTTTGTGATGATTTTGCGGATCATTCCATTTACCCTTTCTACTAGGCCATTGCATGGTGGATACATTAGGAGATTTCGGAGGTGTTTTGGAGGGCCTTTTGGTAGAGAGAGGAAAATAAGCTCCTCCAATGAGAGAAGAGCCTACGTTACGTAGAAAAATAGATTGATATTAACAAAAATATAAAAGGTGTCCCTCTCCTCATTTAATAATCTAGTGGTCCTTGAAGACGAGCACTCTCTTTTATTTAATGCGAGCACCTTTTTCAAAAGGTAGATGCGGTGCATTTGATACGGGATACGTCATCACTAGAACTCAAAAAGTCACAAAACTATAAAGTGGTGGAAGATTTTGAAACTTTTGATACTGCCAATGCGTCCGGAACGCACATATCTCCTAGAAATGAATGTCCAATTGCCTCGCTTAGACATCCAAAGAGGCCAAAAATGTCAAACACCCCTAAAAGAACATTTTACTAACGGCGCGCGAGGGGGCATTCCAAAATTTTGGAATGCCTCCTCGCGCGCCATTAGTAAAAAGGCTCTTTTTCCCTCTTTTTAGGGAGCTTTTTGAGAGGAAAATGTCCAAAAACCTCTAAAAAGGGGCTTTTTGGAAAGATAAGTGTCCAAAAATCACTAAAAGGAGCTTTGTACTAACGGCGCGCGAGGGGGCATTCCAAAATTTTGGAATGCCTCCTCGCGCGCTGTTAGTAGAAGGCCCTTTTTTCCTCTTTTTAGGGAGCTTTTTGAGAGGGAAATGTCCCAAAACCTCTAAAAAGGGGCTTTTTGGAAAGATAAGTGTCCAAAAATCACTAAAAGGAGCTTTGTACTAATGGCGCGCGAGGGGGCATTCCAAAATTTTGGAATGCCTCCTCGCGCGCCGTTAGTAAAAAGACCCTTCTTTCTTTTTTTTAGGGAGTTTTTTGAGAGGAAAATGTTTAAAAACCTCTAAAAAGGGGCTTTTTGGAAAGATAAGTGTCCAAAAATCACTAAAAGAAGCTTTGTACTAACGGCGCGCATAGGGACATTCTAAAATTTTAGAATGCCTCCTCGCGCGCCTTAAGTAAAAAGCCCATTCTTGGGGGTTTTTTGACATTTTTTGCCTCTCCGGATGTCGGAATGAGACAAGTAGACATTCGTTTCTAAGGTATTTTGGCGTTCCGGATGCATTGGTGGTTTCAAAATCCTCAAAATCTATCACTATTTTACAGTTTGTGACTTTTCAACTTTCAGTGATGACGTAAGCTGCATTGAATGCGCCGCACCTGCCTCCTGAAAAAGACGCTCGCATTAAATAAAAAAGTGACCGTTTTCAAGGACGATTGGGAATATAAATCTACTTCTTAGAGTGTCTGGTTGTCCTTTTGGACGTACTCACAAGGTGCAAGTGCATTTTAAAAAAAGTTTCTAGAGAGAGAAATACAATTTCTTACAAGGCCCTCCAAATGACCTCCGAAATTTTCTAATGGTTTGGTGTGAAATGCCGGTGTGTAATGCTTAGCTTTTTCATCCGTTATCCCACCATATCGCCTCTGAATCTGGTCCCCTATTAGATATCATCTCAAGAGAAGTGCCAAAACGGCAACAAATGTGCTCAAATATAAACTTTGTTACCTCTTGGACTGTAATGCGGGTGGTGGCTGCGGCTTTTGCCCATCGGGTCATGTAGTTTACACCAACTAGAATGTACAGTTACGTGATTAGGCCCTTGGTAGAGGAACGAATGCATCTATCCCCCATTTCTCAAATCGACCATATGAGATGATAAGAGTCTGTGGCTCATAAGTTAGTGTGCGATCACTAGCCACTTGACAAGCCTTGCATGTTTTACACCCCCGGGGCGGTCACCTTTTAGAATGTGTATGCTATCACGTGAGTTAATCGGAGAGGATTATTAAAAGATCAAAATGTATACATACAGAGGGGGGTGGGGGTTTTTTAAATAGGCACGTATTGTAAATATAATATGTATATTGAGGTATTATTAATAACCTCTTGAACACACGTGATATAGGAAGCTTTTGATAAGTGACCGCCCCGGGTTTACACCAATGATTCACATCCCTGTTCAGACTAGGCCAAGAGTATCTTGCCAGTAGAATCTTCCTATTGGTGATATCTAAAGAAAAATGACCGTCGCAGATACCATCATGACAACTTGAAATTACTTCTGTGATCTCACTGGAGGTTGGTACTCACCTGAGAAATCTGATCCTTGTCCTTACAATACAAGTGGTCATTTATCGGGTAGTTTACAAGGCGGTATCTTGTAGCCTTATTTACCAATCACTGTTTCTAGCCCCTAGTGTACCCTTCTTGACATTCTCCTGTATTTAGAAAGATGATAATATCAGGCATCGCATCACTACCTTGAATGAGGGGTAGTTTTAGTTTGATTGCTCCTATGGGAACGTCTTGTATTCTTTCCTTGGCTAGAGCATCTACCTCCTGATTTTCTACCCTGAGGACATGAAATAACTGCACTACTTCAAGCTTCCTTAAAAGATCCTTAACTCGGCGTAGTTGACCAAGTAAAACCTAATTTTTACAAACCCAAGTTCTGCTTATCTGCTTTATCAAAAGTAAAGAATCGCCAAACACATTTAGGTACTAAATTCCTTGCAAAATACATTGTTCTAACCCAAGAATTAAAGCTGCATACTCTGCTTCGTTGTTGGAGTGGGAGTGTAATATCTACCTGATGGAGAATACCCTTTCCTATTGCTCATTGAAAATGACGATGCCACCTATAGACTGGTCCACTGTTCTCTTGTATGCTCCGTCAAAGAAAAGAGAGTGAGCTCTTTCTAGCTTAGGAATTTCTACCATTGGTGTCTCTTCTTTTGCTTTCGTGTTGACCTTCAGCTTCTTCTCATAGTGGCGATGAGTAAGAATACCCGCTAAACTAGCCTTCGTGGAGTTTTCTACTTGCATGGTGTGGTCAAACTCTTGTAATCTAACCAGCCATTTAGAGATCCTAGATGAGACATCTATGTGTCGCATTACATACGGAAAAACCTCCTCCATTGTCAGAATTACAAAAGGTCTAGGCAGTAGATATGAGCGAAACTTTGTGGTAGCAAAAATTAATGCGAGCACCATGTGTTCTACTGTGGTGAATCCCCGTTCTGATGGGGTAATGACACTACTAGAGGAGTAGATAGGACGCATGAAAGAAGTTTGGGGGTCCTTTTGCATTAGTACGGCTCTGAGTGTATTACTTCCTACACTGGGGTTCACATAAAATGGCTCGTCCCATCTCGGGGGTGAAATGGTGGGGAGCGTGGCTAGGATTTGCTTCACCTCGGCTCATTTTCTTTACTCCATGAGAAGACATCCCTCTGGGTGACTTGTTGTAGAGGGAGAACCACTTGAGATAGCAAATGGATGAACCTGCTTAATTATCTTACCTTCTAAAGGAAAGAAACCAACTGCTTAGGTGTGGTGGGTGATGACAAAGATACCAAAGCTTGTATCTTGCTAGGTCAGCCTCAATCCCTTTTGTTGAGATTACATGGCCAAGGAGAGTGACTTTGCTTTCACCAATGTGACACTTATCCACGTTGAGCTGGCCACCCAACGTTTGCAGCCTGGTCAGGCCATCATATACTTTGCTCAAATGGAGGGAACATGAACTATAGATGCAAAAATCATCTATGAAGACCCGTATTGACGTTCCAAAGTATGGTTGGAAGACAAAGGTCACATAACGCTGTAATGTGTCCGGAGCATTGGTGAGGCCAAAAGACATCAATCCATAAGCAAAGCATCTCCAAGGTGTTATGAAAGTTATCTTTTTATGGTCTTCTTCCACAATGCTAATCTGAAAGTATCCTCAGTAGCCATCACATACTATGTAGCGCTCATGACCTGCCACTTCATTGAGGATTTCATCTTGGAATGGGAGGGGAAAGTGATCCCTCTTTGTGGCTGCATTGAGAGGTTTATATTCCACACAAACTCTCCACTTGCCATTCTTTTTCGGTGCTACCACTACTGGAGAGACCCATTTTGAGTCTTCGACGGGGTAGATGAAACCTGCCTGTAGAAAATTCCTCACTTCTTTGAGTAGTGCCTCTTGTTGGATTACCCCAAGTATTTTGAGATTTTGCACTACAGGTTTACCTCCTTCCTTGATTTTTATGCGGTATTGTACTACTGTGATTCTTGTGATCTTATCATAACCATCAATGAAGAATGTAGTGAAGTTACCTAGCATGGAGACATATTCCTTCCTCTCTTCATCGGCTAATTCATTGGAGAGAATCCAATGTAACTTACTTGTATCCTCGAAGGATTGCGTACCTGATGGTCCTTCTTGGTTTATCAGTGGTGCTTCAGATTGTGTCAAACTTTTTGGGTCTTTAAGGATGACTCCTATCACTTGGATGCTACTGTCACTTTATTCAGTTGTTGTTGTCTCTTCTCCTGAGGTGGACGAATAGTCACTAGTGGACTCATCTTCTGAAGCCTCCACGATCATGTTGCATTGCTTCCCAGTCCTCATGTCGTAGAATATGGACTTCCCTTTAGCATCCCTCATTTGAATCATTCCGGTACTCCAGTCTTGCTTAGCTTCCATTGCCATGAGCTAGGGTCTCCTAGGAATGATAGAGTAGCCCTCTGTTTTGTGTGGCATGACAAAGATGTCTACCTCCACTTCTGTATTGAATGCCTTTACTTTGACCGCATTCACAATGCCTACGCATTTAACTCTTACGTTATTTTCCATTTTGGCTCGGCAGGGTGCCGGCCAAAATGGACAAAGATGTCTACCTCCACTTCTGTATTGAATGCCTTTACTTTGACCGCATTCACAATGCCTACACATTTAACTCTTACGTTATTTTCCATTTTGGCTCGGCAGGGTGCCGACCATTTTGGCTTGGCAAGGTGCCGGCCTACTCACCTCTAGGCCTAGATGGTGCATCATTTTTTCACTCATGACCCATATTTGCGCACCTCCATCTATGTAGACAAGTGAAGATCACCTCCAAGCAAGTCCAAAGATTTATTCCAGTCGAGTTACTCGAAGCACAAGGATTCTATGAGGGTAACTTTCAAATCTGGTTACCTAAGGTAGTAGCTTATCAAGGAATCACCCAGGAAAAGCAAGAAACATCAAGAAGTCAAGAGCAGCCACACACTACACCCAAGAGTACTACAACCTATAGATGGATCCCTCGTCAATTACTACAAGAGCAAGGCGTTTTTACAAAAGAAACAGCCATATTTGGAAGTTAGAGACAAGGTATCGTCAAGTCCAAGAAGAAACAAGGCAAGTGGCAAAGGACATCACACCAGGCCCAAGAACAATGTGGGTTCCAAAATCCGCGATTGAGGCTCAACAACAAGAAAGATACACAACTCCTTTACAGCCTCTTAACAACCAAAAGAAAGCAACGGTAAATGTGGAGGTCACAGTTTTGAAGAACACTATCTGGAAGAAGAAGACTTCATCAACCATTGCTTCAACATCAATACCTGTCTTATCAAGTGACCACAATTTTCTACCAAGGAATGAAGAGCAGATATATGCCAATGTATTGGACAACATGGCATCTCAAACAGAAACTAACAAGAAAGGCCTAAACATCAAAAGCATATGGAATTGGATTTCAGGCCGCGATCAGGTAAGTCCAAGTCTCCATTAAACTTACATGGCATAAGAGTCTAGAGTCGGGCAGCTAAGCCACTAAATGAGCAAAGTGTCAGACCCAAGCTTCAAGTTAATATTTTTCTGTGGTCTATGAGTCTAGCTAATAGGTATAAGCTCAAGCTAGAGAGTTGAGCATACATAAAGTCATGTCGCTCATGCTGGAAGAGGTGAGAATAAGAGTCAAAGTCCATATAATATATAAGGTGGAGAAGGCGGAGTAGTCCAAAACAAAAACACTCACACACTTGACACAGTGAGGAAGAGTGGAGAAACCTCGACAGCAAAAACCCTTCTTGTGAGTCGTGAAAGCTTTTGAAGCACTCATGCTATATGTTTTACTCGCTACACTAACTCCAGGAAGAACCCATCAATACTCTTCTCTCGCACCGCATCTTGTTTAACATGCATACCTCTGTGCAAGCATATAGATGTCCCATCATTGGACATATGCATTAGGTACTCTTTTTTATTCCACCCATGCACTTACACAAACAAATGACGATGACCAAGCGGAAACAGGTTTTATGAGCCTTTGCTCAACAAGAACGACTCTGACTTCAAGCTACTAACACTTATCCATGTATATCAAGCCCATACTAGTAGCCATATGGCCATATGTACTTTAACTCAATATAACTATATAACATCAGAACCTAAGTACATATAGCCTCGCATTTAATTATGACTAAAAAAAATTTTTCCCACTGGGTTTTTCCCTTTAGTCTTATCCAGGTATCTAAGACCTTCATTTTGTATATACACTACATTTTACTTTTACTCTTTTATTTTTTATAACAACAAAAACAAGAAGAACCACGATATCCCCACACTACTAATTGCAAATCTACTGACAAGTCAAAAGGGAGAGGCCAAATAACAGCTTGACAAAGCTTCAAGTCAACTTACAGGTACGACTTCCAGATAACAACCACAGGAAAAGCAAACTCGAGCTACAATGACAACGAACTGCTACACCAACAAGTCGATACAACCTCATGCAATTCAAGATACAAAAAACAATCGGAGGGGGAGAGTTCCAGGCTTCAGATACACTACAGGTACAACTTCAAGGTAGCTTTAATATCACGTAAAGAAACCAACTGCAGAAGAGGCTGCCACAACAACTTCAACCAACACCAAGACATCAAAAACTTGTCAAGGCCAACAAAGACATAGGGTCTTGTCGGGGACGACAAGAATTTGGAGGGGGAGAGTGTTGAAAGCAAACCCTTTCAACAACGTTTCCACAAAGATTCCATTAAGATTCCTCAAAGATTCCTCAAAGATTCTGTAAAGATTCCACATGAAGATGGTGATGAAGTAATGAAGATGAAGATGGATGCTGCAACATGAAGATACGAGTTCATGGACATCATCGAATATCCCGTTATTATTATTTTGAGCCATTACGGCCACTTTTGTAATGTTTACGGGAACCTCATATTTTAAATCGGCACTTGTATTTTGGCCACAGATGCTTGTATAATGAGTAAAGCCAACTCACTTTCTTGTAATTACGCTTTGTAGAAGCCTAGGGACAATTGAGGTCATTTGGCCGGACATTAGGTTTGAAGGCTTTGTATATAAGCTGAAACCTAAGGCTTTGTAACACATTACGTTATCTCAAATAATATACAGTCGTGGGTTCTGCAGCACACAGTAGTGAGCTTCACGCACACACACCATCGCGCACACTAATCACATTGCAGATATGAGAGAAGGAGCGTGTTAGCAGTGAGGAGCTCTCCGCGTCGACGCAAGCAATGCAAGCCAAGGACCACATCGCGAGCCCACCTGCTACGATCTATATTTGGTCGTAAGTACCTCAAACGACATCCGTTTTGAATGATCGAGTAGTCGTTAGAATCAGGGCGAGAAGCTCTTCGTGTTGATGCCTTTGTAGATCAGTTTCGGACACTTTGGAAATTGTTGTTTTGAGTCTATCGCCAAAGAGATTAGAGATCTTACAGTTATGGTTTTCAGGGTTTAGGTGTTTGGCCATATAGGATATGTCCTTGTGAGTCTTGCCCTCCGATTTCGAGTCATTCTGATATGATTTGAGACTGTTTTGAGCTTGTAGTGTTTCGTAGGATGCGTTGTCCATTTCTTTGCTTTATGGTAGTGCTATGGTAGGATTAGTGACTGTAGAGTGTTGTTCGTGTCTAGCTCAGGGTTGACAACCCAGAGATTGCCTCCATGCCCTAGTTGGGTCAGCTACATCCTCGGATTGACAGTTTGTTGGTCTGTGTTCTCGCTGTGCTCCATCGTCCGTCGCGGCGTACCCGCTAACATTGGCGTCGTTGCCGGGAACGAAGCGCCTAAACTAGCTTAGATCGCATTACTCGTGTTTGATAGTATAGCGTTTCTCTAGAGTTTTCTAGAGTGTTGTCACCATTTGCCTTCTTAGTGGGAAGTCAGAGAGCGGATCTCTTGAGTGAGGGATAGCTAGGGAGCTTGCGTCTCGCCGAGGTGGTCCACCATGAGGTTGAGGTATGGTTATATTATTTTGTTGTGTGTTTAGATTAGGTTTTATGGTTTGTGTGTTTGGTTGTGACTTATGGTTATGAAGAACTTGAAAAAAAAAAAAACGCAAAGAAAAACGCAAAAGGTAAGCAGGAGACTGCTTGCTTGCCAGAAAGCAAAAACAACCATTCAACCATCCAAAGTAGGACTTCAGGTAGTGTAGGACATCTGATGTTGATCTAGAGCAATTTTGACATGAAAATGTGCTTGAAAACACAAAAGGCGGAATTGTGTTGATTATGCTAAAAGTGCTCTAAAATGGTCGTTTGAAAGCCGATTTGAGTGCTTGTTTTTGCATCAGAGACCTTAAGGTAGGGGGAAAACACAGATTTGGTCCAATCCCAAAAAAAAAAAAACTCTAAAAAAACCAAAAAACAAAAAACTGAAACCAAATCTGCAATTTTCAAAAAAAAAAGTTTGACCTCAGGACCTTGTTTTGCATATGCTCTAGAGCTTGTATGTGAAATTTCAAAGCATTTGCATCAGTGCTTCTGCATCTGAGTGGGAATTTGCTTTTTCTGAGTGTAAGGAAGTGAACTGTGAAATGCTTGAATCCAAAGGAAAAGAATTCCAAATTGAATGAAACTTTGGGGATAGGCTTCTAAGGGCATTGGGAACCAAACTATCCAAAAACAGAAAAAAATCACTTCATAATGGCTCTCTGCTCAGTCTATCGCGATAGACTGATGAATTGGAGATAGACTCACAATCAGGCAAAACCCCTCATACCACAGGTAAAACACATCAATACAAGGTTGCTCCCAAAAATTGAGTGTACTTGGACACCTGCTTGACCACTAAACCTCAAGTCTGGTGTTTTGAGTCAGACTTCAGAGACAAATTGGATAAAGGGACTTGACCAAATTTCCAAACCTTGTGAAACTTGGTATACATGATCCACAGAGGGTAGGGAACACATCTGTGAAGAGCAAATTTGAAAAAAGTGTCATTTTAGCATACTTGGTGAGTCTATCGCGATAGACTAAGAACCCAATGATAGAAACCAAATTTTTCAAAAACCTATGTGGCATAGCTTGGAAAGGTGCTATCAAGGACACATAAAAATTTTGAAGTCATTTGGACATCAGAAAGTGGGTCTAAGACCATTTGAGAGAATTCACCTTGTAGAAAACACCAGATCTGGTCTAACTGACAAAGTAAAAGTCCAAACCACTTGAAAATTGGTAGGAGGACTAAGGAGAGGTGTTGGAACACAATGGTATAGTGAAAGTTCAAGTTTGACCTATAAAAGGGGTACTTGCTGAGTCTATCGCGATAGACTCAAAGAAGGGCCAAAGAAATTGAAATTTTCAAAACCCTCTGGAGCATAGCTTGTTTAGCCTCTCAGGAGGTTACACACAAAATTTAGTGGATTTGGGACATTGGGAAGTCATCCTAAGTCTATTTTCTAGTGATCAGATAGACTCAGAATTCTAGAGTTGGAGTTAGAGACCTAAGAAAAACTCCAAAACAAGTGAAAATTGGTGAGCAAGGTCTACAGACATTAGGCAAAATTTGGACTCACAAAGGGGCCCTTTAAGGAGTTTGACTCTACCTCTCTCTACCAAAACGGGCGCATGGATAAATTTTTGCAAATAAACTCCAAAGTTGGCGGAGGTTTGACAGTTAGAATGTTCTCTTCGAGCTCTATCTACTGATATATAGCACGCCATGAGATTCCTCATATTTTAGAAGATTCTTTTTCTGATTCACTTAGATTCCGACAGAGTTGTCACATCATAGGTGAATCAAAAAAAGAATCTTCTAAAATATGAGGAATCTCATGGCGTGCTATATATCAGTAGATAGAGCTTGAAGAGGACATTCTAACTGTCAAACCTCCGCCAACTTTGGAGTTTATTTGCAAAAATTTATCCATGCGCCCGTTTTGGTAGAGAGAGTTGAAGTCAAACTCCTTAAAGGGCCCCTTTGTGAGTCCAAATTTTGCCTAATGGCATAGGGAACACAGTGGTGAAGAGAAATCTGGAAAATTTTCATAACTGAAGAATCCGCTGAGTCTATCGCGATAGACTAAGGTTTTTGCACAAAAATTGAAAATTTTGAAAACTGACCTCAGGGCCTTGTTCTACACGTTGTTGTGAGCCTATGGTTAAAATTTGAGTAAATTTGGAGTATTGTAAGTGCATCTAAGAGGATTACTTCATAAGATCAGAAAAGAAACCATTGTTTGATGCAAGTTACAAAGGAAAAGTATTCCAAATTGGTTGAAACTTGGTGAGTAGTATCTCAATAGAAGGGGGAACTCAAATCTGTGAAAACAGTTGAAAAACTGTATCCCAGTAACACTCTGGTGAGTCTATCGCGATAGACTCAGAAATTCACTGTAGAAAAATCAAATTTCAAATCTGACTTCATATTTGGGTTCAGAAGGCCCATTATACCCTGTACACAATGTTTGAGTGCATTTGGACATATGCAAGGGGTACTTGGTGAGTCTATCGCGATAGACAACTAAGGAAAAAAATTTGAGAATTTTTTTGAAACCAAGTATACCACTGGGTTTATCATTGCCTAAGGAGTGCACACACCAATTTTGGGCTCAAACTGACCACTTGCAAAAACATCAGATAGAGCAACTTTCCAAATTACATCTCACTATTTTGGTCATAACTTTCACATACGGACTCCGTTTCCAAAACTTTTTTTGTCAAAACGTAGCTTGAGAGCAGCACTACTGATCTTAGAGTAAATTGACCGAAATGGTTTCCAACGGCATATATTTTGGTCACTTTTGAAAAAAATGTTGTTTAAGGCCTCAAAATACATCCGGAAGCCAGGGGTGTCTAAAACCGACAATTTGAGAGAATTGTGAGAAAACGCTCACGGTGTTGGGCGCATTTCTGACACCCCGTTTTTTGTAAATTTGTACATATGGACATGACGCCCGATGTCAAAAGGGCATGTGGGCTTTCTTTTTGTGGGTTTTTTAACTTGCTTTAGCAAGCACATGTACATGCACTGCAAGTCGCTAGTCTAGTGACAGCTGTCGAGCTCCTGTAAGTTCCCGTGAGTGAGTTTTTTAAAGTGAGCCTTGTATATAACTAAAACTCATGTACAAACTAAAAAAGTTCATCCAAACATCAGAAATTTGCAGGTTTTAGCTCGTTCGGTCTCCTTGGTGCTCTTGGATGCAGTTTTTTGCCCCGACTAGCCTTCTCTACTTGTAGTCGTGCTCGGACATCTCTCTGTTTGCGTCAATTTCTGTCATAGGGGCGTATGAAATCAATTTTATTCATCTTCAGATTTCTCTCCAGTCATTTCTCAAGCTTTCTCTCAAGCTTTAAAGTGCCCCAATTGGAGTTGTGATCATCAGGTTACGACTAGTTCTCTGCAGGGTTATGGCTATGGTAGCCTAGTGGCAAATTGTGTGTAGACAGATTCGGAGGGCATGTATCTATGAATTGTGGAATTGATGTTGAAGTTGTGGGTTTGTGATTTTTGATTGTGAAAGGAGAGGATCTTGTCTTCATATGCATCGGTCGGCGTGTGGTGTAAATCCATGCTTTAGCAGGGTTTTGCTCCTATGTGACATAGTCTCTTGGGTGGGCGACGGCTAGTAAATTCCCAAGGGTCTACTCCTATTGGACTTGTGGTGTTTCAAAAGTATTTTGCGAGGCTTTTTTTGTATTTTAGGTCTCTTTCAACGCTCTTGGGTGACATCACTATAGAGGTGTTTTAGTTTGCTTGTTTCCCAACAGTGTTTTGGTGCCTGCCACCGAGGAATCGCTTCAAGCTACCTTCAGTTTACAGGTTTTGAAGACATGGCGTTTAATTTTCCGGAGTTAAGTGGGAAATCAAATGAAAGTTCCAAAGCTTTCATTGAGAGAATGGAGTTTGCTTGCCTTCTTGCTGACAAGCAAGACCCAGCGTTGGTGCTACGAATCTTCTACTTCTGTTTGAAGGGAGATGCTAGGGAATGGTTGGAAGGCTACGAAAAGGATCTACAATCAGCCCAACCTACTCAAGTTATGACTTATGAAATGGTAAGGAATGCTTTTCTTACACACTTTCAACAGGTGGAAGACCCACAAAAGGTATGGCAGTCTATTCAAGGCTTAGTACAAGATGAATGCCAAACCATAGAAGACTTTGTCAAGGCATTCAATGCGTTATGGGCAAAGTGGTGTACATCTTTGGGGGCTGAAATTCCTCCAGCCATGTTGAAGAAGAACAGGTTTCTGGCAAGCTTGAGGAGTAACCTACGCTTGAAGGTAGATCTTAAGCAGCCAAGGACCTTTGAGAGGCAGTTGAAATTGCAAAGAATAAAGAGTGGAAAGCAGAGCGTCTTCATCAACTTGGAATCAATGTCGAGTCAAAGCTTGAAGTGAAAGTGGTAGAGCAACCAAGGGTCCTCATCAGGGAGCCAAGTTATGATCAACAAGCTTCTCATGATGTGAATGCCTTTCGCAAGGAGATGCAAGAGGTTGTAGGTCGTATGAAGAATCTTAGTGTGCATATGATGGGAGGTGGAAGAGGTCAGAGTTATGGATATGGACATGGTTATGGAAGCAATGAGGGTTATACAGGTGGTAGAGGAAGAGGCATGGCTGGAAGAGGGGATATGTTTCAATGCTACAATTGTGGTGAATGGGGTCATAAAAGCCCTCAATGTGACAAGCCAAAGAGAATGGGTGGCCACATGTTTCCTCTTCCTCCACAAATTCCTTCTCGAGCTCAAGATTATGGTATTGAGATTAAAGGGGAAGCAGGACCAAGTGGATTGACAGCAGAAGAGAAGGGCAAAACAAAAGTGGTAAGCATAATCCGTTTGGAGAAGAAAGAGGATGATATGGGAGCTATGTTCATGCCTGTAGGTAAGAGGGTTACAAGAGATCATGACATGAGTGATGCAAGTCCCAGCCATAAAAGAGGGAAACAGGTTGAAACAGGTACAGGTAAAGAGAAGAAGAACAGAAATCCCAGGAAACATTACAATGCATCCGACTTTCCTTTGGGAGAAGGGCAACCAAATTATAGTTTAAGGGCTGATTTGGTGGGTAGAAAGGCTGATGTTACCTTTGGGCAACTCATGGAGATGTGTCCCAAGTTAAAGAGGCAATGGAAGCACGTAGCCAATCCCATCAAGAAGGAGCCTACAAGGGGGTCAGTGAGAGTCCTATCTTTGAATGAGCTACCTGATATATGCCCTACTATGGATGCATGGCATAAGAGGAAGTTCATTGGAGAGGCTTATATTGATGGAGGTGCACAAGTATGTGTTATTACTCAAGCTTGTGTATCAAAGTTGGGAGTCAACATGGTGAAGAATTCAGGTTTTCGCATAAATCTTGCCAACCAATCAAGGGCGAGGTGCTTGGGATTTGTAAAGGACGTGGAGGTGGATGTATTTGATGTTAAAGTGCTGCTCAATTTCCATGTTATGCCCACGGGTATTGGTGCTTTCCCTCTCATCCTTGGAAGACCATGGTTACAGGCAACCAAAGCTATACAGGATTGGGGACATGGTACCATCACTCTCTACAATAGAAGGGATGATAAGAAGAGGTTTGACATGGCTAGAAATCAATCTTTGGATGCTGATTTTGATGAGAAAAGTGATGAAGAAGAGTCCTCAAGTGAAGAAGAAGACAATGAGGATGAGGGCAGTGAAGTGGAAGATAGCAGCGATAGTGATCTAGATGTTTCCTCCTTGTTTCTTGAAGAAGAAACAAAGATTTCTTGGCATTATGGAGAATGAGGATATCTCTGGTCCTTATGAGCAAATTGAAGAGCTGATGCAACCCAAAGTTCAACCTAATGTCAAACAGGAGCTGATACAAGGTATGTTGTCTCCCAACTTGACTAGTCATGAGAGGAGTGAGCACCTACATATGATACAACAATTTCCCCATTTATTCATCACTTATTATGAGTAAATTAGAGTCTTTAAGGGAGAGTAAATCCACATTCCAATCAAGGAAGGAGCTCAGCCCGTACGCCAAAAGCTAAGGAGAATGGGACAGATACAACTTAATGCTTTAAAGGAAGAGGTAGACAAGCTTCTTGAAGCAGGTTTCATATGTCTTGTGAGCACTGCAGAATGGGTGAGTCCTGTTGTTGTCACACCCAAGAAGGATGGAAAGTGGAGGATATGTGTTGATTTTAAGCCTCTAAACGCATCCATGAAGAGGAATCCATACCCTCTTCCTTTCATAGATGACATACTTGATTCTATTGCAGGGCATGAGAGGTATAGCGTATGTGATGGATTCTCTGGATATTTTCAGCTCACCTTGGCTTTGGAAGATCGAAAGAAGACCACATTTATCATGCCATGGGGATGATTTTGTTATTGTGTACTTCCTTTTGGTCTTATGAATGGCTGTGCGTGGTATCAAAAGCGCGTCAACAAGGTGTTCTCTCCCTTTCTTGGCAAGTTTGTGAAGGATCTTATTGATGACTTTTGTGTTTATAGCTCTAGAAAGGATCATTGTGCAAATCTTGGGATGGCGTTGAAGCAATATGATGAAAGTGGACGTCAACTCAACCCAAAGAAATGTCATCTTGCTCAACCAAGAGTGAATTTTTGGGGCATATGATCTCAGAGAATGGGATTGAAGCGGATCCTGACAAAGTGAAGGCTTTGGTGCTCCTCCCATCACCTAAAGATACAAAGAAACATTCTACTTTTATTCAAAAGGTGAAGTATATGGCAAGGTTCATTCCTTTGTCCTCTCAACTTCTTTATCCTCTACAACAAGTAGCAAGGTTGGATCCTCTACAATGGACAAATGAATGTGAAGAGTTTTTTCAAGGTATCAAAGAGGTTCTTGGTTCTCTTCCTGCTATGCAAGCTCCTAATTGGGATAAGGAGTTTTATGTGAATCCATCAGTAGGTGAGGATGCTATTGGAGCTATGCTTCTTCAACGAGGTAACAATTCCCACTACATGAAGCCTATCTATTGTGCTAGCAGGGTGAATCTAGAGGTGGAGAGAGGCTATACTGAGGTGGAGCTTATTATGGTAAGCATGATTTATGCATGTAGAAGCTTTAGGCACTACCTTCTCCATAAACCATTCACATTCCTCACTAGCTACACTCTTCTACCTCAATTGGTGAATAGCCCTACTTTGTCAAAGAGTCTCATGAAGTGGATTGTGGAGCTACATGAATTCCAATTCTCTTTTCTTGTTGAAGAGAGTACAAGGGCTACATTGGCTGATTTGCTTACCTAAAAGGAAAGCCCTCTTCTTCTTAAAGAGGATGCATTGAGAAAGCAACACATGGAAGCTCCTGACATAGACAATGCCTATCTATTGTTTTTTGATGGCTCTTACAGGAAAGCCCATGGTGAAGCTTCTGGAGGTGTGGTAGTTTATGATCCTCAAGGTGCTTTAGTAACTAAAAGGAGTTTGAAGCTTACCGCACAAAGCAACAATGAAGCTGAGTATGCTACTTTGGAGAAAGGTCTCAACCTTTGCCTTGAGCTTGGCATCCGTCGTGTGAGGGTAAGAGGTGATGCTCTTTTGGTGGTGAAGAAAGTACTTGGGGTGTGGAAAAGTAAGAATCCAAGGCTGAAAAATATGTGTCTTCAAGTGAAGAATCTGCTTAAGCATCTTGAAGCTTGGAGTTTAAGGCATGTGGACAGGTCTCAAAATGAAGAAGCACATGGTGCAGCGCAAGCTTCAATTGGGCAATTGTATGTGATAAGGGATGATTCTCCTCTTTATTTGGGAAGGGAAGCTTTAGAGAAGGAGGAAGAGTTGCTACAAACAGGCATGCTTCCATCAGAGTTGGAAAAGCCAAAAAAGTACGCCTTCCTACGTCATGCCAAAAGGTATGTGCTACTTGGTGATGCCTTGTATATGAAGGGGGTTGATCTTGTGATGACAAAAGTGCCTTGGAAAGAGGAAATTTACAAAATTTTAGAGGAGAATCATGAGGGTTCTTGTGGTGGTCACTTTGCTGCAAAGATCACTTTGCATAAAGTCTTGCAGGAGGGTTATGTGTGGCCAAGTGTTCAACGTGATGTTCATCATTGGTGCAAGTCTTGTAAAGAGTTTCAAAGCATGGCAAATAGGGTTCTCAAATCAGAAATTAGAGGCACCATTGTGGCTTATGATGTGTTTGAGAAGTGGGGTGTTGATGCAATAGGTCCTCTACCTATGACAGCTAGAGGCAAATGTTACATACTTACTGCTGTTGACTATCTATCCAGGTGGGCCGAAGCCAAAGCTGTTAAGCACATCATGAGTAAAGATGTTTCCTTATTTATATATGAAGATTTTTGATACAAATTTGGCATTCCATTGGAGTTAATTTTTGACAAGGGTCCAGGTTTCAGGGGAGAGTTGGTGGATTATCTATGTGAAAAGCTTCATGTGCATCGCAGGTTTACTACTCCATATTATCCCCAATGCAATGGCATGAATGAAAGGTTTAATGGAGAGCTCATAAGGATGCTTACAAAGATGACAAGAAACAATGTGAAGACTTGGGATTTAGAGCTACCTTGTGCTCTATGGGCTTATAGGACTGCCATCAAATCAGGTACTGGTTTTTCTCCCTTCCATCTAGTTTTTGGTAAAGAGGCTTTACTTCCTATTGAGGTGGAGATACCATCCTTGAAGATGATGCTAAAACTTGAAGAAGAGCCCAAGGATGCATTCAAGGAAAGACTTTTATATTTGCAATGTATACAATTGGATAGGGTGTTAGCTTTTGAGCATTATGAGCAGGTCTTGAAGAAGAATCAAGCAAAGGCAAATGAGAAGGTAAAGAACAAGGACATCAAGAAGGGTGACATGGTGCTTCGTTACAATAGTAAGCTTGATAGAACTTTTCAAAAGACATTTCAAATCAAGTGGCAAGGTCCTTTCTTGGTCTTAAACAGGTTTGCAAATGGCACATATCAGCTTGCTGACTTGGATGTTACCCCACATAAAGCACGTGTGAATGGCTACAGGTTGAAGAAATATATTGCAAGCTTGATGAATATGATTGAGGATGAGCCTTATTTTGAAGAATTTTTTGATCATGTGGTTAATGATGAAGATGAGGTGAAGACTCCCTCATGTGGTCTACAAGATCTCTTTTGTGGTGCTGATCATGAATGATCTAGCAGGTTGGGGTGTGGCAAACTATGTTGGGCGCATTTCTGACACCCCGTTTTTTGTAAATTTGTACATATGGACATGACGCCCGATGTCAAAAGGGCGTGTGGGCTTTCTTTTTGTGGGTTTTTTAGCTTTCTTTAGAAAGCACATGTACATGCACTACAAGTCGCTAGTCTAGTGACAGCTGTCGGGCTACTGTAAGTGCCCGTGACTGAGTTTTTTGAAGTGAGCCTTGTATATAACTAAAACTCATGTACAAACTAAAAACGTTCATCCAAACATCAGAAATTTGCAGGTTTTAGCTCGTTCTCTCTCCTTGGTGCTCTTGGATGCATTTTTTTACCCCGACTAGCCTTCTCTACGTGTAGTCGTGCTGGGACAGCTCTCTGTTCGCGTCAATTTTTCTCATGGGGGCGTATGGAATCAATTTTAGTCATCTTAAGCTTTCTCTCCAGTCATTTTTCAAGCTTTAAAGTGCCCCAATTGGAGTTGTGCTCATCAGGTTACGACTAGTTCTCTGCAGGGTTATGGCTATGGCATCCTAGTGGCAAATTGTGTGTAGACAAATTCGGAGGGCATGTATCTATGAATTGTGGAATTGATGTTGAAGTTGTGGGTTTGTGATGTTTGATTGTGAAAGGAGAGGATCTTGTCTTCATATGCATTGGTCGGCGTGTGCTGTAAATCCATGCTTTGGCAGGGTTTTGCTCCTATGTGACATAGTCTCTTGGGTGAGCGACGACTAGTAAATTCCCAAGGGTCTACTCCTATTGGACTTGTGGTGTTTCAAAAGGATTTTGCGAGGCTTTTGGTGTCCTGTAGTTCTCTTTCAACGCTCTTGGGTGACATCACTATAGAGGTGTTTCAGTTTGCTTGTTTCCCAACAACGGTTTTGGACATAGTTTTGGATTTTCCCTGACCAAAACACTTGAACACACTGAGAGAGGTATTACTACAGAAAGCTAGAGATGTTAAGCCTAGAATTCATGTCTACATCAGACTCAGACTCAGCTTATACAAGCACATGGATTGCAGGGATCGATGAGCACCCACCCAGAATAGATCTTCCAAACCTACAGTACATAAAGACCAATTTTGTGGAGAGAGTTTGGACGTATAACCATGA
The DNA here is from genome assembly GCF_014529385.1 of Adiantum capillus-veneris. NCBI lineage: Eukaryota > Viridiplantae > Streptophyta > Polypodiopsida > Polypodiales > Pteridaceae > Adiantum > Adiantum capillus-veneris. The sequence goes on from NC_140950.1 coordinate 80,003,612, forward strand.
AAGTGAGGGACTATATAGGTATATTACTTGAAATAAATTCAACCTTTACAGTTGCTTAGAGCCTTACCCAGAAGAGCTAATAGAATACAAGCCCTTATATGTCTATACATACGAGGTCGGCCGACAATGGACATCTTTATTTGTTGACAAGTATGGACGAGAATATAGAGCTGTAGAAAGCACAAATCTGCAAACCAAATTAGAGATGAGTGGATATTTGGTCAATGAAGGACCTCAGATACATCCACCAAACAGAGGAACCTCTAAGAGAATTCCAAAGACGAAACCACCACCTGGATTTCCTCCTAGAGCGATAACGAGAGATGAGACGATACCAGAGAGGAGTATGGTTCCATACTTTGCACCCCAAAGTATAAGACCATCTCAGCTAATAAAATGGGTAAATATAAAGTACAATGGCATAGGAGACCCATACGCCCATGTCTCGGCTTTCAAGCAAGTCCTACGAGAAGAACGAGTAGAGGACTTCCACACGCAGTATGAGGGTTTTGGACTTACATTGGAGGACAATGCACAAGCATGGTTTGAACTATTGAACCGGAGAGAGTTCACAACCATTGAGAAAATGTTGGATGAATTTGTTCAAGAATTCACCAAGAGGGGCATAAAAAATAACACCCTTCCTAAGATTCAGGAATTTAAACAAGGGGAAACAGAAACATTGCGACATGCAATACTGCGTTTCAAGCAATATGTTTCTAGATGTCGTACCCAAGAGCTACCCACGCCAGAACTTCAGATCCTATGCTTCATCAGAGGACTTAGGAATGAGAATCTCCAAAAGGACCTATACGTGAAAAGATACCAAACCTTGGAAGAGGTCACCAAAGTGGCAGTTGACCTAGTTGACAATTTTGAATTCTATGAAGATGGTTAGAAGAAGATGAATGATGCGAGTGAGAAAAAGAAAACCGCTGATCTTGAGGATCAAAGAGGGAATCTAGGACAAAACCAAGTAAATGTTGAGGAGCAAATCATAGAGAATGTGATGCAACGCATCAACCACTCTGACAGAGTACCAGCCTATAGAATTCCTCAACGACGAAGGTGCATGACATGTGGAGGGGACCAACCGACGCAACATTGTCCTGACTATAGACCTAAGACTCCACCAGGGTTTGAGCATGTTATGTCTCAACCGCCTAGATATCATCCTGTAGTGGAACAAGTGTTCTTAAGTGAAAGACCCATACCTGCTAGAAATGCATGTGTGAGTCATGAGCTTCAAACAGAAAGATATGTGGTAGATGAGAGGACACTTCAACGTCAATATCAAGTATTGCCACAACAACCAATACATCTATGTGACATATGTGGTAGTAGTGATCACTTCATTAAAGATTGTCCACACCATGATATCATGATAAATGTATATTGTAATGAGTGTGCAGCCACACATATGATTTTGGATTGTCGTAAGAATCCAAGAAAGAAAGGTAAAATGCAACCACATGTTACCTTTCCTTCTACCAGCAAATCAGAGAAAGAACGAGCCGCAATAAAAGGGGAGACGACAACAACAACAGAGCAAGAAATCATTGCAAAAGAGCAGGTGCATAAACAACGAGAAGATGGAAGTAATCAAGTTGCTCCAGTAAACGTTGTCACAAGAGCACAAGCAAAAGTGCAAGAGCAGAAGCCTATAGATGGAGAGACTAGTAAGAGTTCCAAAAGCCGTAGAAACTCTAGACGAGCAAGAAGGACTAGAATGAAAGCGAGACTAGAAAGGGAAAAAGGGGAAGAAAAGGCTATTACAGCTGAGTTGGAAACAACTCAAGAGCAACAGACACAGCAAAGGGAATTTGAAACCCTTAAACCAGCTGAAGCACCCAAGAGTGCTAGTTCAGGAGGATCTGTCCTAGTGGACAAAGTGAATGAGCCTTTAGACGCGATTTTACAGGCTTATGAGGCTAGATTGGCAAATAGACAGACCTTAGAACAAAGATGGATGACTTATCCTTATCTCGAACTAGAGAAGCAGAGGCTAGAAATGTGTAAGCAGCTCATTGAAACTGCTCAAGCATTGCTAGAACCACCTCCACCAGAATTGAAGGATAGGATAGTCACCCCAGTGCACAAAGATGAGATCATTAAAGTAGACGAATTGCCTAGAGAAGAAGTGGATCATAGGGAAGAACCACTGCCAAGGTTGCAAGACTCGAGGGTAGTCCAAAATACAATAGATGAATGAATGAGGGATTTCCCACCTTATGTTCCTATAGTTGAGGAGCAGTGGCAAGAGGAGTTATGGAAGGCTGTTCGAGATGCCCAAAAAAGAGAAGAGGATGATGGACCAGCACCATTCCATGAAATCACATTAGATAGACCACAAATGAGTGTTGATGTGAGGTCATATCATGGTGACGTAGGATCGATAGCCTATGAAGACAGTAGACCTGGATCGTTAAGAAATTTGCCACAGTACATGGGAGATTTTGAGGCAAAGTCTGAGATTGTTAGAGTTCCATCACAAAGGCTAGGAGGGACAAAAGAATTGGACACAAAAAAATTGACTGACTTGCTATCCACGCCAGTGAAGTGCACAATTACGTTGGCAGAACTTTTGAAAATCACGCCAAGTATGTAGACGGATATAGAAAAATGCTTGGAAAAAATTGGGATCAAAAGCCCGTTAAGGTTCCTGGAAAAAGAGATAGAGGAGATCGAGAATCCTAGATCAAATGTAAGACCGGTACCTCTTAACAAAGTAGGAGAGTACTGTGAGGGAGAAGATGGTAATGTCACTTTGCCTGTCGAGTACAATGGGATTGAAACGAAAGCTATACTTGACAGCAGAGCAAGAATTTCCATAGCAACAAAACGAATATGGGAGAAATGGGGTAGGCCCGCCTTTAGAACAACCAGAATAAAATTAAAGTTAGCAGATGGGCATGTGGAAAGACCCATGGGATTGCTAGAAGCAATAGTGGTGTCTTCTTGTGGTATAGAGTATGCGCATACTTTTGCCATAGTTGACTTTGGCAAGAAAAATAACTATGAAATCATCCTTGGAAGACCATTCATGAGGCAACTCAAGATGGTACAAGATTGGGGTTATGATTATCTATACTTGAGACATGATGAAACCACAACACGTGTAAATATGAGAAATCATAGTTACCAAGATGTAACTAGAACGCCCATGGAAGATTTTGATTCTGCAACACAAAGTGGATCAAGAGACCATCCGTGGATGGGCAAAAAGAAAGAAATCTAGATGTGCAGAGCATCGGAGTGTAGTGACTTTGGGAGAAATGAGAATTCCTTAGAGAGGGTCTTAGAAGATGATGCTTACATAAGAGAACCTTTTCCGGAAGAGGTGTTAGAACCGCTAGAGTGGACTCAGATATTGGCTACTTTGGATGTCTGTGTTAATGAGACCACACCAACAAAATTTTGCGATGAGAATGGATATGACATAGTCCCCTACTACATGCTAAGGGTTATGGGTGGTGAGACAGATGACGAATCTGAGTATGAGTTCGAAACAGGGTTATCAGCTATGGGGATAACACAAAACCAGATACCTAGCCCAAATAATGGTCATATAAGAAATAGGTGCTCTTTGCGATCAATGTGCAATAACACACTTGATTACAAACTGTCCAACTCGAATGCATAGTACAAAGGAGGAGCCGCAAGTCAACAAAGCAAAGTTGCAGGAAGAAGGGCTAAGATCCAAAGAAGATGCTTCAGGTCCAGCGTCTACAAACGAGCAATATGAAGACTTGGAATCAATCAAAGAAGAGGTGCAGCAAGTGACAGGAAGTTCAGACACTATTGGTGACATTTCAACAGCTGAAGTCGAGGAAGAAGAGCCTATGACTCTACAGGAACCAAATGTTGATTTTGTCTCTCCAAAAGACATATCAGAGGAAATGGTGATCAAGCAAGAGCTAGAACACACAGATGAACTCAGAAGTGTGAACAATGAAGAAGAAGATGACAAGGAGTCCAAGCCAAAGATTGCTCAAGTCACTCAAGAGAACACAGGCAATCTAGTACCAAAGAAAATCAACATTTTGCTAAGTGCACAAGACGGAGTCAAGATGAATTTTATGGCAAAAATTGATACAAATTCCACGACTAATGTCATGTCATATGGCATGTGGTTACTTCTAGGTAAGCCAAAGCTTTATGATATTCAGATAAAGGTAAATCTCTCATCTGAAGTAGATGTTATAAGTATGGGGATTGCAGAAGCTACTCTCCAACTACACTTGCAGAATGTCAAAGAAAAATTCTTGGTGGTAGATTCTTAACAAATAGGAACACACTTGATTTTGTCCATGCCATGGGCAAAAGTCTTTGAAAACGAGCCTGAATCTTCAACAATGGTCATCACGACAAGCTATCAAGTGGCAACAGAGGTCAAGCCTACAACAGTTCAAAGATTCTTGGCTATTAAAAAAGGCAAAGCTAAAATAAGCCCACATTCTCTAGCCCATCCAATGCAAGTGCAAGACAAAGCCTCTACATCAAAAGCCAAACCATCAACAAAACAATGGAAACCCGAGCAAAAAATCTATCAACCAAAGTTTCCATCACTCGAAAGTCTCCAAAGGAAGTCAAAACAGGTCAACCAAGTGCTAGTATCCAAGGCACAAATTAAAGTTAATGATCCAATTTGGATACAATCACAGGAACAACCTCAACAAGCAAAGGTAACAGGATGGGTCACATCAAGCGCGTCAATTATTGCACAAGGCTACAAGAAGGGAAATTCAGATGTTTGGGTCAACAAGCCCAAGATGACAGCCTGTCGATATCCATCCCATGACAACCACTCAGTCAGGAATCAACAAAGCCGTCAACGTCAATCACATAACTCAACCAAGAGAAAGGACAGGTACAAAAAGCAAAAGAGAAGGTCTTCCACTGGACAAACCATACGACAAGTCTGGGTAATGAAATTAGAATTCTACCAGACTACCCAACAAATTCAAGTGAAGATCACCTCCAAGCAAGTCCAAAGATTCATTCCAGTCGAGTTACTCGAAGCACAAGGATTCTATAAGGGTAACTTTCAAATCTGGTTACCTAAGGTAGTAGCTTATCAAGGAATCACCGAGGGAAAGCAAGAAACATCAAGAAATCAAGAGCAGCCACACGCTACACCCAAGAGTACTACAACCTATAGATGGATCCCTCGTCAATTACTACAAGAGCAAGGCTTTTACAAAAGCAACAGCCATATTTAGAAGTTAAAGACAAGGTACCATCAAGTCCAAGAAGAAACAAGGCAAGTGGCAAAGGACATCACACCAGGCCCAAGAACAATGTGGGTTCCAAAATCTGCGATTGAGGCTCAACAACAAGAAACATACACAACTCCTTTACAGCCTCTTAACAACCAAAAGAAAGCAACGGTAAATGCGGAGGTCACAGTTTTGAAGAACACTATCTGGAAGAAGAAGACTTCATCAACCATTGTTGTGAGTAGTGAAAGCTTTTGAAGCACTCATGCTATATGTTTTACTCGCTACACTAACTCCATAAAGAACCCATCAATACTCTTCTCTCGCACCGCATCTTGTTTAACATGCATAACTATGTGCAAGCATATAGATGTCCCATCATTGGACATATGCATTAGACACTCCTTTTTATTCCACCCATGCACTTACACAAAAAAATGACGATGACCAAGCGGAAATAGGTTTTATGAGCCTTTGCTCAACAAAAACGACTCTGACTTCAAGCTACTAACACTTATCCATGTATATCAAGCCTATACTAGTAGCCATATGGCCATATGTACTTTAACTCAGCATAACTATTGATAGCCGTTTTTTCGGCTCTCTGTAATTGCCATAGTGAGTTATCTCACCCTATAAAATCACTCAAACACTGTGGTTACCCTCACCCTTTCACTGTATATAGGCGCGTGTGAGTTAGGGGATTTTTCCCATATCTCCTTACTCAAATAAAAAACCCTCAATTAGCTAGTCATTGGGCTAGTTGAGCCAAAAGAATAAAAAATATAAAAAATATAAGTATATTATGGCCCATGCGTATGTAAATATTTCTTGGTATATAGGGCCTAAATAAAAGATTTTTTCATAATTATTTTGGTATTTATTTAAATATTTCTACCTAGGTGTGTGCTATTTATGCTCTTTACATTGCCTCACCATTACCACAATTTTTCTTACCATTTTTCATACTCTTTAATCCATATAGAAATATTTTCATGTAAGCTTCTCTCATATTTGGTGTAGCTCCACCCCAACAAAAATCCAAAAAAAAACTAGTTTTATTTATGTGTATATTTTTTCACTATTGTGATTTTTCCCTTCCTACATCTATTTTGTTTTTTTTCTAAAAAATTAGAACACCAAAATTATTTATCTTTTTATGGTAGCCTCATAATGAGAGAGATTTCTTTTGACCCCTTTGAATTTTTTCCACTTATATTATTTATATTTGACATGTACATATTTTTTAGACCCCTCAATATTTGATTTTCTTAGTTGTACTATTCACTTATATCATGATCTCAACAATATCTTCAATTATAGACCTACCAAATAAGGTCAAGGGTAGGTGGCATGCAAACATGCACTATGGAGGGCTCACTCTTGGAGGTATTCAAAAGAATCATCCAAAGAAGGACCCCACAAGGATCTTGTGCAGTGGAAAAAAACAGTCGGTTTTGCTGAATTTTTAAAGTTCACTTGCTCTCCGAATTTGAAAAGGTGATACAAACAAAATTTGTAGCTCCTGGGCTGAACTTTTGCCTCAAATTCTTTCATTTTGTTTTTATCTACGAGCTGTGAGCTATGGTTTTATTAGTGGACCCCAGTTTTCCCATGCTATGCAGCCACACTCTCTCTTCCACTTTATCATTTTCCTCTTTCACACACACTTCTCCACTCATCATCCCCACCTCTCTCACCACTCCTCTCTGCACCCTACTCACCTTCTCCTAAACCTTGAGGAATAAGAGAAACCATGGTGAACTCATACCTCCCACACACAATTCCATTCCAAAATTGACCACCTAGTCTCATTTTTCCTCCTCCAAATGACCCATATCTATAAAAAAAACCACAAAATTCAGCCTCTTTTCTTAAAAGACAGCATCATGGTGGTTGATTACTCAGCATCAATTACCTTGTCTCTCAAGCAAGGTCAAGAGTGGAGAAAAAATGTACCGTCAAAGTTAGTGGACCGTCAACAAGTGTCAAAATTGGCCCTACTCAAGACACTTGGGGCATCAACCTTGTAAGAAATACACCTTTTCTTACCTCTTAAGAGTTTTTCTTCCTTATTTGTATCCTACATGGATACTCCCATTGTAAATATCCAATTCCATTTGTAAATTAATACTAACTCTACTAACACTAACCCACTATGAAAAGTCCTATCACCTCCATTTCTCTCCTCTCTCTTTCCCCACCAACTTCTTGATAATTTCAAGCAAAAGAAATTAGATAAATTGCTGAAAATCTAACCCAACCATGGTTAGAGGAGTAACCGTAGCCTTCAAAATTGCTATAAATGGAGGGTGTAGCTAGCACAAAAAGGGGGGAGAAGAAAGAGCACTATGCTATAGCTTGAGAAGCCAAGCTCAACCTCTTGAGAAGGAGCCCTTGAGTGGAATCTCATTCGCATTAGGCATATGTATGTGTTGTATTAGGGGTGATTAGCAAGGGAACTCTATGCCATTGTAAGAGAGAGGGATCATTAAATTGAGAGTAGGAAATCTATCATTTCTCCTACTAGTGTAAGCTCAGCATCTGCTGAATCAAGGAGGGTGAATTTGGACTAAGCATGGATACCTTGTCTCCCTTCCAACGTGAAGTCATGGACAATAATGATGTGTAAGTGTCTTGGTGTTTTATTTACGTTCTTGATAGCTTGTCTCCGGGTATTGTTATCAATTTAGCCATAAATCCCACATGCTGTAAGAGGGCGACAGGGTGGAGAGGACTCCCCTCGCCTTAAGACAGTGATTGGGGTGGCTTTTTCCTTGTGATGTGTTGTGGTGTAATTTACTCAGGCTATGTTGAACAACTACTAATCACTTTGATTGGTCATGACAGATTTGTAAAGAGGCATTAGTGCAACAAGCACCCCCTTCCCCCTTATCTCTCTTTCTTACATATATATATTTATGTTTGCTTGATCTTTAACGATACACTTCAAAGCAGCCCGAGCACCATCTCTCTCTCTCTCTCTCTCTCTCTCTCTCTCTCTCTCTCTCTCTCTCTCGTGTTTTAGTGTGTGAGAGTGTTCCATTGGTGTTAGGGTTAGTGTAAACTCCTTGCTTGTTTGTGGGTTGCTCTAACGATTCTCCTCTTTTGCGTCCTAGTTCGCTCTTAAACTAGGTGGTGCCCCTTGTGTAGTTGGGATTTGGCTGTGGGTTTGTTGTTTTGGTTTGTGTTGTGTTGTGCTCCAGCCCATTTGACCAGCATGGGAGCCTTGAAGGGTGTCTAGAGGTTGCTCTTCTTGTTGCCCGCCCCGGACCGCCTCACATTGGTGCCCCCACTGAGGACAGGCTTGTGTATGTTTTGTGAAGGCTCAACCTTTAGCATAATCAAGTAGCTTGCATGAATCACGAGAATTTGTATGATCCCTTCATTCCCATTGCAAGGCAAAAGGTACACATAATTATTAGTACTAAGTTGCAATTTCAGCGAGTAATTCGTAGAATTTTAGGTCCTCTTAGGTTGGTAGAGATAAACGCATCAGTAAATCCTTTTATTTTGCCTCTCATTAGGTACGACCTTAGTTTGGACGTCTAAATTTTTGTTTTGTTTTAAGAATTAGGTCATGCATAGACCATGGATAATGGCCCAGGAATACAGGTTTTTCCCTTTCATTTCACTCCACACATTAGAGTAAACATTGCAATTAGTAGAAAAATCCATTTTCAACAACGTATGGTATTCATGTTTGGTGCCCAAAGAGTAGGAGAAATTCTCGCGTCACCAAACCCTGTCATTCTACCTCTTATTGATTATCACGGGTCATTTGATGTGAATATTTTTATTTTGTTGTAGAATAGATTGCAATTTAGAAAATATTATTGTGTAAATCTTTTAAAGAAAGAAAAAACAAAAACGCGTCACTTTGAAATCAATTCAATGGAGAGCCAACGCCAAATGTCTGGATATCCTGTTTTCTTTGGAGAGCCTGGAGAGGATGCAGAATTATTTCTAGCGAATTTCAAGATGTCTTGCCGTATCAAGAGGATAGTAACTGATCAAGAACGTGTAGAAATGTTTGAGGTGGTCCTTAGGAAAGATGCTAGCACTTAGTTTGACTCTTTGCCTGAGGAAGTTAAAGGGAACTACACGGAAGTTTTGAATCGTTTCAAGAAATACTTCTTTGATCCCCAAAACACTCAGAAATTATGGCAAGACATTGTTTCTCATAAGCAAAAAGACTTAGATGACTACTACTTGTACAAGCAAGATTTTCTACGTCTTTGGGCTCTATGGATACGAAATGTTCCTAACCAAGGTAAAAGTTGAGGCGGGTGCACCTGCTACTTTTGATGCAGCTGAAACTAGGGCTGCTGAGAAGTATAGGAAACTCAAGTGCTTAAGGGGAGAGGTTCCAATAGAAGGTCTTAGACCCAAAGGTAAGTCACAAGCATCAACATCTAGGGAGCTTCCTGAGGTAACGGCTGAAGTGATTGAGAAGTTAAATGAATCTTTAAGCAGCCTGTCAATTCACCTTGCACAAGCTGTAGGTCCAAAGGGACAAGCAAAGAAGTCAGAAGAGAGAGAGCTACGAACTAGGAGAGTCTTGCAATGTTGGAATTGCGGAGAGTCTGGACATGGGATGTATAATTGTCCTTGGCCCCGTAGAGAGCCAGGGAGACCTAACTTGAATTACCCAGTGATGAATGCAAGAGAAGGATCTGGTCAACAACCAAGGCTTCTACAAAGGCCAAATGGACCAAGACCACCTCCACAAGGGGTAGAAGGAGTTCCCCCTTTGCCAGATCCAAATGTGCATGTGGTAGAGGTGACAAATTCAAATGAGGTTGACATGGAAGCCAATGGCATTAAGCGTGGCCGAGGGAAAGGTAAGGAGAAAGAAGGAGTTACATCACAAAGTGACCATGGACGAGAAAAGAAGGCAAAGGAGACCAAGGAAGCTAAGAGGACTCGACGTCATATCAACCTCCAAGACTTTCCTCTTGGACATGGAATGGCTCCATACAACCTCTTGGAAGACATGAGAGGTAAGGGTCCTGATATCTCATGGCCTCAATTTCTTGCATTATGTCCATAAGTTAGGAGGGATTTAACAAGGGCAGTTAGCACTAGGAGAAAGGTAAAAGAGAGTGTGCCTGTTGTAAAAATTGCACAAGCTGAAATGAATGAGGACATTACACATGTGCTAGATTGTTACATAAAAGGGAGATTGGTTAGGAAAGGTCTAGTGGATGGGGGTGCACAAATTTGCATCATGACAGAGGGACTCATGCAAAAACTAGGCATGCACATCCATGAGACACCTGAAATTAAGGTCAAGATGGCAAACAATAGCAAGGCTAGGTGCGTAAACATTTGTAAAAATGTTTTTGTGGAGGCCTTTGGCATTAAGAAGGCAGTGGATTTCTATGTCATGTCTACCAAAGGAAATGGTTACCCATTTATCCTAGGAAGACCATGGCTAATGAAAATGCGAGCTTTGCAGGATTGAGAGAGTGGAAAGCTAATTTGCAGAAACGACAATCATAAGAAGGTTGTCTTTGACATGAAGGAGCAACGCCAAGAGGAGCTCCATGAAGAATCATCTTAAAGTGAGACGGAAGAAGGTTGGACCGATAGCACTTTAGAAGAAGAAAGTAGCGGCAGCATTACTAAAGAGGAGTCTTCCATCGAAGTCATGGGGGTAAGGTTTAAGCCAAGCAACCAAGAGACCTCTTGTCAAGGTTTGGAGGAGGTAGGTTCCCAAGAGAACCAAAAAGTGGAAGATGAAAGAATGCTAGAAGGTATGCTATCTACAACACTTACAAAGGATGAAAGAGAGGAGTTCAAATGTGTGCTAAGGAAATTTCCTAGGTTTTTTGCTAAAGACTACACCAATGTGCGTGGAGTAGATGCTGTTCAACACAAAATTGAGTTGAAGCCAGAGGCCACAACTAAGGCTCAAAAGCTACGAAGGCCAGGTGTCATCAAGGAGCAGGCTTTACTCAAGGAGGTAAGAAAGCTTCTAGCAGCAGGGTTCATTTATCCAGTGGAAAATTCAGAGTGGGTCTCTCCTGTTGTCCTCACTCCTAAGAAGAACGGCAAGTGGAGGGTGTGTGTGGATTACCGTCCCCTCAATGAGGCAACAAAGAGAGATCACTTTCCCCTCCCATTCCAGGATGAGATACTAAATGAGGTAGCTGGTCATGAGAAGTACACTGTGTGCGATGGTTACTCAGGTTACTTTCAAATAGGGATTGCACTGGAGGATCAATTGAAAACAACCTTTATCACTCCTTGGGGTTGTTATGCTTTTAGAGTCATGCCATTTGGTCTGACAAATGCTCCTGCAACATTCCAACGTTTCATGAATATGGTGTTTCAAGCATTCTTTGGAAAGTCAATTAGGGTGTTCATTGATGATTTCTGCATGTATAGCTCAAAATCATTGCATCTACAAAGGGTAGAAGAAGGTTTAAAGAAGCTCTACGACATGGGAGGTCAACTCAACCCCGACAAGTGCCACATAGGTGAGGAGGAAGTGATCTTGCTCGGTCACAAGGTTTCCTATAAAGGCATTGCGGTGGATCCTTCAAAGACAAAGGCTTCTATTAAGCTCCCATCACCGAAGAGTCTTAAGGAGGTCATCTCTTTCATTCAGAAGGTGAAGTATATGTCACGCTTCATTCACTTAGCCTCGGAGTTGCTTCATCCTTTGCAAAAGTTGACACAACAAGTAGAATTTGCATGGTCTGATGAGCTTGAAGAGTATTTTTGTAACATTAAAGTCATTATGTCAGAGCTACCAACACTCATGCCTCCTTGTTGGGAGTAGAAATTCTCTGTTAGCTCTAGTGTTGGAAAGGAAACAATTGGTGCTGTGTTGCTACAACAAGATCCCCGCAGTACAAGGATGCGACACATCTACTTTGCTAGAAGGGTCATGAATGCTTTGGAGAGAGACTACATAGAAGCAGAACTCATGATGCTTTCTCTCATGTTTGCGGTGAGAAAGTTTAGATCCTACCTGCTACCAAAACCTTTTGTAATTCTCACTGCAGAAAATTTGTTCCCTTGGGTGTCATCTCAAATGAATCTTAGTACTAGGATCTCAAAGTGGATTATGGAGTTGCAAGAGTTCCAATACTCTTTCAAGGTAGAAGATAGTGTGCGTGCACAATTGGCAGGGATTCTCACTTATAGGGTACATGAGAAGGAAATTACGGTGCCTCAAGTAAAGACCCCACCATTGCCACCACCAAAAAGTATTCCCAATGATTTTACCCTGTTCTTTGATGGAGCTTTTCGACGAGCCACAGGGAAAGCAGGGGGAGGGCTAGTGTTGCTCAACCCAAGTGGAGAGGTGGTCATGAAAGAGAAGGTCAATATACCAGGTTTAACTAGCAACAATGAAGCAAAATACGACACACTACTTCATGGTTTGAAGATGTGCATTGGCCAAGGAATAAAACGTCTCATGGTAAAGGGAGATTCACTTCTCATTGTTAAACAGATTTTAGGCATTTGGGCATGCAAGAATGAAAGCTTAAAGACAAAATTTCATGCCATTCGTAAGATGTTTAATCAGTTTGAAGAAGTGCAACTATATCATATTCCGAGGAAACAAAATGAAGATGCTGATTTACTTGCACAACAAGCAGTTACATGTGTTGAGAGAGAAGTGCAGGTCATCATGGTGGTAGCAGCTGTCAAGCAGCCGAGATACCAGGGATTGGAGTCATTGGCTCCCATTATTGGCTACATTTTGGAGGGTGAGTTTCCACAAGACTTCACGAAGGCTCAGACGAGGAGACTCATGAAGAAGGCAAGCATGTATCTCTTCCTAGAAGGCTCCCTCTATCAAAGAGGGAAGGATAAAGTGTGCAGAAGAGTACCAACTATCGAGGAAATTCCAGCCATTCTAAAAGGTTTGCATGAAGAGTCATGTGGTGGTCATTTTTCCCAAGAATTAACTGTGAAGAAGATTTTGCTTGCGGGGTATGTTTGGCCAAGTCTACATGTGGATGTCCAACATTGGTGTAAAAGTTGTCACAATTGTCAGGTAAATGGGAATAGAAGATTGATTTATGGTCCAAGGCAAATCGTGCTTGCAAATGGACCCTTTAAAAAGTGGGGCATTGATGCTATGGGTCCTCTGCCTAGGACAAAAAATGGTAAACTCTACATTCTAGTGGCTATAGACTATACGACTAGGTGGGTGGAAGAACAAAGTGCGGCAAAGGTAAATGAGAGGACAGTGAGCAAATTCGTCTACACTAACATTTGTTGTAGATTTGGCACACCTATGGAGATTGTTTCTGATAATGGTCTAGGGTCTAGAAAGGGATTGCTCACAGAAGTCTGTGAAGAACTTCGCATTCTACATCGTCACAGTACACCCTACTATCCCGAGTCAAATGGTTTGGTAGAAAAAGCTAATGGTGTCATTGCAGGCATCATTAGAAAGATGGTGAAAAACAAGACAAAGTTGTGGGATGACTTCTTGGATGGTGCCTTGTGGGGGTATCGAACCACATATAGGGAATCCACGGAGTTCACACCATTTCACTTGGTCTATGGTCAAGAGGCTTTACAGCCAATTGACCTAAACATTCCAACAATGCGACTTCATGGCAAATCAGCACAAGATGATCAAGAAGCATGGATGGATCGACTTCTTACCTTAGCTGAGCTTGAGTGGAAAAGAGAACCAGCATATGAGTGCTATAAGAGGAAAGCCACACAAGCGAAAGAAACGCACGACAAGAAACTGAAGGACAAAGGCATCAATGAAGGAGATCTTGTGCTAAGGTATGACAATCGACTCGATAATCGTTTTGATGCCAAATTTGAAAGAAGATGGCAGGGGCCATACATAGTCAAGAAGGCTTTCAATTCAAGTTACTATCAACTTATGGACTTGAATGGGAAAGAGCACTCCATGAAGGTCAATGGCTATCGCTTGAAGCCTTACTTGAGTCGCCTTCTACCAAATGATCTACCAGAGCAAAAGGCAACTATCCCATGTAAGTATTGTTCCATGAAGCATGAGTGTAACAAAAACCAAAATTCCAAGGGGCCAAACAATGAAGATCTTGTCAAGGACTCTGAAGCACTCTCATTTTTCCTCCTCCAAATGACCCATATCTATCAAAAAAACAACAAAATTCAGCCTCTTCTCTTAAAAGACAGCATCATGGTGGTTGATTACTCAGCTTCAATTACCTTGTCTCTCAAGCAAGGTCAAAAGTGGAGAAAAGATGTACCGTGAAAGTTAGTGGACCGTCAACAAGCGTCAAAATTGGCCCTACTCAAGACACTTGGGGAATCAACCTTGTAAGAAATACACCTTTTCTTACCTCTTAAGAGTTTTTCTTCGTTATTTGTATCCTACATGGATACTCCCATTGTAAATATCCAATTCCATTTGTAAATTAATACTAACTCTACTAACACTAACCCACTATGAAAAGTCCTATCACCTCCATTTCTCTCCTCTCTCTTTCCCCACCAACTTCTTGATAATTTCAAGCAAAAGAAATTAGATAAATTGCTGAAAATCTAACCCAACCATGGTTAGAGGAGTAACCGTAGCCTTCAAAATTGCTATAAATGGAGGGTGTAGCTAGCACAAAAAGGGGGGAGAAGAAAGAGCACTATGCTATAGCTTGAGAAGCCAAGCTCAACCTCTTGAGAAGGAGCCCTTGAGTGGAATCTCATTGGCATTAGGCATATGTATGTGTTGTATTAGAGGTGATTAGCAAGGGAACTCTATGCCATTGTAAGAGAGAGGGATCATTAAATTGAGAGTAGGAAATCTATCATTTCTCCTACTAGTGTAAGCCCAGCATTTGCTGAATCAAGGAGGGTGAATTTGGACTAAGCATGGATACCTTGTCTCCCTTCCAACGTGAAGTCATGGACAATAATGATGTGTAAGTGTCTTGGTCTTTTATTTACGTTCTTGATAGCTTGTCTCCGGGTATTGTTAGCAATTTAGCCATAAATCCCACATGCTGTAAGAGGGCGACAGGGTGGAGAGGACTCCCCTCGCCTTAAGACAGTGATTGGGGTGGCTTTTTTCTTGTGATGTGTTGTGGTGTAATTTACTCAGGCTATGTTGAACAACTACTAATCTCACTTTGATTGGTCATGACAGATTTGTAAAGAGGCATTAGTGCAACAAGCACCCCCTTCCCCCTTATCTCTCTTTCTTACATATATATATTTATATTTGCTTGATCTTTAACGATACACTTCAAAGCAGCCCGAGCACCATCTCTCTCTCTCTCTCTCTCTCGTGTTTTAGTGTGTGAGAGTGTTCCATTGGTGTTAGGGTTAGTGTAAATTCCTTGCTTGTTTGTGGGTTGCTCTAACGATTCTCCTCTTATGCGTTCTAGTTCGCTCTTAAACTAGGTGGTGCCCCTTGTGTAGTTGGGATTTGCTGTGGGTTTGTTGTTTTGGTTTGTGTTGTGTTGTGCCCCAGTCCCATTGAGTAGCACGGGAGCCTTGAAGGGTGTCTAGAGGTTGCTCTTCTTGTTGCCCGCCCCGGACCGCCTCAAATTGGTGCCCCCATTGAGGACAGGCTTGTGTATGTTTTTTGAAGGCTCAACCTTTAGCATAATCAAGTAGCTTGCATGAATCACGAGAATTTGTATGATCCCAACATTCCCATTGCAAGGCAAAAGGTACACATAATTGTTAGTACTAAGTTGCAATTTCAGCGAGTAATTCGTAGAATTTTAGGTCCTCTTAGGTTGGTAGAGATAAACGCATCAGTAAATCCTTTTATTTTGCCTCTCATTAGCTACGAACTTAGTTTGGACGTCTATATTTTTGTTTTGTTCTAAGAATTAGGTCATGCATAGACCATGGATAATGGCCCACGAATACAGGTTTTTCCCTTTCATTTCACTCCACACATTAGAGTAAACATTGCAATTAGTAGAAAAATCCATTTTCAACAACGTATGGTATTCATGTTTGGTGCCCAAAGAGTAGGAGAAATTCTCGCGTCACCAAACCCTGTCATTCTACCTCTTATTGATTATCACAGGTCATTTGACGTGAATATTTTTATTTTGTTGTAGAATGGATTGCAATTTAGAAAATATTATTGTGTAAATCTTTTAAAGAAAGAAAAAACAAAAACGCGTCACTTTGAAATCAATTCAATGGAGAGCCAATGCCAAATGTCTGGATATCCTCTTTTCTTTGGAGAGCCTGGAGAGGATGCAGAATTATTTCTAGCGAATTTCAAGATGTCTTGCCGTATCAAGAGGATAGTGACTGATCAAGAACGTGTAGAAATGTTTGAGGTGGTCCTTAGGAAAGATGCTAGCACTTGGTTTGACTCTTTGCCTGAGGAAGTTAAAGGGAATTACACGGAAGTTTTGAATTGTTTCAAGAAATACTTCTTTGATCCCCAAAACACTCAGAAATTATGGCAAGACATTGTTTCTCATAAGCAAAAAGACTTAGATGACTACTACTTGTACAAGCAAGATTTCCTACGTCTTTGGGCTCTATGGATACGAAATGTTGCTAACCCTAGTGATGGTGGAGAATTTTTAAAGAAGGAGAGGTTCATAGCGGGACTCTTTCCTGACCTTAAGGTAAAAGTTGAGGCGGGTGCACCTGCTACTTTTGATGCAGCTGAAACTAGGGCTGCTGAGAAGTATAGGAAACTCAAGTGCTTAAGGGGAGAGGTTCCAATAGAAGGTCTTAGACCCAAAGGTAAGTCACAATCATCAACATCTAGGGAGCTTCCTGAGGTAACGGCTGAAGTGATTGAGAAGTGAAATGAATCTTTAAGCAGCCGGTCAATTCACCTTGCACAAGCTGTAGGTCCAAAGGGACAAGCAAAGAAGTCAGAAGAGAGAGAGCTACGAACTAGGAGAGTCTTGCAATGTTGGAATTGCGGAGAGTCTGGACATGGGATGTATAATTGTCCTTGGCCCCGTGGAGAGCCAGGGAGACCTAACTTGAATTACCCAGTGATGAATGCAAGAGAAGGATCTGGTCAACAACCAAGGCTTCTACAAAGGCCAAATGGACCAAGACCACCTCCACAAGGGGTAGAAGGAGTTCCCCCTTTGCCAGATCCAAATGTGCATGTGGTAGAGGTGAAAAATTCAAATGAGGTTGACATGGAAGCCAATGGCATTAAGTGTGGCCGAGGGAAAGGTAAGGAGAAAGAAGGAGTTACATCACAAAGTGACCATGGACGAGAAAAGAAGGCAAAGGAGACCAAGGAAGCTAAGAGGACTCGACGTCGTATCAACCTCCAAGACTTTCCTCTTGGACATGGAATGTCTCCATACAACCTTTTGGAAGACATGAGAGGTAAGGGTCCTGATATCTCATGGCCTCAATTTCTAGCATTATGTCCACAAGCTAGGAGGGATTTAACAAGGGCAGTTAGCACTAGGAGAAAGGTAAAAGAGAGTGTGCCTGTTGTAAAAATTGCACAACCTGAAATGAATGAGGACATTACACCTGTGCTAGATTGTTACATAGAAGGGAGATTGGTTAGGAAAGGTCTAGTGGATGGGGGTGCACAAATTTGCATCATGACAGAGGGACTCATGCAAAAACTAGGCATGCACATCCATGAGACACCTGAAATTAAGGTCAAGATGGCAAACAATAGCAAGGCTAGGTGCGTTGGCATTTGTAAAAATGTTTTTGTGGAGGCCTTTGGCATTAAGAAGGCAATGGATTTCTATGTCATGTCTACCAAAGGAAATGGTTACCCATTTATCATAGGGAGACCATGGCTAATGAAAATGCGAGCTTTGCAGGATTGGGAGAGTGGAAAGCTAATTTGCAGGAACGACAATCATAAGAAGGTTGTCTTTGACATGAAGGAGCAACGCCAAGAGGAGCTCCATGAAGAATCATCTCAAAGTGAGACGGACGCAGGTTGGACCGATAGCACTTCAGAAGAAGTAAGTAGCGGCAGCATTACTGAAGAGGAGTCTTCCATCGAAGTCATGGGGGTAAGGTTTAAGCCAAGCAAATAAGAGACCTCTTGTCAAGGTTTGGAGGAGGTAGGTTCCCAAGAGAACCAAAAAGTGGAAGATGAAAGAATGCTAGAAGGTATGCTATTGATAGCCGTTTTTTCGGCTCTTTGTAATTGCCACAGTGAGTTACCTCACCCTACCAAAATCACTCAAACACTGTGGCTATCCCTACCATTTCACTGTACATAGGCGTGCGTGAGTCACGGGACTTTTCCCATATCTTCTTAAAAACCCTCAGCTAGCTAGTCACTGGGCTAGGTGAGCCAAAAAAAATAAAAATAATAAAAAAATAAAAGTATATTATGGCCTCTTTGTGTGTAAATATTTCATTGTATATATGGCCTAAATATAGTGATTTTTAATAATTATTTTGGTATTTTATTTAAATATTTCTACTTAGGTGTGTGTTTTATTAAACCTATGTACACCTTCTTTCATCCTCTTACACCATAATTATATATTTTTTTGCCAATATGTACATACTCTAACCTCATATTTTTCCTTTATACAAATCACTCCCACATTTTCACCCTCACCCTCGTGAAAACAAAAAATTGATTTCTACTCATTGGTTACTTTTATTATATTATTTACTTGCATACCTTTTCCTCTTTCACCCAAAATAATTCAAGGAGGGACCATATCATATGATTCCAATATCTTTCCATATCCATAACTCCTCCATATTTTTATTATTATTTTTACTCATTATTCTAACACCATGTGCTCATTGAGCTAAAGTCCATGAATAGTCCATACACTAGTCCCACCATGTATATATTTCTTATTTCACCAATAATCCTCCTCCATGCATGGGTCAAGGGCAACTTGAATGCTTTGTATTATAATATGACAAAGGAGGGGCTCACTCTTGCATGCATTGTACAAATTCAACAAAGGAGGGGACCACTAAAAGACTTTTGCAGGCATAAAAAACAGGCTTTTTGGTGAGAATTTTGGCACCTATCTCCACTCCGAATTTGGAGCGGTGGTCAAAAGAGAAAATGTAGCCCACGCTCTGAATAATCACCCCAAAGTTTTTCATGATTTTTGGAGCTACCAACTGTGAGCTATGATTTTTTTAGTGGACCCTACTTTTCCCATGCTATGCAGCCACACTCTCTCTTCCACTTTATCATTTTCCTCTTTCACACACACTTCTCCACTCATCATCCCCATCTCTCTCACCACTCCTCTCTGCACACTACTCACCTTCTCCTCAACCTTGAAGAATAAGAGAAACCATGGTGAACTCATACCTCCCACACACAATTCCATTCCAAAATTGACCACCTAGTCTCATTTTTCCTCCTCCAAATTACCCACATCTATCAAAAAACCCCAAAATTCAGCCTCTTCTCTTAAAAGACAGCATCATGGTGGTTGATTACTCAGCTTCAATTACCTTGTCTCTCAAGGAAGGTCAAGAGTGGAGAAAAAATGTACCGTCAAAGCTAGTGGACCGTCAACAAGCGTCAAAATTGGCCCTACTCAAGACACTTGGAGCATCAACCTGTAAGAAATCCACCTTTTCTTACCTCTTAAGAGTTTTTCTTTCTTATTTGTATCCTACATGGATACTCCCATTGTAAATATTCAATTCCATTTGTAAATTAATAATAACTCTACTAACACTAACCCACTATGAAAAGTCCTATCACCTCCATTTCTCTCCTCTCTCTTTCCCCACCAACTTCTTGATAATTCCAAGCAAAAGAAATTAGATAAATTGCTGAAAATCTAACCCAACCATGGTTAGAGGAGTAACCGTAGCCTTCAAAATTGCTATAAAAGGAGGGTGTAGCTAGCATAAGGAGGGGGGGAGCCATAAGCAAGAGCACTATGCTATAGCTTGAGAAGCCAAGCTCAACCTCTCTAGAAGGAGCTCTTGAGTAGTAGCTCATTGTCTTATGCATGTGCATGTGTTGTAATAGGGGATTAGCAACGGAAATCTATGCCATTGTAAGAGAGAGAGTGATCATTCAATTGAGAGTAGGAAATCTATCATTTCTCCTACTAGTGTAAGCCCAACATTCGCTGAATCAAGGAGGGTGGATTTGGACTAAGCTTGGATACTTTGTCTCCCTTCCAACGTGAAGTAATGGACAACAATGATGCGTAAGTGTCTTGGTGTTTTTTTTTGTTAAGTTCTTGATAGCTTGTCTCTGGTGTTGTCATCAATCTAGCCATAAATCCCACATACTGTAAGAGGGCGACAGGGTGGAGAGGACTCCCTGGCCTTAAGACAGTGATTGGGGTGGCTTTTCTTGTGATGTGTTGTGGTGAAATTTACGCAAGCTATGTTGAACAAGTACTAATCTCACTTTGATTTGTCATGATAGATTTGTAAGAAGGTATTAATGCAACAAGCACCCCCTCCCCCTTTCTCTCTCTTTCTTAAATATATAGTTGTGTTTGCTTGATCATTGCCGATACGTTTCAAAGCAGCCCGAGCACTATCTCTCTCTCTCTCGTGTTTTAGTGTGTGAGAGTATTCCATTGGTGTTAGGGTTAGTGTAAATTCCTTGCTTGTTTGTGGGTTGCTCTAACGATTCTCCTCTTTTGCGTCCCAGTTCGCTCTTAAACTAGGTGGTGCCCCTTGTGTAGTTGGGATTTGGCGGTGGGTTTGTTGTTTTGGTTTGTGTTGTGTTGTGCCCCAGCCCCATTGAGCAGCACGGGAGCCTTGAAGGGTGTCTAGAGGCCACTCTTCTTGTTGCCCGCCCTGGACCGCCTCAAATTGGTGCCCCCACTGAGGAACGGCTTGTGTATTTTTGTGTAGAATCAACCTTTAGCATAGTCAAGTAGTTTGCATGAATCACGAAGCTTTGTATGATCCCTTCATTCCCATTGCACGGCAAAAGGTACACATAATTTTTAGTACTAAGTTGCAATTTCAACGTGTCATTCGTAGAATTTTAGGTCCTCTTAGGTTGGCCGAGATAAACGCTTCAGTAAATCCTTTTATTTTGCCTCTCATTAGGTACGACCTTAGTTTGGACGTCTATATTTTTGTTTTGTTTTAAGCATTAGGATATGCATAGGCCATGGATAATGGCCCAGGAATAGAGGTTTTTCCCTTTCATTTTACTCCACACATTAGAATAAACGTTGCAATTAGTAGAAAGATCCATTTTCAACAACGAATGGTGTTCATGTTTGGTGCCCAAAGAGTAGGAGAAATTCTTGCATCACCAAACCCTGTCATTCTACCTCTCATCAACTACCACACTTCCTTTGATGTACATGTGTTCATTTTATTTTAAAATGAAATGCAGCCCGGCAAAGTAGTGTGTATGTTTGTTTTTTCTTTGTCCAAGTTGTTACAAGAAACAAAAAAACGATCATTTATTCTAACTGGGAATGTGTGTGTAGTGAAAGTTCAATCCTTAGAGATCTAGCTCTATTACCAATTGAGTTGCAGGAGCAAGTAGTAAGGCGTCTCCCTCATAACAAGAGGGTGGTGAAGTTAAGACGGAAGGTCCTACGCGTGGATTCCATTTTCCTCTTGTTGTTGGGCACTAAGGAAGACCGCGCATTCATCCAACTAGTGTGTGCCCTAAGATTGGTAAATAGAGTGAAATTTGGCGTTTGGCGAGTGCATTTCACCATTGAGGAAGACTCTTCAGGAAACTTGCGGCCAGAGTTCATGCTTCATAGACTCACATTTGGTGAATTTTTCCCTCATTTGCGTCTTATTAATAGTCTTCCTTTCGCTTTCAACAAAGGAGATAGGGAGCTATTCAGAGCTTGTCTTAATAAAGAGAGCATAGAGAAGATTGCAAATTTGTATAAATTCTCATCCTTCTCTACTTTCTATGACACTTTGTTCATAGAGACATTGTAAATCTCTTTATGCTTTTGAATGATTTAACCATAATCCTAAGGAGTTTTTGTCCAGGAATTTTGTAGCACAAGTGGAGTCTTTAAATCTTGCAAACTTGATCGGACTTGATGAGGATGTTCTTTATGAAATTGTGAGAAGGTTGCCTCACTCCGACTGTGTGGAACTCGAAGGAAAGGAGCTCCTAGTCAATTGCTACTTTCTCACGGCCTTCGACGAGCATGAAGATCTAGTTTTTATACAAACCGCTTGTGCATTGGGAATTGTAGAGCAAGTGCAATTTATCACTTGGGACGTGGTTGCTCTTTTGGATCCAAAAATGAAGTTCTAGAGATTTCTGTTTATCGCCTTAGCTTTGAAGAATTTCAACCCTTCTTAGAGCTCATCAATAGTCTACCCTTTTGTTTTGATCAAACAAATCGAGACCTTATTGAAGCTTGGATAGCTGAAGAAGAAAACCTAGAGTGGTATTTTCTCACTTCTTCATTTGCAGGCGAGTGGTTCTAGATCTCTATTGTATCCCTTATTGTAACTCGTGTTGTAATCTTTCATAATAATGGAGAGCCAACGCCAAATGTCTGGATATCCTCTTTTCTTTGGAGAGCCTGGAGAGGATGCAGAATTATTTTTAGCAAATTTCAAGATGTCTTGCCGTATCAAGAGGATAGTAACCGATCAAGAACGTGTAGAAATGTTTGAGGTGGTCCTTAGGAAAGATGCTAGTACTTGGTTTGACTCTTTGCCTGAGAAGGTTAAGGGGAATTACATAGAAGTTTTGAATCGTTTTAAGAGATACTTCTTTGATCCCCAAAACACTCAAAAACTATGGCAAGACATTGTTTCTCATAAGCAAAAAGACTTAGATGACTACTACTTGTACAAGCAAGAGTTTCTACGTCTTTGGGCTCTATGGATACGAAATGTTGCTAACCCTGGTGATGGTGCAGAATTTTTAAAGAAGGAGAGGTTCATAGCCGGACTCTTTCTTGACCTTAAGGTAAAAGTTGAGGCGGGTGCACCTGCTACTTTTGATGCAGCTGAAACTAGGGCTGCTGAGAAGTATAGGAAACTCAAGTGCTTAAGGGGAGAGGTTCCAATAGAAGGTCTTAGACCCAAAGGTGAGTCACAAGCATCAATATCGAGGGAGCTTCCTGAGGTAACGGCGAAAGTAATTGAGAAGCTAAACGAATCTTTAAGCAGCCTGTCAATTCACCTTGCACAAGCTGTAGGTCCAAAGGGACAAGCAAAGAAGTCTGAAGAGCGAGATCCACGACCTAGGAGAGTCTTGCAATGTTGGAATTGCGGAGAGTCTGGACATGGGATGTATAATTGTCCTTGGCCCGTGGGGAGCGAGGGAGGCCTAACTTGAATTACCCAGTGATGAATGCAGGTGAAGGAACTGGTCAACAACCAAGGCTTCTACAAAGGCCAAATGGACCAAGACCACCTCCACAAGGGGGTAGAAGGAGTTCCACCTTTGCCAGATCCAAATGTGCATGTGGTAGAGGTGACAAATTCAAATGAGGTTGACATGGAGCCAATGGAATTAAGCGTGGCCGAGGAAAAGGTAAAGAGAAAGAAGGAGTCACATCACAGAGTGACCATGGACAAGGCAAGAAGGCAAAGGAAACCAAGGAAACCAAGAGGACTCGACGTCGTATCAACCTCCAAGACTTCCCTCTTGGACATGGTATGGCTCCGTACAACTTGTTGGAAGACATGAGAGGTAAGGGTCCTGATATTTCATGGCCTCAATTTCTTGCATTATGTCCACACAAGTTAAGGAGGGATTTAACAAGGGCAGTTAGCACTAGGAGAAAGGTAAAAGAGAGTGTGCCTGTTGTAAAAATTGCACAAGCTGAAATGAATGAGGACATTACACCGGGTGCTAGACTGTTACATCAAAGGGAGATTGGTTAGGAAAGGTCTAGTGGATGGGGGTGCACAAATTTGCATCATGACAGAGGGACTCATGCAAAACTAGGCATGCACATCCATGGACACCTGAAATTAGGGTCAAGATGGCAAACAATAGCAAGGCTAGGTGCGTAGGCATTTGTAAAAATGTTTTTGTGGAGGCCTTTGGCATTAAGAAGGCAGTGGATTTTCTATGTCATGTCTACCAAGGGAAATGGTTACCCATTTATCCTAGGAAGACCATGGCTAATGAAAATGCGAGCTTTGCAAGATTGGGAGAGTGGAAAGCTAATTTGCAGGAATGACAATCACAAGAAGGTTGTCTTTGACATGAAGGAGCAACGCCAAGAGGAGCTCCATGAAGAATCATCTCAAAGTGAGACGGAAGAAGGTTGGACCGATAGCACTTCAGAAGAAGAAAGTAGCGGCAGCATTACTGAAGAGGAGTCTTCCATCGAAGTCATGCGGGTAAGGTTTAACCCAAGCAACCAGAGACCTCTTGTCAAGGCTTGGAGGAGGTAGGAGTTCAAGAGAACGAAGGTGATCAAGATGAAGGGATGCTGGAAGGTATGCTATCAACAACACTTACAAAGGATGAAAGAGAGGAGTTCAAATGTGTGCTAAGGAAGTTTCCTAGGCTTTTTGCTAAAGACTACACCGATGTGCGTGGAGTAGATGCTGTTCAACACAAAATGAGTTGAAGCCAGAGGCCACACCTAAGGCTCAGAAGCTACGAAGGCTAGGAGTCATCAAGGAGCAGGCTTTACTCAAGGAGGTAAGAAAGCTTCTAGCAGCAGGGTTCATTTATCCAGTGGAGAATTCAGAGTGGGTCTCTCCTGTTGTCGTCACTCCTAAGAAGAACGGCAAGTGGAGGGTGTGTGTGGATTACCGTCCCCTCAATGAGGCAACAAAGAGAGATCACTTTCCCCTCCCATTCCAAGATGAGATACTAAATGAGGTAGCTGGTCATGAGAAGTACACTGTGTGCGATGGTTACTCAGGTTACTTTCAAATAGGGATTGCACTGGAGGATCAATTGAAAACAACCTTTATCACTCCTTGGGGTTGTTATGCTTTTAGAGTCATGCCATTTGGTCTGACAAATGCTCCTGCAACATTCCAACGTTTCATGAATATGGTGTTTCAAGCATTCTTTGGAAAGTCAATTAGGGTGTTCATTGATGATTTCTGTATTTATAGCTCAAAATCATTGCATCTACAAAGGGTAGAAGAAGGTTTAAAGAAGCTCTACGACATGGGAGGTCAACTCAACCCCGACAAGTGCCATATAGGTGAGGATGAAGTAGTCTTGCTTGGTCATGAAGTTTCTTACAAAGGCATTGAAGTGGATCCTTCGAAGGCAGAGGCTCTTATTGAGCTACCATCACCCAAGAGTCTAAAGGAGGTCATCTCATTCATTCAAAAGGTGAAGTATATGTCACGCTTCATTCACTTAGCCTCGGAGTTACTTCACCCTTTGCAAAAGTTGACACAACAAGTAGAATTTGCATGGTCTGATGAGCTTGAAGAGTACTTTTGTAACATTAAAGTCATTTTGTCAGAGCTACCAACACTCATGCCTCCTTGTTGGGAGTACGCATTCTTTGTTAGCTCTAGTGCTGGGAAAGAAACAATTGGTGCTGTGTTGCTACAACAAGATCCTCACAGTACAAGGATGCGACCCATCTACTTTGCTAGTAGGGTCATGAATGTTTTGGAGAGAGACTACACAGAAGCAGAACTCATGATGCTTTCTCTCATGTTTGCGGTGAGAAAGTTTAGATCCTACCTGCTACCAAAACCTTTTGTAATTCTCACTGCAGAAAATTTGTTCCCTTGGGTGTCATCTCAAATGAATCTTAGTACTAGGATCTCAAAGTGGATTATGGAGTTGCAAGAGTTTCAATACTCTTTCAAGGTAGAAGATAGTGTGCGTGCACAATTGGCAGGGATTTTTACTTATAGGGTGCACGAAAAGGAGATTAAGGTGCCTGAAGTAAAGACCCTACCATTGCCACCACCAAAACGTATTCCCAATGATTTTACCCTGTTCTTTGATGGAGCTTTTCGACGAGCCACAGGGAAAGCAGGGGGAGGGCTAGTGTTGCTCAACCCAAGTGGAGAGGTGGTCATGAAAGAGAAGTTCAATCTACCAAGTTCAGCTAGCAACCATGAAGCAGAATATGACACTCTACTTCATGGTTTGAAGATGTGCATTGGCCAAGGGATACAACATCTCATGGTAAAGGGAGATGCACTTCTCATTGTTAAACAGATTTTAGGCATTTGGGCATGCAAGAATGAGAGCTTACGAACAAAAGTTCATGCCCTTCGTAGATTGTTTAATCAATTTGAAGAAGTGCAACTATATCATATTCCTAGGAAACAGAATGAAGATGCTGATTTACTTGCACAACAAGCCGTTGCATGTGTAAAGAAAGAAGTACAGGTCATCATGGTGGCGGCTGCTGTGAAGCAACCGAGGTACCTGGGATTGGAGTCATTGGCTCCCATCATTGGCTACATTTTGGAGGGTGAGTTTCCACCAGACTTCACAAAAGCTCAGAAGAGGAGACTCATGAAGAAGGCAAGCGTATATCTGTTCCTAGAAGGCTCCCTCTATCAAAGAGGGAAGGATCAAGTGTGAAGACGAGTACCAACTATCAAGGAAATTCCAGCCATTCTAAAAGGTTTGCATGAAGAGGCATGTGGTGGTCATTTTGCCCAAGAATTAACTGTGAAGAAGATTTTGCTTTCGGGGTATGTTTGGCCAAGTTTGCATGTGGATGTTCAACATTGGTGTAAAAGCTGTCACACTTGTTAGATAAATGGAAATAGAAGGTTGGTGCATGGCCCGAGGCAAATAGTGCTTGCAAATGGACCCTTTGAAAAGTGGGGCATTGATGCTATGGGTCCTCTGCCTAGGACAAAAAATGGTAAACTCTACATTCTAGTGGCTGTAGAATATATGACTAGGTGGGTGGAAGCACAAAGTGTGGCAAAGGTAAATGAGAAGACAGTGAGCAAATTCGTCTACACTCACATTTGTTGTAGATTTGGCACACCTTTGGAGATTGTTTCTGATAATGGTCCAGGGTTTAGAAAAGGATTGCTCACAGAAGTTTGTGAAGAGCTTAACATTCTACATCGTCATAGCACACCATACTACCCACAGTCAAATGGTTTGGTGGAGAAGGCGAATGGTGTCATTGCAGGCATCATTAGAAAGATGGTGCAAAACAAGACAAAATTATGGGATGACTTCTTGGATGGTGCCTTGTGGGCATATCGAACCACATATAGGGAAGCCACGGAGTTCACACCATTTCACTTGGTCTATGGTCAAGAGGCTTTGCAGCCCATCGAGCTCAACATTCCAACAATGCGACTTCATGGCAAAGGAGCACAAGATGATCAAGAGGTATGGATGGATCGACTTCTTACGTTAGTGGAGCTTGAGTGGAAAAGAGAAGCAGCATATGAGTGCTACAAGAGGAAAGCCACACAAGCGAAAGAAACGCACGACAAGAAACTGAAGGACAAAGGCATCAAGGAAGGAGAGCTTGTGCTAAGGTATGACAATCGACTTGACAATCGTTTTGATGCCAAGTTTGAAACAAGATGGCAAGGGCCATACATAGTCAAGAAGGATTTCAATTCAAGTTACTATCAGCTTATGGACTTGAATGGTAAAGAGCACTCCAGGAAAGTAAACGGGTATCGCTTGAAGCCCTATTTGAGTCGCCTTCTACCAAAGGATCTACCAAAGATCTGTCCAAAGGCCGGTGTCTTATGTAAGTATTGTTACATGAAGCATGAGTGTAACTCCAGCCAAAACTCTGAGGGGCCAAACAATGAAGATCTCGTCAAGGACTCTGAAGCACTCTCTTTGGAAAAGATGCTCTATGATAGTACATGAATATACCATCATCCAGGGGGAGGGCTAATGATAGCCGTTTTTTCGGCTCTTTGTAATTGCCACAGTGAGTTACCTCACCCTACCAAAATCACCCAAACACTGTGGCTATCCCTACCATTTCACTGTACATAGGCGTGCGTGAGTCACGGGACTTTTCCCATATCTTCTTAAAAACCCTCAGCTAGCTAGTCACTGGGCTAGGTGAGCCAAAAAAAATTAACAAAATAAAAAAATAAAAGTATATTATGGCCTCTTTGTGTGTAAATATTTCATTGTATATATGGCCTAAATATAGGGATTTTTAATAATTATTTTGGTATTTTATTTAAATATTTCTACTTAGGTGTGTGTTTTATTAAACCTATGTACACCTTCTTTCATCCTCTTACACCATAATTATATTTTTTTTTGCCAATATGTACATACTCTAACCTCATATTTTTCCTTTATACAAATCACTCCCACATTTTCACCCTCACCCTCGTGAAAAAAAAAATTTGATTTCTACTCATTGGTTACTTTTATTATATTATTTACTTGCATACCTTTTCCTCTTTCACCCAAAATAATTCAAGGAGGGACCATATCATATGATTCCAATATCTTTCCATATCCATAACTCCTCCATATTTTTATTATTATTTTTACTCATTATTCTAACACCATGTGCTCATTGAGCTAAAGTCCATGAATAGTCCATACACTAGTCCCACCATGTATATATTTCTTATTTCACCAATAATCCTCCTCCATGCATGGGTCAAGGGCAACTTGAATGCTTTGTATTATAATATGACAAAGGAGGGGCTCACTCTTGGATGCATTGTACAAATTCAACAAAGGAGGGGACCACTAAAAGACTTTTGCAGGCATAAAAAATAGGCTTTTTGGTGAGAATTTTGGCACCTATCTCCACTCCAAATTTGGAGCGGTGGTCAAAAGAGAAAATGTAGCCCACGCTCTGAATAATCACCCCAAATGTTTTCATGATTTTTGGAGCTACCAACTGTGAGCTATGATTTTTTTAGTGGACCCCAGGTTTCCCATGCTATGCAGCCACACTCTCTCTTCCACTTTATCATTTTCCTCTTTCACACACACTTCTCCACTCATCATCCCCATCTCTCTCACCACTCCTCTCTGCACACTACTCACCTTCTCCTCAACCTTGAAGAATAAGAGAAACCATGGTGAACTCATACCTCCCACACACAATTCCATTCCAAAATTGACCACCTAGTCTCATTTTTCCTCCTCCAAATTACCCATATCTATCAAAAAACCCCAAAATTTAGCCTCTTCTCTTAAAAGACAGCATCATGGTGGTTGATTACTCAGCTTCAATTACCTTGTCTCTCAAGGAAGGTCAAGAGTGGAGAAAAAATGTACCGTCAAAGCTAGTGGACCGTCAACAAGCGTCAAAATTGGCCCTACTCAAGACACTTGGAGCATCAACCTTGTAAGAAATCCACCTTTTCTTACCTCTTAAGAGTTTTTCTTCCTTATTTGTATCCTACATGGATACTCCCATTGTAAATATTCAATTCCATTTGTAAATTAATACTAACTCTACTAACACTAACCCACTATGAAAAGTCCTATCACCTCCATTTCTCTCCTCTCTCTTTCCCCACCAACTTCTTGATAATTCCAAGCAAAAGAAATTAGATAAATTGCTGAAAATCTAACCCAACCATGGTTACAGGAGTAACCCTAGCCTTCAAAATTGCTATAAAAGGAGGGTGTAGCTAGCATAAGGAGGGGGGGAGCCATAATCAAGAGCACTATGCTATAGCTTGAGAAGCCAAGCTCAACCTCTGTAGAAGGAGCTCTTGAGTGGAAGCTCATTGTCTTATGCATGTGCATGTGTTGTAATAGGGGATTAGCAAGGGAAATCTATGCCATTGTAAGAGAGAGAGTGATCATTCAATTGAGAGTAGGAAATCTATCATTTCTCCTACTAGTGTAAGCCCAACATTCGCTGAATCAAGGAGGGTGGATTTGGACTAAGCTTGGATACTTTGTCTCCCTTCCAATGTAAAGTAATGGACAACAATGATGCGTAAGTGTCTTGGTGTTTTTTTTTGTTAAGTTCTTGATAGCTTGTCTCTGGTGTTGTCATCAATCTAGCCATAAATCCCACATACTGTAAGAGGGCGACAGGGTGGAGAGGACTCCCCTGGCCTTAAGACAGTGATTGGGGTGGCTTTTCTTGTGATGTGTTGTGGTGAAATTTACGCAAGCTATGTTGAACAAGTACTAATCTCACTTTGATTTGTCATGATAGATTTGTAAGAAGGTATTAATGCAACAAGCACCCCCTCCCCCTTTCTCTCTCTTTCTTAAATATATAGTTGTGTTTGCTTGATCATTGCCGATACGTTTCAAAGCAGCCCGAGCACTATCTCTGTCTCTCTCTCTATCTCTCTCTCTCTCGTGTTTTAGTGTGTGAGAGTTTTCCATTGGTGTTAGGGTTAGTGTAAATTCCTTGCTTGTTTGTGGGTTGCTCTAACGATTCTCCTCTTTTGCGTCCTAGTTCGCTCTTAAACTAGGTGGTGCCCCTTGTGTAGTTGGGATTTGGCGGTGGGTTTGTTGTTTTGGTTTGTGTTGTGTTGTGCCCCAGCCCCATTGAGCAGCACAGGAGCCTTGAAGGGTGTCTAGAGGCCACTCTTCTTGTTGCCCGCCCCGGACCGCCTCACTATCTACAACACTTACAAAGGATGAAAGAGAGGAGTTCAAATGTGTGCTAAGGAAATTTCCTAGGCTTTTTGCTAAAGACTACACCGATGTGCGTGGAGTAGATGCTGTTCAACACAAAATTGAGTTGAAGCCAGAGGCCACACCTAAGGCTCAGAAGCTACGAAGGCTAGGTGTCATCAAGGAGCAGGCTTTACTCAAGGAGGTAAGAAATCTTCTAGCAGCAGGTTTCATTTATTCAGTGGAGAATTCAGAGTGGGTCTCTCCCGTTGTTGTCACTCCTAAGAAAAACGGAAAGTGGAGGGTGTGTGTGGATTACCGCCCACTCAATGAGGCAAGAAAAAGAGATCACTTTCCCCTCCCATTTCAGGATGAGATACTAAATGAGGTAGCTGGTCATGAGAAGTACACTGTGTGTGATGGTTACTCAGGCTACTTTCAAATAGGTATCGCATTGGAAGATCTATTGAAAACAACCTTTATCACTCCTTGGGGTTGTTATGCTTTTAGAGTCATGCCATTTGGTCTGACAAATGCTCCTGCAACATTCCAACGTTTCATGAACATGGTGTTTCAAGCATTCTTTGGAAAGTCAATTAGGGTGTTCATTGATGATTTCTGCATTTATAGCTCAAAATCATTGCATCTACAAAGGGTAGAAGAAGGTTTAAAGAAGCTCTACGACATGGGAGGTCAACTCAACCCCGACAAGTGCCACATAGGTGAGGATGAAGTGATCTTGCTCGGTCACAAGGTTTTCTATAAAGGCATTGAGGTGGATCCTTCAAAGGCAAAGGCTCTTATTGAGCTCCCATCACCGAAGAGTCTTAAGGAGGTCATCTCTTTCATTCAGAACGTGAAGTATATGTCACGCTTCATTCACTTAGCCTCGGAGTTACTTCACCCTTTGCAAAAGTTGACACAACAAGTAGAATTTTCATGGTCTGATGAGCTTGAAGAGTACTTTTGTAACATTAAAGTCATTTTGTCAGAGCTACCAACACTCATGCCTCCTTGTTGGGAGTACACATTCTTTGTTAGCTCTAGTGTTGGAAGGGAAACAATTGGTGCTGTGTTGCTACAACAAGATCTCCACAGTACAAGGATGCGACCCATCTACTTTGCTAGTAGGGTCATGAATGCTTTGGAGAGAGACTACACAGAAGCAGAACTCATGATGCTTTCTCTCATGTTTGCGGTGAGAAAGTTTAGATCCTACCTGCTACCAAAACCTTTTGTAATTCTCACTGCAGAAAATTTGTTCCCTTGGGTGTCATCTCAAATGAATCTTAGTACTAGGATCTCAAAGTGGATTATGGAGTTGCAAGAGTTTCAATACTCTTTCAAGGTAGAAGATAGTGTGCGTGCATAATTGGCAGGGATTTTTACTTATAGGGTGCACGAAAAGGAGATTAAGGTGCCTGAAGTAAAGACCCTACCATTGCCACCACCAAAACGTATTCCCAATGATTTTACCCTGTTCTTTGATGGAGCTTTTCGACGAGCCACAGGGAAAGCAGGGGGAGGGCTAGTGTTGCTCAACCCAAGTGAAGAGGTGGTCATGAAAGAGAAGGTCAATCTACCAGGTTCAACTAGCAACAATGAAGTAGAATATGACACACTACTTTATGGTTTGAAGATGTGCATTGGCCAAGGGATAAAACGTCTCATGGTAAAGGGAGATTCACTTCTCATTGTTAAACAGATTTTAGGCATTTGGGCATGCAAGAATGAAAGCTTAAAGACAAAATTTCATGCCATTCGTAAGATGTTTAATCAGTTTGAAGAAGTGCAACTATATCATATTCCGAGGAAACAAAATGAAGATGCTGATTTACTTGCACAACAAGCAGTTACATGTGTTGAGAGAGAAGTGCAAGTCATCATGGTGGTAGGAGTTGTCAAGCAACCCAGATACCAGGGATTGGAGTCATTGGCTCCCATTATTGGCTACATTTTGGAGGGTGAGTTTCCACAAGACTTCACGAAGTCTCAGAAGAGGAGACTCATGAAGAAGGCAAGAATGTATCTCTTCCTAGAAGGCTCCCTCTATCAAAGAGGTAAGGATAAAGTGTGCAGAAGAGTACCAACTATCGTGGAAATTCCATCCATTCTAAAAGGTTTGCATGAAGAGGCATGTGGTGGTCATTTTTCCCAAGAATTAACTGTGAAGAATATTTTGCTTGCGGGCTATGTTTGGCCAAGTCTACATGTGAATGTCCAACATTGGTGTAAAAGTTGTCACAATTGTCAGGTAAATGGGAATAGAAGATTGATTTATGGTCCAAGGCAAATCGTGCTTGCAAATGGACCCTTTGAAAAGTGGGGCATTGATGCTATGGGTCCTCTACCTAGGACAAAAAATGGTAAACTCTACATTCTAGTAGCTGTAGACTATATGACTAGGTGGGTTGAAGCACAAAGTGTGGCAAAGGTAAATGAGAGGACAGTGAGCAAATTCGTCTACACTCACATTTGTTGTAGATTTGGCACACCTTTGGAGATTGTTTCTGATAATGGTCCAGGGTTTAGAAAGGGATTGCTCACAGAAGTCTGTGAAGAACTTCGCATTCTACATCGTCACAGTACACCCTACTATCCCCAATCAAATGGTTTGGTAGAAAAAGCTAATGGTGTCATTGCAGGCATCATTAGAAAGATGGTGAAAAACAAGACAAAGTTGTGGGATGACTTCTTGGATGGTGCCTTGTGGGCGTATCGAACCACATATAGGGAAGCCACGGAGTTCACACCATTTCACTTGGTCTATGGTCAAGAGGCCTAACAGCCAATTGAACTAAACATTCCAACAATGCGACTTCATGGCAAATCAGCACAAGATGATCAAGAAGCATGGATGGATCGACTTCTTACCTTAGCTGAGCTTGAGTGGAAAAGAGAAGAAGCATACAAGTGCTATAAGAGGAAAGCCACACAAGCGAAAGAAACGCACGACAAGAAACTGAAGGACAAAGGCATCAATGAAGGAGATCTTGTGCTAAGGTATGACAATCGACTCGATAATGGTTTTGATGCCAAATTTGAAACAAGATGGCAGGGGCCATACATAGTCAAGAAGGCTTTCAATTCAAGTTACTATCAACTTATGGGCTTGAGTGGGAAAGAGTACTCCAGGAAGGTAAACGGCTATCGCTTGAAGCCTTACTTGAGTCGCCTTCTACCAAAGGATCTACCAGAGAAAAAGGCAACTATCCCATGTAAGTATTGTTCCATGAAGCATGAGTGTAACACAAACCAAAATTCCAAGGGGCCAAACAATGAAGATCTTGTCAAGGACTCTGAAGCACTCTCTTTGGAAAAGATTCTTTATGATGGTACATGGATATACCATCATCCTGGGGGAGGGCTAATGATAGCCATTTTTTTGGCTCTCTGTAATTGCCATAGTGAGTTATCTCACCCTATCAAATCACTCAAACACTGTGGTTACCCTCACCCTTTCACTGTATATAGGTGCGTGTGAGTTAGGGGATTTTTCCCATATCTTCTTACTGAAATAAAAAACCCTCAATTAGCTAGTCATTGGGCTAGTAGAGCCAAAAAAAATAATAAAAATAAAAAATATAAGTATATTATGGCCCATGCGTATGTAAATATTTCTTTGTATATAGGGCCTAAATAAAATATTTTTTCATAATTATTTTGGTATTTATTTAAATATTTCTACCTAGGTGTGTGTTATTTATGCTCTGTACATTGCCTCACCATTACCACAATTTTTCTTACCATTTTTCATACTCTTTATTCTATATAGAAATATTTTCATGTAAGCTTCTCTTATATTTGGTGTAACTCCACTCCAACAAAAATCCAGAAAAAACTAGTTTTATTTATGTGCATATTTTTTCACTATTGTGATTTTTCCCTTCCTACATCTATTTTGTTATTTTTCTAAAAAACTAGAACACCAAAATTATTTATCTTTTTATGGTAGCCTCATAATGAGAGAGATTTCTTTTGACCCCTTTAT
Source organism: Adiantum capillus-veneris (assembly GCF_014529385.1). NCBI lineage: Eukaryota > Viridiplantae > Streptophyta > Polypodiopsida > Polypodiales > Pteridaceae > Adiantum > Adiantum capillus-veneris. The sequence goes on from NC_140950.1 coordinate 80,038,176, forward strand.
ATTTTTTCCACTTATATTATTTATAGTTGACATGTACATATTTTTTAGACCCCTCAATATTTGATTTTCTTAGTTGTACTATTCACTTATATCATGATCTCAACAATATCTTCAATTATAGACCTACCAAATAAGATCAAGGGTAGGTGGCATGCATACATGCACTATGGAGGGCTCACTCTTGGAGGTATTCAAAAGAATCATCCAAAGAAGGACCCCACAAGGACCTTGTGTAGTGGAAAAAAACGGTCGGTTTTGCTGAATTTTTAAAGTTCACTTGCTCTCCGAATTTGAAAAGGTGATACAAACAAAAGTTGTAGCTCGTGGGCTGAACTTTTGCCTCAAATTTTTTCATATTTGTTTTATCTACGAGCTGTGAGCTATGATTTTATTAGTGGACCCCAGTTTTCCCATGCTATGCAGCCACACTCTCTCTTCCACTTTATCATTTTCCTCTTTCACACACACTTCTCCACTCATCATCCCCACCTCTCTCTGCACCCTACTCACCTTCTCCTCAACCTTGAAGAATAAGAGAAACCATGGTGAACTCATACCTCCCACACACAATTCCATTCCAAAATTGACCACCTAGTCTCATTTTTCCTCCTCCAAATGACCCATATCTATAAAAAAAACCACAAAATTCAGCCTCTTCTCTTAAAAGACAGCATCATGGTGGTTGATTACTCAGCTTCAATTACCTTGTCTCTCAAGCAAGGTCAAGAGTGGAGAAAAAATGTACCGTCAAAGTTAGTGGACCGTCAACAAGCGTCAAAATTGGCCCTACTCAAGACACTTGGGGCATCAACCTTGTAAGAAATCCACCTTTTCTTACCTCTTAAGAGTTTTTCTTCCTTATTTGTATCCTACATGGATACTCCCATTGTAAATATCCAATTCCATTTGTAAATTAATACTAACTCTACTAGCACTAACCCACTATGAAAAGTCCTATCACCTCCATTTCTCTCCTCTCTCTTTCCCCACCAACTTCTTGATAATTCCAAGCAAAAGAAATTAGATAAATTGCTGAAAATCTAACCCAACCATGGTTAGAGGAGTAACCCTAGCCTTCAAAATTGCTATAAATGGAGGGTGTAGCTAGCACAAAAAGGGGGGAGAAGAAAGAGCACTATGCTATAGCTTGAGAAGCCAAGCTCAACCTCTTGAAAAGGAGCCCTTGAGTGGAATCTCATTGGCATTAGGCATATGTTTGTGTTGTATTAGGGGTGATTAGCAAGGGAACTCTATGCCATTGTAAGAGAGAGGGATCATTAAATTGAGAGTAGGAAATCTATCATTTCTCCTACTAGTGTAAGCCCAACATTTGCTGAATCATGGAGGGTGAATTTGGACTAAGCATGGATACCTTGTCTCCCTTGCAACGTGAAGTCATGGACAATAATGATGTGTAAGTGTCTTGGTGTTTTATTTAAGTTCTTGATAGCTTGTCTCCGGGTATTGTTATCAATTTAGCCATAAATCCCACATGCTGTAAGAGGGCGACAGGGTGGAGAGGACTCCCCTCGCCTTAAGACAGTGATTGGGGTGGCTTTTTTCTTGTGATGTGTTGTGGTGTAATTTACTCAGGCTATGTTGAACAACTACTAATCTCACTTTGATTGGTCATGACAGATTTGTAAGAAGGCATTAGTGCAACAAGCACCCCCTTCCCCCTTCTCTCTCTTTCTTACATATATATATTTATGTTTGCTTGATCATTAACGATACACTTCAAAGCAGTCCGAGCACCATCTCTCTCTCTCTCTCTCTCTCCTGTTTTAGTGTGTGAGAGTGTTCCATTGGTGTTAGGGTTAGTGTAAATTCCTTGCTTGTTTGTGGGTTGCTCTAACGATTCTCCTCTTTTGCGTCCTAGTTCGCTCTTAAACTAGGTGGTGCCCCTTGTGTAGTTGGGATTTGGCTATGGGTTTGTTGTTTTGGTTTGTGTTGTGTTGTGCCTCAGCCCCATTGAGCAGCACGGGAGCCTTGAAGGGTGTCTAGAGGTTGCTCTTCTTGTTGCCCGCCCCGGACCGCCTCACTATATAACATCAGAACCTAAGTACATATAGCCTCGCATTTAATTATGACTAAAGACATTTTTTCCCACTGGGTTTTTCCCTTTAGTCTTATCCAGGTATCTAAGATCTTCATTTTGTATATACGCTACATTTCACTTTTACTCTTTTACTTTTTATAACAACAAAAACAAGAAGAACCACAATATCCCCACACTAATAATTGCAAATCTACTGACAAGTCAAAAGGGAGAGGCCAAATAATAGCTTGACAAAGCTTCAAGTCAACTTCCAGATAACAACCACAAGAAAAGATAACTCGAGCTACAATGACAACGAACTGCTGCACCAACAAGTCGGTACAACCTCGTGCAATTCAAGATACAACAAACAATCGGAGGGGGAGAGTTTGAGGCTTCAAATACACTACAGGTACAACTTCAAGGAATCTTTAATATCACGCAAAGAAACCAACTGTAGAAGAGGCTGCCACAACAGCTTCAACCAACACCAAGACATCAAGAACTCATCAAGGCCAGCAAAGACATAGGGTCTTGTCGGGGACGACAAGAATTTGGAGTGGGAGAGTCTTGAAAGGACGCCCTTTCAACAACGTTTCCACAAAGATTCCATTAAGATTCCTCAAGGATTCTGTAAAGATTCCACATGAAGATGGTGATGAAGTAATGAAGATGAAGATGGATGCTGCAACATGAAGATACGATTTCATGGATGTCATCCAATATCCCGTTATTATTATTTTGAGCCATTACGGCCACTTTTATAATGTTTATGGGAGCCTCATATTTTAAATCGGCACTTGTATTTTGGCCAGAGATGCTTGTATAATGAGTAAAGCCAACTCAGTTTCTTTTAATTAAGTTTTGGAGAAGCCTAGGGACAATTCAGGTCATTTGGTCGGACATTAGGTTTGAAGGCTTTGTATATAAGTTGAAACCTAAGGCTTTGTAAAACACATTACGTTATCTCAAATAATATACAGTCGTGGGTTCTGCATCACACAGTAGTGAGCTTCACGCACACACACCCTCGTGCACACTAATCACATTGCAAATATGAGAGAATGAGCGTGTTAGCATCGAGGAGCTCTCCGCGTCGACGCAAGCAATGCAAGCCGAGGACCATATCGCGAGCCCGCCTGCTACGAGCTATATTTGGTCGTAAGTACCTCAAACGACATCCGTTTTGAATGATCGAGTAGTCGTTAGAATGAGGGCGAGAAGCTCTTCGTGTTGATGTCTTTGTAGATCAGTTTCGGACACTTTGGAAATTGCTATTTTGAGTCTATCGCGACAGCGATTAGACATCTTACAGTTATGGATTTCAGGGTTTAGGTGTTTGGCCATATAGGATATGTCCTTGTGAGTCTTGCCCTCCGATTTCGAGTCATTCTGATATGATTTGAGACTGTTTCGAGCTTGTAGTGTTTCGTAGGATGCGTTGTCTGTTTCTTTGCTTTATAGTAGTGTTGTGGTAGGATTAGTGACTGTAGAGTGTTGTTCGTGTCTAGCTCAGGGTTGACAACCCAGAGATTTCCTCCATGCCCTAGTCGGGTCAGCTACGTCCTCGGATTGACAGTTTGTTGGTCTGTGTTCTCGTTGTTCTCCATCGTCCATCGTGGTGTACGTGCTAACACATGGTATCCACCTCTTCTACTTTTGCCTTCCCTTTGTGCTTCTCTCAAAGTGGTTCTTCTACCTTCACCTTTCCTTTAGCTTCCAAGCTAATAACACTTACTGCTTTGTTTAGAGCATGTGGTGGGGGTAGTGGTGGAATAAGAGGTGGTGGTGGTGGTTGTTGTTTTACAGGTGGTGAAAGGATTTTGACCGGTGGAATGTGCCCTGGCTGCCTGGGTGGTGGTGGTCTTACCCTTGACAGAAATATCTATTCTGTCTCCCTCCTTTATTGAAATTCTTCCTTCTTGGATGTGGGCAGTAGTACATGCCATGGCCATCTTCCCCATAATTATAGCCGTGGTACTCTTGGTTTTGCCTTATTTGTCCTCTTCTTTGTTCTAGATTTCCGACAGGTGCCTGCCCTTGCTGCACCAGATGCACGAATAAACTCTCGAGTTGGGTAGTGATGTGACTTGGCAAGTCTTGATGCTCTTCTGATGCCTCTTATGGTTGGGCTCTATGAACGGCTGTTGCAGTCACTAGGGTTAGTCGGACTCAGCTCAATTCCTCTGACTCGTTGACTCTTCCTTGCATGCGCAACTTCTTATCTTTAAGGCAGGCTACTTCCACTACCAACTCATATGTTGCAAGAAACCTTCCCTTCACCTTCTCCTTAAGCGACGACCATAGGCCAACAATGAAACGGTCCTTCTTTAGGAAATTAGGCGCTCCTTCACCTTCCTCTAGTGAGGCAATCCATCCCTCCCACAAATCCACAAACTTGTACTCGTAGGTGGCATAGCAGACTTCCCTGCTTTAATTCCATCAGTAGCTGCCATAGCTTTTCTGAGGTTGTGCCTCCACCAAACCTCTTCGCAAAGGCAACACGTAATACATCCCATGCATTTTTGGTAGCTTGGGACAAAGTATTGTACCAAGAATTGGCCTCTACTTTCATCAGTAGAGGAAAACTTCGTAGCCGTGAGGCATCTTCATCCTTGTTGGAAACCACAGAAGGGATGTCGAAATCATCCAGAAAGTCGGTGGTGATGTGTTGGACGAATACGCTGCGACGAACGGCAGCACAGCGAGAACTCACCTAACAAGATTTTTCCTCTAAGGACGAAGCTCGACCCGCAGGCGCATGGAAGCAAGCATAGGGTGTCAACCTACACTCGACCGAATCCTAACTAATTCCTACAGAGGTCTCTACCCAATGTCTAAGCTATAGCCTTCAAGAGTGCATAAGAGAAAACTTCCTACAACGCTTTCTAGAGTCAAATACCCATCAAACAATCTCAAAACACCACAGAACTTGAAGAAGACCCTACTAACACCAATAGTTCGCTCTCCCTAAGGTCTATGAACCAGAATCCCAACCCAAAACACATGGTGCAAAATCACGTAGGATGTTTGGCTGAAATTTGCAGGTCGTCGTTTCCAAGAACTAAAGTGCCTAATGTGTAGGTCTACTCAATGTGAACGCGTGGATATGATGCAATGGAGAATCGGAAAACGTATGCTCACCAAATCACCACATGAAGCTTGTAGATGGAGCTCGTAAAACCAGACTGTACGCGCACAATGTAGGTATTTTCGCGTAGCTCTCGTCGGGGACAACACACTGCACTTCTCCGCACTCGATTCCGACCACCGGTGCGCATGTAGCATCAAGATGAAGCTCTCACTCTCTCTCGTACACAGTACGCTCACTCATAGACTTCAAAAATTTTTAAAATGACAAAAGTTTTTTCATTAAGGTCAAAAAGTGGTATAAATACCTTACAATTCTCAAACCCTAATGTTCCAATTTAACCATCTACCCAATTTAAGTGTCAAAATTGGGATACAATTTGGAAACTTCTATAAGTCCCAATATTTACAAAGGTGAAATGTCGGGTTTTCTCAATAATGAATCATGACAAAAAATAGTAATCTGTCGAGTAGTCATTTTCCGTAGGGTGTGTCCAACTTCTAACACTCCCCCCTCCTTGCTCATGTTGTCCCAGACATGGCTGTTGAGCTGCTTCTTCATCTTAGGCTGTCTCTCATCTTGAGTAGTGACCACTTATTCTCTCACCTGCCTTCAAGCCTAGCAGCTTCGGGTAATTTAGCCAAGTAGGTTGGATTTCTTGCAATAGCTCATGGGCCTTCCACATCCGCATCCTTGGTAGTGGGCAGAAACCGAGGTTATCTCTAATCACTTTAGGTGCCTCTACCCCCGGGGCGGTCACTTATCAAAAGCTTCCTATATCACGTGCGTTCAAGAGGTTATTAATAATACCTCAATATACATAGTATATTTACACTACGTGCTTATTTAAAAAAAACCCACCCCCCTCTGTATGTATACATTTTGATACATTTTGATCTTCTAATAATCCTCTCCGGTTAACTCACGTGATAGCATACACATTCTAAAAAGTGACCGCCCCGGGCCTCTACCAAATGGATTAGGTACTATGGGTACTTTATTAGCCATGCCTTTCTCCACCTAGGTTGAGAGTCGACTATCAACTTTACCCCTTCAAGCATGGAGATGTCTTCTTTGTATAGTGGCACTGTTGGCTCCTCTCTAATTCTTTTGTTGATTGTGGAAGCTTCGTACTCATTAGGAGATTTCGGAGGTCTTTTGGAGGGCCTTTTGGAAGAGAGAGGAAAATAAGCTCCTCCAATGAGAGAAGAGCCTACGTTACGTAGAAAAATAGATTGATATTAACAAAAATATAAAAGGTGTCCCTCTCCTCATTTAATAATCTAGTGGTCCTTGAAGACGAGCACTCTCTTTCATTTAATGCGAGCACCTTTTTCAGAAGGTAGATGCGGTGCATTTGATACGGGCTACATCATCACTAGAACTCAAAAAGTTACAAAACTATCAAGTGGTGGAAGATTTTGAAACTTTTGATATTGTCAATGCGTCCGGAACGCACATATCTCCTAGAAATGAATGTCCAATTGCCTCGCTCAGACATCCAAAGAGGCAAAAAAATGTCAAAAAGCCCTAAAGGAACATTTTACTAACGGCGCGCCAGGGCCATTCCAAAATTTTGTAACGCCTCCTCGTGCGCCGTTAGTAAAAAGCCCCTTTTTCCTCTTTTTAGGGAGCTTTTTGAGAGGAAAATGTCCAAAAACCTCTAAAAAGGGGCTTTCTAGAAAGATAAGTGTCCAAAAATCACTAAAAGGAGCTTTGTACTAACGACGCGCAGAGGGGCATTCTAGAATTTTGGAATGCCTCCTCACGCGCCGTTAGTAAAAAGGCCCTTTTTCCTCTTTTTAGGGAGCTTTTTGAGAGAAAAATGTCCAAAACTTCTGAAAAAGGGCTTCCTGAAAAGATAAGTGTCCAAAAATCACAAAAAAGACCTTTGTACTAACGGCGCGCAGAGGGGCATTCTAGAATTTAGAAATGCCTCCTCGCGCGCCTTAAGTAAAAAGCCCATTTTTTGGGGTTTTTTGACATTTTTTGCCTCTCCGGTTGTCGGAATGAGGCAAGTACACATTCGTTTTTAGGGTATTTTGACGTTCCGGACGCATTGGTGGTGTCAAAAGCCTCAAAATCTATCACTATTTGACAGTTTGTGACTTTTCAACTTTTAGTGATGACGTAAGCTGCATTGAATGCGCCGCACCTACCTCCTGAAAAAAAGGCTCGCATTAAATTAAAAAGTGACCGTTTTCAAGGACGATTGGGAATATAAATCTACTTTTTAGAGTGTCTAGTTGTCCTTTTGGACGTACTCACAAGGTGCAAGTGCATTTTATAAAAAGTTTCTAGAGAGAGAAATACAATTTCTTACAAGGCCCTCCAAATGACCTACGAAATTTTACAATGTTAGCAGAAGATATGGGAGAGAGGGTTGTAGCCATTCACGCTGAAGGTTACTAGCATCTATCTTCTGGATAGTCATTGATTTAAAGACCCTCTGCTCCCATTCCAAGGCTTCTTTGGCCGTGTCTCTTATTTCCGCTTCTATGGCCTTTTGCAGCTTCTCTTCTTCTTCTTGTGTCAGATCTTGTGGCTCTTGAGAGGGTCCTACAAGGATTTCCTCTTTGATGGGTGTGTCCACATGATATGCCACATTCTCTAAGTCTATTCCTTCCATGGATGCTGGCCCGACGGTGAAGTGCTCTTCTGTCTGCTGGCCTCTCAGCTCTTCTATTTGCTTTTGGAAAGTCTTCTTTTCTACTTCAGCTTGCTGTCCCATATTCACAAGGAGGTCATTCAAATCAACATTTATCTTCTCTGCCTCCTCAAGCTTTCTCTTGATGGTTTCTAGCTCATTCTGCATTGCCTTGTGCTCTTCTTCCATGCGGGTTTGCATGACCACTGACCCCTCGGCCATCATTATCCTTTGCTTTTTCTCTAAGGTTAACTCCTTTTGGAGCTCTTTCATTTGTTCTTCATAAAGTTGACTCTGTGAAGCGGTGTGAGTTGAGCTAGTCACTATGACTCTGGCAGGAGATGCTCGTAGACATTGGATGGTTTGATCTTTGACTTTAATCTGGTCTTTGAGCTCGATGACTTCATCCTGGCTAGCCTCCTGCTCTATCTCTGCCTTCTCTTTGTCATTCTACATGGCTTCCACTTCCTTGGATTCTTCAACAAGTTGTAGGGTTAGGTTGTCCCTTTCCCTTTCTGCACCTGTCATGACTTGCTGAGTTTTCTATATTTGTCCTCAGCTCCTTGCAGACTTTGAGCTGCTGCCTAATTTCTCGCTCCATTTCTTGGCATCTTTGCAATGCCTTTGCCAGACTGGCTTGCAGCTCTGCTTCTTTCTTTATATGCCCTTGGCTTCGTTTTTGGAGAGAGTCAACTTCAGCCTTGATCTGAATTTCATTGGATTTGAGATTGTCAACCTCACTTTCCGTGGCCATTGATTGTGCTTTGAGCCCGGTTAGCTTGGTCACCACCACATCTAAATCATTGGTGGTGGCTGTAGGTATCCTGTATCAGTGGCCATCTCTTTTAGTTCCACTAACCGCAGAATGTGCATCTGTTCTTTGGGCCCTGTGCTTGCCAATTCAAATGCGATTATGGCTGCCTCTTCTCTTGAATATCCCATAGCTAGTAGATCAAGAAATGTGTTAAACCTTGCTTCATCTGGCTCTGGCTCCTCATCTTTGGGCTTAGCTTTTTCTTTTTTCTCTTTCTCTTGGCTCCTTTCTTGCCTTGAATCTTCTTGATCTTCAGATTTGTCTAGCTCCTCCTTTTGCTGAGTTTGTGGAGGGCTACAAGGAGGTGGTGATGGCGGTGGGCTGGACTCCGGGCTTGACGGTGGAGTTGTCGGCTTTTTCTTGAAGTCGCTGTCCGCCTCTGTCTTTCTCTCTCTCTCTCTTGGCCTTCCCGCTCTTCTAGCAATTGCCGTCGTACTTCATCCACTTCTGCTTCTATAAATGGTACATTTGGGATATTTTCTACGGTACCATCGAGGATCTCAAAACTTTTGATATAATCTTCAAACGTATCTCTTTGCACCCTTCAGGATGATCCTTCCATGGTTTCTAGTGATGGCTTCTATAGCTCGCTTAAATCTCCCTTGAGGGCTCTTTCGGCTCCGAAGCTTTCAATTAGCCGCTCTAGTCGTGCCGCTTTCTGTGATTTTGTCTCTTTGATCGGCACTTGTGCGGATTCCTTCTTTCCCTTCTTCAACTCTGGCTTCTCCTCTTGCACGGTCTCCAACCGGCGCTTCAAACGTGTTGCTACCTTGGGTGCTTTTGGCTGTTCATCCTCTTTATCTTCTTTTAGCCTTAGCGAGTCATTCTGTGATGGAGGATCAGGCCATCTTTCCTTGGCGTGCAATGCCCCATATACCACTTTTGTGATCAGCTCACCCGGCACAATGTAGGTGGGGTTCTTGTTGCCCATCTTGACCAGATTGTCATGGATATAAGCAGCATAGTTGATCACTTTCGGCTTGCTCTTCTGCATTGCCCAGGTCAAGGTTGTGGCAATTGCTCTAGGTGGCATTCTATACTTTTGTGGCCGCTTTGTACACACGTGGAAATACTGGTTATATAGCTGGCTCATGATAGCCACCTTGGAGTTTGCAATGTATTCAAAGGTGTAGTTGCTTTTCTTTTCAGAGTACACCTTGACTTCATATCTTCTTTTGGTTACACTATCCCCTTTGTTGGAGAGGTCTAGTGCAGCTACCACTACTTTCTGTGGGATTACAATCACAGTGTCCAGCTTGCCGTGCAGATCCGTAACTCTATCCACTCCATCTTCTTTGATTGTAGTCACAAATTCCCATACTCTTTTTATGACAATTCCAGCTGGCACAACTTCAAAATAGTTATGGAGATCTATCTTCTCCAGGTACTCTGCCATTTTGCTTCTGACAAACTCATTGAGCTCTTGTGGTAGCATGGGTAGCTCTATTACATTTCCTTCAATGTCTTTGAACACGCCTTGGTAGATCTTCAGATCATTAGACTCTAGGAAGTCCTCTTGAATCCACGTGCTGGTTGGCTTTAGAGTTCCTTCTGGGATGACAAACGGCTCCACTTCTTCCAAATAGTCTTTTATGGTCATCCTCCTCTTCTTTGCCGGTGATTTTGCGGCTGCCATAGATCCTATTGCACTCAGTAGTCCGAAGTTAGCATTTTTTCCATATCAACTGCGAAACTGAGTTTTAACTATCCAAATGACTTGAAAATTGAAAATAAAACTTAAAAGGAAATTGGAAAACCTTGCATGTGCTCACAGTATAATTCTGGCCAAAATTTATCATTTAGACATCCTACGTGTAGGATGTCTTTTTCATCAGCTTTTGGTGAAACTTGGCATGCTGGTGTTCCTTGGCCTGTGCAACATGGCTATATGATTGGAGTTCGGTTTGGGCATCAAAAAGTGCATTTTTGGGCAGATTCAGGCTTCAGGCTCACAAATTGGATATGATATCCACAATAGGTGGCAAATGATATTCAAATGGGTTGAAATTTGGTACATGGGCTCCTTGCACCATGGTAATGGCTCCCATGATGTCCTTTCTTGCACATAAGGTCAAAATCATGATGGAGACATCCTACGCGTAGGATGTCTATTTCATCAAAATATCTTGAGATTTGTTATGTGGGTAGCTCTTGGCGTGTGGAATATGGCCCTGTTCTTGGATTTTTATTTGGACAAGAATTGATGTTGGTAAGACCATGTGTAGTGTTTCTGGGCTCGCAAAGTGTATCTTGGAGGTGTTGGGGGTCAAAAATGATTAGAATGGCTTGAAACTTGATATATGAGCTCTTGAAGGTGGTATGAATAGATCTGGAACTGAAAAACACCCTCTGTAGGCCAAAAATGTCATTTAGACATCCTACGCGTAGGATGTCTATTTCAACATTTTTTGCATGTGACCACACAGATTGGTTGAGAATGTGCCCATGAATGTACTGTGCAAGTCTCATGTGATTTGGACAATTTTTGGTAGGTCTATGGCCCATTATTGCCTCTATGCCTGGACTTTGCGTTTTTTCATACATATGAGGTCAACTTTTGTCCAAATGTGATGAAACTTGGTGGCTAGCATGTAAAGGCTATTCAAAAAATGTGTGTGATGAGAGATGTTGGGGTTGTTGCCCAGAAATGACCTTGAGACATCCTACGTGTAGGATGTCTTCTGATGATTTTTTTTATTGAAGGTGCTACTGATGCCTGCCCTTAGTCCCCCTCAGTCCCTTTTAAGCCTTATTTCAACAAAAAAGTCAAATAGATAGAAAGTAACTCCCTATGTGGATTTCAGAGCCTCTGAGCCATTTTCAGACTTTTGGAGTGATTTTTGGCGATGCAATTTCTTGATGTTGGTCTCCATAGCTTCCCGATCCCTTGGGCATCCTCGCCGTATGGTTCTTATCGACTTTGGCTTCACCAGAGCTCCGTTTGGCAATTTGTCGCTCTAGAATCACCCGCGGTTGCGTTTAAATGTCTTCGATGACTTGTGGTGGTCTACCATCAAGGACATGGTTGTTGATGGTTTAGAAAAGCCGCTCTTAAAGTTTGGTGGCAAACGGACATGTTGTTTTGGCCGCGAGAGCTATTTGACGCTTTGTGTTTCTTGTGCCATTTCTGAAGTTTAGTGCCGCTTTGGGTCACCTTTGGTCATGCGGGCTACATAGACTTTTCGAGCATGTCAAGATGCTCCTACCCATGAATTTTGGTAGCATTTGGGTGCCTCTCTGCTGATTTCCCATTTGGTGGCCTTTTGCGGGGCTCTAGGAATTAGGGTTTTCCCCGATGGTTTTCTACTTCCTTTGGGCATCCAAAACTAGTCTCCTATGCTAGGGTAAGCTGCCGAAGAAGTCTCATTGCTTTTGGGTTAGCCGTTAGGTGGCCACTTCTACTTGTAGGTCTCTACTGTCCGCTTTCTGTGTGAACACTACGCTAGTTTTGGCGACAAAACGACAAACATGCGCGAAAAGCTCAAGGTGGTGAGCCTACCTCTCATGTCTGAGGCCCTCTCGGGTAGTCGTGTGCGTTGTAGAAGCTACTGGAAGTTCTATTCGCTCTAGGTGGCAGGAGCTCTCTCTCAAAGTTCAATAGTGAAAATGAGCTTAAAACACCATTTTAGATGAAATGGGAAAATCCCACAACTTTGGGACTAATTTCAATGCCTATGGATTCCTATTTTCCATTAAATTTGAAAAAATTTCATTTTATTTGGGAATGTGACAAAGAGATAGATTCTCAAGAAAATGGTGGTGTTGAGAAACGCCTTTTAAAATTTTTATTTTTATGTGGGTGTTTCAAAACACTGCATAAAAGAGATAGATTCTCAAGAAAATGGTGGTGTTGAGAAACACCTTTTAAAATTTTTATTTTTATGTGGGTGTTTCAAAACACTGCATAAAAGAGATAGATTCTCAAGAAAATGGTGGTGTTGAGAAACACCTTTTAAAATTTTTATTTTTATGTGGGTGTTTCAAAACAATTCATAAAAGAGATAGATTCCCAAGAAAATGGTGGTGTTGAGAAACACCTTTTAGAATTTTTATTTTTATGTGGGTGTTTAAAAATACTTCATAAAATCATACATAAGCAGGGGAAATAAAACAATGAGCAAGATATGAAATGCTATTCAATTTCTCCTATTAAGCTAGGTTGTGCCTTCTCCATGACATTTAATGGGATCTTGATTGTTTCCGCAATTCTTCCACCCCTTGGAGTCCATGACCATACAATTGTATCAACACACTCCCAATGCTTTGGGTCAGCAAGATTGCAGCACCAACTCTTTTTCCAACAATCCTCATACTATTCTTGGATTGTGGGATTTTGTTTTCGATGTTTTGGTGCCCAATACTGAATCAGAACTTTCTTGTAGTTAGGAGATGATTTGTCTACATCAACGTTTGACTCTGCCACTCCTAGCCATATCGGATATTCAGGATGTGCGGGTCTCACAAGAGCAAGATCCCCTTTTCTTACATCAATTTGAGGCCTAAAGGCCTTTTGTGGCCTTGCACTTGACAACCAACATAGTGATCATTCAAATCTTCATATCCTTGAAACTCATCTCTATCTTCCTCTATCTCTTGCATTCGATGACTCCCTATAGTCTTTGGCCAAAATGTTGTATATTCACCAATGAGTTTATTGGTTGGTTGTTCAAGCTCATTGATTATGTTTTTCCAATAAGTGATAATAGGCTCCATGTATTTTGTGGAGTCATGGTCCTTTCCCTTTAATAGAGAACATCTTTTCCAAAATTCAAGATATGACTTAATCCCTTGAATAACAAGCGGACTATCTCTCACATAGTCTGCTATAGGTACCACAACTGGACAGCCTGTTGGTAATTTTGGTTTTCCCTGGTCATATTTTTTCCACAACTCAATTCCCGACTCCTTTGGCATCCAATCACGTCGTGATTTGGGATGAATTTTGTACTGCATTACTGGGACTTCACCTTGCATATAGAAACGAAATTGAAGTGGCTTAGAGTGTCCGACTAGAGCATCTTGTCCGTCACACATGTACCCTTGCACAAAGGATTTGAAGTCGGGAACTTGTGTCATAAAAAATGTGGTTGGAGCTGAGCTTTCACATTTTTGAAAATGTTCCATCAGATGTGGAAAAGTGAATGTCATTCCTGTTCGCAATCTTTCTGAGAACCTACTAAACATTGCATCTATGTCCTCATGTGTATGACCCACCATTAAGAATCCCAAATGCACGGTTTTGAAAACTCCTTTTGCTACTAACATGGATAAGTATGCAAAAAAATATCGATTTTTATTCTCTCATGCACAATTATCTAGCTGTAGAAAAAGATTCTCATGCAATTTTTGAAATACAGGAGTGGATATGGTATCCACAACACATTGAGAGGAAATTGATTGTATGTGTACAATCTCTTCATTACATCCCTGGATGGCCAACGGTGGTGTCATTGTTGATGCATTCCTCTCACGCTCTTGCTTCATTTTGTTTTGGAGGTCTAGAGCTCTCCTTGAGTTCAATGCATTGAATAACGTTACATTGCTGCGTGGCATACCGTCATGGCATAAATATCCTTGTCCATGGTTTTCTGTTCTTTCCAGATTCTGTAATCATAATGCAAGGGAACCAATTGTAGCATTGGGATTTGAAGGCCATAGACCATTAAGTGAGAAGTGACCATACATTCCATGACCATGTCCATGTGTTATCATACATGTTAATGATACTTGCAATTGGTATGCATTCGCATAATCTTTTGAGTTCACACGCAACCTAGTTATTGCTGTCTTTTTTTGATCCATTTTATCATGTATAATGCATAAATACTTATCCTTTTGCAGCTGGGAGAACTTACGCCAGGTGTAGTACACATTCCTACAACTTTGTTGTTGCAACATGTGACTTTGACGTTCATCCTTCAAACATGCAATCATCTGGTCATCCTTTGTTGACTCTAGTTGAGACTTTATCTGACTACACACAACACATTTGGAGAACTCACTTGTTTTTGACAATGTCACATTAGCAAACTCTGTATTCCAAATCGTGTTGCATGTCGTGCTAGACATTGGCTTGAGACTCATACTGTCAAGTGTTTTATTGACATCATGTAAAATGTCTACTTGCTTGTACGTGTTTGGTACTGCAAGAAAAGTTCCCTAGTACCATCTTCCATGGTTCTACTCTTATGTGGCATTCTCTCCGAGTTTTCATCAACAAAAGAGTGCATCAATGCCCTTCCAATTTATGTATGGTCTCTTCCTTTTCTCATGACACCATCATTACCATGCACTAAGCGTCTAACCCCATTCTCGAAATGTTCACGGTAACGATAAATGTTCTCAAAAGAGTGCATCAATGCCCTTCCAATTTATGTATGGTCTCTTCCTTTTCTCATGACACCATCATTACCATGCACTAAGCGTCTAACCCCATTCTCGAAATGTTCACGGTAACGATAAAATGAAGTTTTTGGAATGCCATGAATTTCGTACCAAGCTCTACTGCAAACCTCACTGCCATTAAAAGAAAACACATAGCATGTCTTTGTAGTTGTTTTGTTCTCACGCCATGCAGTCAACATTGTATCATACACATAGTTTGTTCTATTTTGCAAACTTTGTCCCCAAAATTCATTGCACATAGCCATGACCTTATCTCGATTGGCATATTGACAACACCTTTTGGAACAACAATCTATGGTTGAAACAAGCTGGACAGAGGCTAGAGATGCTTGATTGGATCTCTTAGAAGCTTTCACTGACATTTTTGGCTTCCTATTTACAAAAGCAATATTTTCGCTTTTTTGAAATAGTCTCTACCAAATAAGCTGATTCAATGCATGTGTCTTGGAACGCATGCATAGCATGTAGATCCTCATAGCATAAAAATTCTTTTCCATCCATATTTGTCACTCTCTTGATAGGCCAACACACTAGATTAATGTTGCATACACTAGCTTCTGCAGAAATTGTAGCCTCATCTGCATAGGATGTTTTGATACCAATACCAATTTTATCTTCACCTAGCTCACCAAAGTTTACAGAGTCAAACGAACACGCATACACAACAACCCCTTCGGCTACTACATGGGTTTTGCT
Organism: Adiantum capillus-veneris; assembly: GCF_014529385.1. Classification (NCBI taxonomy): domain Eukaryota; kingdom Viridiplantae; phylum Streptophyta; class Polypodiopsida; order Polypodiales; family Pteridaceae; genus Adiantum; species Adiantum capillus-veneris. Next base: position 80,053,867 of record NC_140950.1, read on the forward strand.
TTCATCCCAAAGTTGAACCCTCTTATCCTTCCAAACCTCTCTGTAGCTCATTCCATTACATTGTGCATCCAATGCTCCTTCTGCTTTGTCAGCCTCATGCATAGAAGCCCCTTTGTACTGCATCTCAACTATATGTTGCAACAACCCACTACTCCATTTCACAATACTATGAAAAGAATCTCCCACTGTCAATGCATCCATTGTTGGAAAAGGGATGAGTGCTTTCTTTTCAAAACACAAATCAACTGACACCGATACATTTCCTTCCCCACTAAGCATGCCGGAACAATATGCAATTGGATTTATTTCAAATACAGTCCCAATCGCAACCTTTTGTGTCGCTACAAACATGCACACTCTATCACCATGATTGAAATTAGGCATACTTGCAAGAAGATTTGCAAGAATAATTGTTAAACAAACCGCTTGCAGAGTATATTGATTTATGTAGCATAAAGCATAACAAGTATGTATGTGGGTGTTTCATGAGAAGCAGCCTCTGGCCTGAAGGTCATAGGGTTCCCTGTATGCTACTAAGAATCTCTTTGTGCTCTATGCTCTATCGTCTATGCTCTATGATCTATATTGACTTCCTATGGCCCCGAGACCACAAGGCGCCCTCATTGTTTTGCTATGGCCCCAGGGCCATAGCTCTCTATGCCGGTATAAAGCATAGTTGCTCTATTTTAGCTCCCGAAGGCCTGAAGGCCATAGGGTTGTCCTCAAGATCACCTCACGGAGTTTCATGTCAGGTATATATACATCCTATGGCCTTATGGCCATAGGGAGTTTCATGTCAAGTATATATACATCCTATGGCACCCCATGACCCTAGGGCCATAACATCTCCAAATGAAACATACGACAATGTATGGCCCTTGAGCTTATACATTGCAACCCCATGACCCTAGGGCCACAGGATCGGCATATGAAACATACGACAATGTGAGGACCTTGAGCTTATACATTGCAACCCCATGACCCTAGGGCTATAGGATTTCCAAATGGAACATAGGGCAACGTATGGCCCTTGATGTTATACATTGACACCCTATGGCCCTAGACCCACGATACTTAAAAACATACAAAAAGACAACCTATGGCCCTAAGCCCAAGGGTGTGAGCATTGACACCCTATGGCTCTAGGGCCACAAGACTTCAAAACATAAAAAAGGACAACCTATGGCCCTAAGCCCAAGGGTGTGAGCATTGACACCCTATGGCCCTAGGGCCACAAGACTTCAAAACATACAAAAAGACAACCTATGGCCACGATGTCAAAGGTGACCAAGATATCAATGCAGCCCCATGGCCCTAGGGCCATAGGATCTCTATATGGAACATGTGGAACCCTATGGCCCTTGAGCTTATACATTGCCACCCCAAGACCCTAGGGCCATAGGATTTCTAAATGGAACATAGGCAATGTATGGACCTTGAGCTTATACATTGCCACCCTATGGCCCTAGGGCCACAAGATCTCACAACATACAATAAGAGAACCTAAGGCCCCTAAGCTCAAGGGTGCGGGTTCAAGGGTGGCCAAGATATCAATGCAGCCCCATGGCCCTAGGTCCATAGGATATCTATATGGGACATGTGGCACCCCATGACCCTAGGGCCATAGGATTTCCAAATGGAACATAGGCAATGTATGGCCCTTGAGCTTATACATTGCCACCCCATTACCCTAGGGCCATAGGATTTCCAAATGGAACATAGGCAATGTATGGCCATTGAGCTTATACATTGCCACCCCATGGCCCTAGGGCCGTAGGATCTCCATATAGGACATGTGGCACCCTATGGCCCTTGAGCTTACATATTGCCACCCCATGACCCTAGGGCCATAGGATCTCCAACTACAAAGTAGTGCAATGTATGGCTCTGGAGCTTATACATTGTCGTGGACCTAGGGCCATAGGCTAGGATCTCCAACTGGAACATAGGGCTATGTATTGGAGCTTATCTATTGTCGCCCCTAAACCCTAGGGCCATAGGATTTCCAAATGGAATATAGGGCAACTTATGGCTCTTGAGCTTATACATTGCCACCCTATGGCCCTAGGTCCACAAGCTTTCACATTGCCATCATAGGGCCACAGTGATCTCACAAGATAGAAGAAGAAAACCCTAGGACATAGGATTTTCAAATGGAACTGAGTGCACGCTTTGATCCTTGACCTCCAACATTGCCGTCCTATGGTGTGAGCCCAGGGGTGGCTAAGGTGCCTTCATAATAATTTCGGCCATTCAAGGGATATTCGCAAGTGGCATAAATTTAAAAAATAATTAAAAAAAAATTACACTACGACAAACTTTGTCATAATGGGTTTTGAAATACACTTATTGATATCGGACAAAAAAATAGCGCACAATTTTTGGGATAATGTTTTTAAAATTTAGCTATTTTTAGTGTATTTTTTACTATGCAGATTTTGATTCTGAAGTCAAATTTTGCTTCATGGGTGTCGTTCCACTCGTACTACAAAGATGTGGACATTGACAAAGCCTTGCACCAACTTTTTTTTTCCATACTCTTTTTTTTTTCTTTTTTTGAAAAGCTCTTTCAATTTCGGAGCTGACGAGCTATGTCTCATTTTCGCACAAAACCTACAACTCTAGTGATCTCGACTTCAAACCCGTGAGAACAACCCCAACATTCAAAATTCGAATTTTGAATTTCTAACCTAACCTAACTAATCTTATCTCTCTCTACCACAATTTTTTCCGCGCTGTCACTCTCTTTCTCTCTCTCGTTTCTTGCTCGAAACCTGCACAGATCTTGTCTTTCTCTGTCTCTCTCTCCCTCTCTCCCTACCCATACAGTTCTACGCCATCGTTGCGACGCGCACACATATCTACGCGAAGCCATCACCACAACCTTCAACAGAAGGACTGCTGTCGCGACCTCCCAAACACAAATCTGTTACCATCATCGTCGCGGCCTCAACACACCTAAGTTACTGTTTCCTACAACTGCAACGGGTTTTCATCAAACACAGATTTACTCAGAGGTAACCTGTAGAAACCGTAATCTTTTTGCTTAATTCGATTTTAATTGTTCTTAGTCTAATTACGTTTTAGCTAAGTTGTGAATCACCTCTCTCTAGAACAATAAACAAAAATCATTAATTACATCTCTAAAACTGTAAAACTGTAGACTGTAGAACTATAAAATAGAAAAATCTCTAATTAGACATCTAAAACTGTAATACAGAATACTCTAATTAGAGACCTAACAATATAAAACAGAAGACACTAATTAGGGACCTAAATTTTTAAAATGAAAAACTCTTATTAGGGACTAAATCTGTAAAACAGAAATCTCTAATTACAATAAAAAATTATAAACGTGCAAATGCAAAAGACAATAACTACAGAAAATCCTGAAACTATGGATACCTGTAATTGGGTTGTAGGGAGTTGGGCACACGTTGTCAGAGGACGATTAGAGCACGCTGTTGTATGAGGATGGATTAGGGTTCACTTGCAGGAGGATGGGAAAAAAAAAGAGACAAAAAGGTGGGAAAGAAAGTGTACACTATATGTGTTTGTAAGATATGGTGTAATATAGTTTCTTTAAATTCATTTATAGTCACTAAAATAAAACTAGTCATTGAATCTTTAGAAGGGCAGACAGGGTGTGGCTATATAGGGTTTCACCTCATACTAAAGAGTAACATATGTCCCTAAGGCACCCTATGACCATAAGGCCATAGGGTGGTCTCACATCGTACTATAGGGTGACCAATGTCCCATTTGGCCATAGGGTGCCAATGTACAATCTCAAGGGTCATACGGTTCCCTACGTTCCTATTGAAAATTCTATGGCCGTAGGGCCATAGGATCTCCAAAACATATATATGGCACTATGGCCATAGGATCACATGGTGCTCTATGTCCGATCTAGAGACCTTGTGGCCCAAGGGCCTTAGGGTGGCAATGTACAATCTCAAGGGCCATAGGGTTCCCTACGTTCCTTTTCGAGATAGGGTGGCACTAGGGCCATAGAATCTCCAAAAGCAACATAAAGAAACTAGGGCCATAGGATCAAAGGGTGACATATTGGACCTTGTGGCCCAAGGGCCATAGTGTGGGAATGTACAATCTCAAGGGCCATAGATTTCCCTATGTTCCTTTTGGATATCCTATGGTCCTCGAGCCATAGGATGTCCAAAATGAACATATGGCCCTACGGACATAGGATCACAGGGTTCCCTATGTTCCTTTTGGAGATCCTATAGTCCTTGGGCCATAGGATCTCCAAAATGAACATATGACCCTACGGACATAGGATCATAGGGTGCCCTATGTCCCATCAAGAGACACTGTGTCCCAAGGACCATAGGATGGCAATGTACAATCTCAAGGACCATATGGTTCCCTATGTTCCCTCTGAAGATCCTATGGCCCTAGCGCCATAGAATCTCCAAAAGGAACATAAAGAACCTATGGCCATAGGATCAAAAGGTGCCCTATGTTCCATCTTGAGACCTTGTGGCCCAAGGGCCATAGGGTGGATTTGTACAATCTCAAGGTCCATAGGGTTCCATATGTTTTTTTTGGAGATCCTATGGCCCTATATCCATAGGATCACAAGGTTCCCTACGCCCCATCCAGAGACCTTGTGGCCCAAGGGCCATAGGGTGACAACCTACAATCTGAAGGGCCATAGGATTCCCTATGTTCCCTAGGGTCACAAGGTGCCCTAAGTTCCATCTGAAGACCCTATGGCCCAAGTGCCATAGGGTGGCAATGTACAATCGCAAGGGACATATGATTCCCTATGTTCCATTTGGAGATCCTATAGCCCTAGAGCCCTAGGTGCATGGGGATGCCATGGTGCCCGTTAATATGCACCATGGTGTATCCTATGTACGTAGGCCACCCTTGGGCCCTTAGATGCCCTCTGTCCCATCTAAAGACCTTGTGGTCCAAGGGCCATAGGGTGACAATTTACAATCTCAAGGGTCATAGGATTCCCTATGTTCCCTAGGGTCAGAAGGTGCCCTACTTTCCATCTGAAACAATGAGGGCACCTTGTGGCCTTCGGGCCATAGGATCTCTATGTAGAGCATAGAGCAAAGAGCATAGAGAGATTCTTACTACCATAGAGGGAACCCTATGGCCTTCAGGCCACAGGGTGTCAATATAGAGATAACAGAGGTTATTACTAGCATAGAGGGGACCCTATGGACTTCAACCCACAAGGTCTCCTCAATATAGAGAAAATAGTGTTTTTACTGGCATAGAGAGCACCCTATGGACCTGGGTCCATAGGTTACCAAAAAACTGTCATGAATGGTTTCTTTAAAACATACAAGGTACCTTGTGTCCTTAGGGTCATAAGATGTGTAGAGCATAGAGAGGTTCTTACTAGAATACAGGGGATTCTATGGCCTGAAGGCCACAGGCTCCCAATATGGAGCATAGATCGGTTCTTACTAGCATAGAGAGACCAAGTAGTGCTTGGGGCTATAGGATGTCAATTTAGAGCATAGAGCATAGAGAATAGAGCAAAGAGCATAGACAACTTCTTAATACCATAGAGGGAACCCTATGGCCTTCAGGCCACAGGGTCTCAATATAGAGATAACAAAGATTCTTACTAGCATAGAGGGGACCCTATGGCCTTCAGCCCACAAGGTCTCCTCAATATAGAGAAAATAGTGTTTTTTACTGGCATAGAGAGCACCCTATGGACCTAGGTCCATAGTTTGCCAAAAAAATTTCATGAATGGTTTCTTTAAAACATACACGGCACCTTGTGCCCTTAGGGTCATAAGATATGTAGAGCATAGAGAGGTTCTTACAAGAATACAGGGGACTCTATGGCTTGAAGGCCACAGGCTCCCAATATGGAGCATAGATCGGTTCTTACTAGCATAGAGAGACCAAATAGTGCTTTATACATGGGGCCTTAAGGTGTCAAAACAATGAGGGCACCTTGTGGACTTGGGGCCATAGGATGTCAATTTAGAGCATAGAGCATAGAGCATAGAGAGCTTTTTACTACCATAGAGGGAACCCTATGGCCTTCAAGCCACAGGGTCTCAATATAGAGAAAAAAGAGGTTCTAGCATAGAGGGGACCCTATGGACTTCAGCCCACAAGGTCTCATCGATATAGAGCAATAGTGTTTTTTACTGGCAAATAGAGCACCCTATGGACCTGGGTCCATAGGTTGCCAAACAAACCCTCATGGAGGGTCTCTTTAAAACATACAAGGCACCTTGTGCCCTTAGGGTCATAAGATGTGTAGAGCATAGAGAGGTTCTTACTAGAATACATAGAACCCTATGGCCTGAAGGCCATAGGGTCCCAATATAGAGCATAGATCGGTTCTTGCTAGCATAGAGAGACCAAATAGTGCTTTATACCTGGGAGCATAATGTGACAAAACAATGAGGGTTTTTACAAAACTATGAGGGCACCTTGTGGCCTTCGGGCCATAGGATGTCAATATAGAGCATAGAGCATAGAGAGCTTCTTACTATCATACAGGGAACCGTATGGCCTTCAGGCCACATGGTGTCAACGTAGAGAAAACAGAGGTTCTTACTAGTGATAGCAGTTTTTTGGCTTTCCATAATTGCCATAGTAAGCTACCTCACCCTATCAAATCACTCAAAATTTTTGGTTATCCCTACCATTTCACTGTACATAGGCGTGTGTGAGTTAGGGACTTTCTCCATATTTTCTTAAAAACCCTCAATTAGCTAGTCACTGGGCTAGTTGAGCCAAAAATAAAATAAAAAAATAAAATATATAAGTATATTATGGCCCATTTGTGTGTAAATATTTTATTGTATATAGGGCCTAAATAAAAGGATTTTTTATAATTATTTGGTATTTATTTAAATATTTATACTTAGGTGTGTGTTATTTATGCTATATACATTGACTCACCATTACCATATTTTTTCTTGCCATTTTGCATACTCTTTATTCCATATAAAAATAATTTCATTCAAGATTCTCTTATTTTTGGTGTAACTCCATCCCAACAAAAATCCAAAAAAACTAGTTTATTTATGTGTAAATTTTTTCACTATTGTCATTTTTCCTTCCTACATCTATTCTCTATTACTCTCATAATTTGACCACCAAAAATATTCATCTTTTATGGTAGACTTATAATGAGAGAGATTTATTTTGACCCCTTTATATTTTTTTCACCTATATTATTTATATTTGACATATATATATATTTTTAGACCCCTCAATATTTGATTTTCTTAGTTGTACTATTCACTTATATCATGATCTCAACAATATCTTCAATTATAGACCTAACAAATAAGGTCAAGGGTATGTGGCATGCATGCATGCACCATGGGGAGCTCACTCTTGGAGGTATTCAAAAGAATCATCCAAAGAAGGACCTTGTGCAGTGGAAAAAAGAGTCGGTTTTGCTGAGTTTTAAAAGATAAAATGCTCCCCGAAGTTGAAAAGGTGATACAAGCAAAAGTTGTAGCTCGTGAGCTAAAATTTCACCTCAAATTTTTTCATATTTTTTTGAGCTACGAGCTGTGAGCTATGATTTTATTGGTGGACCCCAGTTTGCCCATGCTATGCAGCCACATTCCCTCTTCCACTTTATCATTTTCCTCTTTCACACACACTCCTCTCTCTCCTTCCCACTCCCAAATGTGCAACTCCCATGTCCTAATTCACCCTCTTCACCATTTCTACATCTCTCACACCTCCATAGCCTTCATCCTCCATTTCTACACCCTATGTGTCCCCTTTTCTCTCTACATATATGTCCATATTACTATACTCTCTTCAACTTTGTAAAGAACTTCAAAAAATCAGCAAAAAACCAATGATAACCTCTGCAAATTAAGGCTTTTATCATGAATTTTTCAAGGTTTGAAATAACATAGCTTCATCAACACGCGCTACTTCGCCATGCTGACCGCTTCTTCTCCGGGTGTTGTAAAGAGGTGAATGTCAACTTCTCCAAACCTTCAACCTCTCTTTACAAGCTCATCCCTTCTCTAAATTTTCTCATCATATATCTCACCATTTGGTGAATGATTTTGTAAATATTTTTTAGTGATAAGTACTAACTACTAACCACTAACCTTATTGTAAAATGCACCCTCTACTAGAGTAGGCACTCCCAAATTATTCACTCAATCCTCTCTCCTTTCATCCTCAATAATTCTCTTCCCTTGAGCCCACATCCATGTGACTCAAAGGACAAGAGAGACCCTCCCTCATTAAAAATAAATAAAAAATGCATAATCTTTTATTCCTTCAAATAAACTTGATTAGGCCTAATCCTAATCGGGGCTTCTAAAAACTATAAATAGAGCCCTTCTCTCCCTTGTAAAACACATGATCACACTACACCACACCATTCTCAACACATAACACACCACTCTTAAAGCCTAGTTGTGTAGAGTGTGTGCATTGTGAGTGCTCTATTCCATCACTACACATAGGTGCATGGAGAAGCTTGAAGTTAGTTATGCCATCTAGAGGAGTGGAGTGGTATTATACTCTGCAATCACACTTGTAGCCTACTCTTGTCCATAAATAAGATTTATAGTTTTGGGTGCAATTGTATGATGAAACTACGACTCTTCTCTCCAAATTGACTTGATAAGTTGGCTCATCAGGTGGTTGAAGGTATATTGTCCTTGAAGTTTGTTGTGCCATTTCATGCTTGTTGGTTTGAGAGCTTGTTGAATTGTTTACCTAAAAGGTCAATTGTAAGAGGGTGCTCGGTGAGAGGGCTCCCGTGACCCTAAGACAATCTGTGTATTGGCAACAAGGTCAAGTTTTGTGTTGTCTCTCTGTTTCTCATCAAGCTTTGTGTGCATCTAGTCTTTAAGGCTATGACTGAGTTGCTCAAGTTGATTTGTGCTGTTTACCTCTCTCTGGCGTGGTGAATGTTTGTGTTTGGTGTGTGTGTGTCTATCTTGCATTCCCCTCTCTTTGTGCATTTGAGTACAAGGAGATATCACGTGCGTCCTAGTTTGCATCTACAACTAGGTGGTGCCCCTTTTCTTGTTTGATTTCTGGCTGTGGGTTGTTGTTGTCTTTGATTGTGCTTGCCCCAGCCCCAATTGAGTAGCACAGGAGCCTCGAAGGGCGTTTAGAGGCCGCTCTTCTTGTTGCCCGCCCCGGACCGCCTCACTAGCATAGAGGGGACCCTATGGCCTTTAGCCCACAAGGTCTCCTCAATGGCATAGAGAGAATCCTATGGCCCTGGGTCCATAGGTTTCCAAAAAATCCTCATGAAGGGTTTCTTCATGAGGATGTGTAGAACATAGAGAGTTACTTACTAGCATAGGGGGGACCCTATGGCCTTCAGGCCATAGGGTGCCAATATAGAGCATAGATCGGTTCTTACTAACATAGAGAGACCAAATAGTTATTTATACATGGGGCCATAGGATGTCAATATAGAGCATAGAGCATAGAGCATAGAGCATAGAGCATAGAGAGCTTCTTTCTAGCATACAAGGAACCCTATGGCCTTCAGGCCACAGGGTGTCAATGTAGAGAAAACAGAGGTTCTCACTAGCATAGAGGGGAACCTATGGCCTTCAGCCCACAAAGTCTCCAGGATATAGAGCAAATAGTGTTTTTACTAGCATAGACAACACCCTATGGCCCTGGGTCCATAGGTTGCCAAAAAACCATCATGAAAGATTTCTTCAAAACATAGAGTGCACCTTGTGCCCTTGGGGTCATAGTATGTGTAGAGCATAGAGAGGTTCTTACTAACATACAGGGGACCCTATGGCTAGAGTATAGATTGGTTCTTACTAGCACAGAGCGGACCCTATGGTCTTCAATCCAAAGGGTGCCAATATAGAACAAAGATCAGTTCTTACTAGCATAGAGAGACCAAATAGTGCTTTATACGTGGGGCAATAGGGTACCAAAACAATGAGGGTTGTTCAATGGCATAGAGAGCACCCTATGGCCCTGGGTCCATAGGTTGCCAAAAAACCCTCCTGAAGGGTTTCTTCAAACATAGAGGGCAACTTGTGGCCTTGGGGTCATCGGATGTGTAGAGCATAGAGAGGCTCTTACTAGCATACAGGGGACCCTATGGCCTGAAGGCCATAGGGTGCCAATATAGAGCATAGATCGGTTCTTACTAGCAAAGATCGGACCCTATGGCCTTCAGACCAAAGGGTGCCAATATAGAGCATGGAGAGGCTCTTACTAGAATATAGGGGACCATATGGATTTCAAGTCACATGGTGCCAATATAGAGCAAATAGTGTTTATACTAGCATATAGAACATCCTGACCTAGGGGGATTGGTTGTCAAAAATCTATCATAGAAGGGTTCCTATGGCCTTCAGCCCACAAGGTCTTCTCAATATAGAGCAAATAGTATTTTTCATTGGCATACAGAGCACCCTTGGGGCCCTTAAGGCCAACCCTATGGCCTTCAGGCCTTAGGGAGCTAATATAGAGCATGGTGCTTTATATCGGCATAGAGAGCTATGGCCCTAGGGCCATAGCAAAAGAATGAGGTGTTTTTGGAAACGATGAGGGCACCTTGTGGTCTTGGGGCCATAGGAAGTCAATATAGATCATAGAGCATAGACGATAGAGCATAGAGCACAAAGAGATTCTTAGTAGCATAGAGGAAACCCTATGACCTTCAGGCCACAGGGTGCCATTATAGAGTAAACAGAGGTTCTTACTATCATAGAGGGGACCCTATGGAATTCATCCCACAAGGTCTCCTCAATATAGAGAAAATAGTGGTTTTTACTTGCATGGAGAGCACCATATGGCCCTGGGGTCATAGGTTACGAGAAAACCCTCATAAAGTGTTTCTTTAAAACATTGTGGCCACCTTGTGGCCTTGGGGCCATAGGATGCCAATGTAGAGCATAGAGAGGTTCTTACTAGCATGCAGGGGACCCTATGGCCTTCAGGCCACAGATTGTCATATGTAGAGGCTCTAAAGGGGTATTTAGGCCATTCAAGGGATACTTCTTTGAGGATCCTCTAATGTCATAAGGGAACATGTGATCACACTACCATAGAGTGGCCTAGGTACCCTTGTAGAATCATTTTGTTGGCACCCTTCAGACCTAGGACCATGGACCTAGGACCACATGGTTTAACATAGAGGTGACTCTATGTCCCTAGGTCCATATGATGTAATAATATCCATCTTGTCTAAATATATGTCATTATTTTTACAAAAAATGTCTCAGAAGAGAAATTCAAAGTCAGTTGATGCAACAGGCTCAACACCAAGTTCTTGGTATGTAGATTTTCACTTACCAAATGGTGGAAATGATGAGAAAGTCCACTTGGTCTTTCAAGATAAAGAGCAATTGCCCTTCAAGGACTGTGGTATTGTCAAGGAGATAAAGAAAGATTGTTCAGATCTTGAAATTTCTCCATGCCTTGGAGTAAAACTACTCAATGGTGACTCCTACTTGTTGGAGCCTGTGGCCTTTGCTCCAAAATTGGTGAAGGTTGATTATGAAGGAGTGACAATGACAAAAGCAGGGTGGGTGGAGCTTCAAGAAAACACTCCAAGTGAGAACTTTATAGACTTATATATTGAGGGCTTTAAGAAAGTCAATCAATATTTAGGTAAAAGTTGAGAAGCAGAAAGAAGAATAAGAAGCGAAAGAATGAAGACACAGGTACAACAAATCAATCTAAGACACTCAAGGAGAGTCAGACTCCCTCACTTGGAGAAAATAGCACTACAAGAGGCTATTCATATTAGCGACGCTCACACAGCGACGCTCAAAAAAAAAAATCCCGGCGTCGCTATGAGCGTCGCAAATTTACAAGTAAATTTGCGACGCTCATAGCGACGCCGACTGGGCTAAAAAAATAATAGAGAGCGCCCAAAAACTTAGATCTCAGATCGGAGTTTTTCGGCGCCCTCAAGCAAGGAGCAGGTAACGCTCTCCCTCTCTCTCTCTCTCTCTCTCTCTCTCTCTCTCTTTCTTCTCCACACACACACACACACACACACACACACACACGAGGAGAGGAAGGAGAGCCAGGTATGCTCCATCCCTCTCCTCACTCTCATGTTCCCTTCCCCTCTTTCTCTCTCCCTCTCTCTCTCTCACACACACACACATAGTGTTTTTGAGAGAGAGAGAGAGAGAGAGAGAGAGAGAGAGAGAGAGAGAGAGAGTGTGTACAAACATAAACAAAAACGCACACACACATACATAAACAAAGAATGCACACACAGATTGAGAGAGGAAAAGAGAGAGAGAGCATGCATAAACAAAAAACGCACACATTGAGAGAGGAAAAGAGAGAGAGAACATGCATAAACAAAAAACGCACACATTGAGAGAGAAAAAGAGAGAGAAAGCATGCATAAACAAAAAAACACACACACATTGAGAGAGAAAGAGAGAGAAACTAATTTAACGTCGTAGGAAACTAATTAAAATTAAAAGACCTAAAGATCTAGCCTACGAGGAGTTGAACTCAAGACCTATTATTCAAGAGGGAAATGGCATAACCAATCTATCATACTTGGCATGGGTGATAGAAAGGTTATACCATTTATCTCTTTTTATTGGCACACACATCTACACACGCGCACACACACAAGAAGAAGAGAGTTATAACGTCGTAGGAAACTATCCTAAAAGACGTTAAAGATTAGGTTAGATGTAGACTTACGTTAAATTAGATTTAGGTTTATTTAAGTTAAATTAGATTAGATTTAGGTTTATTTTTAATTAGATTTACGTTTATTTACGCTAGATTTAGATTTACGTTATATTAGATTAGATTTAGATCTCCATAGACTGCGATGCCTGCATGAAGCGGGTGAAGAAAGCCCTCAATGGAATATAGGGTATTGCTGCCTTCACTCATGGTGGGCTCCGTCGATCCAAAAGTACTGGTGAAATGTCTTCAGAAGATAGGGAAGAAGGTGGATCTTCAGGGTGGCAAGAGTCACTACATCCCCGACACAATGACCATCTAGACAACCTCTAGTCATTCAATAGCAACTTCAAAGTTAGTAACAAGAGCAAGAACGGTCTAAAGGGCCAATTGCTGTCGTCAGATGTGGATGGAGATGAGGCAGCGTCACCACCGGAAGTTAACTCTCACATCTTTAGTGATGAGAATGCCAACTCTTGCCGAGTTATGTGTTAAATCAGTTTTAAGGTTCTTATAATCCCTGTTAGTTTAGTTCTTTGTTTTTAATATAACATAATTTACGTTAGATTTAGATTTATGTTATATTAGATTAGACTTAGGTTTATTTAGGTTTACCCACACACACACACATACACACACACACAAGAAGAAGAGAGTTTTAACGTCATAGGAAACTATCCCAAAAGACGTTAAAGATTAGGTTAGATGTAGACTTACGTTAAATTAGATTTAGGTTTATTTTTAGTTAGATTTATGTTTATTTAGATTTACGCTTATTTACGTTATATCGAGTCCACGCAAGAATTACTTACGGTTTATGGTTTAGAGTCAGACGAATAGTGAAAATATCTACTGTGAAAAGATGTTAAGATGTTGTGAAGTGCTACAGCTAGAGAAGAGGCAAAGGGGTTTTGTCCACTACATGCAGTATCATGTAGAGGTGGGTCTGTAGATTTCTTGTACCCACAAATATAGGTATTGACCAATAAAGACGAGATTATAACCTGGTGGTTCTGATCTCCGTGCACTCTAGACCGAGGTGTGCGGGGATTGGACATGACTAGAGAATGTGAGGTAAAGAGAGAGAGAGAGAGAGAGAGAGAGAGAGAGAGAGAGAGAGAGAGAGAGAGAGAGAGAGATAAGACGAAGAATTCCAATAGAATATTAAATTTGTTGTCCAGGTTATAAGATTTTTATCCTCATTATGAGTAGTGACGAGGATGTGGGACCGTCCAACCGAAACACCTATCTCTCAACGAGGGTCTTATGTCCTTGTAATCAATGCAAGCATGCTGTGCGACGGACAAGACGTGTTTCTTTGCAGCACGTTCGCGAATTTGGCGAGTTCGATCCATCTATTATAGATCGGGTTGTTGCCAATTATAACTCGTCGGACTCTGACGCTGGCCAACAAGCAGCAATCTTGCAACCCAATAGACATGTTCGCAGGCGCTTTAGTCAAGCAGCATATGTGAGGCCACAAGATGTAGCCTGTGACAGCTCGGGGGATGATCATGCAGAGCACATTCCCAACGAGGCAATGTTTGAGCTCGAGATTGATGAAATGATCGAGACGATCATGGATTCAGAAAGGCTTATCTATGATGATATGAAAAGTGAAGCCGATACTCCATTGTATAATGGAGCACGTATGTCTAGATTGAAAGCACTCCTGGTTCTTCTCAACATGCAGGCAAAGTTTGGATGGAGTGACACTAGCGTCACAGCGCTTTTCAGGTGATCTATTACAATTAGTTTACTTTAATAAAACTCTAAATGTATAATGATCTGATAGATTTTTACACGATTGTATCGTATTTTTATGTTGTGTAGATTGCTTAAAGAGCACATACTACCAGCTGACAATGTGATGCCAGATTCCTGAGATGAAGCAAGAAAGATTTTGCGAAACTTGGGGATGGATTACAATTCTATCCACTCTTGTCCTAATGACTGCATTCTTTTCAGAGGGGAATACATAGACATGGAGAAGTGTCTGAAATGTGATTCCGAAAGATATCGAGTAGATCTCCACGGGACAAAAATTCCACAAAAGGTTTTGCGACATTTTCCTTTGCTTCCTCGCATCAAGCATTTCTTCAGATGTAAGTCCATGGCCGCCCTAGCATCATGGCATGAGGGGAATAAATCTTCGGATGGTGTGCTATGAATTCCTGCAGATTGCGCAGCCTGGAAACATATAGATGGAACATGGTCGTATTTTGCCAGGGAAGCTCGAAATTTGCGCTTAGGCCTGGCTATGGATGGCGTAAATCCATTTGGTCAAAGATCAACATCTTACAGTGTATGGCCCGTTGTCATCGTCAACTACAACATTCCCCCGTGGTTGACTACGAAGAAGGGGCACCTATGGCTAAGCTTGATTGTGCCAGGGCGATATAAAGTGGGGAATATGGATGTGTATCTTCGTCCACTATTGGAAGAGCTACAACAATTGTGGATTGGCATAGAGGTGGTGGATATGAGCCGACACACAGAACGACGGAATGCTTTGATCAGAGGCATTCTAATGTAGACCATGCATGACTATCCCGGGCTAACAGAATGCTCAGGTGATCTATTGACACTCCTCACTCAGACACTGTAAATCTTGTTTTTTCCCATAGTTGATCTATTATCATGTGTATACATGCAGGGCTTCAAACAAGCGGATACAGAGCATGTGTCACATGTGGACCTAGACTGAATGCACGTAGGGTGCCCTCACTGAAGAAGCAAATCTACGAAGGTCATCAAGCGTATCTTCCAGAGAATGATGTGTTACGCGACGGCTTTTTGGGAAGAGAGCCACCAAGGATGTCTGCACAAGCATGGTTAGAGCAGAAGGTGATGTGCGATGACGGATTGCCGCCAGGGATGAAGAGACTATCTCTATGGTACGAGTTACCATACTGGCCCCGACTCATGATCAATCACTGGCTCGATCCAATGCACATATTCAAGAATGTGGGTAATCTACTATGGGACCATCTGACCGGCAAGAAAGATACTTTGGGAGCCAGAGTTGACCTTAGAAATGTGGATCGTATGGAGCAATATTGGCCGCAAACAGCGTCTGATGGATCGATAAAACTCCCTAAAGCACCATGGATTTTCACAGGAGCCCAAGAATGCAAAGTAAAAGAGACCATTCGATCTTTGCGGACCCCCACTGGCGTAATGCACTCGCTCCGAACATGTTTTACTAAAGAAGGAAAGCTTACCGGTTTGAAGTCACACGATTGGCATAAAATGTGTCAGGTACGTTCATAGTGAACTTTAATATCATTGCATAAAATGTGGACTTTAATATCATTTCTGCACATACTTTACAGTTTATTTTACCGATTGCCATTGAGGGATGTTTGTCTCTCGACATCCGTAACACAATCTACAAACTTGCAAAGCTGGTGCAATGGATCTCACAAAAGGAGATCAACGTAGAATCCATAGCATTCACCAAACTAAATGCTGCGAAGCTTGTGTGCATGTTTGAGAAACATTTTCCTACTACCATGCTAACCATTCAGGTGCATCTTCTTGTTCACATAGTTGATGAGGTGGAAATAGCTGGCACAGTTCATTCGCCAGGTTTTGCACGGTTGACTGCTCCTAGCAGCTACACACCTCTACCTACTCCGCCAGGAGCCACCCCACTCGACACTCCTCGCTTCGGGGCCCAGACGCCGGTGGAGACACCTGACGTCCGTACCCCCATCGACACGCCGCTAGAGACCCCTGCCGGGACACCCAGGTTCACGCGTCACCGGCCAAAGGGCTTGCCTTACTCCGTCGACTTCAGTGGCGGCATCATCATGGATGATGACAGCAAGAAGGTGATCTTGCGCATGTGTGGTCTTTGCTCTCAGCTGTTTAGACACTACATACTAAACAAATGAAGTGAAGTACCAAGTGATTTAAAAAACAGAGTCATCAGCATACTTCATGATGAGTTTCCCGTTCCAACACGGGATCAGCGCTTCAATGAAGACCTGATGAAGATTCGAATGCCTGAATACTGCAAACACAAGCGTTCCGAAGTGCAAAAAGCAATCAAGCATGGGTGGAACAGGCCAGATTGACTGGCCAAAGAAGATTGGAAGAATGCGAAGAAAGCAGCGCGCGAGAATCCCGACAAGTGGAAGCAACAAAAGGATGCAGCCAGAGCGCGAGTAGAGGCAGGGAGCTTGCACCACTTGGAGAGCAGTGGATGGGCATCATTTGAGGCTAATTTGTAAGTGTTTTTGCATTGCTCTTTATGTTCGATAGTTTAGGGTTTATGAGTTTTTTAATTCTAACATAATGAAATCTTTGTATGTTTTGACAGTGGTCGATGACAAGACGTGATCCCACACCGTACGAGCGCGAGTACGCAGGCAGGAAGGGCTTAAACGTCCTGATGGACATTCTCAGTTCTCGCGGCGGCATGGTTAGTATTAGGGTTTACTCTTTTCTATTTTTTGTATTGTTTTATAAATGTCGTTATATGTTTATACTTATTGAAAGCTGTCTTATTGTCTTTTTTTGCAGAATCCGACAGATACGCCGCTTGGACGCGATGAGACATCTGACTAGACGACGTCAGTTTAGCCGTAGATAGATAGCATTAGTTTAGGGTTTCTCATAGCTTATGTATCATGAGACGGATTTTATACGTCTTTTTGAACCATGTATATTATTACATTTGTCACCGCAGTTCATTTTGCCAATCAATTCTTTATGCCTATGATGTTGTACAATTGTCATTATTACATTTGCCAATCAATTCATTTTGCCTATGATGTGTACAATTGTCAATTTTGCAAACAATGCGTCTTGTGGGTGACTATTTTGGGTCGATTATCTACCCTTGCACTTTTTTTAAAAAGTGAATCAAGTACAATATGGTTGATGGGTGGCAGGGAATTCAATGTCCTGTCACCAAAAAAAATTTCTCTCGGGCGTCGCTATAATAGTCGTTATTTATGGCTCTGTAGCATCGCTATGAGCGTCGCTATAGACTTCTGTGTAAACTTCGCTATAACAGTCGCTATGAGCGTCGCTATGAGTGTCTCTATATAGCGACGCTTATAGCGACGCATATAGCGACGCCTATAGCGACGCTCTCGTAGCGACGCCGGGGGTTATAAAAACCCAGTGTATTTCCGTCGCTAACAGCGTCACAAGAGCACACAACCTCTTGTAGTGTAGAGGAAATGTGGCCGAAGAAAATCTTTCAGTTATACCCTTACATACTCAAGAAGCAGGAGATTCTAGTGGACTTGCAACCCTAACAGTTGGAACCCCCTCAGTGGCAGTGTTTGTGGAATCAACATCCTTAGCTGTGTTGGACTCTATTATACAGCCCAAAGAAAAAGATCTTGATAAAGAAGTTGCCAAAACTTCTAAGAGTGGGCTAGATGGATACGTCGAAGTTGACCACTATTTTAAATTTGGTGTAAAATTTACCCAATTGATCCCAGTTGAGCAATGCAACCTTGCACCAGATGGCTATAGATGCAGACCATTGTCAGATGTATATGTGAAATATCTCTTGAAGCAATTTGCAAGGCACTCTAGGCGAGTCTCTAGTGCAGCACACTTGATGCTGTATAGCCCAATTACAAAAATGCCTTTACAAACAGCTGAAGTGCATGGAGACAAGCTATCAACATACCACTACTGGATTCTACCTGGTCATCATTCCATCATAGGAGCTAGAGCTTTTTTTCATAACAACAGCACTAAGTATGCTTTGAGAAAAGAGTTCTACAAGTTTAGAACTGCAAGGATAGTGGTAGACGCTCCGAAAGAGGTTGTTGTTCGAATTTTCAAAATGGAGAATATGGAGAGAATAACAGCAATGAAACACCAGCCTTATGTGGAGGTCTTGAAGCATGGCCGTAGTCAATGGATTGAATATTCTAAACCAACAAAACCCAAGGCAGGTGTTCCTGTCGGTTATCCAAATCGAGCAGGTTGGGATGTAAGTTCCACTTCCCTACGCTTGTTTTTGTTACAAATATGTCTTGAAATAAAGTTAATTTTCTTTTCTTTATTTTGAAGGCCTTTGTAAATGTGGCGAACATCGTGTTCAACCATAATCATTTGCCAACAAAGAAGCACACATGGTCATGTACGATGATGAAATCTATGATCAGTGGATACACATCTTGGAGAAGCATCAGACATCAACTGCTCGTGGGTGAAAACCAAGCATAACAACCTTTAGATGCCTAGCTAGTTAGAAGATAATGATGTCAAGCTACTACAACAAGAGTTGACAGATGAGAAGATCTGCTTATTGAAGCAACCACGTCAACAACCGGGCATGCTCGACCTCACTGCACGTGCAACGGTCTTAAAGAAGACCAGGGTTTTGGAGCCTCAAATGTTGATGGCATTTAAAGAGATAGATCCATCAGCAATAGCAGTTACTTCATGGGATAAATGTAAGTCTCATTATAACATTACAGATGAGATTTAAAAATCTCTCTTCACGAGTTGTACGCAATGGCTAAATCTCCTACTACAAAAAGGAAAGGAGAAAGAGCCAATTCCTAAGATCACTAGGGGATATGTGCAGTGGATCATTGCACAAAAGAATGGCACTTCTAGTTCTCAATTCATTTTACCATGGACAATGAAGTGTGTTGGAAAGAATTTGGAAGGCATTGAGTTTCTCTGCAGTGAGAATAGCTCTAAAATTCGTGTTGGTGTTTGCATCATAGACACAACACACAAAAGTATTACATCTAGTGGTTGGATTGCTGCCCAATTTGGTAAAGTAATTGATGGAGTATTTGGGGTAGCACATCAACCATCAGAGTTTTTAATTACCGGCTTAGTCAAGTATCAGCATGCTGCTTCCCTAGAGAAGGCAATTTCTGGAAAAGCTAAATGGTATAAAATGCACGTTCTACCTTTGAGCTCCTTAATGGGATCAGAGACCATCCAAACATATATAATTTATAACCATTGTTTAAGTTTGTAAATTGGAAGTATAAGGCAATGCAAGTTCCAAAACATGTGCAATGCCATAAGGAGAATCCAGCACAAATACTTTTGCCCCTCAGGATTTGTAAATCAAAGTGCATGGTGAGCCGGACCTTCCATCCACCAACAGATCAATGCATTTGTGAATTAAAGTACTTGAATTTTTGATTTAAATGTTTGAATGTTATCATGATATTTGAAGGCAAAGACCCCTTCAACTATGTTGTAAAGCAACAAATGTATGATGTATGATAATGATTCAATTTTGTATATCGTGTTGCATATTTATTGCATTTTTTAGCTTACACATTTTGCTAGCATAGAGGGCACCCTATGGCCCTAGGACCATAGGATGCCATCATATCCCATGTACAATTTCTCTTTTACCATAGAGGACATATTATGGATCTAGGGTCATAAGACGCCAACATAGTGCATAAATGGCTTCTTATAAGTATACACGTAAACATAGCGCATAGAGGGAATTTTTCTATTATAAAGACCGCCCTATGGCCTTGGGAGCATAGGGTTCCAACATAGAGCATAGAGGGCTTTTTATTAGCACCTTGTTGCCCTTGGGATGCCATAGTGCCATAAAGTGGTTTTTGTATGTATAGTAGAGAATTCTCACACACATGATACCTTGGTCACTATCTAGCCCTTGGACCATATGATAGTAGCATAGAGGACACCCTATAGTCCTAGGGTTTCCTTCTATCCCTAGGGCCACACACTGCCAACATATAGTATACATGGTTTCTTCATAGAGCAAACCTTTTAGCCCTACACTATACAGTGGAAACCTAGACCATATAATGTATCCTACTAGCATAGAAGGCACCCTATGACCCTGAGGCCAAAGAGTACCAATTTAGGGCATAAAGGGTCTCTTCCTAAGTTGCAGGGAACCTTGTGGCCCTAGGGAGCACCCTATGGCCCCAGGGCCATAGGGTGTCAACATAGTCAAATGGGGTGTAAACTTAGAGCATAGAGGGTTTCTTACTATCATGGAGGAAACCCTCTGTCCTTGGTGCCATAGGGTGAAAACATATAGCATGGAGGGTTTCTTGCTAGCATAGAGAGCACCCTATGGCCTTGGGGCCATATGATTCCAACAAAGAGCATAAACGGTTTTTTGATAGCATAGAGGATAGCTTATTTCCCTGGGGCCATATGATACAAAAATAGAAGAGTCTTAAGAAGGGCACCTAGGCCACTAAATCACCATGGGGCCATAAGGTGGTCTTTGTGGGGAATGGTCCTGAAGGGTTCCTTGCCTATCCTATGGCCTTTGGGCCATAGGCTACCAACATAGAGTTTAGATGGTTTCTTACTAACATAGAGCTCACCTTGTGGCCTACGGTCTTTAGATTCTAATATAGAGTTTCAATGGTTTCATACTAGGCGTAAGGGCCACCTATAGACTTGGGGCCATAGAATGACAATGTAGAGTGCAGAGGTTTCCTTTCTAGCATAGAGGGCACCATGTGGCCTAGGAGCCATTTGATGAACCATACGGCCTGAGGGCTGTAGGTTGCCAATGTAGACAAGGTTTCTTAGTAGCATTATAAAGGGTACCTTGTGGCCCTCAAATCTCCATAGGGTGCCAATAGAGAGCGTAGAGGGTTTTTCTTGCTAGCATAGAGGACATCCTATGGCCTTGGGGCCATAGGGTTTCAATATTGAGCATAGAGTATTTCTTACTAGCATAGAGGCTACCTTGTGGCCCTAGGTCCATAGGGTGAAAACATAGAGAATAGAGGATTTCTTACTATCATAGAGGGTACCTTGTGGCCCTAGGTCCATAGGGTGCAAACATAGAGCATAGAGGATTTGTTACTAGGACAGAGGGCACCCTATGGCCCAAAGGCCATAGAGTGACAACATGTAGCATAAAGGGTTTCTTACTAGCATAAGAGGTAGACCTTGTGGCTCTCGGGTCATAGGGTGCCAACATAAAGCATATATGGTTTCTTACTAGTGCTCATAGAGGGCATCTTGTGGCCCTATGACAACCCATGGCCTTAAGGCCATAGGGTGACACATAAATAAAGTACCATATGGCTTTGAAGCCATATATCTATTTATATGTTGAGACCTCCCAACAATCCTAAACCTATAGCCTTGAGGCCATAAATAGACATATTTTGGATTATCTTAAAGTCATAGAGATATCTACAAAGAGAACTCTATGGCTTGAAGGCCATAAGAAACTTAGTCAAGGAAATCATCCAATGCAAGAAGATCATGGAAATAGAAAATGAGACTTCTGATCTAGAGCTTAAAGGCATAAATGTTTCTCCAAGTATACTTCTAGGCGCCACCATCATGGACAAAGAACTAATGTAGCTAGATAAAGATTGGGAATCTCTAGACAATAAGGAGCATAAAAATAAATTCATTGTAGATGTGTTGTCAGTTAGTAAATTTGCTATTTGCGTAGTTCTTTCTAAGAGTGTGACAAAAAAGAGTTATCAAAATGTAGATACTTTGGAATCTAAAATTAGGTGTTCTTTAAACTTGCAGTCCTTCAATAAGATATTGCGGCTGACAAAGTTTTACTCGTGATTGTTGGTATAGAGGATGCTAATGCCATTGACCCTATTGAGAAAGATTCTATCAATCTCCATGTCAACCAAAGAGTTTCTAACGAAGATGACAAGAATCTACAAGTCTTTGAAGGTCAACTGCTACAACGACTGCAGATAAATTTAAAGAGTAATCCAATGGAAGAAGACAGTAATAGTTCCAGAACATGTGCAAGGGAAGAATAAGAATCTAATGAAAATATTCTAGTAGCCCAAGAGCTGGGAATTGGATTGCATGACACCACAACGGAAGTAGAAGGTTTTTTTTTTCTTTTTTTTTCTGAAAAGCTCTTTCAATTTCAGAGTATTAACTTACACATTTTGCTAGCATAGAGGACACCCTAGGACCATAGGATGCCATCATATCCCATGTACAGTTTCTCTTTTGCCATAGAGGACATCTTATGGATCTAGGGTCATAAGTTGCCAACATAGTGCATAAATGGCTTCTTATAAGTATACACGTAAACATAGTGCATATAGGGAATTTTACTAGCATAAAGATCGCCCTATGGCCTTGGGGCCATAGGGTGCCAACATAGAGCATAAAGGTGCCAACAAGATTTTTATTAGCACCTTGTTACCCTTGGGACACACATGATACCTTGGTCACTATCTGGCCCTCGGACCATATGATAGTAGCATAGAGGACACCGTATAGCCCTAGGGTTTCCTTCTATCCCTAGGTCCATACACTGCCAACATATAGTATACATGGTTTCTTCATAGAGAAAACCTTTTAGCCCTACGCAATAGAGTGGAAACCTAGACCATATAATGTATCCTACTAGCATAGAAGGCACCCTATGACCCTGAGGCCAAAGAGTACCAATTTAGGGCATAAAGGGTCTCTTCCTAGGTTGAAGGGCACCTTGTGGCCCTAGGGAGAACCCTATGGCCCCAAGGCCATAGGATGTCAACATAGTCAAATGGGGTGTAAACTTAGAGCATAGAGGGTTTCTTACTATCATGGAGGACACCCTCTGTCCTTGGTGCCATAGGCTGCAAACATATAGCATGGAGGGTTTCTTGCTAGCATAGAGAGAACTCTATGGGCTCCCTATGGACTTGGGGCCATATGATTCCAACAAAGAGCATAAACGGTTTTTGATATCATAGAGGATAGCTTATTTCCCTAGGGCCATATGATACAAAAATAAAAGAGTCTTAAGAAGGGCACCCAGGCCACTAAATCAGCATGGGTCCATAAGGTGGTCTTTGTGGGAAATGATCCTAAAGGGTTCCTTGGCTATCCTATGTCCAACATAGAGTTTAGATGGTTTCTTACTAACATAGAGCTCACCTTGTGGCCTACGGTCTTTAGATGCTAATATAGAGTTTCAATGGTTTCATACTAGGTGTAAGGGGCACCCTATGGCCTTGGGGCCATAGAGTGTCAATGTAGAGCGCAGAGGTTTCCTTTCTAGCATAGAGGGCACCATGTAGCCTAGGAGCCATTTGATGCACCCTATGGCATGAGGGCTGTAGGTTGCCAATGTAGACCGTAGAGATTTTCTTTCTAGCATAGAGGGAACCTTGTGGCCTAGCGGCTATTTGGTGCTCCCCTAAAGCATACAAGGTTTCTTAGTAGCATTATAAAGGGTACCTTGTGGCCCTCAAGTCTCCATAGGGTGCCAACATAGAGCATAGAGGGTTTTTCTTACTAGCATAGAGGACATCCTATGGCCTTGGGGCCATAGGGTTTCAATATTGAGCATAGAGGATTTCTTACTAGCATAGAGGCTACCTTGTGGCCCTAGGTCCATAGGGTGCAAACATAGAGAATAGAGGATTTCTTACTATCATAGAGGGTACCTTATGGCCCTAGGTCCATAGGGTGCAAACATAGAGCATAGAGGATTTGTTAGTAGCACATAGGACACCCTATGGCCCAAATGCCATAGAGTGATAACATGAAGCATAAAGGGTTTCTTACTAGCATAAAAGGCAGACCTTGTGGCCCTCGGGTCATAGGGTGCCAACATAAAGCATATATGGTTTCTTACTAGTGCTCATAGAGGGCATCTTGTGGCTCTATGACAACCCATGGCCTTAGGGACATAGGATGACACATAAATAAAGTACCATATGGATTTGAAGCCATATATCTATTTACATGTTGAGACCTCCCAACAATCCTAACCCTTTGGCCTTGAGGCCATAAACAAACATATTTTGGATTATCTTAAAGTCATAGAGATATCTACAAAGAGAACCGTATGGCTTGAAGGCCATAAAAAACTTAGTCAAGGAAATCATGCAATGCAAGAAGATCATGTCAATAGAAAATGAGACTTCTGCTCTAGAGCTTAAAGTCATAAATGTTTCTCCAAGTATACTTCTAGGCGCCACCATCATGGACAAAGAACTAATGTAGCTAGATAAAGATTAGGAATCTCTAGACAATAAGGAGCATAAAAATAAATTCATTGTAGATGTGTTGTCAGTTAGTAAAGTTGCTATTTGCGATTAGTTTTTTCAAAGAGTGTGACAAAAAAGAGTTATCAAAATGTGGATACTTTGGAATCTAAAATTAGGTGTTCTTTAAACTAGCAATCCTTCAACAAGATATTGCGGCTGACAAAGTTTTACTCGAGATTTTTGGTATAGAGAATGCTAATGCCATTGACCCTACTGAGAAAGATTCTATCAATCTCCATGTCAACCAAAGAGTTTCCGACGAAGATGACAAGAATCTACAAGTCTTTGAATGTCAAGTGCTACAATGACTAGAGATAAATTTAAAGAGTAGTCCAATGAAAGAAGACAGTGAAAGTTCCAGAACATGTGCAAGGGAAGAAGAAGAATCCAATGAAAATATTCTAGTAGCCCAAGAGTTGGGAATTGGATTGCATGACACCACAATGGAAGTAGAAGGCAATGGAAGTTCCAGAACATGTGCAACGTCAGAAGGAGAATCCAACACAAATATTTTAGCACACTGGGATTTGGAAATCGAAGTGCATGGTGAGTCAGACCTTCCATCCACCAACAAACCAATGCTGACTATAATAGTGAGCTTGTGTGGATTGTTCGTGAGGAGATGCTGGCAAAAGTCCAAGAAAATGAAGAGCTTAAAGTTTGGACATGAGCATATTGTTCTTCGTCCAGGATGCATTGAGTTTTCAAAGGCTCCATTTAGCAATTTCAATGTAGGGATTTGGTCAGATGCTAATGGCATGCATGTTGTGGACATCATCAAGATTTTAGAAAAGGAAGCCAATGTCAACCATGTGTAGAATCAAGGATCACTCGCTTAGATAATCCACGAGTAGAAGCACTTTTCAAACCGCTGGCTTTTGCATCATCAAAATTTGGGCTTGATGCAAGAAGATTGCTTCTTGTAGATGATGAACCATTAAAGGGATGTGTGAATCCTACATTGAATTGTATTTTTCCACCATCATTTAATGTTGATGATGAGAAGGATAATATCCTCCTTGGGGAGTTGCTACCATATATCAAAGATCTCAATCATGTTAATGACATTCGCACAGTTACATGGTCTCATTTATATGGACAAGCACCCATTGCTCAAGGTTGTTGTAGAGTTGGAGGAGAGCAATCTAATTTTTCTAGGAAAAACGTACTCCACGGGAAGGCTACCAGAAGTTTCTCGTCCTCTCGATGAGAAAGTTACAACATCTAGCACTAGTGGAATGTCCACTCGAAGTCAAGACAAGAAACTTTCAGCACATGATTAAGAAAAAGTAAGGGTCTTAAAGAATATCAAATCATTATCAACCTTGAAAGGTACAGAAGCAATCATGCTTGCCCAAAAATTGGGATACAAGGAGCCTGAGATCAAAGTACATGAAGCCAGGAATTATATAAAGCATCTAAAAGTTTAGTATGATCTCAAATAGCCCTATATCAAGAAATGATGGAGCAATGTTTTGTAAAATTTTGTCATTTACAAAGATCTTTATGTACTCAGAGACTTTGTTAGAGTGCTTAGGGTTTCAAGATATATGAAGATGTAAATGATTAATAGTTTTTTAAATTGTCTTTCAATACTATAAGTAAATTCTGAGTTTTATGTGCCAAATGATCTTTTTTTTTAAAGCTTTTATAGTTGTTTGCTTTGAAAATTGAGTTCACTCTGCCATCAAGGACAATCTACATGCTCATAAGGTCAAATATCACCCTATATGTCCTTGGGGGAATTTCACTTTATGGTCTCAACACCCTATGAATCTAGGGCCATAGGGTCATAGTTTGGCATGTGTTCTTGCATAGGACTTACTAAGTGTAACCACAAATTAGCGCCTTATGTCCCTAAGGTCTTCAACACACGTAAGATCTCTATATTAACTTTCTTTTTAAAATCATTTCAGGGCTTCTAAGAAAAAATGTTTTGCTATTAGATTATCACAAAATAGAGGATCTCCCTTTCATATTACATCAAATATCACATTCAAACCAAGAGCAATGGTTTCATTATCTACCAACATCTTTCAAACAGGACAAAAGAAGGCTTATCTTGGATTTAGAGGGTGTGCTTCTTGCAACATTTGAGCTTCAATCAAGGCCAACTTGGACCAAGTACATGTGAATTGTAGAAGATAACAATGAGGTGTATGCGGTGCGTCCAGATGCAGAGTATTTCTTAAGATTTTGCTTTGAGTTCTTTGAGGTTTGGATATGGAGCTGCCATTGTTTACAAAGAGCTCAACACATAATCAAGACCTGTTTTCCTACACAAAGTCACAAATTCAAGATGATTATGGATAACCCCGTGCTGACAAAATTCAAATTTCATGATTGGTTACAAAAGAGCCTATCACAAAAATCGTTTGACCATATGGAAGCTATTTAGATGGGGGCAACACTATAATATTTGGTGATAGTCCATATCGAGTGATGTGGAATATGCAAGGAACTTATATGATTTTTCCAAAGTTTTGGAACCAACCTACTCAATTGCTTCAAAGTTTTTTAAAAGATGAAATTGTTCCATGGTTATGTGGATGGTTGTATGCTAAAGACAAGAGAGACTATACCATAAGAAAGTTTTTAATGTTCCATCCTGATCCTGAGACTCACTATGTAATGCAATGTTATATGTCTCAAAGGACTCAAAATCTCAAGAGAAGGAGGCCATTTTAAGTGTACTAGTTAAGTATTCTAAAAAGCATCTACCAAGTATTTAGCAATGTGTAC
This sequence comes from Adiantum capillus-veneris, assembly GCF_014529385.1. Classification (NCBI taxonomy): domain Eukaryota; kingdom Viridiplantae; phylum Streptophyta; class Polypodiopsida; order Polypodiales; family Pteridaceae; genus Adiantum; species Adiantum capillus-veneris. The sequence goes on from NC_140950.1 coordinate 80,081,241, forward strand.
TTTTCAAAATTTAAACTTGATGGAATGTTGTGGGATATCTTGAAACATCTTTCAACTGTTTTTTTAATGAAGTGCATCCTATTGTCAGGAGACTCCTCTCATTAAAGTTCTTTGGTTTCATTGTTTGATGCTTCTATGGTATTGTTAACTTTTTCCTCTTATTAATTGTCTTTATTAAGTGATCCAAAAAATCAGAATTTCTTGACATTTGGTAGTGTTACAAAACGGTGTTTTTTAAACACCCTCAATCTTGGAGATATCATACTCTTTCTAGTTAGTCTTTTATTGTACATGCGATGAAGACCATCATTTTTACGAAACTGTCAAGTTGGTGGTAATCTTTATGTTTATACTTTATACTATTTTGACATAATCAATGTATTCAATTCGTATTATTCACATCAAATGGTGTTTTTAAACACCTTATTTTTTTGAGACACCATGTCTAAAACCTTTGAGTGAAGTTTTAAAGCATGTACGTACTTTATGTAAAAAATCTTCATCTTAACATTGATTCTTTGGCACAAACTTATATTAGGAGTTTTTATATTGTAGTTTTATGTTAAGAAATAATTTCAAAGTTAGAATTATGATAGTTTATCTAAGTAAGTGCCTCATCTAAATTTGTATAGTTAAATCAAAAACCTAATGGAATTATAGGTGCAATAGATGAAATCTTATGGTCTTAGGGCCATAGGATACTCTATAGTATTGTTTAGATTGTTTAATTGTTTGTGAACATAGATTATAGAGGGTTTTTCTCACTACCATAGAGGATATCCTATGGCTTTGGGGCCACATGGTCTCAATATTGAGCGTAGAGGATTTCTTACTAGCATAGAGGGTACCTTGTGGCCCTAGGTCCATAGGGTGCAAACACAGAGTATAGATGATTTCTTACTAGCACAGAGGGCACCCTATGGTCTAAGGCCATATGGTGACAACATATAGAATAAAGGGTTTCTAACTAGCATACAAGGCACACCTTGTGCGCCTAGGGACATAGTGTGCCAACATAGATCATATAAGGGTTTCTTATTGGTATAAACAACATCTTGTGGCCCTAGAACAACCTACAGCCTTAGGGACATAGGGTGGCTCATAAATAAAGTCCCATATGGCTTTGAAGGACTGGACCTCTTTATACATTGGGACCAGCTAACAATCCTAACCCTATGGCCTTGAGGTCATAAAGAGATATATTAAAGTCATAGACATGTCTACAAAGAGCACCATATGGCCTTAAGGCCATAGGTGCAATAGATGGCATCTCATGGTCTTATAGCCATAGGATACTATATAGTATTGTTCTGACTTTTTAAGTGTGAAATATTAGTTTGAATGTTGTTTAAATTATCGTGTATTTAAAACTTGACAGCATGCTACAAAACCATGACCAAGTATTTTGTTATACATGGATTAACACTAGAATGGTAACATGACACTTTTATGTCCTTGGACACTTTTGTGTCCTGTTAAGTGACCATTTTTCTTGAATTATTTGAAGAGTATGAAAATGAATTTCTAGGTGCTATATATCCACAAAGTTGCCTTATGAGCTGAAAAACACTAAGCATTTTTTTTTGAGTATCGATCTCACCATTAACCTTACTCTTGCATAACATTTTTGAACCTAAATTGTGTGAAAAAACGGGTCCTTTTTTTTGCTTTTTTTCAATTTTTGACAACCATACCACTCTAAACTTCATGTTTGTGAGGTTTAGATGGCTAGAGGTTAGGCCTTCATAGTTCTCACCATGTTTTGATGCTTTTAGGGAGAGCTAAGTGTTAAAAAATTGAATGTTATGACCAATGTACAAGAATTGCATAATCCTGTTTTTTGGCCAAAATTAGCACTTTTATGATTTTTTTTGTGGCTTTCTGATATCCAAATTCAATTTTGATTGTGTAAGTGTAATGTATAACATAAATCTAATCTTCCTTGAGTTTTGGGGGACCTAATATGCTATATAGCATAGTATATGATGGTTGAGTTTTTTGATTGTTGAAGAATACGATACATTTTAGAGTAGCAAGTATAACTTTGTCAATATTTCTAGTTTCTTAGGCCAATTGTGTGTATTTTGTAGGTAGTGACCATATCTAATCATAGACTAGAAACTTGGCTAGATATTGAGTAGTTTCTATGGATTTCTAGAGGTCATAATGCTAAACCCAATTTTTTTTATATTTATTGTATTTAGCACTTTATCATTACCCCCAAGGTTCCAATTTTAAGAGATCCATTATCCTTTTGACATGCTCCATGGCTCCTTTTGAATCCAGAGACCCAAAGGGAACTAAGAAAACATGTATATAGTATCTGTATTGAGCGTGACTATAGAACTTTTTTGTACCTATTTTTTTTGCCCAAAAAAAAATTAGTGAGGTAAAAGCAACCATATGTTTTGGTCACCAACCCATTGAAGTTAACGGGGCATTTTATCTCATGTCCTACAAAAATCACCACGCTTATTTATATGCAATCAACCGTAAGAAATTGTTGTTTTGGGCAAAATGCACTGGTCCATCAACTTTAGAGGCTTGTAGTGACCAAGGGATGAGAAAAATTACAAGTTTCTCATTTTTTCCATATGTAGTAGTTATTGAACTATAAGCTCATGAAAGGATTTTTTAAAATGAGTGGATCTACTATGGTTTCGGAATTTTTTCCCAAAACCCTGAAAGGACACTTTTATGTCCTGTTAGGTTACCATTCTAGTGTTAAGGTCACAAAATTATGACAAGAGTGATTAATAGTATTTGCCTTTACATATTATCTTTTTTAATTGCTATAATCAATCTATATGCTGCTTTAAAATCATATTAATTGGTTTTTTTGACACCTTATTTTTTGAGAAGCTACTTCTAAAAGCATTTGTTGAATTTTGAAAAGCACTGATGTCATACAAATCCTCTTTCCAAAAACTATATTGGAGGTTTATTCTTAAATTTTATAGTAGAGAAATTAAAATAGACTCATACAATTATGATAATTTATCTAAATTAAAGGCAACTAGAGCTTAGAAATCATTAAATAACACAATCCTAGCATACACATTTAGAATTTGGGAAACGGGATTTTTCCAAATGATCTAAAATGGTGTTTTAAAATGACATGAAAATTTCTTATAATGGGGGTCCCGGAACCACTTTTCATGAAATTGGACATGTGCTCCCAAATTCTTGAGAAATGCGGTTTAGGCTCAAAAATTTCTTGATTTGAACTCCATTTGCCCAGTTTCCGAGAAATCTGTCGTTTCGAACAAAATCTGGCCAAATCACACTTTTCGCTCCATTCACATAATCTCACCCCCATTGTACCAAAGGTTGTCCTATAGTCACTAATCATCCCCATATTTTTTGTTTTTCATTACGACCATTTTTCACCTGCTTTTTGTATTTTTGAAGTTTTTCTGTCGAAAATTAGTAAAATTAAAATGAAAATAGCAAATAAAACCTAAAAAATCATAATAAATCAACAACATTATCTACACTCACATAAAAGTTTTATGACCGGATCTCTCCATTTTACCAATATTTTGCCTGAAAAATGGCTATTTTTACTTATATACACACACCTAGGGGCTTGATTTGGTGTTTGGCCCCATATACTTGTAGAGTCATGCTGTATAAGGGCATATGTACTTGGGTTAGTCAAGAAAATTTTGCAATCAAATGACAACCCTTAAAATAGTCAAAAAACATGCCCTTTTTTACTCTTTTTTCCATTGGGTCCGCATTTGAGAATGCCTCCCCCCCTCCTAGCCGGAGTCCTCCCGGACGACAAGGTATTGCCTCAGTGTATGTGTCGTGCATGGGTTGAAAAAAATGTGCTAATGCTTGGCCATGTAATGTGGCCCTATATAATGCATATTTGGTCAATGCATGGAAAAATGAATGCTGTGTAAGAGAAGGGTATAAGCAAGATGCTTATTGGCATTCATCATCGAGGTTTCCTGTTTTCTTTACAAGTAAAAGCTGTAACTCTACTGGTCTTTGTTTGATTGTCTTTCTTGAAAAAGTATCTTGCTTTGCCGCTATTGTTGATATGGCCACGGTTGTCTCCTTGGAGACAATTTTCATGGCGGAATTGGCCATAGACCTTGTCTCTTTTGCTTTCCATTGGTAGCTTTTCTTTGGAGGTTTATGTAGGTTTATGGCTACTTCCGTGGTTGTCATTTTTTTGTTGCTGATGGGCATCCACATAAATCTGTTTTTCGGTTTCATATGCAGTTGTCTGGCTTCTGATGTTGCTTGTACTGAAGGGAGTTCTTGTTGCTTTGGTTTCGGGATCTAGATGCTAGTCGTAGTTGAGTTGTTGCGGAGCATTTTCTTTGGGATCCATATCTTTTTTATTGCCTTGGGTTTTGGTTGAACTATCTGCTTCTATTGAATTCTTTTGTTGTATTGTGGTTTGTCTACCATGTCACTTCTATCCTTCCGCACCCATACTTGTTGTTCTCGTGTTGCTAACTCTGATCTCTTCACTACGGTCGGTGACTTTTTATACTTGTAGTGAACAATGTTGGCAGTTACGTGGTTGTTTACCATGGGTATTGTGTTGTTCTTTAGTGGCACTCTTCCTTTTGGCTCTTTATCCAGTGATTGCATTGCTTGCAGCTGATTCTTCAGGGGTTGCTGAGTAAAGGCTACCACCTATTGTTCTTGTGCATGTTGAATCTTGATTGTATTCGCATTCCAATCTATCTGCACATTATCCTCTTTTTGCCAAGGTTGTCCCAACAGCATGGGGTGTTGTGTGCTTTCATCCTCAACCACATAAAACTTGTGTGGGTAAATATATTTATGTACTTGTACATGCAATATAGTCCAGCCCAATGTTTTTAGCGAATGTGATGTACTACTTTCCAGCACTTGTGGAGTAGGATGAAGTTAACTTGTGGGCTTGAGCTGTTTGTATAATCTGTAAGAGATCAAATTTTCTTGAGCTTCATAATCAAACAATGCCGTCGATTCAACTTGATTGCTACCCACTTTGACTGCAATTATTGGCTCCACTATGTCTTCATCAAAATTCATTAGTCGAATAGCATTTATTCACAATGGTGATCCCCATTGTTGTTGTTGTCGTAGAAGCCTTATTTTTGCAATGCGTTCTTTTGCTTATGCTTGGGCTTCTTCTCGTACCCTCTGTTTCTCCTTCATTCGTTGTTTTTCTTGATGGATTTGTTGAAGCATATCCTGTGTTAGTGGTAAATGATATTTCTTTAATCTACACCCACTAATCCAATTTGGCATTTCTTCACCTGCTAATGTAGCAAGCTTGATACCTCCACTTTGTGATAGGTCACTAATCACAAAGGGTCCCATCCCTTGCTTTTTAATTTTCCTGGCATGTTGCTTCAAGGTATAAACAAGTACATAATCACCTGTTTTGAACTGTTTCGTGCGCACATGCTTGTCAAAAAACTCCTTTTGTCTTCTCTTTTTAGCATAGATCGAAGCTACAGCTCGTAAGCAAAGTTCATCTAGCTTTTCAAGATTGTCTATTCTTAAAGAGAGCTCATGCCCTGTCCATTCTAAGCGTTTCTCTACTCGTATAGTTGGAATTAAAAACTCTATGGTTAATATAGCATTTAGGAAAAACACCATGTTGTACGGTGTCGTTCCTATCAATGTTTTGTAAGCTACCTTGTATGCCCATAGTGTTGAGTGTAACTGCTGAGCCCAGTCTGTTCTTGACTCTGATACAATTTTAGTGAGAACCGTGCATAGTGTTTTATTTGTGGCCTCAACTTGTCCATTTGCCTGTGCATGATATGGAGCAGATTTTCTATGTATGACCATGAATTCCTCTAGCAAAAATTGTGCAGTGCTTCATGCATCTGTGTTTTGTGTTGCCTTCGCTTGCGTCCATTTTGTGAGATAGTCCGTAGCCACAATGATATATTGGGTATGGGTGCTGTAACATTTAATGGCCTAAAATCTTATGTGTAGCGGAAATTAGCATGAACATAGTGGGCATTTCATTAGAATAGATTCCTAATGAGAATTACAAGAGTGCTTGCGTGGAGAGAGCACCAAAAATCATAACACCTAGTTAGATAGCATCGACAATACTTTCAAAAGAGAGAGAAATTAAGCTATTGACAACAGTTGAGGACCGGATTTGCATGGAGCCGGTCCCCCCTCCAAAAGGCTTTTTATTATGGTTTCTCCCATCAAGAGAGACATTGTACAATACAATTCTTTGTGTTCCTTCAATACTAGCTAGTGCAATGAAGATGGAAGCTTCATACACCAAGCAAAACACTTAATCAAACACAACTTGAATTATCCCCGTTCTCAGACCCAAGACCTCACACACCTTCGAAGATGGTGAGAGCTAGCAGGGTATGAGAGTAGATTGAGAGGAAAAAGGAGTATCTTACGAGAAAGATGTACATCTCCTCACATAATCACTCATATTAGCATAGCTTAGCTTAGTAATTAGCTTGGTAGAGGAGATGAGCATGCATTGAAGCTTGGCTCTTGGTTGGATTTGCATCCACATGCCAAGAGAGTGTTGATGTAGGCTTCTATCTCACAAGCTTGGAGTAGGTGATGAGCTCTCCATTAAAGCTTGGGAGGAGATAGAGTATTCTTCCTTCACACATGGTCAAGTGTGAGTGTGTGTGTCAATGCCAAGCAAAAATCAGCCCCCCCTCTCTCTTGGGCGAGCCCTAGCTGCTAATTAGGTCTGGCTTTTGCCTCATTGGACCTCCCCAGGTCAAGCCAATAGGAATTAAGCAGCATAAGTGATAGCCTTCTGACATGTGTCCCCCTTTCCCCTTTTGTGAGAGCTTTAGGTAATTAAATAATTAAACTAAACTCTCATTGGACCCCTTTGCCTCCTGGCCAATAGAAATCAGGCAAGCCATGGGGCTCCTGAATGCTCATTGGACCCTTTGGGAGACTGCCCAATAGTCTTCTAGGAGACTTATTTCTCATTGGTTTCTTTTATTAAATGTTTTTAAATTAATTAAACTACATTTACTCTAGCTTAATTCTCATTGGTCCACTTCAAGGGTCTTCCAATAGGAATTGGGCACACCTTGTGGGCATCTGGCCTAGGGAGCTGACATGTGTCCCTCATTCCCTTTGTGTAAAGGGAGCCTGTGTGTGTGTGTGTGGCTTTCTCTCTCATCCCCTAGCTTTGGGGCTCGCCCCCTCCCATGTAGGGATGTGCAAAGACTTTTAGGGCACACACAAAGCATCCAATTTTCCCTAGGGTTGACCTTTGGACTCAACCTTTGAATTTTGGAACCTTAGCATTTTGGAAGTCTTAATGGGCTGAACCTTAGGGTCTTTTTGGCCCATTGTTTCACATGGCTCTTTTGCAGATGGCCCCCCCTTTGGATCCCTATTTTCCCTCCTTTGGATCCCTACTGTGGCCGGTCTGCTAGCTTAACCAATATTCTAGCTTTTTCTCCCTTGGCACTTCCCCACATTAAATGATCAGTTTAATATGGCTGCCGCAAGCATGTCTGCACATTAGTCCTATCAGTCTTCCATAGTAGAGTGACAAGCTCTACTTGGTGTTCGGGAGACGTCGTCTCCGCAAACTTGATCTAAGCATGCATACTACTTCATTTTTGTGCACAAATAAAGAAAAAGAGAGTCTTATAAGACAAAAATTTTGTTCATTTTTAACATTTTGTACATTTGCTTACTCTTGGGAAGCATTGTAAGCATTGACAAGGTTTAGGTTATCCTTTAATTGTATGCCTTGCATCCATCTAGCATCTTCAAAAGGATAATTCTTAAACTTAATAAGATATCGTCGGATAGTCTTACCGCCTCTTAATACCTTGTCTTCATGTCGGAGAATGGACTCGGGCTGCAGCACCTCCTCGTGGTCCTCGATCTCCGGTGGGTCTTCAATAGTTGGTTCTTGAGGTGGCTCTCCTTTGTAAGGCTTTAATAGGCTCACATGAAAAGCATTGTGTATGAGCCAATGATTGGGCAACTTAAGTTGATAGGCCATCTCATTGATTGGCCTAAGAATCTGGAAGGGACCATAATACCTTTTTGCTAGTTTAGCATAGTACTTTTGGTGGCCCGTAGGATTATTGCCCGTCGTGTGCCTTAATCGAGCCTTGGGAAACTTTAACAAGACCCAATCGTTTTCTTTAAAGGCTTGGGCTCTTCTGTGCTTGTCAGCTGCAGCCTTTTGCCTTTGCTGTGAGATAGAGATAGCATCCTTAATCTTTTGGAAAGATTCTTGTAGGTCTCGGCTATACTCATCTGCAGCGAAGATCTTCCCATGTACCTTAAGTAGCAAGGGACTTTTTGATCTTCCCTCAATTACCTCGAAAGGTGCTTTTCCTGTGGAAGTATGTACAGTGTTATTGTAAGCATACTCTACTAAGGGTAAGTACTTCTCCCATTGGGATCTTTGATCTACTTCCGTTACATAGGATTTTAGTAGATCAAGAATGGTTAGGTTAGCTATTTCACTTTGGCCATCAGTTTGTGGATGATAGGCCGAAGAGAAGTTTAGCCTTGTTCCTAAATTCTCAAAGAGACCCTTCCAGAAATTACTGGTCATTCTAGGATCTCTATCCGACACTATGGACATTGGCAAGCCATGGTACTTGAAAATTTGTGAAATGAAGAGGGTTGCCATTTGATGGGCTTTGATAGTCTTTTTGACAGGTATAAAATGAGCTTGTTTACTGAACCTGTCTACTATCGTCCATATTCCCGTATTCCCATGGATAGACTTAGGCAATCCAAAGATAAAATCCATGGATATGCTCTCCCAAGGTGAATTAGGGATTGGCAAGGGTTGAAGCAATCCAAGTTGCTTCCCTCTATCAAATTTTGTCTTTTGACATACCACACATTTGGAAACATACTCGTGTATGTTCACTTTCATGGTAGGCCAATAGAAATATGTTTCAATTCCCTTTAGGGTAGACTGAATCCCTCTATGCCCCGCATATGGGGGAGCATGAGATTCATACATTACTTTCTCACGTAGTGAGTTAGTAACGCATAGTCTATTGCCATAGAGAAGATAACCATCTTGTAAAGTAAATGGTTCTTCTTTCTTCCCTAATGCAAGGGCTGAAATCACATCTCTAAAATCGGGATCAATAGCATACTCATCTATCATTGAAGATAGATCATTGTGAGTTGCTATGGAAACCGCATTCACTCTCGGTCGTCTTGAGAGTGCATCGGCTACTTGATTATGCTTGCCAGCAATGTGAGCAATATGAAAATGAAATTGCGAAAGGAAATTTGCCCACCTCATTTGTTTGTCGGAAAGCTTGGTCTGCGTCATGAAGTACTTAAGACTTTGGTGATCCGTTCGCAGAATGAAAGGAGTCCCCAATAAATAGTGCTTCCATGAGTCTAAGGCATGTAGAACTGCAAGGAGTTCTTTTTCGTATATGCCTAGAGCTTGCTCAACAGGGTCGAGCCTTCGACTCTCATAGCCTATGGCGTGCCCTTCTTGGAGCAAACAGCCCCAAGGCAATCACCACAAGCATCACATTGGACCTCAAATGGTTTTGAGAGATCCGGTAGTGTAAGCACAGGTTGAGAGATAAGCTTTTCTTTAAGCTTTTCGAAAGCATTGTTCTCCTTAGCAGACCACGTATACCTAACATTTTTCTTTGTTAGGTCATGTAATGGTCCCGCAATTTGTGAGAACTTTTCTATGAAGCGTCTATAGTATGCACACATACCTATAAAGCTTCTTAGTTCATGAAGATTCCTTGGTTTAGGCCATCCTTTTATTACCTCTAACTTGGATGGATCCATTTGGATTCCATCTTGAGAGATAATGTGACCTAAATATTGAATCTCTTGCAAGAAAAATTCACTTTTCTTTCGATTAACATAAAGTTTATTCTCTCTTAAAACTTGAAATATTACCTGGAGGTGTTGCTTGTGTTCCTCCAATGAATTAGAGTAGATGATAATATCATCAAAGAACACTCCAGTGAAGGTTCGATGAGGCCTGAACAGCTTCTCCATCAAGCGGTTGAATGTGGCTGGTGCATTGGTCAAGCCAAAAGGCATGACAATGTATTCGTAAAGACCAAATGTAGTACGAAATGCGGTCTTTACAATGTCTTGATCAACTATCCTTATTTGATGATAGCCACTTTTTAGGTCAATCCTACTGAAGTAGGTCGATCCTTGTAGCTTATCAAATAGGTCTTCTACCTTGGAACGGGAAACCTATTCTTGATAGTGATCCTATTTAGTGCTCTATAGTCGACACACATACGATATGTGCCGTCTTTCTTTTGCACTAATAGCACAGGTGAGCAAAATGGAGATGAGCTAGGCCTAACCATGCCCTTCTCAACTAACTCATGCACTTGCCGCATAATCTCCTCTTGTTGAGCTTGAGAAACTCTATAAGGAGGTTTGTTAGGCGGTGAACTTCCTGGAAGAAGTTCAATTGCATGGTCGTCATTACCTCGTTTAGGAGGTAGCTCACAAGGGATGTCGTCAATAAAAACATCTTGAAACCCCTTGAGAAAATTGGATAACTCTAATTCCTTTTGGTTGCTTTTATTTTCTTTTGCTAAAGCATTAGGTTCATTTTGAGAATCTTTAACAAAAATCATGTACACGGAAATAGAGCTCTTTATTGACTTGTTGAAAGCTGGTGTATGTACAATGGGGATGGTGTTACCCATCTCCTTAGCATCTATATACATGTCCTTTTCCCTGAACTTAAAGGAGATTCTCTTTCAGGAAATTTAACATCGGCAGCCAGGCGGTCAAACCATGGTGCCCCTAGGATTACATCCTCATGCTTGAGAGGAGAGATAAAGAAGTCCTCTTTGTCCACATAGCCTTGGACATGAAGCCTCAATTTCCCGATTAAGGGAGTGACTGAAGCTTCTTGCCCCTTGAAGGCACTGTCTGCGGGTAGGATATCTCCCATCTCGTAGATTGTATGCCTAGCTTGGTGGCTAACTCCATAGATATGAAATTGTGAGTAGAACCAGGGTCAAAGAGAATAAAAGCATCATGTTCTCTTACCTTTCCCCAAGCATGGCATAGAGGAGATCCTTTGTGGTGCGTTTGGTGAATCTCCTCCTCTTGGATTTCAACCAAAGAAGCTCTAGGAGGATCTTGGCGGTTGTTCTTTTGGGGACAAGCGCGGTACGCATGCCCTTGTTCGCCGCACTTGAAACACCGGTTATCTTTACGATAACGCTCAAGCTCTTCAGGAGAGAGTTTATTCTTTCCTTTGTAAACTCCCTTCTCTTTAACTTTGTTGGAAGTGCCCTTAGGAGACTTTTGGACATTGTCCTTCCCCTTAGGCTCATTGGAACCCTTGTTTTCCGGGGGCTTATTATTTCTTTTACCCCCCGTTTGGAAATTGATTCGCGAGGCCACCATAGTATGGTGTATTACCGCCGATATGGTACGTGGCCTTTGGGAGTTGACATACTCCACCATTTCTTCGGTTAAGCCCGCACAAAATTGTTGCTTTTGCTCTCCAAAATCCAACTTTTTGAAGACAGTGGCTTTGAGTTGGAGGTCCCAAAACTTGTCTACATATTTGTGGATAGATTCATTGGGAGAGAGCTTTAAGCTTCTCCATTCGGTGAGTACTTTGTCTTTGGCATCGGTGGCCAAAAACTGCTTCATAATGGAAGCTCTTAAAGCCTTCCATGTTCGTGGAGCTTCACCGTTGGCTCGTAGGCTAGACCACCATTGTCTGGCGGACTTTTGAAAGTGCATAGCTACATGGCGTAGCTTAGAGGACTCCGTGAAGCCCTCATCTCCAAACGCCGCATCGAATTGCTGGATAAAGGCCAAAACTTTGTCTGTAGCACCGAAGGTGCCATCATAGGTAAGGAAAGAGATGCTCTTCCCTCCCTCTTTGAATTTCTTCAGCTTGGACGACCTCTTCCATGCGGCATAGGATTTCCTACGGCCTCTTCTTTTTGATGGTTCAAAAGTTGCACCATCACATTCTTCAGAAGATGAAGAATTTGAAGAAGGTGGAGAAGAGGGTGACCTCTTTCTCGCCTTTTTCTTGTCTTGATCTTTGTCGTCTTCACCATAGCTTTCATAAGAGGAACAGGATAAAGAAGATGGAGAAGAGGGTGTCCTCTTTCTCGCCTTTTTCTTCTCTTGCTTTTTATCATCCCTCTTTGAATTATGGCGTGGAGAAGAGTGTGATGGTCTTCTCCGCTTTGGTAGTGATGGAGAGCGTTTAGCCCGCCGTCTTCGTGGAGCCATCTCCGCCGAGGTGGCGGGAGACTCGCTTCTTTCTCGTTCCTTCGGTGGAGGCTCTTGAGTTCTCCTTTGGGAAGGAGATGCATCATCAAGAAGTAAGTTCTTGAGCCCTTCATATGGATTCTCTTCTTCTTCCCGAATCGGAGAGAGACCTCTTCTGGTAGTCTCACAAGGAGGCTTCCTAGGTGTTCTCTCATCATGGTGATGAGCTTGGAGAATCTCGTGAGCACAGAGCTGCCGTTGCACTTCACTTTGGAGAGATGGATTGCCCATGGCTTGTTGAAGCCTAGAAACAAGATAGTTAACAAGCATTGAAGCATCATTAGTAGCTTGCTCATGAGCAAAATCAAAGTTATCAACATTAATTTCACTCTCTTTACTATTGGCAGCCATTCTAACAACTTTTAGGTGTAAACTTTTTAGGTGTACTTTGGCACTTCAAGCCCTAGTTGCTACTCCTCTTTACCCATTTAGAAAAAGCACTCAAGCTACTGTACCCGCGGCTCGAATACCATTAATTGCAAGGAATAGAAGAGAGGGTCTTTCGACACCAAAACAGCACCGGCTCCTGTCAAGCTTCTAATAGCTCAATAGTGGTTAAAAGCCGTAGGCAAGCCCCGTAGGACTCCACTATTAAGACCATAGCTCTCGACGGTGATGCCCCGTTAACTGCACAAAGGCAATCGCACTGCAAGGCTAAAAAATCCCTATTCTACTTACTCACAGGCAATTAATAATACCAACCATTTGTAGCTAGCTTGAGGACCTCCCTTCTTGAGCAAGAAAAGAGAAACCTTGAGCTCTGATACCAATGTAACATTTAATGGCCTAAAATCTTATGTGTAGCGGAAATTAGCATGAACATAGTGGGCATTTCATTAGAATAGATTCCTAATGAGAATTACAAGAGTGCTTGGGTGGAGAGAGCAACAAAAAGCATAACACCTAGTTAGATAGCATCGACAATACTTTCAAAAGAGAGAGAAATTAAGCTATTGACAACAGTTGAGGACCGGATTTGCATGGAGCCGGTCCCCCCTCCAAAAGGCTTTGTATTATGGTTTCTCCCATCAAGAGAGACATTGTACAATACAATTCTTTGTGTTCCTTCAATACTAGCTAGTGCAATGAAGATGGAAGCTTCATACACCAAGCAAAACACTTAATCAAACACAACTTGAATTATCCCCGCTCTCAGACCCAAGACCTCACACACCTTCGAAGATGGTGAGAGCTAGCAGGGTATGAGAGTAGATTGAGAGAAAAAAGGAGTATCTTACGAGAAAGATGTACATCTCCTCACATAATCACTCATATTAGCATAGCTTAGCTTAGTAATTAGCTTGGTAGAGGAGATGAGCATGCATTGAAGCTTGGCTCTTGGTTGGATTTGCATCCACATGCCAAGAGAGTGTTGATGTAGGCTTCTATCTCACAAGCTTGGAGTAGGTGATGAGCTCTCCATTAAAGCTTGGGAGGAGATAGAGTATTCTTCCTTCACACATGGTCAAGTGTGAGTGTGTGTGTCAATGCCAAGCAAAAATCAGCCCCCCCTCTCTCTTGGGCGAGCCCTAGCTGCTAATTAGGTCTGGCTTTTGCCTCATTGGACCTCCCCAGGTCAAGCCAATAGGAATTAAGCAGCATAAGTGATAGCCTTCTGACATGTGTCCCCCTTTCCCCTTTTGTGAGAGCTTTAGGTAATTAAATAATTAAACTAAACTCTCATTTGACCCCTTTGCCTCCTGGCCAATAGAAATCAGGCAAGCCATGGGGCTCCTGAATGCTCATTGGACCCTTTGGGAGACTGCCCAATAGTCTTCTAGGAGACTTATTTCTCATTGGTTTCTTTTATTAAATGTTTTTAAATTAATTAAACTACATTTACTCTAGCTTAATTCTCATTGGTCCACTTCAAGGGTCTTCCAATAGGAATTGGGCACACCTTGTGGGCATCTGGCCTAGGGAACTGACATGTGTCCCTCATTCCCTTTGTGTAAAGGGAGCCTGTGTGTGTGTGTGTGTGGCTTTCTCTCTCATCCCCTAGCTTTGGGGCTCGCCCCCTCCCATGTAGGGATGTGCAAAGACTTTTAGGGCACACACAAAGCATCCAATTTTCCCTAGGGTTGACCTTTGGACTCAACCTTTGAATTTTGGAACCTTAGCATTTTGGAAGTCTTAATGGGCTGAACCTTAGGGTCTTTTTGGCCCATTGTTTCACATGGCTCTTTTGCAGATGGCCCCCCCTTTGGATCCCTATTTTCCCTCCTTTGGATCCCTATTGTGGCCGGTCTGCTAGCTTAACCAATATTCTAGCTTTTTCTCCCTTGGCACTTCCCCACATTAAATGATCAGTTTAATATGAGAAAATCATTTAGGAGAATTAGATATTGATTATTATGACAGGTGCGATATGCAGAGGGTGAAATAGGTCCCACAAAATCAATGCCCCATTTTGAAAATGCCCTTGCTAGTGGCATCTCATCTCTCTTTATCGGCACCTTGGTGCGCTGACATGCATCACAACGCTTTACAAACCCGTCAAAATCCATATGCAATGTTGGCCACCATATTCCTGCGGTTAAGACAATTTTTGTTGTCTTATCGCCGCCTGAAAAATTACCTCCACTTATTCCACCATGTGCATGTTCTAGAATCAGCAGGTATTCACTTTCACTTGCACAGATTCTAAGTTGATTGTCCTTTCCTCGTTTATAGAGTTGGTTCCGAATTAACTGAAAGTCACGAGCCTCTAGCTCTATAGCCCTTTTCCGTGCTCTTGCTATGTTTTTAGGGAACGTCCTTGTGGTTAAGAAATCAATGATATATTGACTCCATGTAGGTGCAATGTTTACCTGAAACAATGTCGCGTGATCCACTCGTCGTTTGGTACTACATATAGTAAAATTGTTAGCATAAGCATGTGTGTCTGCGTACATAGTTGGCCAATAAACCCCTAACTGTTTCACTCTCTAGTGTGTTTTCATTGTTGAACAATAAAATGCACAATCCTGGACATGTGCTTCTTCAAGAGAACACTCGAATTCCTCCGGATTTATACATAGTCGTAGAATCTGGTCTGAGCCTAGATGATACAACCGTCCTGCAATAACCTGGAAGTTTCTTGTTTGTTGAATTGTTTGTTGTTTGCATTTGTTATTCGTGTTATCAAACCTACCTCCAAAGGAAAGAATGCTAACAATTTCCTGAGACCATTTGGGTATCATTTCAATATTGAAAAGATAAGCATTTGGTATGTCATCATCTACTCCTTCAGGAGCTTCCCCATTTTGTATCCTTGAAAGATGATCTGCCTGTAGATGAGTTTTACCCTTTTTGACTACCACTATGAAATAAAACTCTAGCAATATAATAGACCAGCGTACAATCCTCCCTGTATTCCATGGTTTATTAACCAGATACAAAAGAGCTTGATGATATGTGAAGAACACAAAATTTTTTTTGAGAGCAAATAATGCCGAAATTTCTTTATAACATAAATCATTTCTAACCCCTCTCTTTCGATGGTTGTGTAGTTCTTTTCTGCACTATTTAACTATGGGTTTGCGTAACAAACTGGAAATCCATTGTTCTGTCTCCAGGTTGAGCCAGAATACTCCCGATTGCATATGCAGAAGCATCAATGTGAACATGGAATGTCTTTTCCCAATTTGGTGCTTTAAGTACAGGTGCTAATACAAGGTTTTCCTTCAGCTTTTGGAATGAAGTTTCACACTCCTCAGTCCCGTCGAAACTGACTAACAAATGATATAGAGGTTGTTGATGACTGCATACATATATATGAATCTTTGATAATATCTGCAGTGTCCCATGAAGGATTGCACTTGTTTTGCATTAGTAGGCCTGGGGAGGTCTACTATGACTTTGATTATGTCTAGGTCTGTGGTTATGCCATTTCTGGAGACAATGTGTCCTAAGATGTGGCCTTGCCTAACCATAAAAATGCACTTTTCCAGGTTAAGACAAATTCGATATGTTCTGCATTTTTCAAATACCTTTTGCAAATGGTCAATATGTTCCTCTCATAGAAGAGTGTGTACACAAAGATCATCCATGTATATTTCTAAGAATACTCTTAGGTATTCTTTGAACGCGTGCGTCATTAACCTTTAAAACGTCACTGGGGCATTTGTTAAGCCAAAAGGCATAACTTGATACGCATAAATTCCCCATTCTGTGGAAAACGTTGTTTTGTGTTGATCCTCTATTGCAATTGCCAGTTGGTTGTATCCTGAAAACCCATCTAGAAAGGAATAAGCCCGTTTTCCGGCCACCCTCTCAAGTACATGTTCTGTGATCGGCAAGGGATAATTGTCCCTTATAGTGGCTGCATTTCCCTTCTTGAGGTTTACACACACTCGTAGTTTTCCGTTCTTTTTGGGGACAACCACAATGGGTGATACCCAATCTGTATGCTCGATTTCATAGATGAATCCAGCATCCATCAGCTTGTCAATCTCCTCTTTGATTCGTTTAGCAAATGTGTCATTATATGTATAAGCATGCTGTTTGCTAGGTTTGGCATCTGATTTCAAAGGAATTGTATGTTGGCATATCGAGAGATCAACTCCTTTGAGGTCTTTGTAGGACCATGCAAACACATCTTTATACTTCTTGAGAAGTTGTGTTAGCCATTCTTCTTCTTCAGACTCTAAATCAGTTGCTATATAGACCGGCTGAGGCTCTTCACCTGGTTCAGCGAGGTCTATCCTTTTTGCATTTTCCGACCCATCGTAAGATTCCTGGTTTCTTCTTTCCCTGACTGGTGGTGTCATGATGATTTTTCTGTCTTAGATGGTGAATTTCCGATAGTGTGATGGTACATTCATGTTTACTTTTTTTGACTCCTCCTTACCATCACTTTGTCCCTGAGTAGTCCATACCTCTCGCAAATACCATTTTAGTTCTTCGTATTTCTGTTTACGCTCCAATTTGGTCCACTCTGGGTCTTTTGTTGTTTCTTTTTTTGATTTTTTTGATTCTTGTGATTTTGTTTCTGTTTTAGCTTTCCGTACTTGTCTTATTTCCTCTCGCGTTCTTTCCATTTGAACTTTTGAGAACCTTCCTGATATTTGATCTTTTACACAATCCTCTGCTTTGACAAGCATTAGATAGTGAGTTTTATCTTTTATCCTGGGCATCAGGTTTTCTCTCATGTTGTTTTTTGCTCGTTTTCTCCTATAGCGTTCTTGGCGTCTTGGGTGCTGATTGGCAAAATCATAAAACTTGATATTCTCTGTTTTCTCCCCACGCCCGCTTGAGTTGTGTAAACACTCATTATCTGCATCGTTATTTACCTCCAGATGCTTAGAGGAGTTATAAAACTCTTCTTGTTTTGGTGGTTCTACCATCTCATCTCCTCGTGGTATAAGGCTTACTATATAATAGGGTATCACATCATAGCCATCCTTATCGCAAAATTTTGTTGTTGGACTATTTGTAACGATACAGGCATCCAATGTTGCTAAAAATGTGTTCCCATTCCAGAGGTTCCAAGGCATCTTCAGGAAAAGATTTCAAAATATAATCCTTGTCCTCTATCGCTCTATCTAAGACGCATTCCTCTCTTTTTAAGCTCCCACAATGTGAAGCTCCGCACATCCATAGCTCTTTTTGTTTCCCTAACCATGCTTGGAGTTACGACCCTGCTAATGTAGGTGAATCAAACTCTTCCACTGGTGTCTGGTTCACATCTTTGTAACTATGGTCTTTCAGGTGTATTTTGGTTGTTGTATCGCCATGTATGAGGTATATGTGTTCGTAACCCCAATCCTGGACCATCTTTAATTTTCGCATGAATGGTCTTCCCAAGATGATCTCGTAATTGTTCTTTTTGTCGAAATCGACTATTGCAAACGTATGCTCATACTCGATTCCGCACGAAGTGACAATCACTTTTTCTAAGAGTCCTAGAGGCTTCTCCATGAACCCATCTGCCAATTGAAATTTCATTTTGGTAGCTCTCAATGCTGGTTTTCCCCATTTTTTCCAGATTTCCTTGGTGGCGATAGCGACTCCTGCTCCACTGTCAAGAATAGCTTTGGAAACTACTGGTAGCGTGGTGTTTCCATCTTCCCCCTCACAATACTCTCCAGCCTTGTTTAAAGGTACTGGCCTAGTGTTTAGTTGAGGCCTGTCCAATTCTTTTATCCCTTATTGAAGCTTCAAGGTGGGGTCTTTCACTCCAAATTTTTCTAGGCATTTGCCTACTGTGGTCCACATGGCTGGTCGTAACCTTAGGAGTTCAGCTAAGTGATTGTGTATGCCACCGGGGTGGACAGTAACTCAATCAACCCTTGTGAATCCATCACTTTGTTAGAAGAAAGTCTTTGAGATGGGATTTCTCTCACCTCAAACTTGGCTTCATACTCTCCTCGGTACACGTCCTGCTAAACAACATTACAAATGGTTGTTTCTACATATGGCAAGGCTATAAGCTGTTAATGAAAAAGTTTCATTGTCTGTATCTTGAAGTGATCAATGTTTCACCATTTATTGTGATTCAGACGTTTCAACAAGGCTTGCAAAATATTGCAAACTAAAAGTATTTATTTTCTTTTCAGAACTATTTACATTCCTTTTATTGTGTGCTAGGCGCATCACATTTTTCATAAGTATCGGCAAGGATCATTGTGGATATACAGGTTTGGGTTAGTTTTTGCTAAATGCATCCACACTAGGTGTTATGGGCCCTAGTGTTTCGCAAAGGCTGATTTGGAACGGCATGCATATTCCACAGGTTGTTTCTTATGAAGCATTTTGCACTCTATGTGCACTATCTCTATAAGATTACTTTTAAATCCACTAATCACCAACAGAGATCATGGCTCGGTTTGGGTATTTCTTGGATTTTTTCAAGTTAAACACGATGGTCATTTCGGACATTGTTGATTCTTCACAATGTTAAACACTACTATGATTTCCCATTTACCAGTCATCTCGGACGACTGTCTATAAACCGTGAGGAAAACACACCTCAATACTGTCAGCTATCCAAGGGGATAGGCACATTACAAAGGCTACAAAGAGTAATCTTGTGCTAAAGGATTTGCTAAGAGCATACATTAGCACAACGCATTTCTAGATAGATGATTTTCTCCCTATTCTAGAATTTGCGTAAGTACGATTTTTGACTTTGACCACCTCTTGTGGTGGGGTTGGAGATTGTGTCAATACTTTTATACGTCAAGGACTTACCAAGTGTGCTGACAAAGTACGTTGGCACGTGACCTTCATTAGGGACGAACAAGTAACGGAATTTTCAAGATACTCAGGTGAGTAGGAATCTGGCTCACAATTGCATGGAAAGTTACGCCAAGGTTTCCTGCATTATTCTAGTACCTTCAGAAGATGTGAAAACTAGTTATTCCTTTGGACAACTCTTAGTTGTGGTTACTCCTTTAC
This sequence comes from Adiantum capillus-veneris, assembly GCF_014529385.1. Classification (NCBI taxonomy): domain Eukaryota; kingdom Viridiplantae; phylum Streptophyta; class Polypodiopsida; order Polypodiales; family Pteridaceae; genus Adiantum; species Adiantum capillus-veneris. The sequence continues at coordinate 80,100,888 of NC_140950.1, forward strand.
AGTACTCACGTGAGTTATAAATGAAGTTACCATTTAAACCCAAGTGACTCTTAGTTGTGGTTACTCCTTTACAGCACTCAAGTGAGTTATATATGGAGTTACTCCTTTAGAACCAAGGGCCAGGCTAGGCAATGTAGACAAGGGATCTGTCTAGGGCAAGGGGCTAGGAGCCCACCTATAAAGGGAGGTTGGGAGGAGGATCCAGTAGAGCCTAGTTGCCTAGTTTCCTATACTCGTAATCGAACTTATAGCAGATTGCTAGATTTAACTGAACGGAACTAAACGCCTAGGTCGAAGTCGGATTGTAAATCCCAAGCCACCAAGCAATCAATAATTGATTTGGAGCCGAGGAAGCATTTGAAAACGCCAATCAATCCATAGTAGACGATCAAGGGATTTGCATCGTATGCAAACGGAAAATCAGTCCGAATTTGATTTGCTCGGAATACTGAATTAGTCTTGCCAAACAACGAATTGTGGTTGTTGATCTTCCACCCAAACACGCAGGTTCTGGAATTTTCTGCAGTATTTGAGTAAAATTTGAAGCCGTGACGATCGAGGGGCTTTCCTCGGCGGTTGTAGCTTGCTCTGGATTGCCCGACTACCTTGAGTTTCTCGACTACTTGTGGGAAGGGCCGCTGAGAGTGGCCAAGACTCAATTCAGTGGCCCAAGGCCCTTTTAAATGTGTAATTGCAAGGCTTTCAAGCGCAAGCAGCAAGCAGGTTTCGACGAGGATGATGACGATGAGAGTGTGTCTTGCAGAGGCCGGCTACGGCCGCGAGGGACTGGCGCTAGCCTTGCAACCTGAGGGCGCTCCCTTCACGCCTAACTCCCCGCGATATCGTGCACCACACAGTGGTTTCCCAAACGGGTAGAACTACCTGATTTGGAAAGTAGCCCGGCTAAAATTGGAAAAGGGCTTAAAAAGCAACGGTTCTCACAAAAGGGGCATACTTCTAGGGGCCAAAGATGACCACACCTAGAGAGAGGGTGGAAGAGAGTCCCAAGCTCTAATACCAGTGTAATAAACTAGGCAACTAGGCTCTCCTGGATCCTCCTCCCAACCTCCCTCTATAGGTGGGCTCCTAGCCCCTTGCCCTAGACGAATCCCCTGTCCACACTACCTAGCCCGACCCTTGTCCATAGTCCTTTCCTAGCCTAGTTCTTAGGGTACAGGACCCGTGTCCTGACAGTGGATCCACTACTACGGCCTTTCCTTTCTCTTCTAACCTTATGATGTTTACAGGGCGATTAGGTGGTGGTGCCGGTGGAAGAGGTGGAATGGATGCTTATGGTGGTGCCTGGGGTGGACGTAGAATTTGTGTTGGTGGGGCTGGTGCTCGGAGTGGGGGTGTTCTCTCTCTAGGAGGTGACAATTGGTTTATCCTACCTCCTCTATTATAGTTTTGTGTCGGTTTGGGATAGTAGTACATACCGTGACCATCTTCTTCGTAGTTGTAGCAATGATACTCCTTGTTTTGTCGTCGTACTCTTCTCGGGTCTTGATCTCTTCTTGATTTCTTCCTTGCTGTATCAAGTGGATAGACAAATTTTGTAGTTTGTCAGTAATGTGGGCCAACATATGTTGTTGTTCATTTCTTACCCCAAGAGCTGGTGGTGGTAGAGGAATGGTTGTTGTCGTAGTTGTTGGTCGACGCGATTTTCCTACTTCTGTTGACTCGATTTCTTTGGTTTTCACCCGTAGCTTCTTGTCCTTAAGGCGAGACATCTTGACACCTAGCTCGTACGTAGCCGAGAATTTACCCTTCACCTTCTCCTTGAGAAATGGCCATAAGAAATGCGTGAACCGGCCTTTTTTTAGGAATCGGGTGTAGCTTCTCCTCTTGCCAGTGACTCTACCCACCGTTCCCTCAAATCCACAAACTTGGACTCATAGGTGGCATATTCGAAAAAACCCTCCTGCTTCAAGTCTCTCAACTTGTTCCACAGCTTCTTTGAAGTGGTACCTCCCCCAAAGCGCCTCTTAAAAGCAAGTTTTAAGGGATTCCAGTCATCCTTAGTTGCTTGTGGAAGTGCGTTGTACCACAACCTAGCTTCTAGCTTCACGAGATGCTTAAAGATTCTAACCCGGGATTCATCTGTATCTTTGTTGCTTACTACACATGCTACTTCAAAGTCATCTAGGAAATCTGTTACCAAATTAAATGTTGGAAATGCTACACTTGCCATGATTACTGGGAGAGAGAGCTAGAAAGACACACTGCTTAGCTTGCAACCGAAAGTTCTTTTTTTCTTTACAAGGGGGCATGTATACCCTTTTTATACTAGAACGTAGATTAAAATCTCAAACGGTACATTGCCTTGTACCAAAGGTAATACAAATGGCTGATCTAATGCCATAACCTCAAAGAAGCGCTCCTTATCCAGCATGGTGTTGATGACGTGCTGGTAGTGAGCCTTTCAGTTTGGTACTACCTTGATTGAGCGTACTCGTACCGGAATGTGTGATCTGCCTTGAGGTAAGTTGTATTGATTCATGTGAAGATTAGAGGTTCTTAGTAACTGTCCAAGCTTGTGGGAGACGGTGGTGTTCTTTCCTCAAACAAGATCAGTAGATCCCTAGTCTCTCTAGTGAGAGCGTGAGCATGTGCTTTCGTTATCTGTGCTCTAGCATTAGGTGCAATTTGAAAATTTACTGTGATGATTACCTCAGGACTTGAGTTACCCGATTCTCAAAGTATAATAGTGTTGATTCTCTATTGTGCAGAGCTCCCTCCATCTGGTTGTTGCAGATTGGTTCTAGGTTACGGACATGATCTTGAATTCCTCCTTCTTCTCCTTGGCACCCGGCCTATGTATATCCATTCAGTCAGGCGTGTTGGTTAACTCTCCCATTGGAAATTTATTACCGTTACACCTGGCACTCGAGATTCGATGGAGATGCGGAGTTTGTCTAGTTGTGCTTGGATCTCTTCTTCTTCTGTCGTCCAGTTAGCAAACCCTGCTAACCATTCATCCATCCATAAAAGTTTAGGGGTTTTACTCTTGTAAACTGGAGGGTTTCATGAAAGGATCCTTAGTGGGGGAACCAATAAAATGATGGCCAGAAATGACATGCCATATGGGGTGGCCTCTACACCACACATAGCATGAACATCCCCAAGCATCATCTCAAGGTAGGAGTAATCCTATAACTAGAGAGGGGCACCACCTAGCATAAGTGCGACTAGGATGCAGACATACATGACCTAGGGTAGCAAAAGTGAGATGCCCTCTAGGTAACCACCATGAAATGGTGATACAGCAAACGTCCACATGTAGAAAATTCCTAGTCAATAGTAATGAGTGTGTACAAGAGAGGTATTTGAAAGGGTTAGAATGGAGACTATTGACTGACTAGAGAGGTCGCAGGTGATGGAGCACAAGCAGAGTGATATACAAGAGATGAAACATCCCACAAATGTGGGAAAAAAAAACAAACTAAGGAGAAGAGACAATGGACCCCAAAGATCAAGAAAACGTTGCACACTTTTATTTTTGATGATGATACTTACAAATGGTGTTCTTGATTGTTACAAACGTGGCTCTTGGCACTAGGGGATGTATGATGGAATGCGAGTGCCATATGGTGCATGGCAAGGTTGAAGTTAGCGGGAGGTTATTGTTAATGGGAGGTTAGTTGCGGGAAAACACCAAGATGATGCAACCACTGACGACGTCC